>NC_140095.1:3265745-4465745 GCF_964237585.1 Gallinula chloropus | reverse complement strand
ACAAAGCACCCGTAACAAACAAACATAAGGCAACCAAAATCAAGCAAGGAAGAAAAGTCTTACAGTTTGTTAAGCCTCCTAACTGCACTCAAAGGAATAGGATTTGACTCCCAACCACTGCTGAAAAAAATAGTGAAAATAAGTGATATTTATATATATATAACTTAAGATTAATAAATCTTAATGACATAATACCCTGAACTCCCAGAAGAAAGAGGCATTAGTCTCTCAATCTGGAACTCTGAAACAGCTATCAACACGTATTTTATTTGGTGGGGGTTTCCTGTGAATATTTATTAATTAAGAGGTATAAAAACTCCACAAAAACCTAAATGCTCTGCTGCTGGAATCTACTTACAGCATAACTCAAACACATTGCTCAGAAACCTTCAATATCTTCAGTTTTACTGTGATTCACATAATTGTTTACTTCATTTATTAAAAATTAGGAAGATAGGAACACTTTTCAATAGTTCCTACTGAACTGTGCCTTCTACCTTTATTTAAAGTGCTTTTAATGACCTGAAATATTACTTCTACTCAAAGCCAGCTGGAGGAACAGCTGAGGGAATTCGGGCTTTTTAGTCTTAAGGAAGCTGAGAGGAGACCTTATCACTCTCTACAACTCCATGCAAGGAGAGTGTAGAAAGCTAGGGGGTCTATCTCTTCTCTCAGGTAATGTACTGGAACATGCTGTCCAAGGATGTGGTAGTCTGTAGAAGAGGGGACTATCCAACCTACAATCCTACAGCTTTGCTTGGGCTGGCACAGAGAAGAAATGCAGAGGTCACACAGCACACAGGTGTCAATATTTAAAGGCTTCTCTTCCTAGAGAGGCACAAGAGAAGTGCTTTAAGGTGCAAATTCTAGTGAAGTTATTCCAGGTTGGTAAAAGCCACAGCCATAACAAGGTAGAATACACGGCAAGGAGTAACTTAACGTTATACTACTACCATAAATAATACAGGAGAAGTTGTCCTGATATAGTGGTCTCATCTTTTAATTTGAAAAATAAAAATTTCCCTTGCAGATTGAATCATGATCTTTTTTCTTTAAGCCCCCATCATTTTATTGGGCTGCTTCAAAAAGGAGTTCAACATTCTGCAAAACTCCTGAGTATCTGTGGAAGGTGACAAGTCATGTGCATACAGTGGCCGATTTCAATTGAAGACTTCAACCAGAGGTCATAAATTGAAGTACAGAGCCAGTAAGGAACAGCATGTAAGTGATCCTTGTAATATGAAACACCACACAAAGTCCCAGAAATTAGAGTCAAGTATCAACAGTTTCAAATACTGCTCTCATCTTTCCAACACACTTTCTACATTGTGGAGCAATACACACTTTATCAATTTCCTAATTGTCAAAGCAATTACCTAATAGCTGTCAATCATCAACATCAATAAGTATGTAAAAATATCTATCAAACTGATCACCACAACTGGATCCTCACCTCACCTGTCACTGAGACACATATGAATGTTTTATTAGGGGAATCAAGAGTAAATTCAGAATGGACACAAGGAATCTTCATGTTAAAGTTCAACATCTCTCCTTCATGTTCTGAACTGAAGCTTGCCAACAATCTTTGGCCTCTCTTACTGATGTTAATATCAAGAAAAACCCACAAAGAACTGAGGGTGAGGGGAAAGAAATGACATCTTACATGTTCTCTTTTTTTCCTGAAGTAGGTATTCATGGATAGTGAATGAAAAGCATCTGGTGCATGAAGATATACAGCTCCTGTATGAATGGCACCAGCTCAGACTACAATACTTCTGGAGGTAGACTCAGTAGGTTTCGTGCCAAATCAGCAAGCTGTATAGTGTGAGTAAAGGCAGTTCATGCCTTTTGATTTAGTTATTTAGTATTTTGAGACATCTCATAGAAGGGAGATCTAATTTTGACTAAAGAAAACAGAAGTGTCTGTCAGGCAATACTGTAAATATCTAACCCTTGTTCTTCAAGCACCTTAAAATGCTTTCAAACTAATTTTGAAAGTATTTGATCTAAAAGATCACTAGAAATACTACTTAATTAGACCTTACAATCTCACACAAAATTAAAACAAGGCAACAACTATTATCTTGTAATAGTTCTACTCAGTAGGAAAAGATAGCAGGAGCCTTTACCTCTTGGATTACAACTTCAGCCTAGATTTGGCTGTCAGTCATTTTGGTTTTAGGATATCTATGGGATATTCTTGAGAACACAAATTTTAACATGAGGAGAAGAGACCCAAAATTCTCCATCATAATTGTTGGAGGTTTACTTGTGATTGCTGTTTTCAAAGATGATGAGTCTCATATCATAAGCAGATGATCAATACTCATTCCAAACATATTCATACATCTAGTAGCCACAAACAAACCAGATCAGGAAACAGCGGTAGTTGATCCATGGTGGCAGATAGGCTACATAGCACTGAGTTATCTTTGAGATGTTTGCAGTTCCTGTTGAACTCTGTTCTTCTAAGAGCACAAGTAGCATATGGCCTGACTCATATCCAGCATGCATATATGTCTGTGCTGTAATCATGCTGTCATGCTCCTACTGGTCTCCCAAAGAACCCTAAAACAGGTGTCATAGCTCTGAAAACCTGCCACAAGACACTCAGCCACAGTAAGACAGACTGCCTGTAGAATGGACACATTCTGCGTAACAGGAAATGAAGAATCACACCAGTTGATCCCTGTGCTCTTTTGGTGTTTAAGTGCCATACTCAAAGTTTTGTGGTCTCAGCCCTGCAGATTCAGATCTAATGCACCCCTTCCTACAAGTTCTCACAGCCGTTACTGATCAGTGGCTTTGTTAATCCGCAATTTGCAACTGCTTTCTGCAGTATCATTTCTGCTAAACCTTGCTATGTTTGAGAGCAAAACTGGTTGACTTACCCTGTCCCATGGAGGAGTACCCTCTTACACTCATTCCATGTTCACACCCACTCAGTAACACAGTAACATCAGCATTATCATACTAATGGCATTGATTTTATCTTGACTTACCAAGTCATATCTAGAAATATAAGTAGCAGGTGATGACTGTGCTGTGTAGCTAGTTTTGTATTGATCTTTTAAATATAAAAGTCTAAGCTGAGATTCAGCATAAAATTGAGTTCCTCTTCTGATACCATCTGTGATCATATCTGCAGGTGTTAATTGCTCTTTTGATAATACCAAAACTGTATTAAGGCTAACAGTGGAAACATGGACTACTGCAACTTATTACCAAGGTCCCAAAGTATAAAGACATTCTTTGTCCTCTTCTCTTCCATATAAGATAGTTTAACATCAGCTCTGTGTCCAATTCCCTGAAGACATTATTAACTCAGACTTACAGCATTGAATAAGTCAGATACCAGATCTGACAGAATTAGAATACACAAATTAATCAATAGAGGATGCACTGTACAATATCCAGTTCAACCTAACTATTTTTATATTACTGTTAGAATTGAGGCAAGTTTCAGTCTTTAATGACAAATTCATTTTCTATTTCATGTACTAGAAGTTAGTGATAAATGTACTGAGTGGTAAAATCTGTTGAATAAGAAAAACTAAAAGATTGATGCTAAACTTAGAAGTTTGAGACTCACAAGGTACACTATGTTTTTTTAATAAAATACATTGAAACACACTTGCAAGTTTGAGCTTTTTAAAACCTTGCTACTTTATCTGTATTGCAGCTTATTTCAACCACATATTAGCTTATGTTGCCACATCTGTCAACAGTAATATTTCAACATCTTCCAGGAACACAAAGTATGCTTCTCTGCCACCTCTTCAGGCTTGACCACTGCATTACCTAACAGATCTAAATCTAACAATTTTATAATTCACCCAGATACTTCACTCTAGAGGATTAAGAGATCATTTTACAAGACTTTCAACTAAGTCTCACTACATACTTTAACATGAACTTCAAATAAAGTGGTGAGAGACATGGAGCAAGACATACAACAAGCCAAGCTGCAAAAACACTTCCATGCAACAGTCTCTCTCTGATACCATACATGTTTAAAACAAAAAATACTCAGAAAAATTGACTGCATAAACATACAGACCCATAAAAGTAGATGAAGTTGGATAGGGCACCTTTAGTGCCACCCCAACCTGAAGGGGCACCTGCAACAGGTTACTGAGAGTGGGATCCCAATGATGTTGATTGATGGGAATAGAATACAAGAATACAAATACCAGAACGTCTCTGGACTGCCTTTGCCAGCAGCTGAACAACTCTACAGTTAAAAAAGAGTCCCTTTGTTTATGGGAAATTCTGGTGTTTAATTTTGTGCCCAGTGCCTCTCCTGTTCTAACTGGATAACATGGAAGAGCATCCAGTTCCTCCCTACCAGTAGAATTGTACTGAAGTTTCAGGCAGAAATCATACGTGTCACTGAGGGTATGAGGTTTTTTCCCCTCCAAAGAAAAACCTCCCACAGTTTTGGTAGGATAGTAACAACCCTTCATTTTAAAAGATCAGCTGTACACAAGCTAAATTTAGGTCATGAAAATTTGATTTGTTGTATGAAGGAAAATATCAAGTTATTTCCCCCCAAGTAAAACATTTTAACATTTGAAATTTCACTGTGACAAAGAAATTTTCATGTTTAATAAAATAAATTGAAATGTTAACATTTTAATTTTCACTGAAGAACAGCATTTAATGTTGGAGAGTTAAAGCTTTAAAACATTCCTTTGCTACTTCTCCTCACTGAAGTATATCCTCATCTCAAAAATGCTATTTCATTAAAACTGAAAGTATTTTGTCAAGTACTGAAGCTTCCAGAACTGCAAAAACTGTAACCACATGTTGAAAACCAACACAGGACTTTTCAACACATCCCAAACCACAAGCTACACAATATCCAAGCATCACCCACCTCCCATTCTGTACCAGATAACAGCACATTCAAAAATAAACTTCATTTGTACCCAGTGTCTAAGTATCATTATTGAGCAACTGCAAGATCTTTGGTGCAGTATGTGCATTGAGTCAAAACAATGACTCAAAGTGTCCCTCTGAATCAAAACAAGTGTTTCTGTTGCTGACATTTTGCCATGCCTCTTCCACAAAAAAAAAAACCAAAATCAAGTCTGTTTTTATGATGTTGCATCAGACTTAAGAGGTGTGATATATGAATGCACATTCTTACCTGTACAGTATTCCAGAATGGGAACAGAGAAACCAGATCTATCCATGTTTAGCTCTATAAAAACCATCAGACCTGGACAAGGTCATAATACAAGGTTAAATTTAACCAATATTGATGAGAAATGCAGTGGAATGTGAAGTCTGCTACAGCTAGAATTACACAAGAGTGCAATTCCAGTCTTATTGTTTTTTGGGGGAAACACATGCAGGTGTTGAGAATCATAAATAATCTAGTTCTACAGTTTCAACCTCCCTACTAGCTTCAGAGATTGGTGCAGATTTCTTAGCTCTGGCTCAAATTTTGTTCAAGATGATAAAGCAGTACAGGATTTGCATGGTCTTGAAGAGACAACAACATGAGAACCAGGGTTTGTATTACGTGCATTTATATGTATGGATTGGAACCAACAAATGAATTAGCTTGATCCAGCTCTTCACAGCTAACAGAGAATCTTGGTTTGGATTAATTTTCAAGCAGTAGAACCATTTCACTCAGAGTGAAGTGTTTTGGAATGAGTTTGAATGAGATAGTTAAAAACATCACATCTAATCTTTTCTTAAATCACACACATTTAAATCGTCACAGGCAGAGTCCTGCTCACACTCTGCTTTCAACCACAGTAGAAAAAAAAACAGAGAAAAAAATACCATAAAAACCTTATCTGCTCTGTAATCTTTGGGGAACTGAATAATAATAATGCTCAACAGTGATATAGCACTTTACCTCTTCAAAGCACTGCACAATCATTAACTGAAAAATCATCTAACAACAATAACTCTTCTACTTCCCATCTGCCATCAGTGCTGCACTCCAAACACTCTTCATTCAGCCCTGCTGAGAGCATTGCTGCAGAGAGGACAGTGCTCAGTGCATTCAACGCCAACTTCCTTATTTTATTTCTCAAGTTCATCTGACACACTTCTCTGATGAAGCAAGACATGGCTCAGAGGGCAATGCCAGTAGAAAGTACCCTAGTAAGAAAGATGTCACAGTTGACAATCTATTTGTCACTCTTTCTCTAGCCTTCAGAAGAACGGAGAGTGGTCAGCTCACATGACAGTACCTGTGGCCCACAGCCAGTGTATGACTGATGTTTGCCAACACCTGGCATTTAACATTGTATATGCAGGTTTTCCACAGATTAACTTATTTGATTACTACAGCTACACTAGATAACACAAATGGTTTTTCACTCAAGCTGGGACAACCAGGAAGGACAAGTAGTAATTTATTATTAACTGGCTACTTCAAACTCACCTTTGCCATTTGTCACATATGCATCCTGAAAGATTACTGTACAGAAAGGAAGAGCCAAGACAAGTAATCCAGAGCACTCAAGAGGTCACTTTTTGGTTAGTGCTCCCCAACATAAGGGGAGAGACAGAAAAAAGATCTCTGATAAGGTTTGCTCAGGGAAAGCAGATGCAGCAAATCAGACACTGAAAAGATGGAACTTAGATTTCTTTCTCCTCTGCCCCCTTTATTCCTTCATCTATATAGATACTCACAACTGTGCTGTGTATTTTGGGCATTATGAAAGTAAATCCTTTATTTGCATTTTACCTTAATCTGGTTTGAGTAAAGGGGAACTTCAAGGTAATGCTCTAAAAAGGTCATCTCTCCCTAAGGCAGCACAAGTCTATAAACTTGAGTACTGGGACTCCTTTGCAAGTGCTTTAGCTTCCCAGCACATTCTCCAAAACAGTAAAACTCATTTGTTGAAGACTGTTAGGATCAGAAGAAAAAAAATTTAACAATCACCTTTTAATTAGCAGGTACAATCTGTAGAACAGTAACTTTCTGCTAGGATACCAGGGAACTCACCTCATTTTCAAATCTTTATCATAAATAGCATCAGAAGTTTGTTACATTCTTAGCAACACCAGCCATTGGTGGCTTTATTAGGTAGCTGGATTCCCACTCAACTATCAGAAATTGCTACAGTTAATATTTTTCCACAATACCTACTGAATTGGGGCTTTATATAACACATATATTAACAAAAATAATGTGGAAAAATTTAATTATTTCAGAAAAAGATACTTAGATACAACTGTAACCATCAAACACAGCCAACAGATGTTTGGTGATTCTCCCCCTGTACTCTGCTCTCTTGAGACATCCTCTACTCCCTGCTGGTACAGCATCCAGCTCTCCTACAGAGACAGACTGAGACAGTTGGGGTTGTTCAGCCTGGAGAAGAAAAAGCTCCAAGATCTTTTAGCAGCCTGCCAGTATCTGAAGCTGCCTAGAGGAAAGACTCAGACAAACTTTTTCATAGATCCTCATGCAATAGGACAAGGGATGGGTTTAGCAACCTAATCTAGTGCAAGTTGCCCTTACTCGCTGTAGTAGACTGGATTAGATGGTCTTTAAAGATCCTTTCCAACCCAAACTATTCTGTGATCCTAGTAAAGTTAGGCAAAACATAACTGCTTCAGACAATAACCACAGAAAGCAATTGGTGCTGTGTTCACTATTGTACCCCCTTCAGCCCTTATCATGCATAGTCACAGGCAGGCATATTTTATATGAACATACATTTTCATGTACATATCAGTTTCCATACCAGCTTCTAGTCTGCTGAAGAGACCTCTCAGCTGTGAAATTTAAGCAGTACTATTGCCTAACAGAAATGAGGTAAACAGTGTTAGAAGTACACTTATATCTGAGGAAAAGGCCAAAAAACTTCACAGATACATTTGCCATAATTAATTTACAAAGCATTAAAGAAATTAACTTTGTGTCAACAAAAAATGAAGTTAGAAAGCTGATTTTTTTTCTTCCAACCTCTGACTAATAAATTCCTTCTAGTTTTGGTAGCTCCTCAGGGACTACAGGGCCACAACGTAAGCTGATGTGCACATTTCCACTGGGTCATAAACCCTGGCTACATGACAGTTAACCCCAGCGGCCACTTGCTGAGGAAGGGTCACAGAGTCATTTATAATTCATAACTAGCATGTTTGAGTGCATTTCAAACATTGTTTATGACCTGTGGCAGTTTTACAGCTCTTCACAGCAAAGCTTACTTCTTTCTGTAGATGCCTACGGTTTCACTGAGGACAGTCTATACATTGCCTACCTTCCTTAGGCACCCCCAAATCAAGTTTGCTCAAGTGATGCAACTAACTTATCACAGCAAACCTAAGCTACCATACTTTTTATCAATCAAGACTCCTATACTCATACCTATCTGCTCTAGAAAATGGTGAATTTATTATTATATGCCATTGGAGAGACTGGTCTTGAAGATTGTTAGGATTTTCTTCTCCACAAAGATTTATTAATCAAGATATATTTGTATGCCATTTAAAATTGCACATCAAGCATTTTGCATATGCCCACACACTGGCATTTTGAGGACAATCAAGGATGACACACATTGACCACAATCATAACACACTTAGCTTTGTTAACTTAGCTTCCTGATGATCTCTGCTTGACTGAGTGATCTGCACCTCCACCATTCATTCCATTTTGGTCTTTTAAAACTGCTGTATCAACTTGAGCCATGTTCCCACAGAAAAAAAAAGCACAACTCTATATTAGATTTTTCCTGTTTGCACAGTATTT
This sequence comes from Gallinula chloropus, assembly GCF_964237585.1. Classification (NCBI taxonomy): domain Eukaryota; kingdom Metazoa; phylum Chordata; class Aves; order Gruiformes; family Rallidae; genus Gallinula; species Gallinula chloropus. Next base: position 4,457,014 of record NC_140095.1, on the reverse strand, counting down.
AACAGCAGGCAGTCTACATACCAGTTCAGCAATGACTAGATCAACAGGGACAAATTAAATTAGGATTCAGATTCATCAGTAGCATCAAGAAAGTTTGTTTTCCTTACCCCTGGTGTCCTCTCCTATTTCTCCGCTAGCTTTCATTCATCTAGACAGTTTAAAATTAGCACAAATCCAAAGCAAGCAGAAAACAGAAAAACTGAGACAAACATTACAAAGATTTTTAAAATTCTTATTAAATTTCAAGTAATATCTTTGGTAGCATTCCCATAGAGATCTGATTTAATTAGGAATGAAAAAAGCAAGGTAGAGATGTGCTGAAATGCACGAAGCAGTCACAAAAACTTGGGTATGTGTTGGATAGTACTGTAGCTTCACTGATACTGCACTGTACTCAGTCTGAAGCAGCTGTAGATGTAAGAAATAGAAGCAATAATTCAGATATTGGTCTCATCTTATACAGTGTTATGCAATTAATACACCTTCTCCCTGTTTCTGTTCAAGTTAGTCCTGAACGGGCTTTTGCTACTATCACACCCCCCAGTTGAATTAAGACATCCACATTGTCCTGTAGATGTGCAGCAAACTATCTTACTCACAGGGCACACATCTTGCCTGGGCAACCGCCACGTACAGAGACAAAACATGTTTAGAGAGGAACATGTATGAAATTCTTCACTCATCCACATGACATGTGGCTTATGTAACTTTATCCTGGGGAGCGGGGACCCAAAAATACTTTTGTGGAAATACTTCTTTTGTGCCAGGCATTTGTCAAAACACTTCAGCCCCATCTCAAGTCTCATTTAAGACCCCACACTTTTTGGTCACTGCACACATAATGTATGAATTGATAACTATCAGAAATAGACTAGGCTCAGCATTCAATATCTGTTTATTCAGATTTGGTTCCATTATGTCCTAGGAATTGGTTTTATCTTTTCCTGAATTCAGGAGATGATTTTTTTAAAGTGGTATAATTCAATTCCTCTAGGAATAACTATCATTACATTTGTTTTACTAGATTAGCACTCATCTAGTTTAATAATATTAGAAAAAATAGTATAGACTATGTGTGCAAAGCACAGAGAAATCAGAAGCTAAGTCTCTGGTCCTGACAAACATTATCTTGCTCATTTATTTAGTTCCTGTGATCTCTTTGTGCATGGTTCATTACTGAAACAAAGCTTGCAGCTAGCAGCATTTATCTGTCTCCTCCCAAGCATGCTCTTAAGGAATATGTCCCTGCCTCTTGCTGATAATACTTTGCCACTAGGCGGGAACCTTTAAAAGAAAGATAAGAACCCTCTTGCTGCTTAACTGCCCCATTTATTCAAGGGAACTTGTATACAGCAAAAGGAAAAATTCTTGACAGTGTCTTTTGGGAAAAAAACAAAACTTAATCAAGTTGGTTCTGTTTACATTTAATAAGCAACTCTTGCCACGGTGGCCATCAGTACATTGTTTTACTGCCCCAAAGGCATTTATTACCAGCCAATTTATCAGTTCATAATTTGTTGTTGGGCTCAGTTCCAGAGGAACTAGGTTTACTTTTTCTGTCTGTCCCCTCTGATAGAAAATTCCGTCCTGGGGATGTCACATAGAACTAAACCTTATGATAATTCAAGCAGTTCTAAGTGTTTGAAGCCCCTAGATCTATAACGGGCCTATAAAGAAGTCCTCAACTCCACGCCACCCGCACAGTGAAGTCTTGGGAGTGGAATTCTAAACAGTAGACAGTCACTAGGTAGCAGTTCCATCAATCAATCCATTTTTACATGTTTAGATAACCAAGCAAGCTTCAAATATTAATATTAAAGAGTTAGCATACTATTTCTGCACTTAAAGTATATGCTTAAATACTTTAAGTTCTTTTTGGTCATGATGGAAATACTGCTCTTAGCAGAAACTGTCACTATCCACAGTCTCTGCGGGAAGGAAAATTTTCCTCAAGAAATCAATGGGGGAAAACTGTCTGAAGTAGTCCCACTCATTTTCTCAGCTTTTTTTTTCCCCCTAGGTAACAGTTCCAGGTACTCTTGACGATATGGTTTTCAAATTAAGCATTTCTGGCACAGTGCACAGCTACATTACACTTGTGACACTCATCCAGGTAGCACTGCTCAAGATGACCAGCTTCATTGCTCTTTGGTACTATTCAGCTGTGCCATGAAGCAGTCCAAGCATCAACAAAGCTGAAGCAAGACATCTTTGCACAAACCACCTTCACAGCCATTACATTTGCTTAAGGGGATATTTCATCCCTTTCACACACCTGCCAAGAGCAACATATCCCCACAGCACATGCACTGAGGAAGGACACCATGGGCAAAGCCATGCTAGCACATCATCAGCCTAAGCTAACACCAACTGCTGTCTGCTCACCGAGCACTGCAGTCCTGCCTGGGGAGCTTTGTCCTCACCTGCCCTTAACAATACCAGCCCTTTCACATATATTGCTTGCAGCAGTTCTGCTAACATGCTTTAGAAAAGCTTCTCTACAGAAACGTCATCCTTAGTATTCAGTCTTTTTGAGCAGAACAGCAGCCTGCATGTAGCAAGCATCCCCCAGGAATGTCACTGAGGAAAACCCAGGTAAGGAAACAACTGGGAAACTGACTAGCAAAATCCCTGTTAAAAATTCAAATTTCATAACAACTTTTCATTATTTGTATGACACTTCTCTTGTGCTTCGAAAAGGCATAAGCTTCATTTAGAAGCATCTTATATCTATGCTAATGGAGTGAAAGGTATTACTCCAGTAGTACATAAACTTTTACAGATATCAAGTCTAGGTTTTGTTATTTATGTGTAGCTAACAAAAATAGCCATCACCATCAAGACCTGAATTATTGAGCAGGAACAAATTTAAGTACTCTCAAATTCAGGGCAAGCTTTTGAGCAAAAGCCAAAAGCATACCTTTCCAATAGCTTTCAGGAGCTATTTAATGCTGACAATCATGGGAGAACTTAATTTTTTGCTATGTGAACCAACTCAGGAAAATACAAGGATATGTTTGGGGCAGAGAGCCTTCTTCACTGGGACAGAAGCCCAAACTTGGCCACCATAACATTGAGAGTGTCCAGGCACTTTAAAACCACATCAAGCATTCCAAATGCTTTAGCAGAGTGGTCAGCAAGGCAGGAACCCATAAATCAGCGTGAGGCCACAATATGGCAATTTGTGGTTGCAAGCACATTAAGGGCATTCAGAGGTGAGATGGTAAGAAGCCAACTCATTATAGTGACAAACAGCACCCAGATGCAGGAACGTCTGCTCACAGAGCCGGACACCTGCCCTCGCAAACAGCTACTGCTCTCAGCCTACAGGCAAAACAGCTACATGACCAGAGGAAGACAGCTGTGCTGGCATCCTGGTACAGAGACAACAGACATCCCAGCTACCAGAGGCATAAGCCCAGCTCAGCCTAGTGGTGTTTGAACCCTTCAGAACAGGGCACACTGGTCTCATGTCCAAAAGTAACAAAGGGAAGTATTTTCTTACATGATTCCAGAAAAGTTAAAAATAAATTCACCTCCCCCTTTTACACAATCAGGTGATCAGCTATTGATTTCATGGAACCCCAAATTCACCTAGAGTACAGACGAGTAAAAAATGCACACTAATGACAAATACGCAATCTAGAGATTACATATTTTACTATTAAACTAGAGAAATAGCTTTCAGACTCATTTCAGCAAGTTGAGGCTACTTACTTGTCTAACCTAGATGCTCTAAATAATGTTCTCAGGCAGCCTAACAGCTTTTCTTATCCTATACATGTTCTAGAAAGCTGAAGAGATTTGGGTAAAAAGTTATGGTATTAGAAATGACAGAAAGCAGGAATATATCAAGTGAGCTGCAGTTACTTCAGTAGCATAATAGCTACCTAAGTTATTTCCTAGAACTCATTCCAATCTAGAAGGTTTTCAGCCCAAGCAGTTTCAGGAATTCAGCCCCAGAGGACAGCAGTTCATTCAGGAGCAGGACATTACAGTAACAGGCATGAGTAAGAGGCCTCTTTAGATTATAAGAAAGTCATTATAGGCAAGAGTTAAGAGGGTCCAAGAAGCAGACTGTTCAAGTACATAACCAATTTAAGGACTGAGACTGGAATTACTACAAAGTTAGTTTCAGTAAAGGCATCACTGAGCTAGAGGCTTCAGCTACCCTAGCCAGTGAAATCTCTCCCCACACATTTTAAGATATGACCACTGAAGAACACTAATGAAATCCACTATTTCACCTACCCTGATGAGGCTGACTGCAGCAGTGATAGAACCCTGGATGAACACTGCACACTGAGGTGTGCAGACAAAACCTCCCCACCATACCCCCAAAATGACAGCTTTCAATGCTCAGAGTTGAGCTTTAATCCCCAAATTATTCAGAGTCCATACTTACAATGGAATTGTGGTTATTGAATAGAACGTGCTCTCCCACCACCCCATTTCATGAATAAACCAAAGGTTTTGGATTAATGTTTACAATGAAGAAGGTTTTGCCATTGAAAAACATCATATAGGTAAATTTCAGGGGTTGGTCTTAATCTATAGTTTTGAGATCCGGAGACAAAACAAGCTTCATAAGCCTATTGTTACCACAGGGAAAGAGCTGCAAACGCTGTAAACAAAGGAACTAAACCCCTGTCTGATTACATGCTCCTAAGATTAGCAAATACAGATGCCCACATATCATAGAAAGCAGATAAGCACAGAGGTAATCTGTAAATACAAAGATTACATTTTTGATATTTAAATGTGCATCTTAAGCTATAGTGAACTAACGCACTACAGTGAATTTCACTTGCCAGCTATAACAGAAAACCTCAGTCAATTACTAATCAGGCTATTAAAGTTGTTTACTCTGAAATGAGTATCAAGGCAAGTCATCCAGGCCTGAGCATTTTGTAGATCTGCATTTCTCAGTCAGCCTGGAATTATTTCTTGTATAGGTCACCACACTTTATCCTATATCACTTTATATAAACGAAGCTGCTAGTATTTTAACTCCTTGTATTAAAAATGCCATTTTATTGTTGGACTAAAGCTTAATTTAAAAAAAAAAAATTGCTGTGGAAACATAGTACCAAGTGGAGATACCTGTAACAGCAAAAACTTTTGTCCCTGTAGCAACCTCTTGAAGAATAAGCCAAAGCAAAAAACCTATTCCCATTCAACCTATAGTCTCATTTTCTAGAGTAAATCTGCCCATTGGGCTCATGATAAAGACTAAACCTAAAATAATATTACAAATAGTTCCACTGAGCTTGCAGCAAATTATGACTTTTATAGGTGCAATGGGAAAGCAGTTTTTATGGTAACACTAAAATGACTGCTGAAAAACACTGCTGCTGCTTGGTACAGAAGTGCTCCATATTTAAGAGGTAAAAAAGTATGTGCAAACAGATCTAAAAATAATGGAAGTGGTAACTTTATTTTCTGTAATTAGTTAGACATTTAGATGTGTATTTTTAAAATCTGATTACAGACTAATAAAAACATGAAAGAAGAACCTCAGAAGCTTTTGCTACTTTTGTTGTCATGATTGCAACACAAGATACATGCAATATCTGTTACACAGTTTGAAGGGTTCTGTCTTTCAACCAAGAGGCAAAATATTCTGGTTTGCCCAGAGCCTTTTACATAACCAAAACCCAACACCTTTAATACTCAAACTGTGACTAATCATAAAAATATTTCAAACATTATTGCCCACTCCCTAGAAGATGGCAGATTGAAGTCCTTGGACAATTTCACTTCGGTGCTTTTGAAAAATTCTTCTTGGAAGTACATCTCTCTAAAACCAGACTTTACACACAGAAGTCTGGTTCTGCAGGACTTCACTGGAAACCTAAGCAAATTGAGTCCAATTACACAATAGCACCCTATCCTACTGCCATTGAAAGGGGAAAAATTTTCTTCCATTCTTAGGAAGGTAACTGAATCACAGGAGCAGAACACAGTCACTTTATAACCTATAAACGGAAACAGAGATGAACCCAAACATGAAGGAAACTTTACACCTTTACCTGAAACCAGGTAAGTTTGAGAAACATTCTATGAACTTTTGATACCGAAATAATCAAAAATAGTTACCATCGTAGATGCTGGTTAAATTATTTCTAGCTTTCTGTATCATTTTCATAAGACTGCAAATTTAAAGTCAACTCAGGCATTAAAGAGCAGAATTCTGACAGACTTGCTTTCATACTGAGGTCTTTTTTTTCCTTCGAAGTGTCTGTAGTTTCACAGACATATGGTCTGCAGACCTGCAAAGGAAACATCCTCCCTCTCTAACAAAGATTTATGATACTGAATTCTGAGAATTCAACATGATGAAAAATAACACTACTAAACACGGATTTTAATCTGTTTCTTATTGTGATAAATTATCAATATCATGCCTTATCAAACACATTATCGAAGAAAAAGTTGACGAGGGCTGTTGTATTGTACCCATCATTTTTCTATGAATAGCTATTCAGAGCCACTACAAAAAGTTATCATTACACTGTCTGATAAGTCTGTTTGGAAGCTTCATTTATTTTTAAAACAGAAGAGAAAAAAAAAAGGTAGATGGGTTCTTAAAGAAAAGGATACCCTAACCATGTAGCACGACTAATGTACATACAGAGATCAGCACAGAGCAAGCACTGTCTACCTGAACCAGCAGGTACAGCTTTGGATATTTAAAAATTCTTATGAACTTCTCATTTTCCACTTCAGATTATTCCATGTTAATAACTTCTGTGTAGACATTCAAAGCCTTTGTGAATTGGGCCCAAAATACAGCACAAACTAATAGAAAAGAACTTTAAAATAACTACTTACAATCTCTTTAATCTATGCAAGAAAAGCGTGAAACAGATCAATCAGCACAAGTAACAAGCCAGCACGACTGTTAGACTGAAACACTTCATGCCAGCTTGACTTCTCTAGAAAAAAATTGAACACATTAGTAATTAAGCTAAATATTGAGCCACTTTTTAGAACCACAGATTTACCGTAGATAGGTATAATTTAGAGCATCCATTATTCTTGGGAAAACCTGAAGCTGAGCAGTGACATGCAGAGTTACAGCTAACCTTTTCTACCTCAAATTGAAGCCAGCTTCCCCAGCAAGATGTGGAATTCTTAGAGTTGATGCTACTTCTTTTACAGAGGAATTAAAAAACCCACGAATCCACATTTTCCAGTTACTATAGCATTTAAGATGTTTAACTCAAACTACTATTCTACTAGCTTTTCAACAGTTGCTTCATTTTTAGTGATAAAACAGTATTTGCAAAGCTATTCAAACAATATTCATCTTGTTTAACAGTTAATACATTTACTGAAATTATATGTTCCAATTTATCATGCATCAAAAGTTAGAGTTAACACAGGCTTAAGAAAAAAGCTGCAGTGAGAAAAAAGCAAACATTAAGTCCTGCAGAAAGCAATAAATTAACAAAACTCACTTTAATGTTACTTATCACAGTGCTACAGCACATTCACTTGAAAAGTGGAAAAATATCCTGGCACTTAAACAAGTCAAGTCAAACTCATCGATTTCCAATCTCTACATTACAAGTGACAGATTAAAGGAAAAATGACACAAATATAAGAACAAGTTTACATTTTTGGAATGAAGCTTTGCTACAAGACTGTATTCTTATCAACATACATATTCTGGGTTAACAATTGTAGAAGAAGATATTACAAGATTAAAAAATCAAGTGAGAAGACGGTCAAGTTGTAAAGCTCTTGTGATATCCAGGGCTGCAAAGCTGCACAAAATTGGCTGCTCTCAAACTGCAATCCAGAGTCAGTGTCCCATAGTATACTTTCTAGAGTTATTATCTGGTTCTGGCTTTTCATTACAGCTAGTATTATTTTTCTACCGTGAATAAACTTCAAACCAGGGGTGTTTATCTACTGACTCTACATCCCTTTTTGTTGAGTGCATATAAACAGAGAAGAATTTGCACCTGTGGTTTTTCAAACTAAGACCAGCTTGACAGATCACACCCTTTACAGCAAGTGAGAGTTTAACTCATGGAGTTCTCTACAGCACAGTCAAGTGATAATAATCTAAGATCACAAACTCATAGCCATAGTACTAAGGAACTCATATGAAGTGTATGCTTTTAAGGCAGAAATTCAGAGAAGCACCATTTGTGGTTTTTGGTTTCTGACTGCTTGCTAATTACCAGACAGACATTTGTTTCAGCCTCACATTCCACTGGTTTGGATGCTGCAAGTCCCAGCAGTGCAACTTGCAACTCTTGGTACTTAGGGGAGTTCTTACACATAATAAAACTAGAAAAAGTAAAGATTACTTTCTCACTACAATGTCCTTCCTGTCAACACCATCTCTCTTGGAAGCAAGCTTTCTGTGCCAAGATATATGTGCTCACATTTCATCAATGTAACTCCTGTGGGGGAAAAAATGCCTAGATGAGGACAGTACTAGTAGACATAGCTAAACTTATAGTAATGGAATCACGGGAAGGGTGGCCATTTCACTGAAATCACCTACTCATGTCAACATAATGTATGCTTCCATGAAGAGAGAACAGTGGCATATTTTATGCAATTAGCATCATACAATCGCTCCCAGATGTTAGAGAAGCAAGCACAAGCCAAGCATAAAAGCAATAAGCAAATGGCTAAGTTGAGCTATTAACTCAACTTTTCATGAGTTCTGATCTCAAGCATTAAAGGAATTTTGTCAACAATAAATTCTTGCTATCAAAGCTTGCAGTGCTTATGTGAAACATATGGATAAGAAATTATACAGTCATTTTATTTTAATAATTAGTTTTCATACAAAGAATTCCTTATAAGTTTTATTTTACCAGCCCTTTGTGTGAAGCTCTGCATTCATACCTTAGCTGAAACTGCTAACACCCAAAGCAAGAAAATGATACTTGCTCAGAAAAAGCTGTTGCCATGGGAAACACAAAGATATAAACTAGGGAACTGGTAGCAGGAGTAAATGAAAACCCACTTCTCAAACATGGAAGAAAGTACAAATCAATGTATAATGCCATCGAAAAATTGAGATGTAATCCTAATTTTAGCAGGTGTATGGAATTTGAGTATAGTGACTGTATCTGAACAATTCAGATGTGGTTGACACTTCAACTTAATACCCTTCAGAAACTCCTCTGCTCTGCCCATCCAGAGTGACCCAGACCTGCATGGTCACCTCAGTGTACATTTTTCTAAAAAAATGCTTATCCCATTCAAGTCACAACAGGCTCAAAGAGACATGAAAATAACATACCATTGAGAACAAATTACCCTTTATTGAAATCTTTCATTAAACTCCTTTGAGGTCTAACACCTACCTGTTTCCTTCTAAAAAACCTAGAGCCTTCTCTCAGCTAGAATTCAAATGTGAACTCCTTAGCAGTTGCCAACTGATAAGTCATTTTAAGTGATTCCTCACTAGCTGTGCTGACAAAGCAAAGTTAATTCATAATTTGATAATGAAAAGTGAGATGAAATGCAGTTAACGTAATAGCTTCATAACTTACTCAATATCCACAAGACTAAAATTGTTATAAATCAATAACCTACCAACCATGGTGTTATGAAGCACATTTGTTATTGATATTTAAATTTCTACTAACTTTTTTGTGGAATAAAAAACTGATATGTTCCATTCATCTTAGATAAGATTGCTACAGCAATCAATAAAGAAATTGTACCAGCAAAGTACTTTGGTTTAGTCTGACTTCAGATTTTAAGGTATCCCGAGACACGTAACTACTGAGATTGTATGTTTAGCAGGAGTGCTACTGGTGAGCACAGGGACCATTATGGAATGCTGCAAACCAGAGGAATCAAATACTCCAGATCAGTAAGTATTTTTCTATCCTGGTAAAAATTGTGCCTGAGGCCCTCAATACTCTTTCACAACTGAAAAAAAAACCCAAACCCACGAAGATACCTAGTGAAATGATTTAGATTTCAGTTTTGTACCATGCTCTGCAGTGTTCCTGGCTTATCACCACAGGCACCTCAACGAAGCCTCCCTAATGACATCTCCTCACTGGCTGCTCTTCAGACCAGCAAGTGTCTCACAAAATACTCCATTAGGATTTTGTTTCCATGTTTGCTTTATAGTTTCAAGGATCCATAGATTCACATACAGAAATACTTTGATGTCTCATAGTGTAAAAGTTGCTGATAGTTTAAAATGCTACACATATGTTAATACCATCAGTAGTTACACAATAATTCAGACTCAATATTGTGGTGAACTTACAATTTTTTTTTTTCCTTAAGCTAGAAGGGAAATGCAACTACCATGCTGAGATCTCCACACACACTCTAACTTAAGGAGCAGAGAACTAATATGCAATTCCCTCTTCCACTACAGGCTCCATACAATGTTTAGATCAATCCTCCCTCCCAATTAGTTAGATGCTAAAAAGCATTAAGATGATTTATAAACATTCTCCCTCAAAAAAGATACCCTGCAAGACACATTTCCACAGGAACAAATGTATGATCTAGACAGCTTTGATTTCACCTTGGTTGCAGAAGTCAGAATGTTATATTCCCCCTAAACTGAGACACTCTCTTGGGAAGAGGAAAGTAGTTGTAGCATAAGCACTGAAGGTGCCTCATCTCAGAATAAATAAAGAAGATGCATTGAGGCGTTGCCCTCAGCAAAGATGTCAGTAAGAGTGCAAAAGCTGAAAATCTTTGAACATCCTGTCTAATGAACATGTTTACAGGTTTATCCTGTAATGGCATGCTTGCTGGTAACACTGAAAAGTTTTGCTTGCAGCTTGCATTTCAAGACATGCCCAAGTAATCTGTTTGACAGGTAATGAAACTTTGTGCTATTACCTTTAGCTTGAAGCAGAGTCCTTAAAATATCCTTTTCATATTGATTTGCGATGAAATTAATTATGTTTTCCTCCAAGCTAAAACCCATAGCTAAAACCAGAGTCTAATCAAACCAACTGGGGGTAAGATGGTGGTAAAAGAACCCTTAAAGTACAGAGCAGAATAAAAAAAAAACAAGGGAGATTTCTGGTCTTTGACAGAATGACTTGCCTCCCCGCGGGGGGATGCGGGTTAAATCTCATCACAAACAGCCAGAAGCCCTCGCAGTCCACTAACAAGGGTGGGGGATTACCAGGAGCTCCACGTCTGTTATTGACAATGCTGATGAGCCTAATTGGCAACATGCAGCTGATCCCCCTAAAGCAGCAAGGGAGAGAAACAAATAAAGAGTAAAAAGGTGGATAAGACAGCTTGAGCAATGCACTCCCCAGAGCGGCTCTCAGAGTAACCTGCTCTTGCACACTGCAGCTCACTGGCCCCCTCTAGAAAAGGGATTTCTGAAGGCTGGGCGCTGCTGCAGGCTTTGCAGCGGTGCCACAGCAGAGTTCTGGCAGGCAAACAGAGCAGGCACATGCAAAATGTACACATAGAACAAACAGTTCGGGTTGGAAGGGAAATTAAAGGCGTGACAGCAAGACTTGTCAGAGAAGCCCACTACATTGGTAGTGCAAACAAACATAGTCCCTTACTTGCCCCCCCCCCCCATGAAACAATTCATTAAAATACAGTCCTAAATTAGCAGAAAAATCCTGAAGGCTGAGACACTTTTGTGCAGTATGTGTATTACCAGTATTTTACCAGCGTGTGATCTATTAGGAGCGTGGTCTAACAGCTCCACGACACTCACAGGGGGATAACTTTGCTCCTTACCAAAAATATTCATGATGTCTAGCAAGGCTTGGCTCTGAACAGGGCTCACTCTGCAGTTAAATTGCTAAGCTGTTATGACATTATAGTGGCCAAGAGTTAGAAAAAAAAATGTTATCATGCCTAATGTCATCATAAAAATAGCAGGTTCCTAAGGTGACCTTAGATCTTTTATTATCACTTACAAAAAACAAGTTGGTGTCCAAAAGAGTTGCCTGCTAACAAACAACAGAATAGAAAAGACAACTCCAGACAAACTAAACCAGCTTTGCATCTTTCTTGGATTTACCAGATTTTGAATGTGTAGATTTTTAGCCTATCCTGAAGGTGTTCAGTCAATTTGCTTCCACTTTAAAGGAAGTCATTAGAAAGAACAGTCAGTATTTTGCTATTATGAAACACCTTAATATTGACCACTATAAAATAAAATAAATCTATCCAGACACCGTTATAGCCAGCTTGGCCAAGCCATCTACCTCAGATGGATTCAGGAAGTGTACAGCAGAACTATGATTACTCATCTTTCATCAATGACCAATGAAATTAAGGCAAATGATTTCTGTTAACTTCAAGTCTCAAGGTAGCTGCCTAGTTAGAAATTATAAAAAATAATAATAAAAAAAGACATTCACATTAGGAAAGACAGGTGTATTAAACATGTCTTTCTCCAAGGATTATCAAGAGCTAACAGGGAAATGATGCAAAAAAGGCTACAAATCATGGTATCTTAAAAGACTTCTTAAAAATACACTCTGGCAGATTCTTCGGTTCTTTTCAGTCTTTTTAATACACACTTCTCATTCTGAAGTTTATTCACAAGTTTTGTGAGATCATAGCTAATATCCTTCCAGGTGGCATTTGTCAACACATCCCAGAGTGTTGAACTACTCTCAGAGCTGTTTCATCATTCCGGATTACGATCACTCTATCCCAAACATCTCAAAAATCCCTGAATCAAACTTAAACCGCCAGCTGCATATTAAATAATTCCAATAGAAAATGATATAAAAATTTAGTGAAACTCGCTAAAGTCACTCTTGCTCCTTGTTTAGACAGTTGACTTAAAACCACATCTACAAAACTAGCCTTGCAAAGCTGCCTGCAAGCTGTTTCAGCATCCACACAAACCTGGCTCCACACTGTGTGGGTTCCTCATTCCTCGCCTGGGGTTTTGATGCTTCTAGAATCCACAAAGCACTTAAGAGCCTCTCCAGGTACATGAATACAATTTCAAAGCAGGACAATGCAAACTCAGCAGTCAAATCTTAAGGTCAGACAGCTTTCTCTGCCTCCAGAAGGCAGTTCTCCCATTCTGTTTGTTCTCACATGCATTTAATTGATTTCCTTGCCATTTCACATGTATTGTAATACATTTGTTTTACACCATCAGGGAACAAGTTTTTAAACATGTGCTATGCATTAAATATCACATTCAGCAGGGAAAGAAAAACATTTCAAGAATATAATAATTTTACAGTCTCTGGTTTCTAATAAATTTTTACAGCAATCCTAAACTGCATTAGCAGGTACCAGTTTATTGTCAAGCCTCTGCACAACATCCCTTAGTGACATGTCAAATCTTTACCAAGGCAGTTGAACTCCTAAAGCTGTCCTCATTGGCAGGAAACTTGTCAGATTGAATTGCCAGCTCTTGTCAAGTAAAGATATATGATCTGATATCCCTCTGCTGATGATGACACACCCTGCCCTTTCACTTTGGATGTATTATGAATCTCCAGTGTGTCTCACTATGAGCAAAGGTCTAGCTAATGGTGAGAGAGGAAATTACTGCTTGCTGACCACTTAAACATGGTTTATTACAAATTTAGACCCAGAAAAAGTAAGATTTTTATATTTTTAAAATTCTGTTTTGTTTAGCTTCCACATTGTTTCAAGTATTTCCTTATCCATCTGGGGAATCAAAACATAAAAAGTATTCTCATTGTCTCCTCTCCCTTAAGTGCTGTTTCAGTAAACATGCATTTGGGCAACATTACGATTTCCAAACATTCTTGAAGACATTACTGTTTGTTACAACTTCTCTTCACCGGGGGACATTAGCAGCAGTGTTTTGGAGGAAAGAATTAACTGTTACAACATGTGTGTTATTATATAGCACATCAGATCTGTTCAATTATCTATTCCATTACTGACTTCTACAATCACAACATGCAAATTCCTTTATAAAGTTAAATACTTATATTGAGCAATAAACCCAGTTAAGTTGTTAGCAAGTGTGTTTAAATTTCAGTGTGAGATGAGTTCTCCAGGATGATGGGCTAAACTTCCCCAGGGCAGAAGTTACGCAACTAGTATGAAGTTGGGAATGCAGACACCATCTGACACGGTTATACAGCTATCCAGTCAGACTCTGGCAGCATTGACCCCCATTCACTGAAAGTTTCTATGTACAGAAGGATCATACAGAAGTCACAAGAGAGCCAAAAGCATAGCGCTTGGACTACACAGAAGGTTCTCCAATAGTCCAAGATACAACTTGAATCTTGCTGAGCATCAGAGTGGTTCCAAAGAATGTTTATCAATATGGTGATAGGTGCTTTTTTATTTATAAATATATCAGTTTCTAGGTCCTAGATAACATACAAGTCAAGGGACAAAACAACAAGGTGGGAAATACCAGAAGTTTTTTGAACCATTTACATTGAATTTTTAGTTCCATCAGCATTTTTCAAATAGTTACAATTCAAAATCCTGCTGTTGGCTTACTCCAATAAATTTTGACATACAACTTTGACACACAGGATATTCTAAGCAGGCTCCTTAGCTTGGAGGAAAAACAAAACCAAAGATGAACAAAGGATTTCTGACATACCTCTGCAAGAGAGCACTTCTAGCTCCTTGTATGTTGCGTTTACACATTTAAGCTTCAGTAAGTTTTGTGTTCACTCTCCCCACCCTCTAAGAAACCCCAACACCCAGAGGTATCTGTATATTAAAAAGTCAAAACAAGATCCTGAGAAATTATTTTTTTTCCTTGAAAGAAAAAAAGGAACTACGATTCTAACTACTGGGGAGAGAAACAAATTGCACCTCCATCTACAGTTTTTCAGTCATGAACTGGAAGCTACAGGTGATGCAGTTTAAGGCTTCTTGGACCACAGGAGCAGGACTTCAACTTCTGTGCTACATCAAAACCAAAAATGCAATTGAGCTGAACTGGCATTGATTCAACAGTTTAAAACAGAAATTCCTACTGGCACACAAAGTTCTCCAAAGTCCTCTGAAGCACTAGTGATGATTAGTACTTAAATTCCTCACCTGCTTGCAGGAACACAGATTGCTTATTCTGTTCTCTCCACAAACTGAAATGGCTCCTAGCAGTGCCTGGGAGCATAATTTTAAAAAAATTGTGCCCCAGAGAAACTTCCCAACAAGCCTGAGCTAACTCAGAACTGCATTCACAGCTTTTCCAACTGACAGCAATAGGTGTGTGGCACAGCAAGTCCAACAGACAGCAGAATTAGTGTGATACTGGAAATTTTCTGGGATTTTAGAAAATTTTGCAAGCTTCTCCAAGCCAGCTGAACAGAAACTTAGGCTACAAACAATCAAGACAGAACAGATAAGAATTTAAAACCAGTAAAAGTAGGTATCAAGAAGCGTTTTCGGAAGAGATAGTATTGGCAACTAAAATTATTCTACTTGAATTTAATCACTGAAATTAAGTGATTTTCTTTTAACCCACTGTTACCTCTTACACAAAATGGACTCTTTCCACTGAACTTTTCTCTTATCCTAGACCCCAATTTAGATGATCCCACTGTCTTGAAAGAAGAAAGATATATTAGGAAAATGAAGCTATAGACTAATGTTACCTTATTAAAAACCTATTTACATAGAATTAACATAAATACAAGTTGGTAAACCATATGCTACCACATCTGTTCCTCTGTGTATTAATAACAAGACTGTCCCCTATAGGGTTCTCAAATTAATATGTATTAGAATATATTACAAAGTATTTGGATTCTCTTGACAATGTAATTTGTAGCTAGATTATTTGTAGGTTTCTAGTTTGGAATTATTGCTGCTGCAATTGCATCAGCTGCTTCTTCTGGGGTGGTTAAAGTACAACACCTGGCTGTTCTGGTACTAAAGCTTTATGGAACTGTGACAATTTTCTAATAGTCATAACACTTCAAGTATTGTTGTATTACAATGGTCAGAATATTGAAGTTCTTTGCCCATGACAACAGAATCATTGAGAATTTTGTTTCCCAACTGCCGTGATAGTTAATATATGTTGAACAATGTCAGCATTTACTAATAGGTTAGAAAAGTGTTTTAAGTCTGAAACTTAGGAAGAAATACATATCCCATTTTAACAGTCAAGCATTCTTCAAATATAAGTTCACATCTTCCAACAAAACTAACAGATGCCTTCTTACACTGAATAAAGCAGGGGCCTGTATTTGCTCAAGGCCTACGCTGCACCAAATAGTTTAAGTCAACTGTGGCTATTGGAAGCACTGCATGACTACCACCTTTCTGAACAACTCCATTTTGTACTCACAGCTATCACAATCAGCATTTATCAAAGTTAGCTTGAAAGAGACTAAGAAGTTTTGGTGTGTGTTCTTCCTCCCCCCCCCCTTTAAGAAAATGGCCTATCAAGTAATCCCCATTATAGCAAGAAAATGGGTTGAAACTTTTGTTAACTGCATCTTGCCCTTCCACAGTGCCACCAGTATGCAATAAATCATAACTCTCTAGAGGAAGATTTCTACAAATTTTTTTACCCCACATCATCAAAACACAGGTTGCATTTTTATACTTGCAAAATTAAGTCAACCTGTAGTAGTTACAGAGGTAGCTAAGGAAACTGTGCCACCCAGAGCTTCATCTCAAGTGGGACTAATCACATTCCAGCTGCACTGGAGAGAAGATTCTACTCATGCCAGCGAGTCACTGTTCCCTCTGAACATTAGTTTCTTGTCACTATTCTCGCTTCTGTTTGTTGTTTATAGGTAGCTGATAAAAGCATATCAGATACATATGAAGGAACCTTGCTCATTGATATTTGCATCAGAACTTTCTTAAAGATAAAAATGTTTTTAGTTACTTCACTGAATGGAATTTGATAATACCAAGGGAATATTCTGCAAGAGCAAAAACATCTTATTGCCTTACTGGGTTTTATACTTACATTTGTTATTTTCTGAAACATACGTTGTGCAGCTGAGCCAAAAACCATTTTTTAGGTCAGCTACAAAGTTTCTGCTTAGTTTTAAAAGCTAAATGCCAAAATAAGAAGCTTTCACCTCTTCTTTGTACAGGAAAGACTACCCTCAAGGGCTCCCTGTCAAAGGCTGCCCTCACAATCTCACTGTAAAACACTTCCCACATTTTAAAGGTTAATTAAAAAAAAAAAACCCAAAAAACTCTGTGGGCAAGTCATTTGAAAAGCCAGCCAAAACCAATCCTAAATACGACAACTCCAAGTCCAGTACAAGGTTCCACAGAGTACTCCCAGCAGCCACTGTTAATTAAGAGAAGGCTGAAACAAAACTGAGGCAGCACTAAATAGACTTACAAGAGCACAGATAAACGCCCTGAGCTCACCACAGCATTTTCCACCACTTTGTCAGGATACCTGCACACAAAAAGCAGCCTAGCCTCACAGCTGCCTCACCTCCCAGCCACCTAGCACCTTCCTTGGGGGCTCACACCTTCCATACTTTTCAACCTTAGGACACCTTATTTTGGTGTTTCACATTATCAAACACATTATTAAAAACACAGCGTTACCCACACCTGCTGCCAAAGGCTCTTCATAACCACTGTCCCTCACAGCCTTGACAGGCCTCAGCCACGCATCCAGGCCAAGAAGCACAGGAGCTGCTGCCTCTGCTCACAGTTGGGGAAACTGAAGCTTGGAGAAGTGGGGAGAACAGCAGCCCCACTTGGGGAGAGTCCCCCATCCTCTCCAGGGAGCCCTGGGGACATGTTGCCTTCCTGACTGCCCACGCATGTGTCCTGGGAACCTGTTAAGATATACAGTGATGGACCTAGGAGTACAAATGTATTTACGTTATTTTTACGCACTGGACCAACTTTACTCCACCACATCTCACAGCTGAATTTATATTGACACCTCAACACACACACCTCCCCTTCTGTGGTTAATTGCATGACAGTTGTCTGGCTTCAGAAGTAACTTAGCAGTAGATCCTGCCCTAATGCCTTTGAATAAATACTGAAAAGTACACCTAAGTCTTCAAAATTGTAAATAAAATGCACAGTAGAGAAAATGTTACTAAAAGGCTGTCCCAGCTGCATTGTTTTACTTTCAGAGTTCTGGGGCCTGACTCAAGTTTAAATTTTCGGATTCTGCTAACACAGGAAAGCATCTGACATTACCTTTTTGCATCCACAGAACAATTAGAAACATTACTGAAACAGTCTTTCCTCTCTGCATTTTTTTTCTTGCAGTTGTGCACTGTGTGAGAAACACACAATAGCTAAGGAGCCAAGTGATGGAAAAGGCCAGCACAGCCTTTTCTGTTTGAGTAGAATCACAGGAAGACTAAAACTTGTCATAAGTCAAGCAAAGCAGGCACAGCACGTGTGATCCTCGGTGTTAGGCACTGATTGCACCTTTTCTGGGATCACGGGAGCTTTAAAATGAGAAGAAATACGAAACTGAATACTCCTGAGCTTGTTCTACACTGGGTCTTGCTATCCAAGTTTAATCCAGGTAATTTTACTTTCAGGCTCATAAAATCATCTGCCTGGCACTCTGGTAAGAGATGCAATGGTGCACTGCAGGACACACAATGATCAGTGTCATGTCCTGGCATGAAAAGCATTCTTAAAGACCATTGCAAACGTTAACTGCAGTTAAGCAATAGAGCAGGAATTGTGGTATTTGAAAAGCAAATCAACTGAGCAGTATGGGGGTGGAAGCCATGCAGCAGGATTGTAACTGATTTTGCATTTTGAACTGCAACTATGTGATTATACTGCTTTGTTACGTACATTGTGTAAAGTCCCACTGTGGGTAAGATTGCTGCACAAGGTATTACAGACACTTCTAAGTTCTAGACCTTCCCATGTGCAATTTCATCACGCCTGCAAAATTTTCTTCCGTTTTGCATATTCATTAATTACTTGAGCTTTTGTGGTATTAGGTTCTGAAGTGTTTCACTAATTTCCAATTTAGAGACATATATAATGATTTTTCCAGCCAAAGACAAATAGATCAGATCAAGAGTAATCCTACTGAGCTCTGAGGTTCAAAGCAGTGATCGTGAAGGGTCTCTCAGTTATAGACCAGTGACACTTTTGAATAGTACCCACATAGAATTAATATAAGCATGTCTTAATAAACCATATGCTCACTCAGCTGTTCTTTGCTGTATTAATAACAAGGCTGTCCCCTAAGGGACTCCAAAATGAATGTATATTAGACATATGTATCCTAATAACCAGAAGGTAACACAGTTGTACTTGACTTACTTTAGAGAAGTATTTAATACAGCATTATTTTAATGACTTTAACAAAACATATGTGCCTGTCGGCCCAAAAATGCAGTTTATATTAAAGGTAAGCTGAATATTGAGATAACAAACCTGCACAAATGCCATTCCTTTCCATTACATATTGATAACAAATGGCCTTTGTAATATGTATCTAATACCCTAACCTCAAAAAAAATGGAAAGTAACTATAAGGCAAAATGCAACATAACAAAACCTCTGAATACAGCACATCATTTCAGGTCTCAGTTGCTGTTGCTCATTACTTTCTGACATGGACTATAACTATTGCTCTTCACAGTATTAAAGTAGGCAAATAAAATTATCAACAGTTAACTCACACAAAGAGCAGATGATTGAGTTGAAATGTTCAACCATGGTTTTTCCTTTTTAGTTGAAAAACGCTGATTTATCATAAGCAATTTATTTTAAAACATCCTAGCTCACCCACAGTTCCGGAAGAAAAAGCAGCAGAAGCAAGTTCTGGTAAAAGCTCGAGAGGGAAAGCGGACATCTATGACTAAAAAAACCCCAAATAATCAGGTATTAATTGGAATAAAAATTCCTGGCTCTGCCTCTCACTTTCCAAAGGAAGGGCTGATCCCTGGATTTTTCCCTTGTCTAGAAGGGATCTCATTTTTCACAGAAACGTTTGAGAGATACCGGACTGTTCCCAGTGTGATTTTTAAAATTCTGATATGTTTTTGTGGGATGGGAAAGAGGCATAAGTTAGACATTTAAATTACACTGCCCAATGTTTCAGAAGCACTGAAACATTCAGAAAACCATTCAGCCCAGAACTAGGGGCTCCAATTTAGCTCGTCATACTTGCAAATTCAACTGTCTGTTCCAATGGAAAATTTTGGTTTTCTCTAATGAATATGCACTTTCAGATATATTATACAAAAAATAGCAGAGGATAGAAAAAAATCTCACTTCACCTGAAGCCAAGGGAAGTGTTATCATTGTCTTGAGCAGGTCTTTTTTACTCCCACCCAAACAGCTTGACCTGTGTCTCCAGCACAGTGAAATATCTGCCATCTCTTCCATTCTAATCTCTAGCACAGCAGTAGTTCACACACTTGAAATTTTAAGTAATTTTTATATTTAACTGGAGCTATTTTTTTTTCTATTTTTGGGGGGAAGGGAAAAAAAAAGAAAGCTGTTCCATCCTTCATGACAGAAAACTGAGGAAAGTGTTCCTCAGTGTCAGGTTTTTCCCCAAGCAGCCAAAAAGGGTCTGAAAAAGGTATTTGCCTTTTTAGTTGTAAGACTCTGTTACCGTTTGCTATCTGCACACCTAGTACTTCCTTCAGCAGAGGTCTTCTGTATGTCCATGATAAGGTCCCGTATCAGCTATCCTGTATGTAATACACCTGGGTGAATAATTCATGAATAACTTTTTCTTAGGCTGTTTTCAGTGAATGCTTTCTCTGCCCTCCCATGTGCACATTCACTCTGTGCCACTTTTAAGTACAGACAGAAGATTCACTCAGTGACCTGAGCCATGGGGAAACCATTTGAGTATTGGGGGCACCCCAAACAATAGGCTCATGTTGAATGAAACCTGCAATTATCATTCTATCCCTTATACAGTTCTGCATAACACAATGCAGCTCACAGAAAAGCTCAAAGTTACAGCTTGGGTTTTCTGAGCAGATGTGATCCCCACCTTACAAGATCCACTGATAGTTAGCAATACACTTGTCATTTTGAATCAGATAAAGAGCAGCTGTTCTTTAAGTGTTCATTTCAAAAAATACATACTGTTCTGCAGCAAATGGTAATTAACTATTAAAAGGGGAATATTGAGAGCAGTTCTCCAGATAAAAATGCTGCTGTTTATCATTAATTTATAACTGTAAGTCACAAACTCCAGAAGTAGATGCAAGAGTCATACAATAATGAAGCCTAAATATTCTATCAAAACAACTACAGCAGGTTAAACATCTCCACTGGGCTAAGTTTGCTGAATTGAAATGTCTGGGCTCAATTGCTTGTTGCTGTGCTGTGCTTTTACCAGCTGACACGAGGAAACTTCTTTTCCAGACAAAAGACAAAACATTTCTGCCAGCTGAGGTGACATTGTGTTCATTCAATAATGATACAAGGCCCCGAGGTTCTTCGGCAAGAAAGATAACAAAGAGAATCCTCATTAACTAACTGCAGAAGAATGAAGGTCAACCCACAGAGAGAATTTCATGCTTACATGTCAGTTAGAACATTTGTTCTTCATTAATTCTTTAAACCCAAGCTGGGATATCATCTAGCAGCATTTTAATGTCTATACTCCATCAGAAATAACTCTTTGGATGTTGTTTTCTTTGTACTGTGCTTAAAAGGCCATTTTTTATAAGGACTTGACTACACATCATTGGCCACTAATTATATTGTAGGATTGTTAAAAGACTGGATGTAATACAGGTAATAATAGTTCGGGCATTTCAAGATAAAATAAATGAGAATGCCATAACATATTCCAAGAAATTCACAATATGGACACATAAAAATACTAGCACTATTATTTGCGTTTGTACACTAGGATCTGTACTCTTAAGTACTTTGGGATGAATCAAAACATCATATTTCTGCCCAGATTATATTCCACATGGACTACTATAATTTTATGATACTGTCTTTTCAGATATGCATTAGTGAATATTACTGGTGAAAACAAAGCAGAAATATTAATTAATGTGTATTAATTAATTAACATGTAAAATATTCAGAAAATTTCACAATTCTTAAATTGCCACATTTTTAATAAAATATTCATATTGGCCACATCCAGGAGATTTTATACTATAATTTCTCATTATGCTTTTGTTCTTGCACAATTTCTCACTACAAATCAGATAATAAATATGCCAGAGATTATATTTCCACCACCCAAATCAAGGTGATATATAGATATTTCACTACTTAAACCAGAAATTATTAGGGAGAAAATAAGTAATCCTGAGAGTTAAGTAGGAGTCATATTTTAACTCAGAAATTTAACCAAATGTCCTGTTATTGCTTCTTCCACATCCTCAGTGAGTTATTTAAATCTCCCTTATACCCAGTGCCAGCCTGATAACAATATGTTACTCAACGAACACTATGTCAGCAGCATTCATGTTTCTCAGCAAACTGCTGCTTATTTGATTCAGCTTTAATCTCCAGGTGACATCAGATTCCTCGATCAGCACAGAACCCCAGCGCTGTCTGCACAACATCAGGAGACTGTCGGCTGTGTCAGGGAAGTTTGTCTGATCAGCACGCTGTCTAAACTAACATTGAGAAAAGCATACGATTCTTTGCCCACACTTTCAATCTAGAAAGCTGGGAGTAGTAAATGTTACAATAAGAAAGCAGAGAAATAAAATTTTAGAATACCAAAACACTAAGGTGTCTGAAATAAAATAGACCTCAAATGTAACTCAGCTCTGGTCTAATCCAAACAAATAGAGAAGCAAAGCATCTATTTGTGTTCTGGATCATGAGGCAGGCTCTAGCCCTGGCTGGAGTTATCTAGCTGGCTTTTAAACTATTCCCATCCAACCTTGTCCACTACAAAATCCTCGGTCCAATACCCTTGTTTCTGCTGTCAGGCAACTTTGCGAATGTGACGGTTTTTCTACACTCCCATGCACCTGTAGAGCTCTGATGTCTGTTCCTCAGTCAGACAGCCCAGCAGACAATCGCTCTTCTCTTTCACACCTTCTTTTATTAGGAAGGCAGCAAGTTATAAGCTATTCTTTCTCTTCCCAAACTTGTCCTGATTGTCGCTGAGCCACCCTGCTTCAACTACTGCACAAGGCAGCTGGCACAGCTTTACAAAGAGCAGTAGTAGTACCCTGGGTTTTCTTTTTCCTACACTCCAAGTGGTACAACAGTTCTACCCCAGTCTGCTCCTCTGTTGCTGCTGGGGGTCATAATGGTGACAGTCATTAAGGCAGCCTTGCTTCTGACAGTTGCTGTTTTAGGTTTAAATGGGCACAGCACCTCTTACAGAAAATGTCAGAGAGATGATGTCCTTGTTAGTCCATCATATTCTACTGGGGTATGCTAAGTACATCAAGAAACATAACTAGCAGGATAAAACTACCACTAGACTTAGGTAGTATGTCCATCTTAGTTGGCAATTAATACATTCCTTTAATCTCTGTCGTAATAAAACCAACACATAAAAACCCCTCTCACATATATACTGATTTACAAAAACAAAACAAAAACCCACCAAAAACCCCAGTAAAAAATGAATAATTTAGAAATCGGCCCATTCTGTGACAGGTTTTTTCTTTATTCCAGTCTAATGGGGATCAGTGAAATGGCTTTACAGACAGGAAGAGCCTTACCTAGTAGGTAGATAGGTAGATGATACACAGACAGCTGTCTGCAACACAGCTACAGAATTATCCCTGATTTCTTCTTTGGTGTGTGCATGGCTTAGAGCACAGGATTTGGTTTCCCCTCTTCTCTGCTGAACAATTATGAAGTAACGTCTGGTCTACTTAGCAAATGGTGCAATTTCCTCTTTCCCTTTCATTCATTTATTTATTTTATCAAGAAGAGTGAGCTCTCAGAGTGAATGAGCAATTACCCAGCACCTTCCTCTGGGATATCTCTGGAAGTAAGGAAGAGAAGCACTCGAACATGATTCCAATCCACCTTTGCTATCATCCAGCGATAGAGTCAATTTGAAAAGCTGCTGACATATCCAAAGGGCTCACAGGCACTCATATGAGTTAAGTATGTTAATGCTTTTCTAATCAAAGATACAAAGTTCCTATTGAACATACCCAGTAATTGCTAACTGATTATAAATGTGTGTGAGAAGTTCACAGTCCATCCCCTAAAGTTTACAAAAAAATAAACACTTCTAACGATCAGCCAAATATCCTCAAGTTCTTGTAACAAGGCTGATGACCTCAACTGTGAAAATGCCAAATTTTAATGTGTCTCGGACTGGTTTTTCACCAACATCAGATTAAATGGATGGGTTTAGATCACTTGATCTGAAGTAAAATGAAAGTAAGTAAGCTTTATTGTATTTTTGTTTTTATTGGGGAGGGGGGGTGCTGAGAGATTACATTACTAAACCAAGCTAAAGGATGCAAAATAATACTCATTCAGTTACAGGAAGGTGTACAGATTACCTCTGTACCAGCAATTTTCTGAAGCCTATCCTGCTATTGCACACCCACTCAAAACCACAAACCGTTCAGCACTGGAAAATTATTCCTTTTCTTCTCCTGTAAAAAATGTTAGTGGAAATAACATTCTTTTGTTATTTTCTTAGATAATAATTGGTATCAACAGAACCCACAAAGTCATCTTAAAATATCACAGCATTTAATGTCATATTACTCACGGGAGTATGGAATTCCTGTAGGTTACATATTGAGTAAAGAAAAGTGAATATTCATTCGATACGCTGAGCCAAGTTCTCAGTTATCTTGCCCTTCTGACAAAACTATACATATACAGAGTTTTATAAGACTATAAAAGAACATTTGAAATACCACCATCCAAATCTGCCACAGTTTATAACTTCCTCTTAATGGCTAAAGAAGATATAAGACAGTAAAGTAAGTATCAGTTCTACTTCACATATATTTAAAGAGTTTGGAGGAATAAATGTAAAACTTTGGAAAATCCAACTCAACATGAGACCTTTTTATGTAAGTATTGCTGTCTTGTGTTATGGAGAAAACAGATTTATTTCTCTTCCATCAATCTAAGTCTATTTATTTAGAAATTACTAGGTTATTAGAACTGCTGTCTTGTCTCTTGCATTTAATTTTCAATCTGCATTACATTTAGATATCCTAGTGACAGAGAAAGAGGTGGATGGTTCCATTTCTGTAGCTTCCAATTCTGTAAAATGAATCTCAGTGTGAAAAATTATGATTAATGGCCTTCATAATCATTTTGTTCTGCTAAAGCCAATTTGAATAAAAGGGAAAAGGAGTTCAGATATGAAAACATCTTTGATATCTTTGGATAAAAATAAGCATTGTACATAATTGTGAGCTCATGCACAGATTGTCATTTTATTTTCTCTCATGCCTGTGTGAGGCACCATTACCATACACATACTCAATGCCACAATGTTCTCCTTCAAACTGTTAGCTATACGATGTGCAGGAGAAGGTCTATGAGAGCATCAAGTGATGAATAACTGACTGCCACTCTGGGTGTGTGATTTAAAGGATTCCACATACATGTTCTCTTTCAATGGCTAATTTATCTCTTTTTTTTCTGAAGAAGAGAATGTTTTAGCTTGGGATAGATATAGCAATTCTGGCCTCCAATTGCCTACCTGGTCCCCCTCTGAGATATCTCACATAGTTGCTTTGTAGCTATTTAAGGGCCCACAAGTCAAGAGTTTAGCTTTTTTATCAGCTTAGTATCTGAAGGTACCTTGTAGCTGCCACAGAAACAGCTGAGACTTCCCTGTACTGGAGAGGGACTGTCTGAGAGAGTAGTGGTGAGACCACTCTCCCAGAAATGAGCCATCCCCATCATCTGTCAGCATCATGAAACTGCTGGCAAACATAACGGGCACAAATTTGGGCCTATATTATCTTGTGAGATAAAAATCACTCCACTGGATGACATAAAAATGACACTTGATCAATCCAAATTACATATTGCTACAAAAGCAGTTGCATAATGCTTAATGTATAAACCTGGCTGATTTTAAAGGGATAAAACCAGAACAAAATTAGTTAAGCTAAGCAGTATTTTGTTCCTCACTGGAAGAAAATTACTGTAGTAGCATTTTGCATTTTTCTGTCATAAGGTGTGGAGTTCCTTGGAGCCTGGTACTACTACATAGGAGACCAGGCGCATTTTAAATTAAGTGCAGTATAAAGAAGAGAGCAGGTGATACCAAATAGAGTATTTGATACCTATTCAGCTTCCTTTAGCTTCTCCAGACCAATGATCTTAACAGGGTGATGCTCTGACCAAGTCCAGCACTGATCCTGTGGAACTGTTTTCTCACTGCTACAGTCAATACATTTCATGTCCCCCCTTCTGATTTATTTTTAACTTTGCCACTCTATCTGTGCTCATGCTGTTCTGGCATGTTTAACACTCCCCTCCAGTAATGAACTGAGGAATGTGGCACATTACAAATATATGGGGCACCACAGTACAGGAGGGAGGAACTACTGCAGCATCACCCTTCCCTGACATCTTGCAGAATCTCACACGCTCTTCTAGCAAAATACCACTGAACCTGTAATGCACACCAAGTCTAATTTCAATTTCTGTAACTGCTGACTGAGCACCAGCATATGAAAATGATTAATATTTCACTATTTTTCTGGCACCAGCAAAACTTTTTATTTTTAATTCTTGTCATGTGACATCACCTCAGATAAAGTGCTGTAATCAGATGTTTCATTTTGTCATGGAAGCAGAAGGCAACAGGCAACAGGCAGTTTTTAAAACTTCATCTGCCTCACCTCTAATCATTTGGTACAAGTCTTTCACGTGGGCAGGGTGACAGCACAAAGCCAGTATTTGAATACACATAAATACTCATCAGTAGTAACAGAGAATAACTGACTCGAGGCGCTGCTCTTTGCAGATAAGGAGTCACTTAAGTGTTTGACTGGCTGTAAGTTCTTTGTATAACTTAGGCAAACTACCTCATTTTTTTGTCACTCAGTTCCTTACTTGTACAGCAGAGAAAGTAACTTCTTTTTCTTTGCTTTGCCAACTTAACTTTGAATTCTGTGTAAGGTAAGTGTGCCACACAAAGAATATGCAGAGATGCTTTTAGAAACTACTGTGACACAAATAAAATAACAGACAGTACTAAAGTAATTCTTATAAAGTCTAGGCAGATGCAGGAGAAAGCCCCCAAGTCCATTTTAATCTGCAGGGAAAGCTCAGACAGCTCTTATACATTGCTGCTTTGGAAAAGTGCAAAGCTTAACCCATTAATCATAGTCATTCACTGTGTCTTTATTACCCTCCATGCAATATAATGCATAGCAAATAATTAATATTTGCCTATAACACATATGCAGACACAATAAGTACATACAGGAACCTTATAAAAATATTGGCAAATCAAGACTCATGCCTGAAAATTTAATTTGAGGATTATACAAGGCCTCACAAAACAATACTTGAGCCATGGCTCTGTAATAGCAGAGAAAAATTGTGGATTCTTCTGACCTAACAAACCATGACTATGATATGTGATGGAATCGGAACCAATGGCTGATGAACTCCTCAGCATAAAAAATCCCCACATAAATTCAAAGAAATGTCAATAGCAATGAAAAATGATTAAAGTGTACTAAGACACCATCTAGTATAACACAGATGTAGAATTATATTCTCATAAAGAGATTTTTTTTTTTAAGTTTTCCAGGAGGCATCAGTGGATCAATAAAGAGTAGAATTAATCCCTAAAACACCAGGAAATGTGAAGCTCAGGCTTTCATTTATCTTGCGCTCATGGTGTTGCACCACGTATATCAGGGATCTGACAGCACTGTGTGATATTGCTGCTGTACCATCTGTGCAGCAAATGCACACCTAAACTCCAGGGAAATGCTGGAGGAACGGAGTGGAATTTTTAACGCGCTGTTTCTTTCTAAATATTTCATGGCATCTCACTCCTGACCCAACGTTAAAATATTGCTAAATATTGAACAGTGGATGTTAGAATAGCCTCTTTGGAAACAACATTGGTTTTAAGTATGCATGACATGAAACCCTACCTCAGAGAAGATGACTACTGCTTTGGCACTCACATAATGAGACCCAAATTTCATCTGTCACATTCTTATATAGATGGTGTATTGAATTTATTTATTTTCACAGTACTCTGATCTAGGAGAGGAAATACACTTCAAAGTGGAAAAACAGCCTTGTAATACTCTGCAAGAGATGCTTTTTATATCGGTCGCAGATGAGCAAGATACACAGAACAGCAGAAAAAAACAAAACATTGAACACAATTTCTGATAGAGGACACTTCATATGACATAATAATAAAATAAAACATCAAAGTATTTGCTTTTTTGACAAACACGCTCTCTGCTGTGCAAATACAAAATAAAAGTTGGTCTGAATGATTTTTTTCCCTAATAAGTATAATTTACTTACTCAGTATCAAGAGAGTCCCTGAAATGTGATTTTCTTTGCTATTTTCTTTTTCTGTGTTCTTCTAAGGTTAAAGCTAAATATTCTACTTGCTACTTCTATAGGTAGCAAATAGAGACTTAGCTATTCTCTCATTTTTAAATAAAAATACATTTCTCATGTATTTATTTATTTATTTCATAAATAAAAACTATGTCTTTCTAACCAGCTTCCCAGGACCACAAACGTAGGTAAGTGTGCCATTTATGTAATAAGTGATTATTTTAGGATAATGAAGTGTTCCTCCCACTGTGAAGCTCGAGATGAAGAAAAGATGAGAAGATGACAAGCATGTTTTTCTTTTGACCCTAAAAAGATGAGATATACATGACTGGTGGTGAGAACTTCAGATTATGAACAAATGAAAGTAATGGCAAGAAGGAACCAGAGGAAGTCACAGGTCTTTCCAGCAGCAGTTCCTGTGGGAGATGGCCACCTCTTCTTGTCTGGCTATGAGCAGCACAGAGGGAAGAAAGAAGGGAATTATCAGCTGGTTGTGATGACAATACTGAGTTTTAGTAGGTTTCTTAATCAGATCGCAATGCTGACATAGGTTTGTATTTTCGAACTCACCTGCTATTGGAAGAAAAATGGTTCTGCCATGAAAATAAACTGCCTAATCTACACTAAGTTAAAACAGTAGGTGGAAAAAGTGTCAGAAAAATAAAAATGGTTTCCTGATAACTTTCAATCAAAGCATAACCATTAAAAAAAAAAAGATGTAACACAACTGTTCTTAAGTGTGACTCCAAAACATGATCTAAGTCCATCAGGAACTCAGAGGGCTTTTTCTCCTTTTCTCTTCTGACAACATTGCTTCAAACCATTTCCACTCTGAGGATTTCCACTCTGTTTTTTCCATTACCACTCAGAGTTTACTTTAAATCAATCTACCTCCTACCTACAAAAAGCTAATTAGCAATCTCAGTTAAGCCCATAAACAGTGCTTTTACATTAACCAGGGGTCATTAAATATCAAGGGAAAACACTTCCTCCTCCAGATGGCTGGAGGATTATCTCTACACAACACGTTCAGCATTTGTTCACCTGCAAAGAAGTCTTCAAATTAACGTGCTTTAACTTTAAAAAATATATACAACTTATTACACATGAAGCTGTTGACAGCTTTAGGCACTATTACTGCTTCATGTACTAGATTAAATCAGTTACTCTAGGACAACTCAGGGTAACTCCATGGGTTTCATCACTTCACACTTCACATGCTTACCTCCTATGCATTTTCAGATTACTCTGGTATGACTTTTCAAAAGTAAATATATACTTATGGTACCAAATTTCCCTGCTTTAAAGGAATGGACCTGAATACCCTGCACAAGTCCCTTGAAAGCCACTAGTAATTAGTAAACATACTTTGCACAGCATGAGTAAGACCTTTTATTTAAAATAAAAAAAATTCTTGTGAGTGAAAATTATATGGTATCTGTTTTGCATTCAAGATCTGTTTCTGGATTGGGAGTTACAAGTGAAGAGTAAGTCACTGACATGTTTTTTTGTATCTCCATAAGGATATACCACAGAAATCAGTGTTATTAAAGGAAAACATTGGATTTCCTCCTACTGTGTAATTTGGTCAAGTACCTTACTCCAAAATTTTATGCCTGTTCTGAATGAATTGTTGAACAGATGGGAACAACCAATTCTCATACAGCAGAGTAATTTGAGGTCTCTGAGTGGGAAGACCAGGAATCATCATCTAAATTTCTATGAGACTATAAATACATAAAAATATAAAGAGGACATATTTCCTTCCATTTGCTCCAATGTATTCCTTCAAGGTGAGAGCTTTGGAAGACAGTGATTTCATTATTTTCCTGTGTGTACATCACCTGTTTGTCAATAACTGCCTTCAGGTTCTAAAAAAAGAGATGGATTATGAATAAACTAACTATTGCTTTCATGTGAAGCATAAAGAAGAGGGTGTGTGAGAAAAAGAATGGTTATTTCATGGAAAATGTGCTCAAGGTGGACAAAGAACTCCGAAATCCTCACTCCTCCTTGTCAGGGTAGCTGGCATAGGCATAACTGGTTTGACCCTAATTCAACACAACCCATATTTTTAAATATCTCACAAGCATACTTTAATCATCCTCTGCAGACTTGCAGGAGAATGAATACCACATCTGACACAATGAATTTAGTTCAGTCATGGTATAATTGCACTTCTACTTAGATCTGTGTGCCTAAACCTGTGCCACACACACCCACCCACCCACACTTGACATAAGGAAACTGCTTCCAACAGCTTTCTAAAGCGAGCTATGAGAACCTGCCATGAGGTACTGTATTTCTGTGGTGTGCACTCACGGACACTCAGTCACACTCAACGACACTCAGACCTCCTGACCTGGCGTCATGCTCAGATCAGGACGTCCCTCTCTCCAGGCTCCTTTCTTCAGCAGTGGGCAGAGGCAGTGTCCTGCAGCAGATAACCTCATCCTCCCGTGGACAGATAATGTGGGGCAAGAATGCAAATATTTTCAGAACAGGACAGAGGAGATACCCCTTCCTGAGTTGGTTACATGGAAATTTGGTGTCCCATGTTGGGCTTTTAGCTGTTTCACTTGTCTCTAATTATCATAAAACTCTGAATTGTAGAGTTTATGTATTCCCAGCTATATTTGTTAACACAAGGCAGCCGTGGTTGCCGAAATCACTGGACAAAAATTTTCAGTTGAAACATGTGGCAAGAGGCATACTAAGCCATGGCAGAATGTTTCAGCAATTCACTAGGTTTTGCCAGATTGGGAGGGGGACCATCTAAATTTTGTTTTAAATTATTTTTTTAAATAAAAGACTTTAAACTTTTGGGGTTTTTTAGTATTTTTTTCAAACGTAAATATTACTTTATTTTAAATATTTGCCGTATCACTTAATTATATAACTTTTTTTAATATCTTTAATCTGGTCAAAATAAAAAGAAAATAAACCAATTAATCCCAATATTTTGAATCAATCTCAATGTTCTCTTAAACCTGAAGCACCTTCAGTGTAAGAGACAAGCCAACAAATCTATTATTTATCTACTTGCAATCATGATCTTTTTGCAATCATAATCACAATGTAATCATTCATATATTCTCTCTTTTGTCAGAAAATACATTAAGAAAAATTAGATTCATTCATGATTAAACGGCAAGGTAACAGCTAGTGTAAAGACAATAACAAACAGATTTGAGGATGTCTGTAAATTCTTAAAGCAAGATCGCTACCAAAAACATTCGCTATACAATTCACAAATTATTTTTGGGCTGTTGCCCATTTTATGAATGGTCTGTTCTCCTGCTTTTATTAATATTGTTGACTAGCTACAACAGGTGACATTTTTATCCCCTTAGGCTGTCCATTATCCAAATGAAGGGCCATCTGGAAAGGGATTCTGTTCACTGAAAAATGTGACAGAGCTGATGGCTTTTTAACTGCAAGTCATCTATGATTGCTGGTAAACACTGAAAATTAGCATTGATCCCCCTCAAATGAAAAAAACAACAACAATAAAGTACTTCAGACAGGCTTATGGAAACACCTTCTCGGCAGATGTGCATGCTAATTAATAATTGTAGATGGCAACCCTTCCTCATTTTTGTAAATTAATGCCAGTTGAATTCTCTAAAACAAATAAACATGACTACAGATGGGGCAGCTACTTGTATATGCCCAACACAGCATATGTAGATTAGGAAACGAGGTGGGCCCGAAATCTCTGCCATACTACAAACAGGTAGCAGACAAGCACCATTACCATAACCTGCCACACTCAGAAAATCAGATAGTTCGTCCTTTTGCCCACCAGGTTACATTCTGGGAGGGTTTCCAAAGCTGGAGGTAGATGCCATATTGCCTCTTGCTTTGAAGGCATTCAGTACTGTGGCAGATCCTGGGATGGAGTCAAGAAGCAGTCATACATTTAGATGCAGAGTAAAACTGCCACCACCAGGGTATCAATAGCCCTCAAAATTGTCTTTTGCACCAACAGAAGAGGAACTGTAATAGGAAATTAATATATACTCTATTCATCCATCTACCAGCAATATCGTGCTTTACTTCTGGGGTGAATATATTCACTACTCCTCTGTAGTGAATATATTTGCCCAAACCCACTAGAAACTGCTCTTTGACTTCCATGGGATTGAACAAGGTTTTCTAAGACAATACCAGCAAAAACTCAGACAGGGTGTAACACATCCTGACAAAGCTGTAACCTACTATGAACAGAAGCAGTTAAGATCATGAACATATGAAAATAGTTTCATAGTTTCAAATATCCTCTGAACATATTATAAACATCTTTATTTTATTATGAAAATGTGCAACATTTAGTAATCAAAAAATGTTGTTTCCACTTAAATTGGACCAAATTTTGACCTAATGACTGAAAATGTGATTTGGGAGATTATTTTTTTGTCAGAACTTCAATGCTCTATGCTTACCCAAGTACCTTTATGCTGGAACTGAAAATATATCTGAAAAAATTCTTCAACGTGCTTTGTTACCTTAGAGGACATTAAGAGCATGTTAATCTTGTTTTAGAATAAATGTATCTATTATAACGTATGATGACATCAGGACTAACAACTCTTGATTTACTTCTGCCTTCTCTCTCATGTTGGAATCCATCTATCTCATTCTTTCTGCATCTGGTGCTATCTTGGTGAATGCTTTAAGAGCATTCCACACTCTTGATCTAGTATGTGTGTGAGTGTGAGGCTTACACTACGTGCATGTATCAGACCGATTGCAAAGAAAAGGCAAGGCAATAAACCCAACCAAAACAGTATTAATGTTGAAGTTTTCCAGTGTACCAACAAATAAAAGCAACAGACTTTGTCAGAGCACAAAACATGAAAGAATGTTAAAGTACTGCTCTGCAGAACATAGCGAACAGAACAATCAAATTATTGTCTGCTTGTCTAACACGAGGCAGCATTATCAACAAAAGCCCTGAAGCTAGGAGATAAGATGCTGGAGAGTAAGTACTGTAAAATGGTTTATCATGCAACCAGCAATGATTAGGTAATTTGGACATTTCATATTTAATAAAAAACTATTTAGATGAGAAAGCATCAGATATGCAGTGACATATCTTAGGGCATATTTGTACTATGCTTGTGCCTCCAACTAATGACTGAATTATTTCCATTTTTCATAGGTAGCCTTTTAAAACAGAGGGAGCAAGTTAATTGCTTGGTATTAGTTTTAAATTAACCCACACAACTGGTATGAATGAAAGGAAACCTCTGAAAGTATTCCATAATAATAGGGATAGCAATGGGCTAGCAGAACACTTGACTTGTTTTTCCACAGCAGATTTCAAGTGCACTGTAATGTAATGTATTGAAATGATTTCTGGTCCTCCCTGATATCACAAATCATAACTTGTATAAAGCCACATGAGCAATCAAAGATCCATCAGAGCTGTGATTCATACGTGCACGTGCTCAGAGCTGGGACTGCTCAGTGCTCCATAATCACGACTACAAACATTTTTCATTAGTTTCCCATTTCATTAAAGCTGTGAAAAGAAGAGATGGAATCAAATGTAAAAAGAACAAAGTTGGTATATAAAGCCAGCATGCTTTTTAAGTCAGATTTTTACCTGCTCTGTGTGTGAATGTGTGTGCACACACATATATTCATACTCAATTTCTGAGCACACAATATTTCATAAAGCAATCATGGAAGAAGTCCCCTGGTGCCCTTTCAAGAAGAGGTTTCTCAGTCTTCAAATCAAAGTGTGCAACGTAGAATCCTAGGTCCCATATTGAATATATCATGATAATTATGTTCTTGTTCTCCAAGACATCATATTATGCAGCAGAACAGTACCTACCAAATAGCATCTTCTCTTTTTTATTAAGATGGAATGGTTATTAATGCCACTTTTGATATATAAGTACACACAGTGTATCTATATATTATTACTACATAAGAGACATAATTAGCCCATATACCAAGTTGCAGTTAGGAGAAGATTAGTACTCAAAGTCTATTTCAAAGATGAGTTGAAGATATATCTGGAATTTAGAATTATTTTAGTAAGCATGTATGAATTAGTCATCAGCTGTAAAGTCGCTATCCTGCACTGAAGACAAAATCATCCAGAATTCACCTCTGAAGAAGATACATGAAGAAGTAAAGATGAAAATGAGGAGCTGAGCTGGCTCTCATTAGCTGGGTGCTTATTTCCACAACTATTTTATTTGTAATATTACATCTCTGCACAAATGTGATGCCCAACCTGAACTTTTATTCCAAGAAAAGTAATAAACATTTTGGAAGACACCATACAGACAAAAGAGATAGAAAGGGTCTTGTAAAACTACCAAATCAAAACAAATAAAAAACATTTTGCAACCCCTGTCCTTTTTAGCTTTCTTCACAATTAGAATTCCTTGGAAACCTCTCCTGTGGGAAAGGAACTATATCTACATTAATACCACTAACTACTTGCCCCTTCATGGAAAATTTTCCAGTAACACAGGAAATCCTTTCTTCATAGCTGTGTAAGTACAGTTAGGATTATTTCCAAAACAAAGCCAAGGATAAACAGCTGGGCTTTGTGTTCCTTCTCCTTCTATTTTCAAAGTATGCACCAATAAAGTACTGGTACTTTGCAGTTTTGTGCTCTTTACTCATGTTTAAGCCCAGATGTCCTTAAAGAAAGCAAGATCTTATTCAAGGTTAAAGATTTTCTTTTTTTAAATTACCTCATTACCATATTACTTCCAACAACAATAATGATTGCTTGTGAGACTAGGGATAAAATGTATTTGAAACATCTAACATATCTGCATGCACTTAACTGATTTTTAAAACAAATGATCAAATAAAGCAGTTTATTAATGAAGTAATATAATCTTTAAAGACACTGTTCATTTAATATGTTTTTTATAACATATTTATATGGTTTAAAGAAAGAAATTCTAGTGAACAAGACTTGAAACGCTATAAATTTATTCCTGACTTTCCTGGAAAATATTTGGTAGGTTGAGGAAAAGGAAAATCTGGCAGAAGGAAGGGATTCAGGAAAATCTGGCAGAGGGAAGGGATTCGAGAAAATCTGATGGATTACATATACTGTTGCTTTGTCTATGTGAAAGAAATAAGTACTTATAGACAAAATTGGAGAGAGTACCAACTGGACTCAAGATAAATGTAATAAAATACTTCAAAAGACATTTGCAGTAAAAGAACCTTTCAACTGGCAATTTTGCTGTTGTGATATAATCTTTACTGTACTAGATTTTAGGAGGAGGTCACTTATTTATGACCTACTCAAGGAACTAGATCAGACACTTGGTCTGGTTTGTCTAAACTACATGGTCTGCTTCTATCCCTCTGTCAGAATCCCTGGAAAGTCCTGTACTGTCCCAGACTTACAGGAAGAGTCATTCAGTAGACAGCTGGGTCCTTTTGGACTTGTAGCATAAGCTCTTAGCGCTGGCAAAATTCCACATTCCTCCTACCACGTGAGTTGAGGAAGCAGCTAGCAATGCAGCACAGAAATCTGTACAAACGCCCTTACACCTTTCCCAAATATCAAGAGCCAAAGACTGTGATGCCATGTACTCTCCTGATTTGCAGTTATGTTATTACAAGAAAATTACAAGATTTAAAGCTTTTTTCTAATGTAAGGAGTGTATTTTCATAAAGCTCCATGTGATGTATTCATCTCTGCACTACCATCGGTGATGTTTATTAGACTGCTTCCTCTATAGTCATTCTACACATTTTTTAATGGTCTTTTAAATTTTAGGAAGTTTGTAGATAAAAATTCAACACATCATGGTTCTGCATGAAGACTGACAATGTGTTGGGATTTCCATCCATGATGGATTGCCACTTCTCAGTTATAGAAAGCATGGAGAGTGTTTCAATGCTTTACGTTTGACAGCTTAGTTAATGCTGAATTCCAAAGGGAAAGCAAAACATTGGTTATTGATTGAAAAACAGCAAGCAAAAATTGGAATTCAGGCCATGGAGTGACACATTTGTTAAATGGTATAACTATGACTGACTGAAATATTTTACTTCAATTGGAATTAAAAATCTAATCTACTTCTTGAATCTTACCTGTATAAAGCAATCAAGACACTATTTAGTATAGCTGGCAAGGGAACAAAGAGTTAACACTTACCATTTTTCTTCTTGTTCCCCATTTCTCAGGGGGAAAACTGGAAAGGAGAAGTATGATAGGTCTCTTATAATGGGAGCCCAGAGAGAGAAACAGTTAATACCTTGGATAATTATTTTGCAATGTCTTAACAAAAATTTAGCATTAAATTTGGAAATATACATCCCTGTACCCACAAATACAAGTAAAAGTAAACTTGAAACTAATGTTCATTTAAGTAAACATTATTTTTCTGTGAAAAAAGTGAAATGAAAAATATTCATTAAATCTTCTAATATAGGGCAGGAATGTACCTCAAAACCTTAGGTGGTCAGAAAATCCATCTCTGTCAACAAGGCAGGATAAGCTATACCAAAATAATTTCTGACAGCTGTTTCCTTAGTCTGTTCTTGAAAATCTCCGGTGTGTGGCAAAGTCTGCAGCCTCCCTGGGTGACATGTCCAAGTGCTTAACTATTGTTACAGTTAGAAAAGTGGTTTTGCTTGCTTTTCTTTCCTGATGTCCAATCTAAAGCTTCCTCACTGTAAAAGAATCACATTATTTACTGTCCTATCCGCTATCCTGATCTGCAATGGACATAGAGAACAATTTATTACCTTCCTTTTCCTGATAACCTTTATTCCTTTTAAGACTGGTATCCTCTCTCATGTCAGCTGTATTTTCCTGTCTAAACAAGCCCAGTTCTGTCAATCTTTTCTGAGAGATCATATTTTCTCTGATCATATCTGTTTCTATCCTCTGGACTGGCTCTGACCACTCTGTACCTTTCTCTGTATTTTTAAAATCAGACACACTGCTACAGCCAAGAGTCTGTCAGCATGACTATTATTAGCAAATAATCTGAATTTGCAATAAACCAAGAGCAGTATTTTTAAAAACCTTTCTTCATTTAGAAGCCAAAGGACATTTTTAACCCATGTTGAATGTATAACTAGATGACACAATTTTTAAATAAGTATGCCAAATGTTGAACCATGTCAAGGAGCCCTCCAGCTTCCATCTAAGTGAGGGATTTAGCACAATAAAAACTTAACTCTAACACTATAAAATGAGGGAACAACTGAATTGGCCATGAGATCCCCCTGAAAATAAATACACAGTAATGACCAAAGGAAGATCGAGCCAGTTACGACAGAACTAGTGATGTAACTGACCCTTCACACTAGAGTAATGGATCCTCCAAGGTAAGCAACCAGCCCACAAAGCAATCAAGTTTCACTATCAAGAAAGTTTTCAGAGCAGCTCCACACAACACTGAACTGCTTCATGCTGCTCCACAGGAAACAAGCACCATTACACAGGCACACCTCCTTTCTTAACATGTTTCTGATTAAAACCCAGAAGAAAGAGAACTTGTATGAGCACTTGGATATGGATAAGAAAAAATACAATTGCATTAAACAGAACTACATCAAAAAATAGATTTTTTTTTGTTATTGCTTTTACATAGATCTTCAAGTCTCTATTACTTCAAAATCAAATCTAATGCAAAACTTCTTATCCCTCTCTCAGCCTTTACTTTGCTATTACTAAGTTCCCATGAGTAGTATTGTAAAAGCTGCACTGATTAATTGTTGATGTATGTATTTTCAAACTCCAGTTAAAAAAGTGCATGGCTATGGTAATTGTGTGTCTGGAAAGACAAAAGTATGTGAATCATCTAACCACTTTGTTCAGCCTAATTTTAATTCAGGTAACAGGGAATAGATTTTGGTTCTTGGAAGAACATTCCAAAATTGCACAGTTATTAAGATAACACACAGTTAACACACAGCTATTAAGATATTATGATACTAAAATTCCCTTTACTCTGTTTCATAGCACTAAATTTAATGTAATTAGATGTACTGAGCCAATTTCTCTTTCTTGCTCTTTTCAGCCACATTTGTTCACAGATATGGGAAAACAATTTATATGAAGTAAAAACAACACAACTTTAAAAATCTAACTTCAAGTATCTAAAGAATGCATGGAGAAATGAATACAAATCCGAAATAGCTCCTTTTTTTCTGATTAGTACAATGTGTAGACTTCCTTTTGACGCATTTTCATTACAGTATGAGAAAACTGCACAAGGGGACAACCAGAAATAGCTCATTAGCCACAGCTAATAAAATAAGCCAAAATAAATCTCCTTGTCCTTTTGAAAGGTATTTCTTTAGACACCAAAATTATTCATATGCCTGCATTTGAAAGGCCTTTTTTTTTTCTTTGGGAAAAAAAAATCCATAAAAAACTCCAGTCCTGATTACTTCAGAGTACTTGACGATGGGCTCTTCATCTTTATTGCAGCTA
Source organism: Gallinula chloropus (assembly GCF_964237585.1). Lineage (NCBI taxonomy): Eukaryota > Metazoa > Chordata > Aves > Gruiformes > Rallidae > Gallinula > Gallinula chloropus. The sequence continues at coordinate 4,418,193 of NC_140095.1, read as the reverse complement.
GCATCATAGGATACCATACCTTAATTTATCACAGAATAAGTAGCCTTGCTGAGTCCATGGAAAAGAATGAGGGCATTAAATTATTCTATTTTAAACTAACTACAAAGGTTAGTGGGTTTTATGATTCCTGTGGCATTAACTACAACATTTATAACGCTTTCAATGTAGCAATCTTGAAAATTTTCATCTAATAACAACAACAAGAATAATAATATCAACTTTCCTGGGTTTTGACTTGTTACTGAAAATAACGTTTAAAGGACTTGGTATTTCAGTGGGATATAAACAGTGGGATGCTTTGAAACAGCTCTGGGTTTACCTTTCTTCCCATAGGAAAAGGAATTATGTAGCAAAATTCCTCACCACAGCAAAATAGCTTTGAAGTGTTTCCCACATCAAATTACTCTGGAAAGAATGCATAAATGTAACAGGTATTTTCCCACCAAAACTACTATTTTAATGAAAAATCTATTTTAATGCCAGAATTCTTTTTCATGAAAATCACGAACATCATTAATGTTAAGAAAACTGCAGATAGTTTGAAAAAAAATTGTTGAATGTCTCCAAGGTTTTAACTTCAGATAATTGCAAAGCAATTAGCAAAACTCAGGATGCTCAGCATTCTTGCCCATATGACCTCTAAAAAGCAGGTTATCCTGACTAAAATGGCACTGAATTAGCCAAAGTTTTGGATACCTCATTGCTACTTCCAGCTCTTCAAACCCAACATCAGCCTCCTCTTTCTGGTGGCATCTCCTTGCAGAAACCTACCCACTGCCTTATTTTAGTGCAGCATGCAAGAAGCAAAGGCAAGTCTGGACAAGGGAAGCCTATTCTGCAATTACTAGCCCCTGCTACACCAGAGCAAAAAAAGCAATATGAACAACTGCCCAGCTGTGACTACCCATCCCAGTGAAAATACATTTCAAACTATGCCTTTTTGGGGGTCGTGTACCTCTCACCGTCTCCTTATCTATTTCTTATTTTTCCTCTTCCCTTTGGCTCTTTTCTCTGGCAGCCTTCCCCACACCTGCGGTCTTGCTAACCTTTTTTAAATTACTGAGCTACCCATCAGACAACCATTCACTAAATACATAGCTGAATAGATCTTAGACTACCCATCTGAGGGCAAGGCATCTTAATTTGGTGAACAATTACATCCAAATTTAAACCAAAGCATTCACGTAAACTTAGGATGGCCTGAAAATCAGCCAGCCTGCTGTAACATCTCCCTTTAGGGCAACACCCTTCCCAGGCAGTTTGCATACCAGGACTCTGCACAGTGAGAATCTTGAAGCACACACAACAGCCACAGTGCAGAATTCTGCCTACATTTTTAATGGACAAGGCTTTCAAAATAACATGTATAAAGTTATCGTATTCCTTTTCTCTGAAGTCCATAAACTGTATTGCATTAATTATTCCTGCAGTCTGCAGTGCTGATAAAGTTAACCCTGTGAATTAAACGAGTACATACCGAATGAGACCCTGTTCATTCAGAAACACCAGACCATTATTTTGTTGTTGTTTTTCCACCTCAAACAGTACTGAATATATGAGAACTATTTCGACATTTTCAATAAATCAAAAGGTCAAGTAGTTTGTAGATATGAACGGAAAGAAATCCCAGAGTTCTGAGGAGTTATACCATGAGACTGTATATTCATTAATTACCTTGAATTCTTCCAGTGAGCATGCCTACTCGAGGATGCAAAACTGTTTTTTACTAGAAAAGGAAATGACAGCAAGAGGGACAGTAAGAACATGCTGACTTCCAGCCTACCTGACAGGCCAGAAAGAATTATTACCTGTTTCTAGGTAATAGTAAAAGACAGCTCATTATCCGCAACAACATGCAACTTTGAGGCAAAACTGTGGAACTCCTCTGACACCTAAACATCTAACTCCTCTTTGGTCTTCTGTGGTGGTTTCAGCTACTGTAAGAAAGCCAATCTTTTTCTTTAATCTGTAACATACTGTAGTTTTGTACCAGAAACCTGAAGTGTTCTTTTCCCCTAAGCAGAATGAGTCCCAAGACGTCTAGACAAAGGCCCAGGGCCTCCTCACTCTGTCTTCTGTAATGTCTTCACTGATTCTTTTCAGAGATTTAGCTATTATCTCAGCTCGCTACCACCATGTGAAAAGATGGATGAATAGCTTCCAGTGTAGCTGCCACAGATGTCCCACTCCATAGATCACCCCGTAAGTTGAGCTGAAGCATCATGTAGTCTGGACTCGCTGTATCATATCAGATGTCATCCCACATTGCCTGGGGTCTGTGAAACCAGACTTGCTCCAGCAGCCGAAAGCTGTGTCAGAATAATAATCAGGTTGCATTATTAGTCACGACTGAGGGAGTTAAAACTTACTGTAGTAGTTTACAAAACTCCTAATGAGCTCTTTGCTGTCTCATGAAAGAAACGAGCCCGCTGACTTCAAGAATCCCACCAGCATGTATTGGATATTCAGCTGACAATCGCTACACGGCAGAATAAGGGCTATTTCTCTGTGTAGTTCTTACAAGTATACATCAGACCTGTATAATAATCAAAAGTCAGCCATCCAAACTCTAACTGAAATGACAGATAGATGGAATATCTGAAAGGACGCGTGCATTGTATTCAGGCAAGTCTTCCTAACATCTCTTCTGACATGACAAAATAGTTAGAAAGCTGCAGAGTCCTACTCCAGAGGGGTTTAGTGAAAAGAACCTTGCACATTTGCTTGCAAATTTAAACCTGACCAACTTTAGCCTTCAAGGGGAAATACCATATTTCCTTTTTCTTTTTATTGGCTTATTTATCCCCTCTCCTCAGTACCGTAATAATTATATACCTCTTGAAAGGAACTGAATAGCATATTCACTGATCCATATGTTTTGGAGTTCAATGCAAATGTTCTATTCAGTTGTTCTGATCATTAAAATCAGAGGAAATTGCTGGTAAAAAGGCAGCGAAGCTTTTTGATATGTGATTAAGAGTGAAAGACTACAAGGGTTTTATAAAGAGCAACCATAAGAAGCTACTTTGTTATTTTGTAATCTATACCCAAGGCCGGTGATTTGAAAGAGCATCATGTCATATAGCTGCAAGAGTCCAAAGTTTAATTCCACTGTTGGTACGTTGACTCTTTTGTGTGACCAGCGCAACTGATCTCAGGAGACCCACAGGATAGTAAACCAGCCCTTTTAACTACCCTGTCAGCTATTATGACATTCTCAAAAGCAAAGTATTGCCAAAACAATGGAGATTCCATACTCTCTCTAGATGTATTTAAGAACAGTCAATTAAAAATCTTTAAAATGCTATTGACACATGCTTTAAATGTAAAACACAATGAGTTTATGACAAGGGTAATGTTAGTAGTATTATAGATTTGGGGATGTTCAACGCAATTCAGCAGCAGCTAGAAAGACTGACAGGATCACTGGTTTTTCTTTACAGCCAAGAAATAGTCGGAATGAGAGTGGCAAAGAACTGAACCACATTACAAATTGACAGGTCTGTTACTGAGCTTAGTGAAAACTTTGTATTAAAGCTTAATTGTCTGAATAACCCTAACCTTTTGGGAATAAAGAATGCACTCAATAACAGACAATTAAACACTATTTGGATGGTGTCACTTACTCTAATGAGATCCATGCTCAATAATTTAAAGATATACAAACAGATGTATCAAAGGGATTTTGATGCCTGAATGCCTCTAGTGATGTGTGTCATTAGCACCTAATAGAGGCTCACAGAAATATATCTTAGTCAAGCAAACTTACCCTGTATAGAATGACATCCCTTTTTAATTTTAAATTAGAAGCTCCTTGTATTTCTGATTGTGTTAAGAAGGTTAAGAATGAAGATAAAAGGAAAACGAAGACATGACAGTTTATAGATATATTAAAAAGTCAGTTTTCACTTTCAAAAATGCATGCTGATGAAAAATTAATCACAGTATATTTTTGATTAGCCGTGTGAAACAGAACCTATGTCTTTATAATGTACAGTATAAAACAAGGTCAATACAGGAATTTTGAATGTTTCCTTTGCTTCATATATTATTTTGGGTGATATATAACTTAGTTCAAACACTCATCTCCTTATGTCTCCCACACCAGCCTAACATGATCTTGAGCAAACCCTTTTACCTCTCAGCATTAACAGAAGCAGTAGCAAACAGAGAGTTTGGTCCTTAGCATGAAGAATGTGCTCAATTGCTGCCAGAGAAAATCCTAGCAGCATCTGACACAGCCCAATAGACTAAAGATGTCATTAACCTTAAAACTATTAATATATCCTCCCCTTAGGACTTTTCTAAATTGCTGTATGATAACACTGGACTATCTAAAAATATATCTCAAAAAATGTTTAAAAAGAAAAAAATTAACATAAGTGGAAGCATCTTTTTGAATCACAAGCAAATCAATATTGGTATGTAAACCATGGAATGTTTATTTCAGATGTGTTTTTGTTTTATAGTTGCAGTTTGATTGGTTTTGGTTGATGGGATTAGAGGGAGGTAAAATTGCTTTGCTGCCCTTTCAGACATGTCAGTGCTTGAACAACGTCTTCCCTGTCCTTTGAAATCTTTTGCAAGTGCCATCAAGTCTAAGCTTATGCTCATTCATAAAATGTGCACCAGTTCAGTTGCTTGTCAGGCTCGTGAATGCACACAGCAGTGGGACAGCTGGCAGGATGGCTCTTGGAACCAAGATGAAGAATGACGGCAGGCAAAGGAGATGCAAGAGGCTGTGGCTTACTCTGGGAAGAGCACTGGAAGGTGTTACATGCCAGGTGGTATATTCAAGTACATTCAACAGAGCAGTATGTACATACATGAGCTTGGTATCTTTTGTCTGAGCGAACTACGTTTTAAAATTAAAACAACTGAGAGAAGGAGAAAGAAGAATATGTAATATAAGGTGGAAATAAGCCTCAGATATGCAAAGAAGTGTTTTGGATTTTTTGGCATAAAAACGTTATTGCATACATCATAAGCTTCCTTGATTTAACTGTATGCTATCTAGAGGCTTTAATTAGGCAATATAGCAGATTTACTTGTTTATTTTCACCTCGAGCCATATTAAAAACATCTTTAGTCTGGAATACCTAAGAGTATTGCTGAGGCAGTCAGTTGGGACTTTCATATTAACTGATGTTCCCCAAAGGGTGAGGTCCTAATGTCCTACTCCTTCACCACACATGGATAAAGCAGCAAGTGCTCCGAATTATGTCAGTGCAGATGCCAGGTAAGTTCAATGTAGGAGCTTTCACTATGCAGTGCTGTTCTCTTACAGAAGGCTGTTTATTTGAGATGATTCTCCCTTCTGTGCATGTTTTCTGCAGCACTGAGGGCTGCACAGGCGAGCACACCACCTGCAGTTCGCTGCAGTCACTGTTGCAGCTCTGCTCCTGCTCGCTGCCACCTGGCAGGTAAATGAAGTCCTGAGTTTCCAGAGCAGCAAAGCAGGACAGGGCTTAGAACTCCTGGTGTCCCAAGTAGCTTTGGATTATGGTGCTCAGGAAGCAGTCAAAGATGGGGATCGATCTTAGAAGATCCTCACAAAAAAATAAAAGCTAAGGAGTCTCAATGAATTTGTTCTCCTGATACTGAAAAAAGAGATAATAAAATAAATATCAGTGATAATAAAAATCAGCGATAATAAAATATCAGCATAGGAAATCTGAGTCGCAGGAATATGCTCCTACATCACCCCAAAGACTGCAAACTCTCCTACGTCAGGCTAGCCCACTGGTCTCTTCAGTCCCATCTCAGTAAGGAGTCTGCTACCTGTTGTCTTGCGTGGGGATGATACCTCTCCACCAAAGCCCTAAGCCAATTATGCCATTGTGCAGATAAGAGGGAAATGCTTTCCTGACTCCTTTTGTGGTCGGTGAAGGCTCTGAACCATGAAATTTTATTACTGTTATTTTAGTAAGAACTGTATGTATCCTGAAACGATCCAGGCTCTTTAAAATTCCAGTTGCAACTTATTCCCCCTGGCATGAATCCAACAGGCTTTAAATAAAATGTACAGAGAAATGTTTCCTCTTAGACTCTTTGTAATTTTCCTGCTATTATTTCTAAGGATAACTTGTCCTTGTACTCTGAAAAGATGGGATCATCACATGGGACCCTAAAATTAACAGTGAATTTGAACTGAAGTATTACCCAAGAGAAACATCCTGTTCCCAGTTTTGCCATCTGTTTTGTTTCTACATGATGCTCAAAGAGAAATAAAATGAGTCTATTAAGCAGAGCATATATTTGGTATTTCTTATGATATGAGATATAAATGATATTAGATACCAAGATGTGTCTCAAGAAAGCTGCACCAGAAGAATGTGGTGGGAAGCCCAAAGCAAAGAAAGTGTTAATTAACACACATAGTAAAAATGGCAATAAGATGACAGTTCTCGAAGAGGAGAGGAAATACTTTAGTTCCTACTTTAAGATGTGACATCACAGCAGTCAACCTCAGGAATTGAAGGGCATAACAGAAAGCAAAAAGAACCTCCTGCCCTGATGCACTGCAAGAAAGGAAGTGCCTACAGCAGCCTCCCTGTGCCAGTCTCATATTTAACCCTCAGACGGTTTAACAGCCGTGGCTAATGGTCAGATCAGGAGAGCTGTAACTCTCAGAGCAGAGCCAGCCAAAGGGGAGGCTGCAGAAGGTAATTAGCCAATCTTGCAATTTAGCTGGAGTTTTATAGCAACAAATACAATTGGTATGACTTACTGTAATCTTAATGCTGCAATTTGTTCCTTAACTTTTGTTACTGTATCCCATTATGTAAATTTGTGTTCTAAGTAACTGCTTGCTTTGTTGTTACAGCTTGTGAGCTGATAAGCCTGAACATACTGCAACATGTAGAGGACCCTCAAAAGAGGCAAATTTGTTCATTGTCCAGCACCAAGTGCAGAACTCCTCAGTATCCTGTATCAGATAAGTTTCACCTGGATGGGAGTGAAGATGGCAAATGCACACTAAAAAAAGCTTCATACATATATACATATAAATATATAACAGTTCTCATATATATATATAAAGAAAAAGAACTAGCAACAGATATTTAGGATTTATTAGTGGTATATTCAGTGGCCTGAAATTGCTAATGATTTTGAGGAAGGATAATAGCTGGTAAGGAGCTACGATCCCATATCAGAGAGTGAATTTCATATTGAAGCTGGGATATGTCTGTCCTGTTTAGTCTGCATGCTGAAGTCCCAAATTAGCCATGAACTACTAACACCAGATATGGTTCTAAATAAGCAGAGGCAAAAAGCTGCCACGTAAAATAGTTTTTAAAGCTTCCTGTTCTTACTAAGCCAGGACTTGGACATCTGTAGAAACGGCCTTAATGTCAAGAGGGAGTAGGATGGTGCATGTGGGAGAAAGGCAAACTGCACGTTTGGCACAGGATTTCTGTTCCAAAGGAGACTTTATGCGCAGGATTCTGTGGAGAAATGGAAAAATCTTGAACTCCTTAGAATTCAATATCTACAGCTCAAGGAAGTGTTGGGAATGGTATACACATGAAGGCAGAAAAATAAATAATAGAGGTTAAGTTAGATGTTTTCTCAGATAATTGAGATAAAATGAAATACCTTTCTCCTGTGTTTTGGGTTCCTTTATTAGATAGTTGTTCCTTCTTTCCAGCTATAGTTTTAGCAGATTTAGCAAAGATCCATGGACCAACCTTTATGTAGCTAAAGGGCTGCTCACATGTGCTCAGCTGAGCAGTTAGGACTTTCAGCATGGAAATGTAAACTAAAAACTTTGTTTTACTTGGAGTGTAGAAAGAATGAAAATGCAGCTGAAGTGCTCCCTGACCACCCAGAGGAGTTCCAGTCATCTCACCAGGTGGATGGTGAGTCTTTGGAGGTGTTGTCTGGATGGCTGTGATTCTGGTCATCCAGATCACATATTTATTCTCCTAAGTAAATTCTCTGCCTTAATACATGGGATGTAGTCTGCTCTTTCTTTTTAAAGTCTCCTATCTTGCTTCTCGAGGCGGGTAATGGTACATTGCCCATGCCCACTGTATTCTGGCAGAAGAGCAAATGAACAGCCCTGCAAAAACAATTGTGGGACAGTATGTGCTTAATCAACTGGGGTTTCCAAAACCAGAGCTAATCCCACGCTGTGTGGTCTCAAACCCCAGAAAAGGTGTCAGAGGGAGCTCTTCTCCCTCGGATAATTCCCTGATAAGACCACTACCACAGTCATATCAGGGGAATGGACGTACCCACAGCTGAACTCAGTAATCCAGGAGATAGAAATATTGGATTTAATGGCACTAGAGAGAATGTGGGGGAAGAGATTAGATGGGTTAGAAGTTACTATCACCACAAGATTTATCTGATAATTTGAAAAAAATCACAAGATTATGATGAGTCCTATTCTGAGCATCCTGCTAAATACTATGCAGAAGATTATCCTTCGAGAAAGGAAGACTTCTTTGTTTCCCTTGTTGGGAATAAGTGTTCCCAGCAAGAAAAGAGCATTCATTTTTGATGAGAAACAAATAATTACCCCAATTTGCACGGTATTCTACCAATCACTTCAGTCTGCTACTACTCAGAAAACAGAGCAACACACTTGCTTCTGCAACTGCCTGCAAAAGAGGAAAGACAGAAAAGAGCGCGGAGCATCGCGGGGGACCATCAGGGCAAAGGTGCCTCCGAGACAGTTATTGTTTCAAGTAGCAAAGTTGGCAAGTGTTTGATTTCTGTTACCAGGAGAGCCTGGATGTCGGCTGTTTGGCTTAAGCTAGCGGAAGAGGAACAATCAGTAAAGGCTGGTTCCTAACATTTCTGCAGAATCAACAACCTCACAAACCGAGCTCTAAGCAGCATTCACGTTGCAGCGAATCTCCCATGGCAAATCACTTTGATAGCACCAGTATTTCCTTTCTCATTGATTTAGCTGCTGTGTGTTTCAACACCTCTCCCTGTTACCAGGGCTAGAAATTAAAACTAAGGAGAGTAACATCTTTTTCCTTGGCTTTGTTTCTGGCAAAAGAAGTGGGTAACCACACAAGGGAAACTGCTGTGATTTGTCCTTTTAGAGAGAGAGTCCCCAGTGCCAATTCCATGTGTAACTTTTCACACAATGAATAACAGGTGGGATAGACTGATTTTCACAGTTTCTTTGAGGTGGGATAGTATGTTCTTATCAACATGAATTTGAGTTCACTCATTTGCAAATCTGAAGAGTTTGCTATCTAGATGGGTAGAAAGGAAAAGATGACTTGAGAGAATAATCTTTGCTGTGACACTGCTGTGCCTGGGAAGGTTCCCCAATACACCCTTTTCCTTCTTTGACACCTAGACTAAAAGCAGAAACACAAAATTCAATTATTTTTCTCTCTCTGATACGTAATCTAAATAATTACGGTACCTAAAGCACTTGATTCCCATCTAAAACTGACCTCGTGATAATTTCTACAGAGAACTCATGCATCGTGATTACTGAAGTACACACATCAATGCATTATTCATGGCCACAAAGTGCACATATCATCTTACTCTCAAATGACCCTCATTATTTGGGACATTCCTCATTTTAGATTCACATTCATCTCTATCCCATACTGAGGTTACCATCTGGTCATTTTTTTTCTTTACTGACTCAGCCTGTTACTTTTATACAAAACTCATTTAAAGCTGAGCACCAACCAATTCTCTCAAATAGCTTCCATAAATAAAAATAAATATACTGTCTGTGATTACAAAAGAAAGGAAATCAGTAGGCATTTAAAGGTCCTACAGTAGTGTTAGAATTGAGCCAAGGTTAATACAATCAGTATTTGTTTCTCTAATAAATCTTCGCATTAATTGTTGATATTCATAACACAGCAAAAATGAGATCCACTAGTAAGACATAGAAACTATAAATAAATCTACACATGCAAACTTTAACCTACACAATATACAAAGGTGAACAAATCATTAGCCAAGTAAATTGTAAGGAACAAATGACATGAAACTAAATGCATCTGGTTATTTGAGACAACAACGCAGGGCAGATGATACATTACTTGTCACTCAAACCCACCATCGACAGCATCACCTAAGGGATTGTCCACAACGGAGGACCACACTCCTTTTTACTGCTCAAAAAATTTTCTAAGATAGGTTGGGGTGGGTTTTTCTGTTGTATTTGTATTTTTTTTCCTTTTCCTAAAGAAGCCTGTGCATCCACAGCAGCAGAGCTGGGCCAACACTACCGGTTATCATTCACTTGACTGGAGGAATCCAATTTGCTCACATTGCTTTTCTGACCCTTTTGATTCATTTTTTAGCAACTTTCTGGCAATCTGCTTGCAGGCAGGAGTAGTAAAGCAGGACAGTGGCAAAACCAGAAAAAGACTGTTTAGTAAAGGACCAGTCACAAGCAGGAGGATGGAAGATAGTGAGCTCCAAATTGGCCTTTTTCTTCCTTAGGATAAGAGCTCCTACTCAGGAGAGAAACCCCACCAAACTGCACCGGGGTCAGGCTAGCAGCAGAGAGGTGTATTTCTCCATCTCAGTTTCAAGGTTTAATATACATCTTGTGTAAACTGAGATAGAAACTTGAGTGAACTGCTGAGTCACATAAATGCTTTTATAAAGGGTGAGAAAGGACTTAATGAACTGAAGCGGGGGGTATGGTTGGACATTCAACACGCTTTGTGACAGATAAAGAGGCACCAATAACCCAGGTTCCAGGGTTTTGCTCCTCCAATGCAGCTAAACACCTTTTTTTTTTTTTCATAGCTATGCTTTCCTATTAAAAAGTGCAGTGGGGAGAAGAGCTTTTTGCCTGGTCGCTGTGTGCATTCAGGAACATTACTATCAGTTGAACCATTAGAATTTCTGCCAATTTTTAACCCCAAAAACATGTATTAATTTGTCTTTGCTTTTCTTAAAATGTCCACAGAATGTATCAAAACTGAAATATTTTAATCATGGTTTCTGAAGTATTAAAACCTTGTCTTGACTATGCCTTTCTACCATCACTACTTGACTAATACAAGCTCCTTGAAAGAGAAGGTATTTCCTCCATAGGAGTGAGAGTTCTCAGATACTATATATGATGACTGGTCCTGTGTGCCAGGTTCTCTAGAGGTATGTGGGAGAGAGGCATAGCTTCAACCTCAACAGTAACAGCTGTATTTCACCACTTTAAACCACCATGTGCCATTAAAAGCCTGAAAACGGAGAAAAAAAGGGTGCATAAGCCCTAACTAAAATTAATGCTGAAAACCGGATCATTATTTGAATCAACAGATTTGGGGGGGGGGGTTGTGATATGTAAGTTTTAAAGGAAAATTTTCAACCAATTTTAATTAATATTTTTGAGGAAATGGTTTCTTCTCAGTAACTCTGCAGTTCATGGCTGGCTTCCTGTATGTACTCCATCACGGCCTCCTGCACCATAATTCATCTTTTGTCTATGCAAAATGTTGAATGAGTGTTTTGGTCTCCTTGCTCATGCCTTTGCCCTTCCCATTCTCCCCAGACAGAATCCACAATATTGTTCAGCACCTGAAGTTCAAACTCCTCTTACTGTTCTAAGGAAAATTATTAAGAGCTTTGACTGGGATTCCTACTTTAGATTTCTCAGTTCGATTAATGGAAAATAATCACTCTCACACTCTCCCTCTCTGGTGATTTGGTTAATTAACTGGTAGAAGCAGCACAAATAATTTCTACACCAGTGTACTTATTGTTTTTAAAATTATGTGAAAATTAGTCCCTTACTAGATGATTAGGTTTTTAGATCTGCTAATGAACAACGATAGTCTGCCATTGCCATCTTTTAATTTACTTTTAATCACCAGCTAAGTAACAAAGAAGTGTCTTTTAAAATAATTAAGACTACATATCAGGTCTCTGTAGGATGTCAACAATAAAGGGGTTAATGATGCATCCAGGCATCATGGAAACAATCAAAAAATGTCTTGCTTTAAACAAATCAGAATAACTCTCACTATCTAAATGCATCTGTGCCAGTAAATTCCCACAGCTTTACAACATTTTTCATCCTGTAGAGATCACACACACACACACAATATAATTATGGAAATCACCTACGTAACGGGACAGAGATTCAAATTAAAATATCTGTGAAGACCAGCCACTTTCCTCTGTCTAGACAGAACTCTCTCAGCATCATAGTATGACCTCAGCTGCAACAACATGAGACAATAAAAGATGCCTAACCAAATACAGCAGTTGGAGGCATAGAATGCATTTTTTCTTCCACAATACTAACATCTTGCTGCATTTATCTTCTTCAGATATTTAAAAATGAAAAGTTTAAGAACTGAAAATTAGGTTCCCAAATCTTTCAGAGTTATTTTCTAAAGTCTCTATGACACCCACACCCAAACCTATTTTGGGGTTCAAAAGGATAATAATTTTGCTTTGAATGTATCAACTTTTCAGTAGCAGTTCTGTGGAGGCATATGATGTTGATGTTTGCTGACACAAAACTAACCTCCCATAATTCTAGGATGGGATGCATATTGATTTGGTTTTGCACAAGTGAGGTGTGACAGCCTTGTGGGTATGAGCACATGGGCCTGTGTGTACAGCTCCATCAAAGGATGTGCACAAAAGGGACACTGTACTGAGATGCTACATCCTTGTGTTGAAGAAAAATACAAAAGAAAAAAAAAAAAGAATCATATAAAAAAATGCTTTGCTTAAATGTCAGTGTTGTTACAGTAGCCAACAGACATTTAGGTTTTGGAAGGGAGAGGCAGGTACTGCACTTAAAAGTGCAAGAACATCTGTATAGTATTTAGAGTAGTAGCCCACTGAACAGTAAATGCAGCAGAAAGCTCACTTTAATTCTTGACAAAGAAAGTAAATTGTCCTAAAAATTCTCTATTATGAAGCATCCAAAACATGTATTGGCACTCCAGAGAGCCACTACAGTCTAATGCATGTGCTCCCTTTTGAAAACTGTCTTTTCAAGCTGCACATGTTTTGGCCCATGGGAGTGCAGTATGAAGAGCACTGTTAGGAGACTGGTATAAAGCCATCTGTGCTCTGGTTGAAAAGACTTTAGTTAATGTGAAAAAACATATAATTGCTCTCTTCACAGCTTCTATTTTCATTTGGAGAATAACATGTGAAAGTAACGTAAAAATGAGAGCTGGCAATGGCCAAATAGGTAACTTCATCCACCTTCTTATCAGTACAAGATGGTCCTCAGGCATACTCTTGGGTCAACAGCAAAGGAGAGCAGTTAGCCTATCTGCTCTTGCAGGCATACCTTTCACACTTAACACCACCAGTCACATCACACCCTCTTTCTATCCTTCCTTCCTTCTTTCCAGAGTTTTGCTCGTTTTGCACAAAGTATTCATGGAAACAGATACCCATGACTGTCTATGTTTGTATGATGTCTAGAAATACAGGCTGGATATCACACAGGCTCTTCAGAAACTCTAATAATATAACAAATACAACCACCACACTGACCAGGCTGGTTGAAACTAGTTCTGGAGGTCCCAAACGGTGTGGCAGCTTATTCCCTACTGTAGCACTCATCGGAATTTTACATTCACTGTGTATGTTGTTTTCTCACTTTGATCTCATTAACGCTAATTAACACTTTTAACCATTTTCAGTAATCCTCTACCTTGTTTTGTTTTTCCATTCTCTAAAGACTGTTAAATAGCCCATGCACAGTACTGGAGTTAACTGATGTTAATTTTTAAACAGCTATTTGTAGATCGAGCATCCCAAATGCAATCTGTAGTATCTAAGTGTTCACTTATTTGTGACCTGATGTCTCCATGTATCCAAACAAATATTAGAGCCATTTCTCAGGCATGCTGCTTTGTAAAATCCTTGCCCACTGCCACCAGAAGCTTTTAGCCTTCTAGAGACTCTAGCACTGCAGAATTCTTCTGGTGATTCTCCACCATACTTAATGTTTTTCTGTCAGTGGTCACTTATCAATAGTTGTACTCTGTGAACAGCCTAGCATCGTCTTATGATTATTGCCTCATGACACATCAACCATAGAAAATATGTCACCATTTTTCATGTGTCTTAGAACCTTTTAAGTTCCTATTTAATAACTTCATTACTGAATGAAGCCTTTTTAAAGGAAACAGCTCAGCAATTCTGGATAATTAAACTGCCCATTAGGAGTTATAATAGGCATTCAAGATGCTAATTTTAAGCAATGCTTTTGAAAATCTTATCTCAGATGCTTGTTTTATAAACATATGAGATTACAACTATGGAACAATATACATAATAATGCTTGAAAATGGAAGCTTTTAAAAAACTTTTTAATAAATACTGTGTGAAAAAATCCAGAGAAAACTGTACCTACTCTATAGGCTGGTTTGCAGGATAGAGCAGATAATTCGAAGAGGTCTGCAATGCACATTTCACATAAAGATAGCTATTATTATAATGTAATTAAATACTCCAGGGTTTGTTTGTTACTTTTTGCCTTCTGTATACTTTCAAACTACAAATGCAGTTACATTTCAAAGATGAAAAACTTGTATAGAAACCCCTGTGCTGAAGAGGTTGACTCTTCACAGCTCCGTGTGACACATCTATTTTCTACAAAGACTTCAACAAATACTACATGTACTCTGTCACCTTGCAGTACATGGGGTACAATTCTGACTATCCTATACTGAGATGTCTGAGGAATTTGTTCTTTTTTTTAATATTAATGAGTACCATTATGGTTATGACCCATTAAATTTGCCCATGGGGACACTCCAGAGGTGGTCTGTGTCTCTGATGAAAGGCAACGTACATTCAGAAGCACATTGTCCACCATATGCACAGTGGTCCTCTGCTTTTCATTCTCCTGTAACAAAATGGCTCATGTGTATTCAGGAGACTTCAAAAGTGTAGCCAAAAAGACTGAGACTTGGAGTGGTCCTTTTATGCCTTTGATGTACAAAGCAAATCAGCCTGAACTCATCAGAGACTACTGATGACAGGGGCTGGGCTAATCTTCAAATGATCAAAGCATTCAAAGTCAGTGACATTTGCAAGGAAATTAATGATTCCTCTATAAAGGTTTTAACCATCCTATAAACAGGATAAATTTAGAAATCCTTAGATGGATGGTACCATTAAGTACAGCAAATGTTACTGAAAATAATCACAATGGTGGCTCATTTATTAAGAAACTGTTCCCCACATTCATTTACATTCCACTGAACAGATTGTATGAAAGCAGGTTTTTTTCAGTCTGGTTAACGTTCTCTGAAATGAGAAATTACACACTGAAAAGCAGTACTTTGTGTGTGTCATGTCACAGAATTACAAGGGATCATTATCCAATCTTTGAGACACAGAATTATTACAGATTTATCAATTGTTTCTACTGATGTAAAAGGTCTGATAATGGCACGGCGTGCCTGACTAACGAGAACTACTATAATGAAGTTAAATGCTTTAACTTGTTTAATGATTCTGGTGGCAATTATTACTTATCTGGGACCAGAGAAGAAATTGTAAAATATGCTGTTATCCTTGATATGATTGGAGGTTAAAGGGTGGAACTGTAAATTCAAGGTTGGCATTTGCTTTTCTAGAAAAGATTTGTTAAGTTGTTAAATATGCTGAAGTCATATTCCTACTGGCAGGAGATAAAGCAACCAATCAAGCTTTTTTCAGTCGAGTGTCTCTCCCTGCCTTTGCACTGTGTTGCTTTATTTAATAACACCGACGTGGTGTGTGAATTATTAGGTTCACTAAGTAGTTTTAAGAGTATCTTGCCTTTTACTCTGTAGCCTCAAGAAATTCTCGTATCAGAGAAAAATATAGGTGAACAATTGTTCTCACTGTAATTAAGCATCAGTTTGACATATGGTCAGAAGAGGAGGAAAAGGAATAATTGGAAAACACTCTTCCCACCACTAGTAAGTACTGATATTGCTTTTATCATTGGAATGTCTTGCCTTCAAATTTGTACATGTCCAACTATGGAAAGTAAACTAGAAATTATTTGTTGTATTATGGGAGTATCAGGAGTATAAATCAGTTGGTAGTTTTTGATATGCAGCATAAGATAAAGCCATAAGTTTAGTTAAATGCCCCCTACTAATATGGGAGTGACCACTTCCATCTAACTTTCTTTTGTTTGAACAGCTATCCTTAATCAATATTTTTAAAGTATCTCTGTCACAGTTTGTTTAACTATTTACGCTCTGTCTTGTTAAAAAACCCCACAGTTCTACCATTAGTAAAGACAATTTCTGGAGGTTTTCAAATGAGGTCTCTTTCTAACGTGTATGTTAACACCCTAAGAGAGCACAGATGGACACACTGTAAGAGCAGACCACTTAGCAAGCTGGTCTTCAGGCTGGCAAGCAGGCTTTATGTACCCTATCTTTCAGTGCCTATGGGTGATAGATCAGTATTTACGTGGAACATAAATCCCCCTACATACTTAATTCATTTTGAATGGATGGATTTCAATCTATTGCATCAACCCTTACTTATAATTCTGAAATTCAGTAATTGAATTAAGACCATATTATGTGTAACAGAGCATGATACTCTATCTAAAGTGTCTGCAATTTCCACAGTTGTTCAACACCAGAGAGTTCTATAAGTAGACCCTTCAAAACTGAAGAGACCTTCATGCCACACTACTATTCTGTGAGTCTAGTCACTGGTGTTTGGACAAAGCCCTCAATAACTTTACTTGCACTCAAACATGCTGTGCTGGTTTCAGGTCAGTTAGGCTGATGAGTTTTGTCTCTGTGTGCTCAGTCAAAGACCTCAGGAGGTCTGTAGTCCAAACTTTTGCTCAAAGCAGGGACATCTCTCAGGTCACAGCAGGTTGCTCAGGGTTTATTCAGTCTCATCTTGAAAACCTCCAAGAACAGAGACTGTTCAACCTCTCTAGGCAACCTGTTCCATGCTCAGTATGTCAAAGATTTTTTTTTTTTCCCCAATATGAACCCCCTTAATTTATGCTCACTGTTGCTTGACCTTCCACCATGCACCACTGTGAAGGTGACACATTCTCTATGACTTCTTCACAGGTATCATCAGGCTGCTAGTCAATCCCCCCAAAGTTGTGTCTTGTGCAGGTTCCCAGTTCCCTGAACCCCTCACTGCAGGGCAAGTGCTCTAGTCCCCTGACCATCTTGAGTGGTCCTCTGATGAACTTGATCCAGTTTATTCATACATTTACTATACTTGATTTAGTCCTTGCTGAATTTATTTAGGTCTCAGTCACCTATTCCTCCAGAGTGTTTAGATCACTCTCTATAGCAGCTCTGTCCTCAAGCATATCAATCCTTCCTCTCATTTTGGTGTACCTTAGAAACTTAAGCATGCACTCTCTCTTCACATCCAAGCCAATTAAATGAAAATAACTGAAGCCAGTTTAAAAAAAAATAGTAGTAGAGGATTTTTTTAATCTCAGATCTTTTTGTCAGACTCAGGTTAAGATGAGGACATCTGATCTAAATGTAGCTTCAATATGAAATAGAAACAACAGGCACTGGGGAGTAACATCTCCCTGTGCCCAACTGCAACATCAAATTTGTCTTTGAAAGCATCACTAGCCTGTTCCTTAGTGTAAGTCATTAGAAAACAAGAGGGCTGCAGAACACAGTAAGAATATAGCTGAGGTACACAGGCAGATCCCTTAGGTCGTTACCCTCATAATACAGCATAGTCTTCCCACAACTTTACATGCACCCGGTAGAACTTCTCCTCCACAGGACCCATGGCTCTTGTCTTTCACACTACCATTTTTCTTCAAAGGTTGATTAAAGAAAAAACCCACTATTCTGAAATGTCATACTGACTCCAACTGTACACACACATATGTTTGCAAGGCTGAGAACACAGAAATCTGACTGGTATTTAACAGAACTCTCAAGATCTTTGCTGAGCACAGAGTGCTGTCTTGCATTTCTGCTTCCTGAACCCAGCTGTTGTAGTTCCAGATTAGACAAATAGAGCTTTCTTTCATTTTAAATTTCAGTGAAAAGTAAAATTGCACTGTTTGATTTACAATCAAAAGATTTAAAAAGATTTTTTTTCCCCCAGTCTTTCTGAGAGAAAAATATAACCATAAACAAATGTAGAGGAGTAACAGAAAGGAAGCACCTTAGCTATTTAACCTGTGAACTATGTTGGAGCTGTAATGTAATGATCAGGATTAGGAAAAACAAAAAACCTGAGAAAACATGGCTATTTTCATAGTTGGCACTGATTCAGGAAAGCTAGGATGGCAGTGCCAAATCTGGTTGTCTTTAAACCTTCTGGTATTACTGCATGGTGTTTATTCACCTCATTGAGGTGTAAAGTTTGCAGCTACACACATCCCGTTAGTCTTTTTTTAACTAAAACAATACAAGTAACATTATTTTCATTTGTGAAAAGAACATAATCTCTTTATCCAGTTATGAGATGAGTTGCTTTATCTGCACGAGAAAGAGAACCTGGGCACAGAACTTCTTCACTCCTACCACACTCTCCCCGCTTCAGCTCTTTCCTGTTAGTTCTGTTTCTACATTTAGATGTGTTGGTTCTCCTTTGTCGAGTTTGATTTTATTTAATTCTGCTTTTCTGCAGTCACAAGCTTCCTTTCCGTTGTTTATGGAAATATGTGAAATCTGTCTATAATACTCATTCTGTTCAGCGTGACTGATACACTTCAACACTGTAATTTACCAAAGAAAATGTCAGCTTTAAATTTACAAAAGAAATATGTTTGGTGTTTTGAGTATGAACGAGACACGAGGAATTCACAGCACTTGTGAATCTCACCCAGGTGATGGTGCCAAAAAAGAAATCTGCATGAACTAGGGAGCACAGGCATGTACACAGTTGTGGGGTTTCTGCTCTTTTGAGTTTGTTTTGCAATTGAAATATAAAGAAAATGAAACTTAAGCTTAATTTGTTGCAATAAACTAATATACAAGTGTTTCTGTATTTGTTTCCCACATATGTAATTTACACTATTTTGGTTACTTGTGCATGTCGCTGAATTGGAGAAAAAAGCAATATGAAATGTAATTAACCAGACTAAATTAACAGTTGCAATATTTTCAATAATCAACAATCCAGGAAATAATTTGCTGAAGAAATAAGTAAAAAAATTAAAACAATTACTGAGGGGTTTGCATCCTTTCACAGTTGGAAGTACAAACACAAAACAAAATGAATGGGAATTAAATTATTTGTGGAAATTATTCATTCAGCTGTCATCTTACTATTTTCTTCCCTTTAGATCTTAAATACAGTTGATTTCACCCTAAAAATGGAATTAACATTATAGCCATTCAGTAAAATATTTCAGTGACAGCCAAAAGAAAAACAATCACCTTTGTATAGCTTCATGAAAGAGTAAAGGTCTCTTTTGTTCTCATGTCAAGCTTTGCACGAAGACAGAAACTAATTCTGTTTGTGTGTAGTTGGGAAGATATAATTCAGGCTTTTTTTTTTTTATAGCCTTTGCTCATCATATTGAAAAGAATTTTAAAATATTCCTACTTGGGTTTTCTTAACAGCAATTTTTTTGAAGAAGAAAACTTGAGAGCAAGTGACTTCCCAAGTGCTGCGAGCTGAGGCTTCAAGAGTGTACTTGCCAAATAAAACTGTTTCTAACTTCACAGGTCAATGGTTGGTAATGCTCTGGCTACAGCAACATTTTAAAAAAACTACTGAATAACCCATTCCACCACAAAGATGCCAAAAATTCCATTATCCAGCTCTACCAACCTTACCAGGGCTCTGGGCCTGACCTGAGCAACACATGATACACCTACTGCAGTATATGACAATTTCCACAGAATCCCCCCTTCTACAAGGTTAGAATTAAAGCTAGGGCAGGTTTGGGTTTGGAGGGGGGGAGATATCATTAAAGTTATTCAAAGGCAAAATTTTAGGTGAACCAGAACTGCCTGTTAATTTTTATTTCAATTCTCATATCAAAAAAGGAAGACCAGACAAAAATATTTTGAAACAATACTTGCATGTTTGAATATATAGTTAGTATCAAATAATCCCACAAAGCCCCAGATTTTTGCAAGATAGATTCCTAAGTAAAGAAAAACATGATTTACATCACTGCCTTTCCTATGCTCTAGTTCAGCCTCAGAACTCAAAAATCCAGAGGCACATTTAAGGTGTGAGATGTTGTTCTTTGCTGTGTATTCAAACTGACAAACCACTCTATAGCATTCTCTAGTTTTTTTACTTAATTAGTAAAATCCAACTTTTCCCAGAAATTAGGGACCTCTAATAATTGAGCTTGATATCTTTTAAATATCATTCCTGTATGAAACATTCCTATTCACTGCAAAGCCACTGAGCCTGCTTATCAGATACAGGAAACAGAGACTCTCAGGCTGGCTGCCTCTTTCAGAAGGGAAACTGTCACATTGCATTTTGTTGGAAGTTCTTTGATGTTTATGAAAATTCTTCCTTGAGAAGGACTTAGTTTGTTCCTGATTTAAAACTTCATTACTGACTATACCTGGATCACTAAGTGGATAATGAATTAGTTGTACGGTCACAGTCACAGAGTTGTGGTCAACAGCTCAATGTTCAAGTGACAAGTGGCACTCCTCAGGGGTCAGTATTGGGACTGGTGCTGTTTAACATCTCTATTTGCAACATGGACAGTGGCTTCAAGTGCACCCTTAGCAAGTCTGCCAATGACAACAAGCAGTGTGGCACAGCTGACACACTAAAGGGAAAAGATGCCATCCAGAGGGACCTTGACAGGCTTGAGAGACAGGCCCACATGAACCTCAGGAAGTTCAATAAGGCCACGTGCAAGGTCCTGCACATGCACGAGGGCAACCCCAAGGACAGCTACAGGTTGGGCAGAGAATGGATTGAGAGAGCAGCCCTGAGAAGGACTTGGGGATGTTGGTGAATAAGCAGCTCAACATGACCTGTCAATGTGCACTTACACCCCAGAAAGTCAACCGTATCCTGAACTGCATCAAAAAAGAGTGACCAGCAGTAAGGGTGGGGAGGCCCTGGCACAGGTTGCCCAGAAAAACTGTTGACATCACCCCCCCAGCAATGTTCAAGGCCAGGCTGGATAAGCCTCTGGGCAACCTGGGGTAATGAAGGGTGCCCCTGCCCACAGCACGGGGGTGGAACTGGATGGTGCCTTCCAACCCAAACCATTCTATGATTCATATATTCTACTTTGTTTACACTCTCCAGAAAGAATTCTGGGATGTTACCTTTATTTTGTCAGCACAGTAGGTAATCTTCTCTAATGTTGAGAATGAATTGCAACTTGCCCTGTTACTGAAGATGTATGTTTGCAGCTATGAAAACGGATAGCATTATCAGTGACTTTCCTTGCTTTCACACTGAAAGGTTTCTGTTATTTTCTATCAAATAAGCTCATGTGTGTATCCTTTATAAGTGGTTTTATCTTAGGCACAGAAGAAGAAAATGTTGATGTGACTTAAAGAAAAATTATCAGATATTTACAGGTTAAAGATGTTTCTGGGCTTGTAGAGAGTTTTCCTAATTTGTGATGGATACCTCCCCTGCTGAACATCCTACCAGTCATTTCTCTTTATACATAGAAAATCTGGCTCTTCAGCCCATTTTCAAGGGGTTTTAGCTCAAAAGAGCCCAAAGGCATCTTTACAGTACTCAGTGGAACTCCAGTTTTAGGACCTGTAACATAGCAAATATGACCTGGTATATTCAATAGAGTGAAGCATAAATTACACTGGTGTGTGCTGTATTGACCAGTGGTTCTGGTTCTAACGTTATCTTGCAGAGTCAGCTTAACTGGTTGTACCAACTGATGATTTACATTTGGTGTTATTTACATTTATTTAACTGGTTTTGCTCATGTCACTCTAGGTTTTCAAAAGCATTAAGAGAGAGAATTCCCAAATGTGTGGAATGTATGACTCAGCTTTGCTTGCAAAAGTACAAAGTTCTCATGTAGCCAACTGAATGCCTAAGTAGATGTTTGAAAGAGCTTGGGTTCTGAGCCATTTTGAAAATGTGATCTCAACTGTCAAGTATAAAATTATATGAGATATGTAGACCTCGAGAATTTTATATGGTGGGTATCTAGCAGAGGAGAAACAGGGTCTAAAATATCCAAGGCCTAAATCAGAGAGGACAGCAAAGTGTGCCACCTCTATCACTGACATCCACCAAGTCATTCAATCTGTTTATCTATCAGATCCTGTTCTGTAGGCTGAGAAAGTAGTCCCCTGCATCATAAAAAAAATTAAGCCAACTCAGGAATTACTGTGGTGCTCCCAGCATATAGGGAAACAGATAAGCACCTAATACATTACTACTCACTTTTTATCTCTCACTCTATTCCCTTTTTTTAGTTTTCCTCCTTGAGATTCCCGTCACTTGCATTGTTCCTTCCATAATTTGTTTCATCCATACACTTTGCCTCCCATATACTCCTCCCTATGTAGCCTCACATACACATCAGTGTAAAGATAAACTTCCCAGCCAAATCTAGATATTAGCATTTCCCACTAACAATAAAGTCAGTTCATTCCTTCCTTCCCAGCTCGATCCATCCCTGCATTGTGCATTTCATATACATTTTGTCATCAGACAATGAGATGGCAGGTGCTGCATGACTGTAATACTTACTCTAAACTCAAACCATTCAGTCATGACCTGGTCCACCAGAATACCTGCTGACGGTTTGCTAGTGGTGACACTCCAATGCAATACTACTTCTGGGACCTATGATTCAAACAGTCATGGAAGCAATGGGAAGATAAGCATCCACAGGTTTTGAAACATTCACAGCTCTCTGTTACTGCTAGTCAACATTATGGGGGAGTTCTGGCATCCCTGTAGTGCACAGAGAGAGAGATCCACCTAGTGACTGATTCATCTACAACAAGGCTTCTGCAGTACATTAACATCATGCAGCACAATCTATGCTTATAAGCATGCCAGAGAGAAGCACAGTTCTGTTTCTATTCAAACAAAGAATCCTTCATACAAACCGCCTCCTCTTTATTCTGCTTGTTCCCTTAATCCCACTGATTTGGTTGTGATCCTTGCTACCAAGGCTGTTCGATATGTGCCTGATTGTGACTGCTGGCTGAAGACCTGACCAGGTCTCTCCTCTAGCAGCATATGCATGATTTTTTACATTTTCTTTATTGTAATAGGACAAAGTGACACTCCCAGCCCTACCCCTTGATACAAATAGATTTATTACAAATATGGAGCTAATCATGAACAAAGAAAGACAGACACATCTATTTATCCCTACATGATAGCAGAACTCATCCCTCCTTTCAGCTCATCCGTACACTAAATGACCAAACAAAAGGATGAACATGGTGGAAGTTCACCCACATGCAATCCAGCAGGCCACTAATAGCTGACTTGAAAAATACAGGCTCACATAAGTCAGCTCTGCTGAATCCTCTTGAGAAAACTGCAGAGATTACCGCTTCCAATTTATCGGTCCCACCCCACTGATGGAGGTTACCACATCTTATGCAGGTGCTTATGCTGGCACCTCAAGTGTGTAATTTAGAGTACAGACCCTAAGCTCCATCGAACTATGCACCTCAGCATCTGAAGGATAAGTGCATGCCCAATTTTGCCTTCATGATATGCAGGCAGTGACCTCTGCAGAGATCAGATGGACCAGTAGCAGGGAAAGCATTACTGCTGCTGTTTCAAGTAGATTTGGCAGGCAGATTCATTTGCTCTAGTCCAAAGAATCACTCAAATAGAATGACACAGATCATGAGTGACAGGTAGAAAAATTCTGCATAGAAGAAACTTACTTAGCTCATTTTTTAGAAAACTAAATTCCAGGAATTTCCCTTCCCTTAATACACACATTTGCTGCAGCATACTCTGAATATTTTTTTTCCCTTTCATGTCTTCAGCCT
This sequence comes from Gallinula chloropus, assembly GCF_964237585.1. Classification (NCBI taxonomy): domain Eukaryota; kingdom Metazoa; phylum Chordata; class Aves; order Gruiformes; family Rallidae; genus Gallinula; species Gallinula chloropus. Next base: position 4,394,317 of record NC_140095.1, on the reverse strand, counting down.
ACCTGAAATATTTTGTAGTTAAATTATTGGGATTATATCAGCAGCTTCTATAGGTTTATCTGATCTTTGCTATTTCATTGAAAACGTCACAGAAGATGAAAATAAAAGCCAGGTTTTATGACTGACTCGCTACTGCCTAATTATATGGAAACACTGCTTTTTTGATAAAAATGATACGTTAGCAGCTTGATTTACTAATCAGATTCTGTATCTAGGGATAAAAAGGGGTGTGTGTACACACATGAACATGTACATTTGTTCCAAAATTTGCATTTTGTCTAAGTTAGCATTGATTAGTAACTAAATTTTCAACAGTACTTGTAGAGAATAATTTGGCTGAATCATTAAATACAACATGATACCTTTGCAAGGAGAAATTTACAGTTCTGTCTAGAAATCAAGATTAAACCAGCATTATATACTACACTGAAGTCCGACAATATTGATGGAATGAATTACTTACTTCCCTGAATAAAGAAGTCCAGTCAGAGAACAGAAATAACAAAACTATGCACCTTGCTAATCATGAAAACGATACTGAATAATTAAAATAATTTGCAAAATGCAGGCTGAAAATCATTTGTTTAACAAGTTGTTTAGCCAGTCCATCCAAACTCAGAGTCACTGCCAAAAGATTCTGGGTCTGTAACAAATACAATTTACAGCAAATGTTCACACTGCTATGCTCAGAAAAATAAGATATCAATCTTTTAACTTCAAATGTATCTTAGTGACAACCAGAATTTGCCCTTATAACCAGCAAAGTACAGGCATGCTTGTTAGCAGGTAAATGTACCCATCATTTGGGCACCTGAGCATTTCACTGCGGAGGCCCAGGGCTGCACAAGGCCGCGGCCAGGACTGCCCGCTTACACACATGTGCTTGGACACTTCAGGGAAAAAAAGGCTGAAAACAGCAATTTGTGTTCTACTGCAGCCATGGTGCATTTCATGAATGGGTGGAGAAATTCAGCCCCCGCTGAGGACAGTACAGCTTTCTTCTCAAAGCCAACTTAGTAACTCCAGGCACAACTTGCTAATGTGCTATGACCCCACCTTGAAGAAAATTCCCTGGGTTTTTTTGCTAGACCATTGATGTAATGATTTCTTTTACTCTACTGACCTCTTCTGAAACGTGGCTGAATCGGTTTGGTGTGACATCTGCACAGTTTGTCCTACTAATTGAAAGACTAGATGTGACTTATTTCCCCAAAGACTGTCTGTAGCCAGCAAGCAGGAACAAACTTCAGTCATTTCTGATTGGCTACATTTCAAAATCAGGTCCCAGATGTACCTGGCTTCTGTTTTCTATGTGCCATTCATATCTTTTAAGCTGACATTTTCATTTAGTTATCTCTGATCAGCTAAGACAGGCCAAGAGATCTCTTTGGTTTCAAGCCAGCTGCACTTGTGCCTGATGTGTCCCTCCCCTAGAGAGTGAACGTGCAGGTGAAGCTCCTACTTACTCCCAAGCCAAGCTGTATAGAAAAGAAATGTCAAGTAACAAGAAATGAGGAAAATGCTCCTAATAAGGACAGAGGAACTAACATGAACCATATACTTTCTACTTCTACAGAAAACATCCTGAATTTTAGGCTGCTTGTTCACCAGTATCTGTTTCTGGCTCACTGTTGGAAAAAAAATAAGTAATGAAAAAACACTGAGGAAATCTCATCGCTAAGAAGAAACTGAGACAAAGAGAAGAATGACCTTCTCCCACATTTTACAATGCCTGTGCCAGCAACAGAACTACATGAGCTTCAAAATCCCACTGAAAAACTTGGGAGATGTAAAACTGCCCTGGAACTGAAGGGGACATACATAATTTGAAAATTGTCACAGTGATCAAAGATGAGGTTGTCATGAGTCATTCTAGCAGATGAGCTTTTCTTCTTGACTCTGAAGACTGACAAAGCTACTGGCAACCTTAACGAAGATTTGCATGCCTCTGCAGTTATCTGCACAAAAATGCAGCACAAAGGGGACATGGAATCTATTATGTTATTTTGGAATCGGTATTACATTCATATTTCAGCTGAACAGAAAAATGGGAGTTTATGACAGATGGTAGTGGAGAATTGGCAGGAACAATTAAGAGCTGAAGAAGGCACGGGAAATGTATTTTTTGTTAAAACACTTCTCTGTAATTAAGCAATATGTGTCTCTTGACACCATTTCAGTGCACAGATATGTTTCAAGACCTGAGAAGGTAAGACAGGCCAAGAAGTTCTTGGGCTTTAAATCAGTTACAATTGAAAGAGGTCCAGTAGATATTTGTCAGCATAGCAGTTTTTGCAAATTCCAGGAAACTGAAAATACACATCAATATTTTTAGATGGTGAAGATAAGAGTAACTTACTCTTCCTTACCAACCTTCATCATAAGTCCTGGCCTATTTGTGAAATTTATAGGAATTTAATACACATTGTTGCCAATTAAACACATTTTGAAAATCATGGCTCTTTTTGATAGCTTACACAACCAGCAAAAGCAAGACAGAAATAATCAGCAAGTTCTTCCTTAGACTTGTGCAATGACTAACCCTAGCAAGCACGCTTGATGTTACGATTAATGTTCAATTCTGAGTGACATGGAGTCACGCTTCATGTCTTCTCTGACAATTACTCACCACTGACAATGGATGAAGCTGAATTGGAGTTGAACAGGGTTCAGGTGGAACTACAGTGACAGAAGAAGCAGTCAGGACCATTTCAGAGAAATGAATGTTTTTGAAGATGCTTTTTTGTCCTTGGTTATATACTCAGCTAAAATTTGCTCAGCAAAATGACTACTGCACAGCTGAGATGTATAATTCAGGTTTCAACTATGTCCTAATAAGGACTATCAGCAAGGATGCTAATTGGTGTCAGATGTGATTAGACCACTGTTCTGCAAGAAGACTACTGATTTGTTTTCCTCTCCTTCTTTACTGCTGAGAATCCAGCACCAGGTGACTCATTACCCTCACCTGAAGTGGGATTTAAAGGAATAAAGACACTAACGCTTATCACTAAACCTTCTATTCTGTCTACCAAGGCTTTGTTTGCAAGAGGAGATTAGACATTGTTTTTGTCATTTAGAAGTGAAAGAAAATGTAGGCATGTTTTCCTGTAATTTTATAGACAAATGTAATAGAGATCAACAGAATTTTTATGTAAAACAATACAGAATTGCAATGCATTGTTGATTAGATGACAGCACATCGATCCAAACACTTTCCCTTTTTTAAGTCCAGCAAAACAGATGCATTGTTATTTTCTAGTGACTCTTTTTGTATTGCTTTTCTTACCAAAACATGTATGTAAGTAAATAAGATTTATCTCCCCTCATGCCCAATATTTAAAATCATATGCAGGAACTGTGGATTACAGAGCGCTGCAGGTGAGTACTTCAACACTTAAGACAACCTTCTCCTCTCCTGCTTCCCTCACCTTTTCACGATTCAGTTGACACACAGAAATCACAAGCCTCTTCTTACAAAATGTGCTCTACAGGACGTTCAAAGGGCAATGCACACAGCCTTCAGATTGAAGTCTCTGAATTCAGCAGAGAATAGCTGGAAACTACTGTTGAATTGATCTTGCTTTTCTGAACAAACCATATCCAAAAGCAAAATCAGATTTGTTCCAAGGAAATCTAGAGTCAAGATTTATCCCAGAAGACAAATGTGGAGCCCAAGTTGATCCCAATTCCATAAAGAAAAGAAGGGAAGAAAAAAAAATTCTTCTCTTGAATGGGAACTAAACAGAAACCATGAATCAGTGAAGCAATGGAGAAATACCTAGATAGTGAGATGGGGAAACAAGGTGACAGAGACTGGGTAAGAATAAAAAAAACAGGAGCTAAAGGAATGAAGCACACAGAAAAGGGCTTGAGAGTAGAGGAAGCTCAGTGACACACTGGGGGGGAAGCAGAAAAATAACAGGGGAAAAAGACAACCCAGGAGGAGCTGGAATACTTGGAAAAAAATACCAACTAAAGTGAGACGTTATTACCACACCCCTGTGCTGAGTTGCACTGTGTTCTGCTTCCTAGCCCATTTGAGGAGTTCCTTTTGCTTTTTGTTCAAAGCAACACAATTCAAGCTGACACAGACATATAAAGGGAGTGTGGGGTGGAGGGGGTGCTAGGGAAATTACTTTGATCTCTGTTCTTTATGCAGCATTTACAGGACCTGACATTGATTAAACAGAATTTAAAAATACATTTCTGACTTGGAAAATGTAAATATTATAGCAGTGAGGACATATACACACCATAAAGAAATGGGCAAAAAAGTTAAATTCAAAGTTTTCCTTCCTTCATAACTAATTCTGGGTTGGACCAAAAAGGGTGGCAGGACAAAGGCAGAGGCAAGCAGGGAATCAACACGTTCATAACATTTAATGTCCCGTTGGCTGTAGAGCAATTTTGGGAACTCTCTGTGCAGGAAAAAGGATCAGTACCAATGTCTTGACAAAAATCCCTTAATGTTATATATTTCATCGACTTTGAATTCAAGGACAAAGTCTAAAGGCTACTGTCTGCACTCACAATGTATGCAACAAAAATGCCTGCTGGCCGCTGGGACGTGCTCAGGTCACTGAAAAACAGCCGATACAGTAGAAAGAAATTGTGAACCCAATTCTCAAATGGAGCATAAGGTTTCCAAGGCCTTAGGCCTGGTTCCCAAACCTGAATGCCAGCCAAGGCCCACCCACTGACTTTAATAAATCCTGGCCAGCACCAATACATATGCACAGACACTAATTATGACTGTCAGAGAGGGGTTTCAGCTACAGCTCTCCTGCAACATATCATGCAGCATCTTCTGGCAATTCTAGATGACAGCGCTTAAGGGGACTTGCAAGTTTGACAAAAAAGTTGGTGAAATTGATTGGTATTTAGAGTTTAGTGGTCTCCTATGAGTATTCCTGTGCTTCTCTGACTGATTTTGATGAAGTGCTTTTATTTGTCTTTCTACCGAGAGACTGCAGATGAATTTGCAATAGAGCAGCATGGCTCCTGTTTAGCATTGTCAGGCACCACTTAGCCATGTTATAATTTATTTTCCAGGAAAAAATATTTCTCATGAGAGCTCTGGGCTAACACAGTTATAAAGCACCTGGCTACCGTTCAGCTTCATGTCTGAAAGCAGACTCATTTCCATGCATAAACAGAAAAATACCAAACCAGAGAGGAAGAAGAACCAGAAGTTCCTCCAGGTACAGGCGGGTCTTCTTTTGAGTGGCATTTAATTAAATCAAGCATCACCTTAGTACCAAAGTTAGCCAAGTCTAGGTTACAACAGGCCTATGTAGCCATACCGACACTTCTGTTAGTAGTGGCAGTGCCACAGCAGGCTCTGGGAAGGGTTGTTCACTTAACAAAGCAGCCCGTCTCAGCTCATTGCTAGGTTGGGAACTGACTGTTCTAAATTTTTGAATGGATTTAGACCTGTATTTAACTTTGACATACTGTGTAATAGAGCAATCTTTATCTTGCTTCAGCTTTATTTGGTGAGAGTCCCTTTTACTCGGAGCGCAATGATTGTGGTGTTTGTTGGGGTAGTTTGGTTCCTATTTTCTGCTGAATTATAGTGATTAGTGAGCAGTTTGAAAGCACCCAGCTCAAAGATCTTTTCTGCTTTGATCACCATTACTGTTATTCAAGAAGAGGCACAAGTATGGTTACAGGATGAACGTAAATATCCATTCAGGTTCACTGCACTTACCGAGGGTCTGCTGTACTTTGTTCCTGTGCTTTCTTCCTACTCTTATCTCATTAGAATGCAGGGGAAGAAATGTAGTGATGTACATATAATTAAGACAGAAAGTCTTCCCAGAACATGGCACTAATCATAAAATGTGATTTCTAGCATGATTTGTAATTAAAAGAATATTTTTGTTTGTCTCACATATATCTTGCATTTTAAGAAAGAGATCCGAGGAGAAAGTGGAGCCTGTTCATAGGGAACTGCTCTCCTTGCCAGTTTAATCAGCTGTGATATTTCATTAGCAATGACTTAACCAAACCAGACAATGCTTATTGCAGCACCTAGCCCTATAATCATTGCACATTACTACTGTTGTGTGGGGTTCTTTTAAATTGTTCATTGAATACACTGCAATATTTACAAGTAACTGGTAACTGCAGACCCAGGCTTCAACAGACTAACGTGCAGCCTTGAAAATGACCACAATATGGCAAGAAAACCAACCAGAATTTGTCAACTTTGCTACAAAGGGCATGAAATCCAAATTTTTAAATCTACTTCAGACAATTCACTTCTCAGAGAACACACTGAGCACTCCATCCGTCTGTTCTGAGCAGCTCCATCCATTCTTTCATTACGCCTCACAGGCATTTTCAGGGCTATGAATTCAGCTCACCTAAACCTGCCCGTTGGCACAGTCGTAGCCCTATTCTGCTTATTGCCCCCAAAAATGTCACCTTGTATTTAACTTCAGCCCTGGAAAGTTATTAGTAAATGTAAAACAGTGAGACAACAGGTAAACTGACTTCCTGATGCTTTTCCACCAGTGTAGAAGTAGATACATCCCCAGATGCTCCAAAAATATTTTACTGCCAAGGGGGAAAGAACAGACTTTTAAAACATTAATGTTACAGAAATTATTGTGAATTAGTGAGCAGGCTAAAGAGACACTGACTATGCTGAACTGGATGCAGTGAGCTGGATGGAGCACAGGTTCTGCTAGGAGAAAGAGCAAGAGCACAGTGCTGCCTTTGTGCTCCGAGGCAGAGCCAAGGCAGAGGGCTTCTGATGCAGGGGATGCTGATGGGAAGAGAGCAGGGTTAGATTTGAAACCCTGTTTCCTAACAAACTTCTGGTGAAATCTAAAGCAAATCTCTTTTGCTCTGAGTAGCTGAGTGGCTCATCTGTAAAATGACAATAATAGCACTTCTTTATCTCCAGGAATAAACAGTGGAAAGCAGTCAGATATCATCATCAGGATAGACAGTAGCAGTGGTAACACAAGGAAACATTTCTATTTTTTCAAGTAACTTCAAAACAAACTGGAAAAAGCATTTGACTTCTCTGGGATTAAAATTGAAATGGAAAGAAGATATTTGGACCTATTTTCCCCTCAGAAAATAGTATTGATATCATTTTGCTCTGACTTTCTAATTCCCACAGCTTATTATAATGTAGCTGTCCTCTTTGATTTTTGTATTGGAACATACAGTGCAACTGCATATATTCGTAGAAGCAGGCTTATTATTGTAACAACTCAAGGGAATCTTCTGAATTGAGGGAAAACATTTACATTGGAACAAATTACATTTTACCAAAAAACTAATTGTTACACTGAGAGCTGCATACTGTTGTAATTGTACTGTCCTAATTACACACATTGCATTATTTAAAAAGAATAGCATTGTTTATTTGCAATATCCTCTGCTTATTTACAGTTGCATATTTGAACAAGGAGCAAGAAGTTATTCCTACAAAGCAGCAGAGAGATTGTTATCTGCACAAAACCACAAAATTAATTCAGTGGAGGAAATCTACTCTCAAACAGAGCAAGAGAGAAATTCCTCCTGAGGCAAGACATTCTACAATTGTTTCTAAATTTCTGTATAATTAACAAAGCACTTACCATCTGCAGTGATTGACCTGTCAGATCTGCTCCTCTGAGATAATTTCAGTGACATTTAAAAAAAATAGTATGAATATAAAAAAGCCATATTCAACTTGTAGGGAATGGTGTTATCCTGTAAATAGAAATTACAGACACTCAAAATGGAATTAGTTTACGACGACTGCTGATTAACACCAGTAGCCCTGATCAGATGAGTTCGGCTCAGGTATTAGTGGGATATGCTTTGTTGGCTATCTAATGGTGACCCTGTTTCATCTCTGATTTTTTATTGTGTAAATGCCTCTCCAGCATATGAAAAGGCATCTTGGAAAATTCTTGTATGTATTTAGACTGATGCACTAAACAGTGTTGATGCTCTGTGCTAAAAGGAATTATCAGGAAACTTCATTTGGAAGAAAGAAGAGGTTGATTCTTTGTTGCTTTGCACCTTCACTGCACATTTATTTTGACCCAACTAATTAATGTATCACGTTGACATAATGCTATGAAGCAGCAGTGACCCCCTTTTTTCCTCACTTGTGTGAATATCTGAGTATATTTCAAGGCACCAGAAAATCCAGTGTTGTGGATTTTCAACCCAGAGTGTTGTGTTTACAGAGAAGAAACATTTCTGTTTTCTGTTTATAATTTTAAATTAAATCTACTAATCCCAAACAGCGTAATTTGTGGATTAGCTCCATCCTTTAAGTGTTCCTCTCTCTGTCCCCACATTACATTAAGTATTTATAGATGCAGCAGAAATGCTTCTCCATTAACAGCCTGTAATATCTCTTCCTTCACAAACCTGAATTTCTGGCAAATGTTATTTAGAGACATGTAAAATACAATTTTATCCAAACCAATACACACTTTTCTCCCATCAGGTTTTGTAAGTGATCTTTTTAAAAGTAGCACAGAAAAAGAGATAGATGTTGTGTGGCATGAGAGATGAATGCATCTTCAGTTCTAAGGAACAACTATTGAAGTTTCAGATTGGTAACGATCACAGTCAAAATGATATTTTAATCTTAGTACACAGTAGGGAATAGACAGTTACTGCACAGTTCACTAGAATTTTACCCCCCTTGACACATGAAAGAGCAAGTAGTCTGACTTTTCATCTTATTTCAGAAGAGATCCCCTTCTGGAGGTGGTCTAGTCAAGTCCAGCCACTGCTCCTAATACAGAAACTTTCAGTTCTACAGTAAATGCGACTGATCTTTTATCTTTGATTTAAGCTCATTGCCACAAAATCAAGACGAATTTGTTGAAGTGTAAGGTTAAAAAACTGCATAATGAGAACTCCTACAGTAGAAGTTGTTTGTAAATTTTTGATCAATGGCTTTTTACAATATAAATTGTAAAAGGGTTATCAAGCTTCCCTAAAGTATCTTTGACAATAAATAGAATGTTTAATCTTTTTTTCTTCATTTCAGAGAGATTTTTGAAGATTTTTTTTTCAATCCATATTTCTAGATGCACCTTGATATTTTTGCTTGATTCAGTGACAAGGAAGAGAGAAAAAGGTTATTTTTCTACTTTGTCTATGATCCCAGTTCTCCAAAAATGTGTGGTTTGGGTGGGTGGTATATTCATCACAATTGAATAGTGGTAGGTAGAGGGAAAGCAGAGTGCAATTTCTTCTTGTTTGCAGGTAATGGATAACGAAAGAAGCAGAGAGAATAAACTCATACGATCTTTCAACAAACAAAATAGTTCTAGCACAGATTGAGTCTTTGAACAAAAAAAATATAGAAGGCACAGAAAGAAATCACAGAAGAAATAAATATCCTGTAGGTAGTTATCCTATGAAGCCTGCCAGGGAAAAGACAACTGTGGAAAGTGCAGTTCTTTAATTTGGAGAGATCCTCAAGAAAGCTTCCAAGTGAATTAGGACTGACACTAACCATGGAGATGTTCCTTGAGAAACAGCAGTTAAACATAGGTAAATATACGGTAGAATCAAGAATACAAAGGACCCCATATCCTCAAAACAGGAGAGAAAACATGACTGAATCCTAGTGAACTGCATACCAGATGAAATAGAGGAGACACAAAAATGAGGAACTATTCTTACAAGTTATTAATCTTATACTGCATAATTATGCTATTCCTACCTAAACACCTCAAATCAGGTGAACTGGACCAACTAAAGAGCTAGCACTTTTCTGAAATCCCCATACTTCCAGAGCACTGCTACTCTCTGTCCCCAAGAAAGAACTCCTTAACTATTCAGAGTTTTGTAAGAAAGGAATAGTCTAAAACATTTAATAAGTGAGGATTTTTTTAAAAGGAAGGAAAGAAAATAAAAAGAGGAATTAGCCAAAGGAACCTCTCTGTCTTACAAGAGCTTCTACCCACCTTGACTTCCTGTACTTCTGAACAAGGCAGTATTTATTTAAAAACTTACCTTGACAAACACTTTACAGGCATGCTGTACCTACAGATAAATCTATTTTATATCATTCTATGAGTGCTAATCTTATTGCAGAACACCATGATTACCGCTTGCACTGAATTACTACTTTTTATAATTCATTGTAGTGAGGTATTACCATGTGACATCTCCAAGCTAGTGAGCACTTCATTATTTTTAAACAAAGAAATTGAAGGAAACCACTTATATTGAATCGACTGTTGATCTCCTTCTTTCTCAGTCAATGTTAGAAGAACAAGTCATACAATTAACCAGGACTGATTTAGTAATTGGCCTTATATGTGCCTACTTGTATCAATATTGAAAGTTCTTTAAACTATTTATGACATCACCTTCTATATAGCACACAGAATAAACTACATTGATGTCCATATGCTATACTGCTACTACAAGGTACATTTTACTTTGGAGATGTGCATAAATATCTATATATATGCATGCAAATGATGTACATCCATATAAATGCAGACAAGGTATTAAAATTGGCAAAGATTTACCTTTGTTTTTAAGGTAACAATGCCCAAACTTTCGGTTTTAGCACAGCAAGGACAATGGTAAAATGTTGCTTGAACTTGTGCACGTTATTTCAACTTTTAAGACATATTCTCTGAAGCAAAACGGGTTATTGTCCAAGGGACTGTACAAAGGTTTTTCATTTGTGTTCAGACAAAGAAATATCCTACATGATGACACATTTTTAATTCTCTGTTTAAAAAGCTTTTGGTGTCACCTTGGAGAGTCCCAGAGTGTGCTTACTAAAGCAAGCTTAAGAAGAAGGTGTGACAGCTGTGGGTTTTGACATGAAAACATCTCTCACTGTAGGCACAATAACATTTTATTTATCCTATTTTGATTACTATGTGCTGACATTTAAAAGACCAGGAAAGGAAAAAAACCCTAGCCCCTGTTCTAAGGGAGAGAAAGGAAGTCATTCTGTATTTTGTTTTGGTTTTGCCTTTCGTGAAGATTCTCACATATCTTAGCTGTTTTAAATGTTAACAGATGCTCAGCATACTTGAGCACAGTTAAAAGAAAAATCCACATATAATCTCTGGTTAAAAATTCAGTAAACCAGTACATACTTATGACTTTTTAAGGGATACAAAATAAATATACATTTTATTTCCATGCTTACATAGAAAAGGGAATTTCAAACAGTTGACTGGTAGTATTTTATCTTGATCTTTTCTTTCTGAAGTTACACAAACTGTGGTAACTTACCGAAGGTTTATAACATGCAAATAATACTGTGCTGACATTTGCTGCTGGATGGTTACTCCATGACCTGTATGAAATGAGATGTTTGTCTAGCTGCTAATGAATCAGTGCCTTATAACACAAAACACATGACCACAAATGACAGTATGGATGGCAAGACCAGGTCAAGAGAGTAAGGCTTGATTGTGGGAAAATGTATAGTGGTCCCTCACACCCAACATATGTCCCTTGGAAGGGATATATGAAGTTTACGCTCCCAATATTAACATCAGTAACCATTAGACACAGAACTTCTCATCTGATATATGCACATGAGTACTAATTTCTTAAAAGCTTTTATGGAAGTTCATTCTATAGGCACCAAATGAAAGAGGAAATCTATGAGCTCAGAAAGTGACTATGACATTTTATTTTGCTTGGTTCCCAAAGTGCATGCAAAAGCTTCAATTACATTCAGGACCAACCTAATATGAAACAGCTAAGTGTGGATTTAAATCTTAAACATCAGAAACGTTATCATTTGGCAAAACAACTTCCATAGCTCACCTCATCAAGGAAACATTTCCAGACTGCATTTGTCTTACTGAAGCTGTACACTGGATGCTATCAAAAAGATTTAAGAAAGTATGGAAAAAGGCTGAACTGAGGAGATTTGACTACAATTAGCCTCATGGACGATAGTGTTCAAAGCTTTTCTAACGTCCAAGTGTGATTAGAGGGAATGTGCCACCTCACAAGAAAAATAGGTTTCAGCCTAACTATATGCTTTAGTGCACTGCTGTCAGCATATCTGGACATCAATAGATGTGCAAATATTATACAGTGCTTACCTCCCACCCCCCACCCCCCCTTTTTTTTTGAGAGAGAGACAGATACACTAGCAGGATACCTAGAAATAGTGAGAGAATCAGCTTGTTCTTAGTTGTTCTGAAAGCAAGCAAACTGCATCCACCAAGGCAGAAGCAGAGAGAGCTGAAGCCCTGCAAGCAACAGAGGATGAGAGCAGAGGTATGGAGGGCCCTTTGAAGTTCAGCAGGAGGCTGGAACTGTCCTGGGGGTAAGTCTGAGATAAAAGAACTTTTCCTTTGCTCAAGCAGTTACTGTGCAAGTTGATAAGTCATTATCAATTAGATTTAATAGTATGTGATACATCATCAAAACTGTCTTTGCAACCATCAGAGTTGAAAACATTTCTTCAAATTTAACGTGAGACCCTGAGAAAATCCTGCAGCTCTAGAAGCTACATTACAGTTCCCTCAGCACTGTACATCTACTGTACCCAATCAATACTCAGGCCTGGGCTATAAACTTTTTTTTTTGTCTCAAACACTAAAAATTCAGAAACACTGTGATCCTGATGAGGATCACGAAACAGAAATAGCTCACTTAGAAGACTGAGCGTCCACATCCGCACCACAGGCAGAAGTAGATGGACCCCTACTGTCATAATATGCTGTAAATACGTGGAAGGATCTGTACAGTATGCAGAGAGCACAACACGGGCTTAGTAGTGAACATGAAGACTCAGCCTCACAGAAATAGTCTTTCCACTTCAGTTAAAATCCAGGGAACTGGAGGGATAGGTTTCATAAGCAACAAAGGCATGAAGCAGCCAAGATTTTCTGAAGATTTCATATTGAGTCTTTCCTGTATCATCTGAATTGTTTCCACATCTGAATGAACAAAAGACACCCTCAGTCCCTCCTAAATCTGCTTCCCCACCCCCTACAGAAAATGTACCTGTTTGGAAGACAGCTTCACTTACATAGATGTGTATTTGCAGCTGCCTTTGTCTAATTAGATCGTGACTGTCATTTTCTCACGAGCAAAACCATAAGAAAAAGTCGAATTTTTTTCCAGAGAACTATTCTAAAGTGAATGCCAGAAAAAATCCCCCAGGAAAATGAGATTCCTTTATTATAAGTTTGTAATAGCAATAGAGAAGTTAGGGAAGCATCCCTCTTCACCCAACTGTCTCTTACTCTTCCCTCCAATAGGAATTCACTAAGTACCTCACCTTGGCTTTAATTCCCTGTATCATTTGTCTTCGTAAATCTCCATACTGTAGAAGCTTAGAGAAGTCCCCATTAGGAATCAATATTGAAAGAGGAGCTGGGTAGATTGCAAAAGGGCAAATCTAAAAATGATTGCTCATCCTTCCCTCTGTAGAATCCTGTCACACCCTTGTTCTGAAGCCCAAGAAACAAATCTATTTAATGTTAAAATATCAATGTCAAGTGTCTAAAATTCTGCCAAAGGATTATTTTCACCATATCACTCCTTCATTTGATGGGTACCTTTGCAAAAGGGTCATCCCTTAGTTTTCTCCCACACTGCTTCACACCACAACCTCTAGGCCTTTGATTATCTACACAGTAGAATTATTTTAAAGTATTCCTCTCTCCATACTTCCCTGCATTCCTGATACATGTGTTGTTCTGAATATAATTAATACTTGCATTTTCCCTGGAAACCTCTGGACTTTAATCTGATTTTTTTTCCCTCCTCCCACCAGGTACAAAATACAGTTTTCTGGTCAGAGTGTTAAAATGCCACTGTACATAATAGAATTACTCTCTATGACTTGGAAATTTCTATGTTCAGAGGAAAGGAAATAACAGGTAAAGAAATTCCTGGAATGTTTACTCAGTTTGTTTTCCCTTCTATGAATTCAAAGTTCATCAGCACTTAGGATTAAACAAAAGCACACTGCAGACAGAAGGAACAATAACCGCAGCGGTATGCCAAATCACTCATGCCAAGCTGCTGGGCATGACAGGCAGCATTTGGCTACTGGACATTCTTCAGTCAGAATGGAGAAAGTACAGACTGTACTGGACTTGGGAAGAACAGTGTAGCCATGCTTTTAAATGTCAATATGCAAAGCCTTCTCATACTCTTGTAGTATGACAGAAGTTAGGATTCTCCTTCTCCAAAACCCAAATATGAAAGAATTTCCATGAGTGCAATCTAAGGCCAAGACATTAATATCATGGCAAACTACAGAATGCCTGAGTATTTCCAGCAGAAAAAGAATCAAGTGTAAGAGTTATCATAACAGACTGTCTCTAGGAGGCTTTATACTCAGGTGCACAAATAGTGACCTCGCATTGCTTATAGTGAATTAACTTGAAACAGATCCTTTCCTTTCCGCTCTGGCTGAGCCAAGGGAAGAAAAAAACATCCTTAATTCAGCCAGCTGGCAATCCTGTGGAGGTAAAAGTAAGGTAAGGAAGCTAGTAGGAGGGGAGGGGTGGAAGAAGTCGCAGACAGTACTTGTAAAGATGAAGGCTGGGATCCTGGGAACCTGGGGGTGTTGGCAGCTGAAAAAGACTTGCAGCTGGATTCATGAAAACGTGCTTCCTGATAGCTGGTTTGTATATATAATTTGCATGTAAGCCAATTCTAAATTAAAAGACTGCAAGACACATTTCTATCAGTAGAGTCTCCTAACTGCAGTGCTGCACAATCAATTTCTGGCTACCTGAGTGAAAAAAGGCTAAATTACCTTCTCATTTTGCAAAAATTAGCACATAATCATTATAAATAACATAATCTGAAGCATTATTTCAAGCTATGTATGTAATTTGTAGATGGCTCGCATCATGTCATGACATTTTATGCTAGATTTGCTCTAAACTGCTTTTTTTCCCTATATTTTTTCTCCTTGCCTTTCTGAGAGGTGTGTAAAATAGTTGCTGACTCCATGTTGACCTCTTTTTCTCTGTCTCTTCACCATATACTTAACTCAGTGAGTAGCCTGTGAAGTTTACTGAAGTAGATACCATCAAACTTGACAGCAAGAGAAAAACTCTGCCTTGTATAAGCAAACAATGGTACTAGTATATGGAGGGCCTAGAGGACAAAAGAATATGACTATTTCAATTCTGTTATTTACAGCTTTGTATTACAGCTTTTATTTCTTTTTCCTTCTTAGGATTGAATGGAGTTGGGTTATTCCCTGGCTCCTTTAGGTATTTCTTTCAGAATATACATCAATCTACAGTCCCTCTACAGCCTCCTTTAATACCTCAGCCCCTCACAATCTTTCACCACCTTTGCTCTCGCAGCACCCCAGATGCAGGCTATTTTTATGATATCAATTTGCTAAGAGAGAATCAAAGTGCATAGAGATATGTAGGTACCCAGTGTCCAGAGCGAAAACCAAATCTCTCCCTCTGCTCTTTTTATAGTGCCTGGGATCATCCTTCAGCTCCTCAGAATGAGATTCAGGGCAATCTGAATACTGAGCGAGGACTCAGCCACGGACAGACTTGAAAAAAATGAGACCAACCTGTGCCACAATTCCTAGATAAACCCAGACTAATGTTTTGAAGCTGTCAATCCCACACCACAATGTATTCAGAAAGCAGTGCTACAAGCCCTGTTTAGAAGAGAGACACTTACATTCTACAACTGAGCACAGATCTGTCTTTCTTGAAGAGAGTTAAAGAAGAGCCCAGAGGCAGGCACACCTCCTCTGGCTTTTATGTATGTCACCCGTGATAAGGGAAATTCCGGTGCAGTTCCCTGCTCTGCCTGAAGGGATTCAACATTCACATCTGTCTCCTCGTAGGAAAGAACCACAACCATCAAAATGCAGCACTGGCCAGGGCTGCCTGAAGTATTTCCTCAGCTTTACAAGAGCTGAAAAAAGAATTTCAGGGTCAGTGGTCTGGGCAGAGGGAAGGAACATGACTTACATCACAGACAGTGAAAACCTTGCCTGATTTTACTGGGATTTTACTCCTTGTTGTTACCCACGTACCAGTAGCAGTCTGGGCTGCATGGGGTTTTTTCAGTAGTAATACTGTCTGAAAATATTCAAGAATATTGGAATGCAGAGTCCTGATGTAGGAGATCTCTGAAAAAACTTCAATATAGGTCTGTACAGCTGGGAATTGTTAGCTGAAGAACAAGGAGTTAGAGCCAGAAATAATTTTGTTTTCTCATTCTAAGACAGAAAAGCGAATTTATTTAGAACCACATAATCTTCCTATATGTTTGTGAGGAAATGACAACATCTTTTTTTACCTAGTGCTGGAGAAGAAACTGCTATAACACACATTTGCTAGCTTTTAACTATTCTATTAAGTCTATTGTATATTAATAAATTACCATCTGCCAGTTTTTTACAGGAGTAGCTGAAACTCTGCTTTGCATTAAACTTGAAAATAACTCTTTCCCTTTTCACAGTCTTCAAGAGAACACAAATTTTAAAATAATGACTTCTGCCTGTACTATTTCAGTGGTGTTTCCCTTTAACAAACAATATTAAGATTTATGGGATACAGTGAGCTTTGGGACTGATAATTAATTGTCACTTAATTACACACTTTAATAATATTTATTCTAAAGTTATAACAACTTTGGCTTAGAAAATGACCCTGAATCAGTTTAATTTATTAATTCACTTAATTAAAATACTTAATCTTGAAAAGAGCTTTCAGGCTGTTCAAATAAAAGTAAACAAATCTTCAAATTAAATCAACACTTTTTTCCTTTGATATATGTAATTAATTTTCACTCGACTCAATAAATAAACCTCATGTAAGGTTGTTCATGTGACAACAGAAAATGGCTTACTGTCAGCTTAATCTTCCCAAACACTGTAAAGCATTTTTAGTTATGCTGACAGGCCTGCTGAAAACCTTTTGCTGGAAAGCAATAAATATTAGCATTTTTCCCACTGGCACTGCAGGGAGAACATTTATTTGTAAATGATGATCATTAATCAGCATTTTTTGTACAAGCAATCAGAAAGCCTCCCAGGCTAAAGCAAACTTGATGGAAATGAACCCTCTATTTGCAATCAGATTTAACTTAAGCATGCTTTCTCCTTAAATAATCGACATCATTGTTTTCTTCCTTTCCTGGCTGCTGGTAGAGGAGTTCTGTGTGCAAAGGACTCCACTTTCTATCCCTCCTATGTTAGAAGTGAAAGTTCTGTGACAAACTCTAGGACTTAATTACAAAGCTCACAGCACTGCCAAGATTTTCACATGCTTAACTTTACTACTGCAATTAGCTCCCCTGAAATCAATGGCAGTCAAATTACCCACACGCATGAGGTGTCAGTGCCATGATGAAAGCTGTCACCCGCACAGGCACGTGAATAACTTCACAAGTTTGCCTAGTCAATTTAGCTCATTTCCACATACACACAGCACTGCCTGCATACATGTCCATGCAGAAAGACAACCCTGCCTTTGGAAAAGCTGGTTTCTATTGAAAGCGACTTTCAATTCTTCAGCAAAATTCATCTGGGGATCTCACTGCAGCATATACTTGGCCACACCTTCCCCTTACATTTAGAACAGTTTTGGTCTGTGTCTTGAAAACTCTGCTACAGGAGGATCCCTCCTCCCCCTGATATCTTAACAAGGCCACATTTTTTCTCAATCTACCACCTCCTTATTGCACATTCATAGTTTAAGCTGAAGTGAAACTGGTTATTTCTCTCTATCAGCTGGATTTGAATAAGAAAAGGATTCCAAAATTTGGGCTGGGAATTTACAGCCTAAATCTCCCTCTCTCAGTCCAACTCAGACCTGAAGAGTTCAAGTTAATTAACGACAGATCTAAGGAACTACTGTCATCAAGATGATAATTAGTTGGGACTAGAGATGAAAAACAGAGACTTCAGCTGATGATTGAATGTAGCTTTCCATCGCTCCTCAAAGGCTGTTTGTGGAACAGGCAATTGTATCTGCCTGCCATGATTTTTAATAAAACTGCAATTCATGAATGTCTTCACTGAACTGAAACCAGCACAAAATTCCTATATGAGCACACACTTGTCATGAGTTTTCCAGCTGCTTCTAGCACTCAAAAGAGCAGAAATGAAGCAAAGACTTCCACATTTTTGAAAGGGAGGAATTTGAAAGACTTTTTCCAGTTTTCAGGTGTGTTAGGTGAAGGCAGAGCAGTAAGAAATGACTGATAATGAGCAAACGGACCTCTTTCTGATGGAGTATTTTCAGCTGCCAATCCGAGTTTGGTCTGACTTCTTTATAAAGGCTTCAGAGGATTTATTCTTTAACTAACTCATTATTCTTTCTTCTATTTTCATCCTGAACAAATTCATAAAAATACATCTGGGAAGACTTGACTTTGCTTATTTGGTTTTGTTTTCATTTTCAGTGTGCAAATACACTCCTTGCTTAGGAAACAGCTACATAAAACCACAGATCATTTTCACACCATAAATAAAAATAATCAATTTTTATATTCATTTTTGGAGAAACACAGAACGTGCTGATTATCATCATGGTTACCCTGCAAGGGATTCCAGGCAATACATATCAATTCTTAAGCTTAAAATGTAAGCAGCCTACCTACTGCATAGGAAGACCAGCTGGTGGCATCTCTGTTAACTGAAGTAAGAGTCTGCATGTTCAGCTGTTTAATGGAGTGGATAGCAAATTGCAATCAGAAAAATGATCTATCTATTTAGAAGAACTTTCTCTGCAAAGTAATGCAGAAAATACCATTCAAAAATAGCCTCAAGAGATCTGGGTGTCAGTGCTCAAGTGCCATTACCGATGGCTGGTCTCCAGCTGGCATTCCAGAAGGGCACAGGTCTCCTCAGGACCAGTTTCTGAAGGTCATTCAGATGCCTACAGCTGGAGCTAACAGACATTTCACAATCCTGTAAACATTTTTAGATTCCTAAACGCTTCTTAAACTCTGGTCCTGTGAGACTAAACTCCTCCCTGGAGTGTGATGGCCAAAAACTGTTTTGCAGGTGAATTTATTCTTTTCCTGCTCTGATTTAAAAGGGTTCACAACCTCAATCCCAAAGGGTAGACCAGTGACCTTAATACACAGCTAGACTTCAGCCATAAACAAGTTGCTTTATATCTTGTGTGGAAGCTCACACATGCTACAGTGCTGCTTGCAGGCAGCTTGTTCCCTTCAGCAGTAACAGACAAGTTATTTATCCCAAATTAATCCATTTGTACTAAATGTCCATGTTTTCTGTGTTCTGATGCTGAATGGGGCAAAATAATTGTCATGTTAGAAAATTGTGTTTAAATGTTAAAAGAAATCAATCTGAATGAAAGTGATGCTGGACTGGGCTCAGTTCTGTACACTTCTCATTTCACCTGTAAACATAATATAAAAGCATATAATCTATCTAATATCTTTTATATATGCACACCACAATTATATGTGATGTACACTATAAGCCAAATAGAAACTATGTAAGATTTACCCACATATGTTTTTATTTTAAATAAATAGAAATTTGCTATATGTGCAAATCCTAACAGCGTCTTCATTGTGGTGATTGGTTCTTGGTGACTTGCAAACAAATCTTAGGAGGCAGGAAATTCAGAGAGTTGAAATACTTTCAGCTGGAAACTGCAGTTTCCTATTCATACTGCTTACTGTCCAGCATCTCCCCATGACAAAACGCTGACTCTCTTTAGTCTCAGTTGCTGTACAACACCCGCAGTGTGCGCAGAATGAGGAGCGTGCCCAGCAGCAGCACGATGCAGGGGATGTGAGGGGCTCAGCAAGACCTTTGTGTATGATCTGCCAGTGCCCTGGCAGCTGTGAGGACACAATGAGCAGCTCAGGGCTGCAAGGTGCCAGGAGCTCAGGGAACCACAGGAAAGCAGGAGACTAATAAGTGGCATGGGGAAAAGGAGAAAGGGTCAGAGGGGAAATGCAGCGAGCTGAAACATCAGAGCGGAAGAGCAAAGGGAAAGCTCAGTGAGTGCCGCAGAGGGAAGCCAGAGGCAGGCTGGGCCCTGAGCTGACACAGAGCAGTGGGGAGGGCAGCAGGATGAGCTGCCAGAGCTGTGGAGGGGCTGCAGGCCTGAGGCGCTGCAGTACTGTGCAGTGCCGTGCCATGCAGTGCCGTGCCATGCAGTGCCCTGCCACAGGGGCAAGAGCCGGTCACGCTCCTCTGCTTTAATGAATTAGGGCTTCTTAGTGTGGTGTGTTTGCAAGGGGATTTTGGCAGCCTGTTTGGATGGACCCAGTCTGAACTGCCTTAACATTGCTGGGTTTTGCCTATCCATTCAGACAATGATTAAAGCTTTAATCTGTTTGCTGGTTTATCAATAAAAGGTAGTGATATAAAGGTTCAAGCTGCAAAGGAAGAAACTGCACATCACTCACAAGGGATAACCTATCCCATAAAACAACTGGATGATAGAAAAAGGCATATTTTCACTTTTTTCTAGGTAGTGAAACGTGGAAAATGCTTCAGCATGCTCCTGCTTACCAGTGATTCCAGGCTGTGTAATGAGCCCAAACCAAGTCAAACAGCATGTAGGCTGTGATGCACTCCCAAGCACCTCACCCCCCTGCTTCTCAAACTAATGCAAGGCTGGCAGCGAGGACCATTTGCTGAAATTAAGTTCACAAGCAGCTAAGTTCAAAACAAAGATTAGAAAAAAAAATCTAACAACTATGCAGGCTCAAAAATTCCTCAACTTCAAGCTTCCAGTGGCATTTTTAATATTCAGCATTTTTAATATCACTGGTTTAGGACAGTTAACCACAGACCTCTTCCATTTTTTATTGTTATTACAGTATAATGGTGCGTGTGCTGGGACCAGCTAAGTATTGGTTGTTAGGAAGCTTACAAACAGTTTTAATGATTTAATCAGTGAAGGGTAATAATTCCGCTGCAGTAACCTTACCGATGAGGACTGTACTGACGATACACTCACTTGACTACCAGAGGGAGCAACAGACTTCTCTTCTATAGAAATGTTGTATCACACGTGTAGAGACCTTTCAGTCCTTGGCTTGCCCTGTACACAGCAGCGATGTGAGAATACTCAGGCTTTATTGATTTTGGCTGTCAAGTGCTGATACTGCCATGCTAACAACCAGGCTTCTCCTCAGGACTGCAGAGATCTTTGATTCTGAACCATACCTCAAACTAGCAAACAGACCTTCAGCAGCCACTTAAAAACCCGCCTATCTCAGGTTTCAACACACAGAGAAAACCTTCCTGGCTAAGCAAGGGGATACCAGCACTTCTTGAACCTCTGAGAAGCATTCATACATTGTAAGACAAATTGTACTCATCAGAACTATGCCTCCACTTTCTGAGACAGTGACCACAGCTGGGGTATCTACAATTCAGCTGCCTAAAGGACGCAGACATCATTTTATGAGTGGTGAGTAGCTACAGCACCTTTTTGCTGCACGTCACCAGAACCGGGATGGGAACTAAACCCAATGCAAAGATACCAAGGAAACACTCGATGGGAAGGAATGTCCTCTGGCAAAAAGACACACACTCAATATTGGAAGTGTTAAAGGAATGTAAGCACACATTTCATTTAGCTTTGCAATTCATTACTTCTTACTCAAAATGATGCTTTTGATGTTCCCTGGAACAAAGATGGCAATGCCAGTGAGAGAATCACCTCTGCACACAAACTAGTCTCATGTCAAACCTGACCTTTGTCTTTCTGAGTGAAGAGGCAGATTTGAGGTCTAGTCTACATTCCTATGTTATGCAAGCAAAAGGCCCAAATTTGCTGGAAGCTGATCCACTTCAGGCTTTCCACTGCTTCAGAAAACCCACCTCTATGAGCACCACAAACTGCCCGCCTGCCCAACTACCTACCGATGTCACCAGCTAAGGAAACTTAAGGTTTTTGTAGAATAAAAGTTATTTTGGGAGGAGTTCTCGGGAGAACTGCAGGATAGCTGTGTTTATCCAGGCATGATTCAGGTACTGCTTTGTCTTTAAAAGCACTTCAACTTGTGTAGCCTGTACCACACCAATGAATCAACAGATCAGTGAGGATGAGCTGCTTAGTTCTGCAGTCACAAAAACAACCAGACATTTCAGACCTTGAAGATGATTCTGAGTACTGACACCCATGTAATTTAGCTTTGCCTCCAATAAAGGCAGTCATGGCACTGCAGCAAAAAGCTACCATAAGATAATGCAGACTCTTAGGTTTTCCCTTTCCCAGAAATTATCCTAAATTTCATTTTGAAGAAAAATTCCAGACACCAACCTCTCTCTGCCAATTCCTAGAAGTCAAAAGCCATTAAAATGGCTAAACTCTGGTTCAGCAAATAACTTTAATGTGGTCTTAACTTTAACTCACAAGTTTAAATCAAAGTGTTTATTCAGGTACCTAGGCATTTTTTGGATCAGGATCTAAAGACTTTGTTATATTCAGACAGCCACTAAACTAGCATAAATTCATGGCATTGCTTTAAAATATGACTAGCATCCTTGCTTTAGACAGTACTTTTTCCTGATGGAGATGGCTTTCATTTTGTTTATCATCAGAATCTTGAGTTTAATTAATAGTTCACATTGAGAAGCTCTATTTCCACTTTCAAATCACAAGATCTGCAATAAAATCACTAGATATTGAATCGCTTTCCCCCATTTACTGTTTCTGAGTGAGCCTGGAATCTGAGCACGACAACTCTTGTGAGACACACAGCTATGACCAGAGGCAAAAATTCTGGGAATCTAGTGTAAAACATTGTTCTTGTGCGACTCCAGGCTTTGCAGAATTTTCTTGTCAATGTAAGTCTTTTGATTTCAATGCAGTCACTCCTGATTTACCCCAGGGGCAGGAAGCCCGAAGCTGGAGACACAGCAGTACAAGTTTTTTTCCTTAGGAACTCCTGTGTAACTGCATTGAAGTCAACTGTCCACTCTGCTGTCTGACTTTGCAGGATATCTACTACTGTAAAGAAATCTCTCCCTCTTTTCCCAGATTCTGAATTTTCTTTTCCTGAAGTCATTAAGTTTGAAAATTAAATAGTATTTGTTCTATTTGTAAGTAAGTATTAAGATAAGTACCTTGAAAGGGAGGATGCGTTCAAAAAATAATGTCCAGTTCCATTGCTTGACTTTTTTCCATGCTAGAATTTAATGAATTCTTCATTTGCTATTATAAACTAAATATTTCCTTTGAGTCCAATTAGCATAGCTGAAAGAAAAAGCAGAGCAAGCACTGTTCAGCATGCATCAATGTAATAGAAAATCAGTTCTTTTATTCTAGCTTTAATAACTGCAGCTTGATTAGAGAGAAAGAAAAAGCTATGAGAGAGAGGTGGGGGGATGAGAAGGCCTGCCAAATTAGTTCTATAAGAATTCTCAACCTGTCTGCTCTCTGGCTTACTATTCAAATGCTAATTGAGCCTTTTTGTAAACAGAATGGGTAATCATGGAAGACAAAAACAGACACAGAAAACAAATGAAATATCACACCTTATCCAAACCGGCACAAAATTTCACTGATGAGCTTTAGAAGTCTTAAAATTTTGTGTTCTTTGGTCTCTTTAGAGAACGCAGAAAAGCATATAATTAATATAATAAAGTAAAATATACCATAATAAAATAATAAATAATAAAGAGCAGTTCCTTTTGAACAATGAAACCAGTCATGTTATAATTAGATAAGAGGATTTATATTCACAGCTATAAACATGAAAGTGGACCATGAGACCGGATAAAGGCAAGGTTTTAATTCTTAAAAATTAATTACATGGCATTATTGTTATCCGTACACAGGATGCATTAATTATACAATTAATAATAAGATGAAAGGGATTTTTTTTTTGCAACTTTAAATCACTTGGGGACATTTGGTTTTATACAAGTATTGTCCTTCAGGCATTTCTATAATCTTGTTACTATGCAAAGTCAAGACCTTAAACCTGTTAGTGGAAGTAGTGAATGGAATGAATCTCTCTTAATTTAGACTCTGTACTTACACGTATTGTGGCAATTTTTAGATACCCCCTCTAATTGGGGTCTAAGGTGTAACAGATTTATTACAACTTCTCCTCGTAAAATAAACTAAAGACTGATGTTATTAAAAGCAAAGTACATCCAACATAACCCAGGGAAAGGTAGTTTCTACTATAGAGAGCCCACACAACCTCTTGTACAAAGCCATTGCCTATCATCAATATTGCATTCAGACTTCCAAATGAAGTTCTGCATTTCTTCAGAGTGACAGAGCTGGGCTTTGTGCTCAGCAGAGTAGGAATATATTCAAAAACTGAAGTATCAGACCTCTGTTCAGCATTTAATCTCACAGCTCCTAGTACATACCTTCTAATCCCATAACTGGGCAATTTACTAGTCTCAGCCTTGCTCAAACCAGACTACAAAAGCCTTAAATCGTATGATGTACAAGAACACTTGCCATACTAAATTGTCCATTTTTCATGTGTGCACATAGTACCACAGAGAGATCCTCCTCCTGACAAGGCAAGCCCTCCCCAAGAAAGGCCTCGTTCAACTGTTAGGCCATCAAGAGAGCAGCAGAGTCTCTGGATGCCACCAGATGCACTCAAGACAGCGACTGTGCAGATGAGTGGGTATATACCATGGAAGAGCTCCCAGGATTTTGCACAGACGCACTGCAACACAACTGCATTTCCGTTCTTACTCTGTGTTCTGGTAGATCTCACTGAAGCAACCCCCTAACCAGCCATCTTAAATTACAACGAACTATTTGGCAAATATCACTGTTAAATTGGTTTTTTGTAGCATTTTTAGAATGAATTCTCATACATATATCCTTCCAAATTGTGGCCATCCGGAAGAAACTAAGTTTATTTGCTTGTCATTTTGTTTTCAGGTGTGTTGGCTGTGACAGCTCCCCTTCCTCATGAAAGAGCTCACCTTCCTTTTAATTTTATCTTCCTCCTCCATATCCTGTCAGTTAGCTCTGTAGCTGAGGTACATCAATCTGATATGCACCTATTGTGAGACTATTCATTTCTGCTGTGCTTTTTAATATAAGCTGTATTTTGATTTGTTATTATTTGTATCATTATAGTCCCTTGAGAACCCAAGGATGGACAAGTACCTCATTGCCATCAGCGCCGTTATCTACGAACAATGCGACTCCATCAACCATACAACCTTCATTGTAGAAGATGAAGGTTTTGCTATTCTTTTTGTTTTTTCATAGAAGGCTATTATTTCATTGGATTTCCTGGAATATTGGATGGTATTTCTATGCAACCAGGGCATCAATGTATAAAGACACTGAAAAACCATGTCCTTTTCTATTATCAAAAGACGTCAAACTTTATTTGTACTAGCTGGACAAATGTCCAGTGTTCAAATATGAAGTCAAATAAGACAATCAGTTTTTCATTAAAATCTTCTTCCTTTATGCTTTGTTAATAAAAGAGAAAATTTCCATTTTCAAACTAGGTCTATTATTATTATAATTAAGTTATAATATTAGAGTAGCACCAAGTAATAATAGTATCAAAAGCTCATTTTTAAGTACTGGATAAACCCCCAAATTTCAGCTGAGAGAGTTTAGACTACATACTAAAACAAAAAATTCAGCATGTAAGCATTATTAACCAAGGCTAAATTCTAGGATGTTCAGCCTTTCTGGCTGCAGACCAGCAAGATACATCACCACAAATCTTGTAGCTGTAGTAAACAATCCACATGACTCCAAGCACTGTTGTATAAGCCCATAAGAAAGAAAGTGGGACAGAAAAGAAAGGTGACAAAAGCAAGGTAATTAAAATCACAGAATCAAAGAATCATAGGAGTTGGAAGAGACCTCAAGAGACCACCGGGTCCACCCCCCTCATTGAGCCCAAATCGTTACATTGAAAAAATAAGAAATTATAATACAGCCCATAGTGAAGGAGAATTTTTTTCCTTCAGGAAATTGCTTCTGCTTTGTGAGAGGAACTCTTGGGAAGTCGGGAATCACATAACATTATTCTTACCATGTGTTGCCCCGACCCTCATGGCCACCCACTGCGTATCTGTTTGAGTGGTTTGCTAGCACTGCACATTCTCAGTAACTTCTGCTGAGGGAAGGCACTGCTTGGAACTTCACTCAGAACACCGTCCCTATCTTTCTCAAAAACTAAATTTTCAAATACAAAGAACCTGAAGCTGTTGTGGGTTATTCTATTTTCCCCTCATCCTCCATCCAATTTGCCTATAGCCAGTTGCCTGTGAACACAACAAAAGTCAGTCTTCTGAAAGCTACAGCGATCTGTTATTCCTGGAAGTCTTCAATGCCAGAGGGAAAATTTAAAGTATACTATTACAAACAGACCAGAGAATTTAGTATGATTTTTTTCTTATGCTTTTCCTGTGTTGACTATGACATGTTGCAAAGATAAGATTAGAACTTAAAAACCTGGTTTGTGTGTTCGTGTGCGTGTGTGTTTATACGCATGCACCCACTTTGAAATGTAGTCATAAATATCTACTGTGATACAGGTGGAAAAAGACCTATTAAATATGAAAACTTTTACTCCCTAAATACACTATATGTAGTATTTATTCTATAGCTTTCAGTTAAACAGTAAACATCTCTTCTGTACAGAACAGAACACAATCCCGCAAAATTGAGGGGTTTTTTCTATTTCATACTTCAGAAAAGCTGAGTGCTGTGTTTTTAAAAGCTCAAGTTAACTTTTTGTTAGTTTTCTTCATCTGTTGTTTAAAATAAGTATTTAAATACAACTTGCTGAACATATTACTCTGACCTAACAATGCTATTTAACATTTTTATTAAATAGGGAGATAGGCTCACACAGGAAAAATTTCTTGTATACAGTACAGCTTTCTGTACTGTAAGCCAGATAAGGCTGAAAGTATTTTTACTTCTTTAACGTACTATAAAAGGAATCATAGAACCACAGACTGTTTTGGGTTGGAAGGGACCTTAAGGCCACGTGCCCTGCCATGGGCAGTGACACACTCCACTAGCCCAAGGTGCCCAAAGCCCCGTCCAACCTGGCCTTGAACACTGCCAGGGATCCAGGGGCAGCCACAGCTTCTCTGGACACCCTGTGCTAGGGCCTCACCACCCTCACAGGGAAGGATTTCTTTCTCATACCTAGTGTAAATCTCCCCTCCTTCTCTCTAAAGCCCATTAACCCTTGTTCTATCATTACACTCCCTGATGAAGACTCCCTCTCCAGCACTCCTGTATGCTCCTTTAGGTACTAGCAGGCTGCTATATACTCTTCCTGGAGCCTTCTCTTCTCCATGCAACTCTCAGCCTGCCCTAATGGGAGAGGTGTTCCAGCCCTCTGACCATCTTTGTGGTTTCCTCTGGACTCACTCCAACAGGTCCATGTCTTTCTTATGCCGGCGGCCCCAGAGCAGTATTCAAGGTGGAATCTCACAAGAGCAGAGGGAGAGTTGCCTCTGTCGACCTGCTGGTCACACAGGTAGGTCACTTAAACATGTTCTGATTAAATAGGTTTTAAGGTTGCCTGTGCTCCTCATGCTATTTTCTATATGTGTTATCAATTCTGATATTGGGAGTGGTGGGGAGAGGGGGAAGGAAAATACTTCTGTTAGCTAACAATTCACTGATGACAGCACAGAACATATTAATACTGCTTAGCAGATTTAGTTCATGGGAATTCACTATGAACAGCTTCCTTGGCCTTACGAAGGTTCTATCCCCTTCAGCAGATGTGGTTGATTGGAATGAATCCACCATCTCAAAACAGAAGACAACAGGAATGGAAAAATACAACTTGGTTTCCATAGACATGGGCAAAGCTGCAAGTCTGGACCATGTCACTGGAAGATCCCACACAAAACCTGAGGGTAATTTTTCCTCATTCTTCAGTTTTTATAATAAAACCCCATAATTCTTTACCATGGATGGGGGATGATAATCACTGTTGCAGCATTCTGGACTTCAGAACGTTGCATGACCTTGTACCATAGGTGTTCAAGTGGAGGAAGATGAAAAGCAGTATGTGAGACTATGGCAGGTACAGACCAGGTTATAGCCAAGCTGAGACCAGCCTGTGTCTTCATGTAGCTTTTCGAGTTCTTTAGATTCAAGGTTTGTGCTTGCCCACAGGTGGTTTCACTGTGCAACCAGATACAAATGAAAGATCTCTAAACCTTAGTAAATCTTGGAATTGGTCTGAGTCCTCAGGAGGAAGCTTCTATGAAAAGCTGGCATTTTTCTTTTTTCTGAGCTTAATTGGAAACATTTTGCATGTTACACTAATCACCCCTTTGGGAGAACAAAAGACAAAAACTCTGCCAGCAAAACTCATTCCTTTTTGAGATC
The DNA here is from genome assembly GCF_964237585.1 of Gallinula chloropus. Classification (NCBI taxonomy): domain Eukaryota; kingdom Metazoa; phylum Chordata; class Aves; order Gruiformes; family Rallidae; genus Gallinula; species Gallinula chloropus. The sequence continues at coordinate 4,366,028 of NC_140095.1, read as the reverse complement.
TTGATTTGTCAGACGTTTGTATTTGCAAACTACATCGCAGTTCCATCCCAGACCAGAAACACTAATTTGTGAAGTTCATAAAAATTCTGTATTTCAAGCTAAGAACATGACACTGGTATCATTTACAGTAGAATAAACCCGAAATAGCTTTGCTGAAATCCATAAGGTTGCAGCAAAATATGACTGATGGAAGCATGACATAAATCAAATTTTAAGCTTTTACTGTAAAGTTGAAACAATCTCACCTCCTGAAATAATTCATCCAAGCTCACAAAACACCATGTTATTTCTCTTCTGACTGTCCTAGAAAGACAGGTACTCAGCATAGGTCACAGCCAATGAAGCATTCATTTCTCCTGCCATACTACTTTCAAGTTTTGCTCCAACTACTCATCATTCGCTATTTGTTAATCTGTGTGTCATGCAGTGTCCCACGCGATAGAGATGGCTAATTACGCTCTCAATAATGAGCAGTTTGTGTGAATTGTACATGACTACAGAAATTGTTACTGCTGAAAGTCAAGAAAGTTTGACTGACTGTGACATGGTACTTGACAGAATTGCAAATGTTCAAAAGAGAAAAGGAACAAAGATGAATACCAAGTATTTTAAGCAAAATGTGCTAACAGACAATCTTATGTAGACAATAAAATGTCTGCTCAGTGTGACAGAACTGACAACAGTAATAGACATTTTCTAAACATTCATATAAAGAATATCCTGCCCATGGAGGTTTTTCATCAAAGCAAGAGGTTAGCAATAGAAGTTATAGGTGTTCTAGCTAATCACAACGTAACTGCAAACAAGGTAGCTGTGACAAGAAACCTGATTTTAAAAAGTACTTCCAGTAGGGATAGAGCAAGGCACTCATGGAATGTTGTCTGAATTACTCTGCGTAGTTCTGATCATCTATACCCCATGAGGAAAAATTAAATCTTAAACAAGCTTGACAGTAACAGAAACTGCACTGCACAATAAAGGTTTGGGAGAGAAAGGTAAAAACTTTACATTACAAAGGTAAAAAAATTACAAAGGTAAAAAAATTACAACAGAGAGGACCAGTGCACACAGGCAACAGGAAACACCGCTGACATGTAAGAATAAAAACTGGGCAAGTAACCAAAAAGCTTATTAAAGTACTACAGCCTTGTAATGAGGAACTTAATTCAAACCCCTGAAGAGTAAGGCTCCAAACCAACCAACTAACCAACCAACTGTTTTTTGCCTGGACAAAAAAGCAAGCAGGAAATGTAAGAGGGACTTTCTTCCAATAGAAATGAAACGACAATAATTTTCTAGCCTTATGTCCATAAGTACTCCAAACTCAGTTTAAGACATCTGAATATTACATTTATACTTTTTTTGTAATTTCTTCCTTAAAAAGAAAAAAATTATCTAAGGGGATGTGGCAGGGAATGACAGCGGATGGTTCAGAAAGGAGCACTCTCTTTTCTGCCATTTTCTTCCCTCTACTGAAAGAACCATTTCAAACCACTGATACTGATCTCAGTATGTGACTGGCATGTCAGATGCTGTGGATGAAGAACAGGTTTATTTTCCTCCTTGAATCCCCATTTTATACTTCTTTTTCTTGTGTTCTCTACACAGTCTAGTTTGGGATTCCCATGAAGTAGCAGACAGGATTCTCCTAAATCTTTCCATTTTTCTCAGCTGCCACTATTGAGCCAAAGAAGGTTCAGACTTGTCCTCAGCCCTGTTTATACCTGTAAGAGAGAGTTTTTTCTACCAAAACAGTAGGTTTGGGTAAATGCTGAATTGCAACCTATCTTCTTGTGTTCTTCATAAATCGAAACTTAGTCAGCCCGCAGAGAAACATCTCATTTAAACACTTTCTAGTGTCAATAACTACCTGGGAGGGATTACAGTAATACAGCAAACCCCATCTTGGTTCTGAGTGGATAGAAGGGAGGCAGCTAATACAGTGTTAATGTTTCCAATCTATTTCCCCATTTAGCTCTCAAAAAGGACAGCTTCCTTAGCCTCTCTTCATGAAACAGGCCAACCTGCAAACCTTTCGCGTACTTCACAGACGGCACACAAGGACGACAGAGCGCTGCGGGGAGTCGGCTCTGCTTTTGTGTGCACTTACGTAACGGGGAGTTCAATGTGCCTGAAGTGACTGCAATGACCTAAAGGAGCTTTTAACATCAGATTCTTCCCAAAGTTATACATTCATAACCACAATGAAATAATTCCCGTTACCAGTAATTGCTAGCAAAAGAGGTGTGAACAATGCATGAGCCCTCTCTAAAAGCCTCCACTGTCATGATTGGTGTCAAGGGCTGGCCTTGCACTTACTTTTGCAACAAAAGTGTGTTTTCAGAAGACAGGATTTTCCAGCTAATACCGTGGGCAACAGAGCTAGTAATACAATGGCCCCTCCTGCTCATGCAGAGTGGAGAGGCACTGGAAATAGCCTAGCAACCCAAGTTCCAACTACGGCTGTGATAATGGACTGGTTTCAGCATCGGGTACAGACTAAAATGTTAGCCCAAATGGTTATCAGAAAGGATGAAGACTACTGGGGTCACTCTGGGATCCCACATGAATCCTGGTGTTGCTATGCACTGAGACTGGGATGCAGGAAGGACGACTCTTTTAAGAGACTGAATGCATACAGTCAGATTTGATCACAGAAAATTACAAAGGCAGGGAAGAGATGCACAAAAATGACAGATTCATTATGGTATCAAAGCCATATTATGCCCTACAGCTGATACGTGTATTTATGAGTCACAGGAAAAGCAAGAAGACATCAAATCTTGACCCTCTGAACAAGAATATAGTTCTTCTTTGGTGCGGAATCAATGAGGCTGATGTTTTGGTCAAGAGCTTTTCACACAAACAAATGGAGCCTCATCCTGATGCAGACTTTTAAGTCTGTGCTGACACCCAAAAATACTTCCTTTACAGAGTGGGCTCAGGACATGAAAGTGATCCATTTGGAAATATATTTTAAAGTGAATACTGGTTCAAAGCTTGACTCTGAAACTTTTTACAAGATTAAATTTATTTAATTTAAAAATCTGAAGGGAAGAAGAAAATGAAAATTTTATTCAATCAATAATATTATCTCCATATGAGCAATTTCAAGCCCACTTTCAAGCTATCTGATTTTTATGCTGAAAAAAATTAAAAAGCAAATAAAAAGTCCTGGACTAATATGTACTTATTTAAATCATGTTTTGAAATTCAGCCACAGATCTAAAAGTCAATATTTCACTCAGCTCTAGGACCCAAAGAGAACTGTCTCAAGTATTAGCTCAAAGGACTAAACAAAATCACTTGCTTAATTAATGTGATTTTCTAAGAAGAGCAGACTCAATACATCTGAGAATACCAATGTCTCTTAAGACAGGAGGTTTCTTCACAAGCTCATCTTAAGAAGATTTCTCTGTACTTCTTTCCTATGCATATGTGTTCCAAGAACCATTTAATGAGCTTCACAGAATTACTCAAGAAAAGTAGTCTAACTACTTACTTTCTAGATCTCTATTGAATTCCTTATTAATTAACATATTAATGCTCTGTTTTCTTAAATTTAACTTTAAAGAAAGCAAAAGAACTTTTCAAATTAAGTCATGAGACAAGAATGTTAACGGCTTTTTTCACTCTACTAATTCGTATACTCATTAAAATTTCTGAGGTTTCTCAGAAGAAAGATAGCAGTGACAATGTTTCTATTTTTAAACCAAAATCCACTTTACAGACCAAGCTCTTTGCTGGTTCCTTCGGAATTTTTTATCTGACAAATTAAGTCAAACTTTTGTTTTAATCATACAAATAGTTTAAAGCGTTTACTCAAGTAAATCTTTATGATCTTGCATCCAGCTATGTGTCCTCCACTGGAGCAGTGGCTGTGATCTGGAGGGCTACTGGAATTCAACTGTGTCAGCAGCCTCCTGTATGAAGTGACCTGTTTATTCTCTCCGTGCCATGCGCTCCTCTTCCACCCTTATGACTCTCTTTAAGGAGATCTGCTTGAAACAGCCCCCGGAGAATTGTCTTACTCCATCTACTATGGAAACATCTACACTAGTACTTCAGTTTGGATCCAAAGTGGACTTTTAAAGTCAGTTTTCCAATCCAGCTCTGGTGGTGCCGAGCACTATCTCAGAGCATGAACCAGAAGGTGCACTCCAGCTGCAACTGGGCTTTTGATATATGGGACCAGAGTAAAGGTAGTCCCAAGTTAAAACAAACACACAAACTTTGTATACAGGGTGGAGATCTGTATACAGGTGTTACTTGATGGTTTGAAGGTTTCACAAAGCAGAGAGTAAGAAGTGTTCACTGATACATTTATCTGAATACCACTCTCTCCTCTAACTTTTTCTTCTCACCTGCACCAGATTCAGCTGGTTCTTAGAAAACTAGTGTCCCTGAAGAGTGGGCCAAACCCCTATGTCCTCAGAAACATAATTTTGCTTTACATAAGCATGAACTTCTGGCATTCCTTTCCCCAGCTGGGCTTCCTTTTATCAGTGCCCTAACGTTACCCATTCAGCACATAGTTTCTTTTAGATGCAGAAGAAGAAGACAAATCTATGCTCTGCTTGTCACATTCATTTTCAGAAGACAACCACAATGCAACTCTTCTACCAGCACCTCTGCTGCAGTCTTTTAGCCACAACTTGCACATCACCTTTCCAATGCCCATATAGGCTTTTTTTTTCCTCCCTCTTTCCTGGGGGATGTCTGTGATGGGCTTGCCCTTTTCCTTGCTTCTGCTGGCCAAGGGAAACAAAGATGTCTTTCCCAAATGAGGCAGCAATATGAGATTTAGTACAGGCTCACCTTCAGTGCTTTATTTTTTTTTCCACAAACATAAAGCTAGAAGTGAGACAGGAATTTCAGAAGGTCAAAGGGGAGAAACAAAAATTCTTCCTCTGATGATGCAGGCAGCACAATAAAGCACTGTGGTAAGAACAGCACTTTTACCACTACCTGCCACCATGTGGATAGTCTCCACAAAGAAATTACATCAGTAGAACAAAGATAATATATAATTCATACCATTGCAGTGATTTTTAAAAATTGCCATGAACTCTGGATTAGTAAGCAGGCTCAGAACTGGTTAAGAGTAGATTTAGATGAGGGAAGTTTTACTGTTAAACTGTTCACACACAGATCCTTACTCCCATATGGTATACCTCTGACTGTAACATACCTCTGACCACAACATACCTCTCTGGCCAGTATACATATGACTTGTCAAAGTAAGTCAAAGGCAAAAGTAAGAAAATGTCTATCAGTGCTGATTCTATACATTTAATAGTTAGGAATAGAAGAACTGTGGTTATCTTTTCCAAAATGAAGAAGACTAGCTTTCTTTGTTTGAAGTGAACATTCAAAATCACAATGATTATAAGAATATAATTTCTATCAACACTACGAAGCATTTTCTTAAAGTCAAGAAACAAGTGCAGCTCTTGAAATTGCTTATCAAGTCATCAGTAATGACTAATGAATCAGTGAATCAAATACAGGGAGCCTGATGTAAGTCTCGTGTTTATCCCCTGCTTCCATTTTGTTATGCTTTGTTTGCACAGTCCACAAGCTGAAGAGAGCCTGGTGTGCTGAAGAACTGTGATCAAAAAATCACAGAATCATAGAATCTTTAAGGTTGGAAAAGACCACTAAGATCAAGTTCACTATCACCACGTCAGCTAAACCATGTCCTGGAGTGCCACATCTACACATTTTTTGAACCCTTCCAGGGATGGTGACTCCACCACCTCCCTGGGCAGCCTGTTCCAATGCCTGACCACTCTTTCAGTGAAGAAATCTTTCTAATATCCAATCTAAACCTCTCCTGACACAACTTCAGGCCATTTCCTCTCATCCTATTGCTAGTTACTAGGGAGAACAGACCAACCCCACCCAGCTGCATCCTCCTTTCAGGTAGTTGTAGACAGCAATCAGGTCTCCCCTGAGCTTCCTCTTCTCCAGACTAAGCAGATAGTCCCATGAGTATTCTAGACCTATTTGCATTTTGTAGCTAACCGCAGGAAGCATCTTCTTGAACAATTTTCCTCCTGCTTGCTTTTTAGCTATGTCCTGCCCAACCTTATTTTCTCTCTATTGGCTGTTAACCTCTATACTACCTTTCAGTGTTAAAGACCACATAGATTAATAATTATGTATTAAATTTTTGTAGACTTGATTGCCCAGAAATCCTAGTTGGTGGGTTTACAATTGTTTGGTCACTTCAGAAGCTACTACAGTCCTTCTCAGAATTTACCTGCACTCAAAGTTCTACAAAGAAGATGACCAAGGACATTTTTCCCCCTTTTTGTTTCTTCAGTAGTTTATGCTATTTTATCTGCTTTGATTATTTACTCGTGCACTCTTGCTTGACAGAATGGTTCTGTTTTCCAGACTGAATCCAGCTACAGAACGTAGTGACCAGGCTGTCCTATGATCAGCCAGCTTGGGCAGATAATAAAAATTGAAGACAGTGGTCTCAGTTTCCCTTTGCTTTTGAGATTAAATTATATGCCCTCAACATCCTCTCAGACTTAGGACAAATAACATGAAACAACACTTTCTTTCAGCATGACAGTGTCGGGATAAAGGAAAACAGAAGGAAGAACAGAAAATAAATCCATTTAGGCTAGAAGAGAAGACAGGACTTCAGCTACACAAAGCCAAAGCACAAAATATGTTGGGGCAGGAGGACCAAATACAGTATTCAGGATCTGGATTCATATGCATGTGAACAACCACCATACGTGAGAAGTCTGTATTAAACACCCAGCTTCTGACGTTTCGGGTCAGCGTACAAGCTGTTCAATATAAAGCTAATGTCTGTAAGAAATGTGTTTACATGGTACTAAAAATTGAAATGTACCTTACATGAGCTATAGTGCCTTGGTGTAGGAAAAAAAAAACCCAGATGGAGCTTTCTCTAGTCAAACCTCAACTTGAAAGACACAAGGCTTGTAGAGCTGAGGCTTAGTCGGTGGTGCACTTCATGTCCTTCATGTAAAATATTCTGTCACTTTTAATTTTGTATCTTGTTTACTTTCTCTGTTACAAAAGAACTGGGACTTGTTTTTAGCAGCTCTGATTAAGTTTCTATTGATTTTCGAGATAGGAAATGGAACTTTCAGATTTCCCACATGAATTTAAAGCAAGTCAGATATTAACCTCGAGGTAAAACATCTGCCATGACATTCAAAGAGCAGACAAGTACTATCTTACGGAAAACAGCATCTGTGTTCAAACTCAGTCCTTGGGATTTGGGTTTTGGGAACAATGCAAGCAGCAGGACTGCATTTTTACATATATAAAAGCACACAGAAATGCCTCCACATTTATTCACATTTTCATACACTCACACATTACCACACATCCATGAAACACCCTCTATATAAACATGCTTTAACATTAAAGCACTAATGGCTAAAGTGAGTTAGAGATGGTGTCAAGGGGAGTTAAGAAGAATGTGAAAGCCAATGCAGAGCTGGAAAGAGACTTATTTTTTACATTACTTGTATCTAATGATAAACAGGATATTTATTATTTTTGAGGATCAATATCACTTATCTCATCCTGTAACATGTACATATACCTTGTAGCTTATATTTTTCATTATCAAATATATACTGGTATAGGTAGAGATAGTATTTAGTAGAGTAACATAAAATAAATATTTATAGCATTCTGAAATATACACCATGTGCAACACCTACTGAGCTAAAAACTATTACCTTCATCCTTGGACTCATTTTACCATCAAGAGATCTTCTTTAATCTAGTTGTTTGGAGATGTATGTAATATTGTGGTATATTTTCAGACTATGAATATTTGGGAAAATGCTGAATTTAAAGGCCACCCAAAATGAAAGGAAAAATAAGGTGAAATAATAAAAAGAAAAAAAAAAACAAGGAAAAAAATCTTTAGAAGTGATGCTAAAACATTCTAGTTTGTTTCTGTCTTGTGAAACATACATGACACCACTTGCTGGTGTTTAAAACATACACCTGGCTAAAAAGGCTTGACAGTGCCAACTATTTTATTCAACAGAGAGGGAAATGTTTTCAGTGATACTCGTGGACTTAAAAAGGTAAATTCTGCCTACTATCTCTTCATTACAGGAGTGATCCCACTGAGCTTTGCAACTCATTGGAGCCAAACAGGGAACCTTCCTATCAATGCCCTTGTCAATAGGAGGAGTACTCTGCAGCTGGTTAAACTCAGTCTTAAAAAGACAGTTGCTCAATGCATTCAAACACCGTTATAAAACGGCTTTGATCAACAGAGTAGAGCCCCTTTGAAATGCATGAAGGAAAAAAAAAGACTCCTTTATAAATGACTTCATCTTCCAGTGCTGAACGTTAATATTAAAGCTGTCACCAAAAAGATGGCAAAGGATATTTGAGGGATTTTAGGAAACGCTCTAATCCAAAAAAAATCAGCTTCCAAAGGGATCAAAACATTAAAAATAATTTTGAAAATATAAAATTATTCAATACATTTAATGAACCTGAATTCTAAACTTAAACACAACCATTATAGACCAGGTAAATCATCTTGTAGAAGGTCTGTTAAATGGCACTTTGGTAAACATGAAAGCATACCAGTATTAAAATGTCAAGTTACATTTAATAACAGCTGACCTAGGCACCTGGCCATGAAAAATAACAAAGGTCAAAGTTTTATAAGCAGGTTAAAATAAACAAACAAAAATAAAGAATGTTTAGCATCTATTATTGTTGCCTATAAGTTGGTGCTACAGACATATTCTGCATATCAATAAGAAGTGTAAAATCTTATGAGTCATTTTTACAATTCTAAAGTGTTGTTACATTTGCTGGAAAGCTGAAACTGTGCTGTCATTTTCCCTAGCAGCCTAGTGTTTTCCATGTTCAATATAAGATGTGCCACTGTGAGCAAGATTTTTTGAAAAGGATGAAACTATACTGAAAATCAGACCTCACACCACCGATCACACTAAACATGCTCTGCTCTTTCACAACAGACTACATATGTGAAGAGGATTTTCTCTGTGTATGTGTGTGCATCAGAAAGACTGTAATGGGTTGAGGAATACATAATAAAAAGGTAATAAATATATGGCATAAAAATGGCACCACTAATTTCCATATGTGCACCTGCAAGATAACAAAGTAGATCATTTGTGTGGGAGTAGTAACACTACTCCTAACACCATATTTGTGGAACTGTACTTCCTAAATGACCTAGCCATTAAGCCAGATGGCTGAAATGAACCACTTAATTTTGAAAAAAATTATGAAAGTATCGTGCAAAATTCTCTAATGGATTTCTATTACTACTAAATTATTCATGGGAAAGGAACTTAGACTAGGAAGCAAATTTTTCCTTTTTCCTATTGACAAGTTACAATTTTATTTGGTGATTGCCTCCATAAAAATTGCTAAGCAGCTGTAGGGAGACTAGAGATCTGCTTATGCAGCAAAAATACTTTAGGAAAGGTGGTTTGCACCTGAGCAGTTTTGTATTATTGGCATATATAGAAAAAAAATTATGCACATTTCCTTTTGTGTACCTAACAGTAATCAGTTCTTAAGCAATCTAAGTCAGTCATTTTGCATTTCAAAAGACTGGCAGCAACTCTGAATTTGCCAAAAAAAAAAAAAAAGGCAATTAGCACTTTTCCCTCTACAATGGAAGATGATCCCTGGATCATACCATAGAAATGTACAGAAAGGTACAGAACATCACCATGCTACCTATTCACATTCTGCACCAGCCATATATTTAACAAATGACATATTGACCCAATCACAGGTAATCCAAGATCTTTTTGTGAAGATAATTAAAGATGAAATCATCACCTGTTCCTTCAGCTGGTTTTTGTTAGCAGTGTCTAGTTCTGCCTATAGGACTGTCTTACTACCACCCTTCTCCAGCTGCCATGAAACATTCCCACTGGCTTTACACATACGCACTAGAAACACATGAGGTTTCGGAACAGGCAGTTGGGTTTACTAGTTATTACCAGGATCCACTGAAATCAAACAAATACAGCCAACAGAAAAAAAAAAGAAAAGAAAAAAGAAGGCTCATTTAAATCTTCAATTGAATTAGACTTAGCCACATTTGAATTGCACATCTGAGCAGCCCATTTATAGTCACTTCTCGTGAGCATTCAGTTTACAGGCACAGATGTTCAGGGAAAATACAGTTTAATCTCAGGATGAGATCATTTAAATATAGCCTTCTGTGAACATTCATACCAGTCAAGGAACAAGAAAAACACCAATCAAATTGTATGACTAATCATTTCTAAGTTGTGCACAGATATGTGTTTGAATTTCAGATGCCAATCTGAAAAAAGTGTCTCAAAGATTTAAGAAGCATCAAGAAAAGGGCTACGTGCTCATGGAAACTTTATTAATGGCAAAGGAGATACTCATATTTACTCAAATCGCTCAAAACAGATTATTAAAGCAACCTGAAAAAAAATGTTTGGAAAAAAATAACCTTAATGGACAGTTTTGTGGAATGGACAGCTTTATGGAATCTCTGGTGAGAAGACAATACCACAATGTTTGGTTATGTTTCTATGAAAAGCAGAGATTCAAACATAAATGAATAAAAATTTACAAAGAAATAACTTGATTTGAATGAAAATAAAGGAGTAGATCCACTGGAAATACATCTTCCACCAATGTTCTTCAGGCCAGAGTGATACAGATGCTCTGCCTTTCTAATCTAATGAATCTCCCTGAAATGTAGTGGTTGACAACTAACCCTTTTCAACAAAGAATTTCCAACAGAATTATCCTTTTCAAGGTAGCTCCCCTGTTCTCTTGTTCTCAGCGGGCTGAGGTTACGGGTGTCTGCAGTTAAAATGTGCTGTTTCAGAACTGCTACCACTTCCTATTTCTCCACTGGGAGTGCAGCCCAACTACTGTCTTCCCCACGTAATATTGGACTTATATCTGTAGGACACACCAGAGTCATTTTAGATCAATGTCAAAAAGAGACAGAAGGCAAAAAGGTAGCAAGAGGACAGCAGTATCCCTCTGCAGCAAACTGTTTTTCCATGAGAGATGATAAACATTTATTTCATGTGTAAATAAGTTGGGAAAGATTTTTAAAAGGCCAGCATATAAGTAAAGTGTATTTTGAAAACAAGCATGTCACAATGTAAACCAGGGAAAAATAAACACAAAAATATTTCTATCCACATGGACAGAAATTTAGCTGTTCTCTTGAAACCTGACTCTGAACACAAAGCCACCCGAGCAACACTAACTTCATTTGCCTTTCCTTTCATTTCTGTGAACAGGCACAACGTTAATACACGAGGGCACTGTTAAGCTTAAGGTTTGCAAAGTGTTTGGTGATCTTCAAATCGTGAGTTCCAGAAATAGTAAAACCACTGTTATTATTTTACCATGACTTCACAAAAGATTAAAATGCACTATTATGCAATGTAGATCATTATGCTAATTAGACAGGTTTGATTCTGATCAAAGCTAATTTTAAACACAGACTTCTATATAGTCTTCCAACATCATCTAACAACTTACTTTCAGTGATTATGGTAATATTCCTAGGAATATATATATACATATGTTGAAGATACTTCTGTTGTTAATCAAGTGTATAGGAGAATACTGAGATGCATTCAACTTCTTCAAATCAGTGTAACTACAGGCACTATGCAGATTTTCATTCCCAGTCTCACAGTGTACTTGTATTTTACCAACAGTAAACGTGAGGGAGTGCTGGAGCCATATATACTTGGGACAAGGTCTAAATCAGTAGAAGTATCAAGCAGCAAATTAATACAAAGTTATTTTCCAATCTCTTTGTGTTGGTTTGCAATGCTTATGGTTACTTGATTAATTGACAAAGTAGTAAATTCTTCACCAAAGAATGAACAAGATGTCTCCACTGAAAAATCAATAAAGTGAATAATGGAAGCTAAGAACTTTAGTCTTAGTTCCATAAGGAATAATTTAGGCTTATTTTTTCTAACTAGTTCCACCATGAAATAACAAGATCAAAACAGCTGGCGAAACAAGAAAACTTGTCCTGCCGCCTATTGCTCCTTTTCAGCATCATGTCCCAGAGACACATACAGTAACTGAAGCTTCAGAAAAATCTGCCATGTCTTTTAAAGTCCTATGTAAGAATAAGGAAAAAATATGCAGGATTTTGTGCTTTAGTTCTTCCCAGAATGCCGTTATTTAATTTCATGCAAAGAAGGCACAAAACACTCTGTTCTTAATTAGTTCTTGATACAGCTTATCTGCTTTTATGAGGGTTTGTCAGCACAGCATGAATCAGAATCATAGGAGACCACTACTTAGCTTGAGTTTATGCATGATTTGTCTTTAAAAACAGATTGGTTTGAATTGTTGGATCGCAGAGTAATTGCAGACACTATTGACTTTATCTATGTAACAGGTCAAATGTGATTGGGATGCTCCCTTTCAAGTGCAGAATTTATCATTGGGATGACAAAGCTTCGCATGTATTTAAGACCATAAATGGCAAACATTTGTGAGGATTTATGTTAGTGAGTTTGGAAGTCATTTATCAGTTGAAAACCAGAAATGGCAATCAAATACAAATGAGAAAAAATACCAAATGAGCTTCCACTGCTACATTATTTTGTGGATTATAGATGCTAGCAGTAATCTCAAACTCTCAAAGTGCTTCTTAAAAGCATGATTAACTCTCACAACACCCTTGTGGAGGAGGTAAGTAGTATCAAATCTTTTTACAGGTGAGGCTGCTGCAGTACTAGGAGGCGAACTAGCGCCCAGCTGTTTGATACTGCCAGAGGAGGGTATGTGGGTATCACACCTGTCAAGTGTGCTCCACTCAGGACTGATGTACTTCTTTTCTTAGCTTCTGCACTGCCCACAGACCTTTGCATAGGATGCTCTGCTACACACAGCACCCTCACAGCTGAGGATCGCGAAGGGGTTAAGGAGTTTTACAACATTATCTTTGTCTGCCTTAGGTGTGCTGTTATTCTTTGGCCACTGCCCAGCATCTGGACTGGAGCTTTATGCTGCAAGGTACCTACTATTTTTCTGAGAAGGATGAGTTGCCTCTTTCGTGCTAAGAAAGCGCAACCAGCCTGCACCGCAGTTATCTACTTCAGCATTACATCATCAGTGTAGGCATTTTGGCTGCTGTTGCACAAGCTAACAGGATCTGTCTAGGATCAGAAAAGATTTTGCTTATTAATTGCAAAGCTAATCTAAACAAAATGAAGGAAAAATAGTTTTTATTTATATTTTCCCTGCAATATTTTGTAAACAGAAAGCATATGTAGGTATTTGGAATATTGCAATAATGGGAAAGGTGTTTCTCTTGTGAGGGTTATGGTTTCTTCCCAGGGAATTCTAAAATACTCTACATTCATGGGCATGATACTGCAAGTGCTGGGCATGAAGAACTCCCTGCAGCTCCAGTGGGAGTTCCGCTTGAGAGGTTTTGAAGCTTTTAACAATATTAGACTGTAACAGCCCCCTGAGGAGTTTGTGAACATGCCAGCCAATATGGAGCACAGCAAACCACCACTCCGACAAGATGTGTCACAGGATCTTTTATCCACATGGAGTAGACAGATTATTTGAGAACTAGTTGAAATACAGACACGCACAACCACTGCCGCACGCTCAACCCCAGCAATTCCAGCGCCGCACAGCACAAGCTCTGCCACACGTGGACGTATGTCATTAGGTTCTTTGCCAGACAGAATATGGGGGGGGGGGGGAGACAGACATGAAATTTGGGGTGCTGCTAATTGCTACTGCTTTTAAAATAAGGAATCAAAGAGTAAACTTATTATTTACCTAGGGTAAAACTCTTTAAGTCAAAAACATTGGCATAAGACTGAGGCACACTTGCACAGCTGTGAAATGAGACTAGTTCCAAACTTCAGGGTGGGTATAGAGTCTGTTTTGGAAAAGATTATCCCAACTTTGAATTTAGATATCTTATTCCAGACAGCAATATTAAATTCTTTTAAGATCAACAATGCTGCATATAACTATTACTTTACTTACAGTCTGTGTTGTAAAGTGTAGTATGAGACTGCATGGAAAAAGTGTCGTGGAAAACGGAACACTGTTATGTAATTATGATTTATTAATAATAAATTATTGTTCTATTTGTTATGCAATTAAAGGTTGTATAAGCATAGAAGTATAGAACAGATTAATTTAACCTCCATAAGCAACGTCCATTATGACATTTTCTAACATTTATTGCACAATTTTGTAAAACAAATAATTTTCCTTAAATCTTATATATGTGCTTATGAAATGTAACACAGAAAAAAAGGTATGATATAGTTAAATGTTCTGAGGATGAAAGAATATTTGTCTTTTAATCTATGGAAGATGTTTAAGTTTGCTATACTAGAAATTAAATTTGCAATGCCAGAAAATGTTTTTTTTTCTTTTATTACTAATTCTACTGTTAATATTATTATCTGTACTTCTGGGTTTTTCTCTCCATCTACAACACAATCAGATAAAATGATAACTCAAAAGGGAAAAAAAAGCATTTCACAAAACCTTCAAGACGACACCACCCTCCTCACCCCATTTTGCTTTGAAACTCCGCAGAAGTTGGGGAGAAGATGATGAAGAGAGTTAATTTTCTCCAGAGTTGCTCAGTGTCTTGCAAAAGATGCCGGTGGTGTGCTGCACTTCAGCACTGAGTAGACATTACAACAATTGCAATTTCCAGTAAGCAGAGAACAGTGAATGTGGTACCCTGGTCCTTTTTGGCATAAGCCAATCCCACCCACTATGGACTCACATGATGTTTTCCTTAATTAGCTGTGTGCTGATCACATCTTCAAACAGAAGACACTTAAATATTTTTTTTCCCATCAATAGCAAGCATCTTTGTGCAAGAGCTTCTTACTAACAGGCATTTGGCAGGAAATCCACAAGGTCATCTATAATAGAAAAACAATGGAGTAATTTGAAAGCTGAAGCCAAATCATTGGATTGTAAACAGTATGGCCAGTTATCAACTTTGTATGTTTGAGATAAGGTACCTATTTTGATAACGTAGATTCTCCAAATTGCACATGAACATCTAAAACTAGAAAAAGTGGTATTTCCATTGGGAAGCTCACACAGAGACCTGCTACCCTTGCCTTGCCTGAGTCACTTCGCTTGTGAGGGCAATATTTTGATAACTATCTTCTACACATTTTCATAGAACATATCAAACTGCCTAATAAAGGTAAAGAAAAAGAGCTTTCTAATTATATAAGCATATCTAATTGTAAAGTTACCTATTTGCTGAAAGAGAAATGTTAAAAATACTTCTTAGTTTTCCCTAGAAAGAGAAAGATAGCAATGAACTGCAATTACAGTTTAGAAAGGATAATGCTTTTAAAAACAGAAGAGGATGGAAAAGCTATGGTGTATGATGGATTTAACCACCGAGGAGTGATGCTACAATGCACAGGTTTGTTTGTTCCATGATAAGTAAGGATTTTGGTTATGTGTATTTCTAAAATAATTGGGTAAAGGAATGCATTCGGTTTTTCCATCAGCTTACAGAGTCAAGATTTCACCAGTTGTAGCGACAACTGGGTACACAGCCTGTGTAATACCTCTCCTTTCTAGGCAGAAATATTTGAAGTATTTCATTCATGGCATGCCAGCTTGTCACGTAGCTGCCACAGACATAGGAAGCACATATATTATTTACATTTTTAGCATTTAAATTGTGCAAGCACTGTTACTGTCAAACTTTGACTGCGGAATGAAATGCATGAAGACAAATAACGTCTCTGACAACAAATGGCAAGGAAATACGCATTAAAAATAGACTACATTGTTAAAATACTTGACACACATTATTAGAATATTTGTCTCATTATTCAAATAGCTAATGATGATTGCAGACCCACACTAAGCTTCTGTGGTTTTCCTTGACTGGCCGTTGTAGTGGTATCAAATACTGTTCCTTCGATATGGCAATAAGAATACAGATCATGATAGCTCAGTATCATGACAGCTTTGTCTCTATGTACATAGTCCAAAGACAGTCCTTTCATGGTTGTTATTCTTTAACTCAATTAAAATTCTCACTGGTTTAGCGATAAATATCTATCCATATAAATAAAATCTATCTATCTATTTATATGGATAGATATCTATAGAATTTACTTATAAACACTTGTATGAGAAGAGGAAAACTATCCATTAGCCAAATGAAAGCTGTGTTACACCAGGCACGTTGCAATTGTCCCCCATGTTCTATGTAATAGGGTGCTCCTTACAGGCAGAATCAAAATGTTTTCGCGTGGACACAGGTGATATCGCGTTTTCCTGTTCCTGTAATGATCAAGACTCTTGTTAAACATTAAGGTCTGCAAGCTGCCTAAATTTTTTCCAAAGAATACAGGAAAATTCTGATGATGTCCTTCTTGAGGAAAATCAGAAAAGAACACAATAACTCCAGTGACTACACACATGCTATTCTACATATTTTTCTATCTACATATAATGTGTAGATGTTACCGATGTACTTGAGTCTGCAGTGTACACACACTATTCCTTTAATCCACAGAAATTCCATCTGTCACTTTTTGTATACAGTTGTCTATATCTCTTCTACTGTGTTTTAAAATGGTTTGTTCACAGGCCTGATAGACCATCTGGCTCTAGCTTCTTCATTTCTTTTCTCTATATTCCAGGATTCATCCAAAATTAAGACTCCTTTTTGGCTGCTTCATTTTCTTTGATTACAAATCAGCATTTAGTACTACACTCATGATTCTACTGTTAGCTATGGTCTGAGAACATCAATGAGAGGAAGGGTGATATAAATGCACTGTAGGTCATTTTCTCCACTGGAAGTCTTCTGACTTTGTAGAAAGTCTCCTGGAAAGTTATTTTTTTCTCATGGACCACAGAGCCTAACCCTTTGCTGCATGCCATAGCTTGTACCAGGTATTTCTGTGCTCTAGGTATTGAGATTTAATTTAGATGTCAAATATATTATCTTCCTCTGCAAGATGAAGAACATCAGATGTCATTTGATAACACTGGACTTGAGCAAAGAGTTTTTTGAAGGACTATTTCTGACAAAATACAAGATAGACAAGAGCTATGACGCTAAGTCTTCTCCTGCATGTGAGGAACTTAACTGAGGAAATCCAGAATTGAATCTGTGCAATGTCACATGGCCTAATTTTCTGATGCTACTTAAGTGAAAACTGAAAGCAGACTGAAAAGCAGATAGCGGTATGTATTAGCAAGTTAGCTGAGAGAAGAACTTTAAATAATACACTTATTTTTGAGTATGAGGGTTTTGTTGCTGGGAGCCATTCCTTATTATTGCTAAAGCATCCGTTGTTGAACATGAATAAACCCCATCTAAACATATCATTAACACTGACACAACTTAGGCCTTCTACATTTTTCTTTCAACATACTGTAAGTTTCCATCTAGAACATGGCATGAAGAAAAATGAAAGCTTTGTGCAGCATAATAAACATTTCCATAGACGTCTATACAGTATTTCTGCTTTACATCATGTTTCATTTATCAGCCTGAATTAGGCTTTTGAAAGAGAGGGAAATGCAGCTTTGCAGTTCAGTACCTTTTCTAGTCTTTCCTTGCAATAACAAAATTGCTTAATGTCATTTCAAGTTCATCCTGTTCCATACACACATGTACGCAGAGCTATGGGTAATTCACTTATACAGTTCAACATCTCCTTTGTCACAGATGGTAAATGCGCAGATTTTTCCCTCAAGGAAAGAAACTCTTTTATAAAATAATTGTATATTCTGCTCATTTTTTTTCCTTCACTGATGCTCTTGTATTGTTATTATACCCTGTCAGACTGGTAATTAGCATTCAGGCTCCATCTGACACAAACGCAGCTCTCAATCCTCCTTAAAAATCCCTTAGGACACACACAATAAGTAAAATAATGTGAGCTACTAGAGGGGGGAAAGTACTAAAAAATAATAATAAAAAAATGGACGAATAAAAACCATGAGACATTGAATATCTACAGACTGCTATTGTCATGCAGTCAATGCATGGCTCTCGTTCAGTGAGCTGCATGGAGCTAATCCTACTGTGTGGAATAAGCTTTCAGAATGCTACAGCTGTCTTCCTGCGGTTCTCCTTTGCTTTTCCTACACAAAGATCTATATCCTCTTCTCAGTCTCACCTTTCTCCCTGACTTTGAAGGTACCCAGTGTACCTGGGTCTCCCTTTTTAGTCACACTGACTGCCCCTCCTCCTTTTTGAGGTCTCTCCAGTGAACAAACATTTCTTCTTTCACATCAATCACTACCTCTTGAATACTCCGTCACATGTGACACTTAAGGTATCACATTGTTCTGAATTATCCTAACTAGATTATACTGCTCTTGGTAAGATGACAATGCTACCTTAGAGCTATGTGCGCATCCCAGAACTTTCCCACATTCAGTGGCAATGCTGTCACTGGAAATAAGAGAAATAGAATTTATCTTGCAGCTCTTACAAGATGCTCTGTTTCAGTAATTTCTCCTTTGAACGATCGGTGTGATCACTGAAGTTAATATGGAAATGACAACAAGAAGACGCTTGCACCTCGCTACCAAACTGGGACGAAATTACTGTGCCAGAGACCTCAGAAGTCCAGTGGCTCCCACCAGTGATGCAACAAGGCAGAGAGTCACTCGATGTAAATCCTGAATTACCAGGCTTCGTAATTTTCTGATGTCACAAAAGCATGTACCCCAACACCAGCAAAAGAACTTCTGCTTTGATATCAGGGCAGCAGTTTTAGGATTCTGAACACTCACCTCTGTCTGCTGGTGTAAGACTAGCAAGCAAGAGACGTTCAGCTAGTAGTCCCCAGTGTGTTATGGCCCAGACATGAAGTCAATGACTACGTAAGACAGAACATGCAGGAAGACAGGCAAGGTTGGAGTGCTGTGCCATGGAGCCCATGGCCTCACTACTTCAACTCCAATCTCCGTGCTTAAGCTGAGGAGTTACTGAAGTCCCAGAAAGTCCAGTATCAAATACAATATGAAGGTCTCAGATATGACATCTTCATAAGAAAGCTACTTAGTTGTTAACAGATATGTGTGCCTTAAAATAAGACCACCACAGATACAGCAATGTTAATTAATGCTCCAGCCCAGAATTGTATGCCTTGACATCAATCTTAGAGCTGAGAAAAACTCACTCAGTTCACAGAAGGCATGTAAAAGACAGATCTATTCACACCATGGACACAAAGGCACTGAGTAAGAAGTTCCTGCAGATCAGTATTTGTAAATTAGACCTCCACAGTCAAGGTAACACTGAAAATGTGAGCATAGCGTGCTGTAATTCACTGAGCAAACACACTGCAGGAGGTCTCCAGCCAAATATCTGTCCACAGGTGGGAGAAAATCAGTTGATATAAAGCATTGCTAATCAAATGTAATTTCTAATTGTAAAACACAGCCTTAGAATGATTCAAGTATGGAAGAAATTTTGGATGAGAACTCTGTCAGAGTGAGTTTCTATGGAAGTGAGACCAGGCAATTCTGAGCACACCTCGCATATGATCCACTCTTCTCAGAACCTGAGCAGATTAAAAGTAACCCAGGTTCTCTCATTTTCAATGGAGTCCTGCATATTTTCTCTTATTAACTGGCTGGGATGCTGTGTGAAACGATACACCTGTAACATTCAAATATTTAACACAACCAGCATCTGACACAAGCAGCATCAATATGGAGAAAGCAAACAATAGTGAACTAAAAATGCTTACCATGCAAGAATAAGTGAGGCAATACAGTGTCCAAGCATGTAAATACATTAAGTGAGAACATAATTAAACCTCAGTACATAATCAATGAGGAACAGTAAGGTCTTGTGAACAACTGAAGACACCAGAATGAGACTGAATTTTCTGTGAGTTAAAATGTGGAGTCCCTAGTCAATGAATCCTCCCTCAGGAGACTGTAACAAATACAAAGAACCCGCTCAAGGACAGCCAGAGTTGTAAATTGAGAGCTATAAAAAAATAATAATATAACGATTGTGCCAGCATGTTTATAATTTATAGGTTGGAGTTACAGGTAAGAAATAGGGGTTAGCAGTCTGTTATAATCTGAACTTGAGTCAGTAAAGCACTGCAGAACCACTAAATCACCACTTCTCTCATTGCATGTAGTTTAAAAACATATAATAAAACTATCAGACAAAGCCACTTTCTTCTAGGGTTTGAAGCTGGAGCTGTGGATACCAATCTGTTCAAAGTTAGACTCTACTAGGGTGCCCAGCAAAGGGAAGCTCTTAATTTTTGTTATAGTCTTTTTTCTTTGCATCGGGCACTTGCCATGCAAGTACAAAAAGCACAGGGGTCTTTTTGTCATAATTGAGGCAGGCAAGAAAATAAGAGTTCCATTTCACATGAAATTTTGGTGTTCTCAAATTTAATTCCATTTTGATAATCTAATTCAAGGTACCAAAAAAAAGTTTGAGCATGCATTTAAATAGAATGAAACTGGAGCCTTTAATCCTGTGCAGTGCTGAGGATTCAAACTCTGAGTTTCAAATTCCCTTCTCCCAGTGGGTGTTGAGGTCAGCGCTTACCACAGAGCAAATTGGAGTCTAGCAGGACTCTGTTCTTTGTAAATAGGGGAGGCTGCCTCATCGTGCTCTGCTGGGATTGAGCAGCTGTTCCAAAAGGGTTTATATCAATGTTTCGGGCTGATTCTTGGAAATGACTCCCCCATTAGAGAAAAGTGAATTAAATGGAGCAACTCTGCATGCATTGGCTAATAACTGGACAGACAGCAGTATACCACTTTTACTTTTTTGCAGCCATTCATGTTTCAAAGTTTCCTGTGCTTCCCATGAACAGAGCAGTTGCTATCACCAATCAATTGTTACATCCTATACAATGTATAGGACAGTACTGCAGCACAGTATGCAAAGATGGACCTATAGCCATTTAGACTTTCCCTTGATGATAAAGTATAGCTATAAATAATTTTTAAAAAACTTAGAAGCAACCTTCAAGATACTGCCTCTTTATCTGACACAATCACCATTTGAGCTGTAACTCATCTTCCTTTATAACTGATATATTGTATTCCTCAGCCACCGTGATCTGAATTTGACCTGCACTTTGAAATACCAATTGGCACTCAGTATTCTTCGCCTGGGAAGGGATATGAAATATTTTCTGATCAAATTACTTTTCTGCATGCTGAATCTTTCATTAAAATTCCAACAATTTTCTATGTGCATTTTTCACTGTTAAATATTCCTATGGAGGACAGTTGCAGCATTAATGGTAACTAAAAATTACTGCTAGAAAAAAATTCTGGAAGCTAAAGCAGATCAGTAACACAGTGAAAGCAGTGGGTAGTAAAAGTGCAGCCAACCTTTTACACTGAATGAGTCCAGTGGCATGGTTTGCTTCCTACATTTAGAGCCCTTTCCTTGAAACAAGGCTAACAAGCAGACTGACAGTTGTGTGACAGACAGAAAACCTACCAGGCAAGCTCACAAGCTGTATCTTTGTGGGGGCTTGACAGTAGCTCGACTTTCTGTGGTATTAACTGAGTAAGTAAACAAAATCAAAATAGTAGTCCTCTGTTCTCACATTGTTCAGTAAAAATGTTTCTCTTAGACTCAGCTACCCACCAATCAGTGAAACCTCAAGACAGTGTTAAACACTTACTCTGATCCATCACAGATTCCTGGATACTGTGCAGGAAAGAAATTGGGTAGAGTGAGACTGCAACCTATCTGCAGACAAGGCTTAACACTGACTTACCCAGTCCTCTTTAAAGAAACACCATTTTAAACAGGGACTTGTCCCTAAGGGCTTTTAGCATCTTGGAATGCTTAATATTGGAAGAAGTATGTAAATGTTTGATGAATAACTTCAGACCCTCTCAAGACAAAGGTTAACTCACCATAACTTCAGCCTAGCAAATTGAAGGTTGAAAATGAAAGCCATAGGATAATAGGAAAGATCACATCTGCTGAACAGCTACAATACTTCCTTTAATGCAGAGTCATAAGTTTTAAATAAAACAAACCAACCAGCAAACTAAACAAACCAAACAACCCAACCAAACAGCAGATGCCCCATTCTTTGGTAATTTTTTTAGTTGGGATTCATGGCTGAATTATCAGCAACCAGCATCTTAGGAGAACCTTCACATACTGAGGGAGAGAAACAGTGAGCCAGAAAGAAAGGCTCCCAGTCCACATAGGCTAATCTCACTTGCAGCATGCTGTAATCGAATGAAACTGCTCCGCTGGAAAGCTGTGATGCATTTAAAATCTACTTTTCTGGTTTACATTTAGCTGTAAACAGGGTTCAAGGTAACTAACAGGGTTTAAGGTAACTAACCTCCCCCACAGCAGCACAGAGGTCAGCACACACTGAAAAACCCGCACTGGAAGCACCCGCTGAGGTTCCTGCCAGCAAGGCAGCATAAAGCTTCTGCAAGTGCAGCTGCAAAAGTGCAAAAAGCCTTCTAAGTACTTCAGGAAGGAAAGCAGAAGCTGAGTACAAATCTGTAAGACAGACACTTTTTTGAGCAGCCTGCTTTTATCTCAAAAGAATTTAGCATTTCTGTAGACCACAGCTATTGTAGGGTCATCTCAGGTAGAAAGGTCCCAGCCTTCTCAGCTCTCCCTGTCAGAAGCAATGCTTCCAACTTTCTTAGGAAACTGAAACTCGGTGAGCGCAGAACATGAGGTTAAGTGTCACATGAACTCTACCATACATGTCAGGTAACAAATTACTTGGCACATTATCCATAAGCTCCCATATCTGAACAGATTCACTGAACACCAACTGGTGCAGGGAAATATGGGTCCGACCACAGCATGGAGAAAAGAATAAGCATGTGCACAGTTCAAGTATACCTTATGATGTAAAGGACATACTATTTCAGAGAAAAAGTTCCTGCAGCATTTGGTGTTGTGGGATTTTTTGCTTTACTTCATGAAAAATATGATGTACCTCTTTCACTTTACATATTATTAAGCATACATAGATTCTTTATTTCCAAATGGCAATTTGGCTATTTTGAAATTACCACTACTTCTTTACATGTTCTCAGCTTGGGTAACTGCAAATATGGAGGAACTTTAAGATGCAGTTGTCTGAAAATGTTGTCTACAAAGGAACTATATTTTAGGAAGAAATTATGTGTCTCTCAGAAGTGGGATGAAGTGATGCTATACAGACTTGCTTGATCATAACAACGAAACCTTTGCGAGTTCAAATTCAAGCCCCACAGATGCCTCTATTATGGGGACCCCGACTTCTTGGGAGGCTTCAGGCTCCTAATAGGAAAATCTTTGCCTGTATGCAAGAGCCAAAGGCCCAGCTGTGGTTTAGCAGCATAAATCCAGAGACTTGGGTCAAATTCAGCATAATTTACATCACCTACGGGATCTGATGTATCTTGAGTAGATTGGGTTTTTTTCTCCAGGAGGAAAACAGATATTTGCCCTGTATGTGTCTATTTGTATATGACTTTCCAATTGTCAGTATTTCCATTTGTCTAAAACCAACCAGGATGTGCCCAGTACCTTCTGCAGAAAAACCTCCGAGTCAGCTGTGGCAAACTAACAACTGAAAGGTATAACGTGGGACAAGCAACAAATACACTTTCCAGCTTGTCTGACTTCAGTTCAATAATCCTCCAGGTAAATTCACTAAATTTGCGTGGCATTTTTATTTTCCCAATCTCATTACAGATTCTTGAAAATGGGAAATCGCCTCCATTCTGAGGGATCGATTTGCTTGCATGATGGTTCTCTGCAGCTGCAGTTGTAGGAATGAGTATGAGATGAGAAAGATTTTTCTTTTGCCAAAAGATTGGCAAAGAACACACAGTTTTCAAACCAAAGACTCACAATCTGCAGATGCCTTAGGCACTCGGTGTGAGTTAGCTAGGATCAAAACATTAATGGCTGTTCCAGTGAGGGGGACATAGATATACTGGCCAGAGAAGTGCCATTACATATTGCCTCTAAAGAATGAGAGAGGCTTCAGGACTGTGGTGGGGGTCTTCCACACAGCATTACGTTTTCTCTGTTCTTGTCTGTGGCTGTCAAGGCTAATTTGCCCCATGCCCACTCTGCTACTTGAAAGTCCTTCCATGAGAAACTGTTCTTTGAAATTCCAGCAGAAGGTCTTAAAGTATTGCTTATATTTAAACCACACCAACATAAATGCTCAAATCCAGAGAAGACACATGACCAAATGTGAAGGTGTACAGATAACAGACAGAAATGGTGAGAAAAAGAGGACAGGAGTCTGCTTATGCAATCAACTACGTGGCTATCCTGGGTTTCTTCTAGAGATATGGAGGTGAAAAGGGCTTTCTTTTGTATGTATACACACAAGAAAGAACAAAATACCAAACAATCCTAGCTCTTAGTCAATCTAAATTCAGGCATGGAGGCAAATTTTCAGCAAATGGTTAATAATTTTCAAATATTTTATTAAAAATTAAAGATTTATAAAAGGGACCTGTGTAGCATCCCTAACAATAATTCTATGATATTCATTGAAAACTTGCATTTTTTTAATGAATCTGAAACTACTCAACAAATTTAACCTCCGTTTACTACAATTTAATCTTGAATGCATTTTTAGGAAAATAATTTCTTTACAAAGCCATCCTCCTTTCTATCCAAAGCTGAGCAGAAATCTCTTACCTCCTTTCATGGAATGAATGATATTTCTTTCCATGAACAATTTTTACTTCCCATACAGATCTGAAATATTTCTGTCCACACAGTACTCCCCTTCCAAATGGCTTGGGTCAAAAATAGCTTTAAAACCAAACCAAACAAACAAACCCCCAGGATGTGTTCAAAAAAAGGGTAGATGAGGTACTTAGGGATATGGTTTAGCATAGGATGGGAATGGTTGGACTTGATGATCTTCAAAGGTCTCTTCCAACCTTGTGATTCTGTGATTCTGTGACAAAAACTATTTTCTACAAATTGTGTGTTCCTCGATTTTAATTTAGTCCAAAAATTGCCATTTTGATTCCAAAAATTCTGGATGATTATATTACTGCAGAATACTAGTGTAGGTTTTTGATCACTGCTTGTATGTCTAAATCCACTGCTCATGCTCTGGTATCTAGCACATGCTCTCCTATCTGAGAATATATCATCTTGCTTTTTTTCACTGAGTCTTAGCTACAGAACCTAAACAGGGAAGAACAAAATTCCGAACCACATCAAAAGAAGTGATGTGCAAGAGGCCTGCTGCATTTTTCTCTCTGATGCAAACAATAATGGCTTATTCTTCTGGGTATTCATCAATAGAAAAGGGGCTCCTTGCACCACCTGTCCTTCCTGCAACTTTCTAGAAAGGGGCCCAGAGTTTACAATGAGAATGGTAACAGTGAATGCCTCATTACATGGAGCCTGAGGCTGTGCCTTTCAAAGATGTCTGCAAGGCTTGGCACCTATGTTCACCAGGCAGGTCTGAATGTCACTCTTACTTGTGTGTAACACATTGCTTTGTGATTCCCAAAGCCCACACTGAAAATACAGGCTACCTTCACTCTTGGCTGCTTGTGAACATGGCAGTCCTTGAAGACCATGTTACATACAACTGACTAGCTACCGTTTCTCTTGCTTCAGATAAGGGGTTCCATGCATATCAAAGAGCATAATTTGGCTTTGTGGGCTGAGAAGCTCTTAATAATTAAACTAACACAGAGACTTGGGTCTGAATACTCAGCACCATAGAGCGGAAGCAGAGGAAGAACATCAATGACTTTGTACCTACTCACTTCACAGTGTGCTTTCTGTAGAGACACAGCTTTCTTGCAACTGGAAAGGAAGAAATGTTAATGAAATAAACTTTTAATTTCACTTCTATTGGTTGCATACTTGCAAGAATAAGAAACAAACAGAATGGATGGTGTAACTTCTAAAACAGACATTACTTCTGATGGGGAACAATTAATTGGTATCACAGAATGTGTCAGAAATATTGATTTAGTTTGTGTGGATAGGGAAGAAAATCCCAACATACTTTCATCTGTTCTTAAATATAAATGAAAAACAATACATTTACTATAAGGTCACAGTGGGAACAAAGAGGATCAGCTGAAGCATACACCACTTGTCATTTATATTCAGAACCCACAGGCAGTAAGAAAAGACAGACTGATAGCATCATCTTACAATCAGCTCTTGGATCATGTTGTGCATCTCAGAATGCCAGCAGAGTCCATGGCTGTTTCTTCCTCTGCATTCTGCAAACAAGTCTTAATCAACAATCAAACATTATCCCTTTCTATCCTTCAGTGCATGCAGCCATATATAATGCTATTTTATGTAGTTGTTGAAAGTTTGCAGGCACATAATTATCATATTCCTGGATGTCTTTCGAATATCAGTTAAAAAAAACGTAAAGCCTGTAATAAAGGAGGATGCACATGGCCAATGAAGTCCTCCAGGAACCAGCCACAAACCCGTAATCACTCTTAGCACACAGAGATAATTGAAAGTTTAACTGTTTGTTCAGAATTTGGGGAGGGGGAAGAGTGCAAAATTGCAACAGTCACTGACAAGACAGAAGAATACTTTCATATAGTGCAGTGATCAAGTTAATTTGATCGGTAACTCTGGGAGCTCTGTGGATACTCAGAAGGCTTAGCAACAAGATTTCAGCAAGGTTGTTAGCTGCCTCTCCATCTGCTTCACAAGGAACTCTTGGCAAGCTTAACTCTATTTCCAGTTGCTAGAGAGACACTTGCAGCCTCAGGATGAAAACAACACTGGTCTTTCCTTTCAATACACAGCACTGTAACTTAGTTTTTTATATAATTTTCACTGTTAAGGTTGTGTTTGGAAACTGAATTCACAAGAGTTTTGCTCACAAAACTACCTACCAGTTTATAAGACAAATACTGAAATGAAAAATAGAAAAAAGTTCAGAATTAACTGCAAAACATGTGTCAATTTTGTGTTTGTTTTCCATTTAAGCAGCCAAAGGCAAACAATTTAGAACAAATAATTCATCTAATACAGATCTTCTTTTTGTTCAGAGAATATCCTCAAGTAGTCGTCACAACCACAGGTATATTCCCATTTTGGGCAGACAGTTTCCCTAAAAATTAAGCCACATTCTGAACTTTCTTGGCATATTCAATACTCCAGAGTTAGCAAGCTGCATGGTAGAATAGAAATGAAGGAAAGCAATTCTGGCATGCACATCTTGAAGTCTAAATTTAATATTAAGCTTCTGTGAGTGTACCCTCATAAAACTTTGAAGTGTATTCCTTTCCCTGCTCTCCCCTGAGGAGCTGACAGGCAGAACCGAGCCATGTGAATGATCATGAAAAGGAGGAGCACGAGAAAAGCAAATTAACTCAATGTAGTTCTTTGAACTAAAAAGAAAAGCATTTGGCAAAGTCTGGATTTAGGGTATGACACTGCAGATTTATAGAGTGGTAAAGAGCAAAAACTCAGCTATTCTCAAATGTGCTGAGTAGAATATCTACATGCTCATCATCCTACAAGCTGAAGTAAAGATAATCTTGCTTGCTCAGCTATTGTTCAGATTTGCAATTTATAGGAGTGGAGTTAAAGTGGCAGAAAGCTTAACACTGGGTCCCCTTATTAGTGGCCCATCTTTGCCTCATACGCATCCCGCTGAGAACTCCTTGGTCAGCACTGCTGACCCTCACAGCTCGCCCAGTTACATGGCCCTGGCAGCACAGCCCAGCCCTACTGCAGAAATTAAAGTCGTAGAGGAGACAAAAAAAGCACATTATGTAAGATGGTTACAGACATACAAAAGGCAACCTGATTCTTGAGAGACAGCATGCTGGTCCCAAGTGTCTCAGATGCTGGCTCTACCTGCTGTTTGTTACTTCTGCTGGGCATGACTAAGTGGGCTCCAGAGTTTGGGATCCACATACCCCCTTTTCTGGCCTCTCTTCATATGCATTACAATATATTCTTTCAGTGGAGATCCATTTCAAAGAAAATATCACAGAGGCACATTAAATATCTATACAGGAGCTTTAAAAGAGCTCTACAGAACACAGTACACCTTGCTTTCCTAGGATGTGAAAACCTTTGTTTCAAATACAAACCAAACTTACTTCAGCAACACCCCAATTTGCCTCACATCCAGTGTATGTGTAATGAGTCGCAGATAACAGAAGCCCGAGCCACCAGTAATTAAAATCATATTGATTTTACTTTGTATCAGAGTGGTGTTATAAGTAATGTTAGCATTCTTATAACAGAATGGAAAATGCTAAGTGGCTGTGTGAATAAGATACTTTCATTTACTACAAGATACCATCAGACATTGCAACAAAAATATTTCAAATCAGTCTGATGAAATAGATGGTTTTTAGAGACACTGACTGACACATTTTAAAAGAATTTAACCCAATAAACACACAGAAATAATTCCCTGCTGAGCCACTGGAAAAAGCTGGAATGGCTCAGTGCACTCGTCATAAGAATATACACAAAGAACACTCATCCTGCTTGTGAGCTGTGATTTAAAGCAAAAAAAGATGCACAGTAATTTCTCCCTCCCCATTCCATAAAGTGCAGATGGTTATTTCTGTCCCTCATCTTTCGCCTGCACTGTCCTCTGCACGTAGCCAGCTAGTCAAAACAGTCTAACAAAGCTCACCACCAACTCAATAAAATTCCACAACTCACTGCTGGAGGAAAGAGCTATATCTGGTGGCTCTTTAGATGGCACAGTATTCTTCAGATCTGCCAGAGGCATGAAGAATTTGCAAGTCAAGGTGTTTTAAGATGGATTATCCTTTTCAGAAAATGTCTGTGGGGATGGTTTGGGAAAAAAAAAAAATCCTTGAAAAATCTTGATCCTGCTTTCCTTCACACTAAATATGAGAAGAAATATTTAGATGATTTCTGCTAGTGAGGGAAGGGATGATTTACATTCCCATCACGTTCATAGGATGGGTTAAATAATCTTTTATCTTGTTATTCCACGTATACATATACATATATATACACACACACACATATTCCAAAGAGTCCAGAGATAAACCTATAGTATCTACTTATCCACCTTTAGAATGACAATGTTAGGAGAATTTTTCAAAGTTCTGCATCACTGAAAGCCCCACATATTCATAAAGATAATTAACCACTGAAGAAAGCTCCCAGCAATTTAACAGATACAAGCGAAAATGTAATGCCTTGGAGGCATATCAAATATTGGAGGATAGCTTAACTACAGAATTATCCACTAACCTTCTCTCCCAGCTCTGCCTTGGGGATAGTACAAAAGATGTTTCAAGAATGAGATGGAAGGACCTGAAGGAAAAGCCATGTTAAAAACTTTTAAGGAGTGGCCTAGATTTTGACCTTATCTAAATTAGCTTGGACTTGCATAAGATGGGAAAAGGTTGATGTGGGGGGAAAAATGATGATAATGATCAAATGTCTTGACTTGCAGCCAGGCAATAAATCACTTTTATTGCACATGCCATGAATGACAACAGAGAGGCTTAGCACTGAGACTGAGTCACTGCAGACAGTGTCTTCTGAATCATCTGGGGAAAAGCAATCTTGTATAGGCACTGTCCTTTTAATTTACAGACATGTAAATAAGCATCTTTCTCAGCTTCCAATTACAAAAGGAAACAGAAGCACCACACCTCCAGATAGCCACATAGTCAGTGAATCACCCCTCCAACTGATAATTTTTCACTCACCATTTCCTTAAGACAACATGCTATGCTACTCAGAACTGACCTTTAGGATTGAGAAAAAGAACTTCTATTGACATCTATTGATTCTCCCTACGAACCCAGATAAGTTCATGGCCTGTCTGAAGGACAGGAGTTACCTCTAGTGCAGGGCTGTTCCAATTCTCCTGTGTGTAACAGGAAGGTGTCCCGTCCCTTACAGAGGGCCCTCCCCTTGCTGAGCAGCTAACTTGGACACTGAGATATCCTGCAGATGTGGATGGGGTGCTACTAGACAAAGAAGACAGTACATGTGTGCATCCTGTTGCAGTAGTGCTGCTGGGTGCACCGCAGGAAGCTGCAGAGTGAGTCTGGGGACAGGTCTTGCAGTCAGCCATACCCAGATCCATCATCCCTGGTGGCAACCAACAAATATATCTTGGGACCTTTGCTCTTAAGACTGTTTTTCCTGTTCTTTTCTTAACAAAGGGAAAGTCTAACTAAAAAGGAAAAAGAAAGAGCAATCCATTTCAGTGACCTTGTTCACAGAAGCCAGTGCTTTTAAACACCGATTTTAAGTCTAATCATAAACTTTCCACAAGTAATCTCCTGCTGCTGCCCTCTCCAGCTTTTCCTACTCTCTTGCTGCCACAAGAGAAGAGCCAGCAGCCTGAAAAAGATCCCTGTATTGCTGCCAACTTTAAAAAGAACCAAACAAAAATATTTCAGATAAAGCCCAACTCTCTGCACCCAGATTCAGCAGAGCTACGTGTATGTTCTGAAGGCTCTTAAAATTTGTATTAAGCACTTTACAAATGTTAACTGCTCAGTTGTTACACTTCATGAGAGGTAAAGGCCTGAAGGATCCACAGATGAATTAACTTGGTATTTTAGTTTTCTGAGAAGGATGTGGAGGATAAAGGCTTACAGCTTACAAAAAGTTAGTACAAAAGATTGATGGTGCTCAGTCTGCTAAGTCACCTACAAGGGTTCCCACATGGGTGTGCAATATATTCATGAGCTGCTAAAGAAAAGATGGGTTACGACCTCTAAAATGGGAGTATTAGAAATACACTTCTCCTTAGAGACCGCTGATAGTGCTGTAAGCTGATTATTTGCTTAAGCATATATACTAAAAGGAAGTTTTCTGCAACCTTCTTTTTTTGTTGTTTTCATCTTCAGGCCTGCAAATCAAGTTGTACCTGTAAAAAATTCTCAGTGTGCCTCTGAGTCGTGTCATACTCTAAAGAGAACTTTTGCCTTATAGATGGCATGACCAGGTTTTCTCAGGAGTTCAGGCCTTTCTCTCTTCCTTGGTACATTCAGTACGTTTGAACCTTTGCCTCACCTCATTAATTAGTTCAGTTCTCCAGACACACTGAAAACTCCATCGTCTTCCCAGGTAGCCAGCCTCCAAGAAAACAAAGGACAAGTTCAAGCCCTTCTTTCTTAAAGGTCTGTCAATCTTATCCTTCTGAGGCGCATCCTGGTGTCTTGAGGGACTTCATACCTACCCTTCCCTGTCAACGTGCTAAACATCTCATCTACCTTTCAACTATTCCACTTCCATTTAACTTTCTCTTTCCCTCACACTCCTGCCTATACTCTAATAACTCTACATTAAATTCTCTAATTTATTCTTCACATAATCTCCAGTTGTCCTTCCTGCACTAGGCTTCTGAACTGCTAAAGCATGTTGTCACAGGTGTTATGGCTAAAGTCTGCAGCCCAAGGTTCTCCAGCCTTGTTTCCCTGCGGAGATCCAATGGCCCACTGTCCTCACTTCGAGAGCTTGCTCTACTCTTTACTCTCTCCAGAGATACTCACATCTCTTCTCTCCCTCTGCACTACACATCTGCTACTGGTGGGGGTCTTGGCTACTACAGGAGTAAGTCTTTTACCTGCAACTTTTGTGAAAGGACAAGCACAATTTTATCCCAGTTTCCTCATTCCTGTGTGTAACACAAGGTGCCCACCTATCTCCTCGATTTAGACTTGTTACACTTTCCCATCCAAAGCCTTGAAATCGTTTCCTTAGTTTCAATATTTGGTGCACCAGGAACATAAGACATCTCTAAGAAAATGACTGTTCCAGAAAAACTTCTGAGAAGATGATTCAAAGGCAACATCCTATATTGGCATTGCCCAATTGCAGGAAAGCTTTCAGACATTTGCTCTCAAGCACTGCTTTCAACAAAGGGGTGGAAGTCAAAATTTGCTTCCCCCCAACCTGCAACACGATTATAGTTGCATTTCTTTTTAATCCATCTTCCAACACTGTGCTTTACATGCTGTTGACTACAGTTCCACATTTTTACCCCTCAGACTTAACATTTTTCAGTTCTCAGGGAAGAAGAAAAATGCCAAGTGAAGAACAAGCTGCACAGAGAAGGCATGTCTGACTGCAATGCTCATGCAGAGGCTGAACATTCCACTCAAATCCTGAATACCTGAAGTTTTTGAAGTTTTTATATCTTAATTTCACAATTATTGTCATCCTCTGCTGTATGCATATTTTCTATGTTTGCACTAGGAAAAAGGTATTACCAATGGAATAAGGGATTTGTAGGAGATTGTTGTACAGTCCTATTAATGATATAAAATCAGTCTAAACCACAAAGTAATTTTGTTGACTCATGGGATATTAAACATGCCTTATTTAAAGCCTTTCTATTTTTTATTTCTGAGTTCTCCACCAAATCATTTTTATTGTCTGATTTAGAATATTTCAACATAAGATATGAGTTTTCCAGCTAAAAAGCCATTACCAATTCAAACATCAAACTGACTTGGCTACCAATATGCAAGAAAGTGAACTTTGCTTGTTAAACTTTTTTTAAATTGGAAATATTTTATAACCTAGGAAGAACAGCTCTGTCCTTAATGCAGGAAATTCTTTTACTGCTGTAAAACTTAGATGTTTTACCTACCATGTATTTCAGGTTCAGCTCATAGGACAGGTAGATACTACATTTTCTGACTATAAATATGGGCCAAATGCATGCCTATGCGTTATTGGAAATACACTGCCTACAACAAATCTTTAGATGGACGTGAAAGTTACTGATTTTTTTCTCACACTGACTTGATATAGCACTCATAGGAACTGGAAGATATTGCATGTTGAGATGGCTGGTCATTTGCAGATAAAAAACAGTGGGGTTGGTGGGGCCTGTTGAGTGTTTAAACCTGGATTTTTCATTGGGAAGTTAAAGGTTTTGACAGAAAACATTCCCTCTATCTAAACTGGAACTGCAGACAGAGACAACAGGAGTAGAAAATCACCCCACAGTGCACAGGTCCAGTCCTATAGTAATCAAGTCTTCAATCATAAGCCCTTCCTTTTCCTCTTGCCCAGCTTTGTCCCACAAATACTATGCCCATTTCAATACAGTACTGAAGAGCTGATCAGGCAGGTCTACACTGTCCATTTACTCAGAATTTTACCTGAAGATCTCTTCTTCATGGAAATTACAAAACTATGTCTTTTGGTACTATTTCCCTCTCCATGGTATAATGGAGAGAGAGGGGGATGAGAACCAATCAGCTGGTAAGTTCTATGACTCGCTAATTATCTCCTTTCACATTCTACACCTTCCTTTTCATTTTTGTCATCAAATAAGCACTACTTCCTAGGCATACCTGCACATTAACGTTTTGAAAGTTGTCCACCTTTGGTCCCACAGGGAACAGGAGAGTATGGCAACTGCAAACACTTAGTGCTCCTCTTATTGGGGCAATTTGTTATTTCAGAGAGATGCACAATACAGTCAGGTGGGTCAGATATGAACTAAACAGCACAAAGGCAGCTTACATCAGGACACTCCTTTAGCAGCCTGGTATACTTTCAGTACCTCTTGGAAATGAGAGAAGAGGAAGAAGGGGTCCCTTCAGCCTACCCCTCCTTCAGTCCAAACCTGCAGCGCTGATGCAAGAAGGTGCACTGAAATTTTACAATGTCATCTGCATTGCACACACCTATCAAGAATAATACAGCCTCATGTACGCAAAGGTAGTTCTGTTGCAAAGAGGGAACTACCCACAATGATGAAGGGGTATCAGATGCCTCATACAAAACTGGTTTCTCTGAAATTGTAACAGGTTTTCAACAATTCTCTGAAGCCAAAATCTGGTAAGAATTTGCCCTTAGATAGGAAATCAGTTAAGTCTTTTTTTCTATGGGTTAGCTTACTAAAACTGCACACTCTAGGAAGAAAATATTTCTAAATTGTTCATGTATAATCCTCTCATGTACATTCTGGATAAGTGCTACTTAACATGCAAAGATTTTCAAATGGGATTATTAGAGATAGATGAAATACATGAAAAAATGCCTTACATTGAATTCCAACGTGGATCTGAAATGTGGAGAAGAAAAAAGTCCTTTTGTGAAGAAAAAAGTTCTTTTGTGAAATATTCATATTTTCCTCAGAATCTCTTTAATAGTTGTATACTATAGCTTTAGAAGAAGTACATATGAACAACTAAATATACTACAGTGAAATCATGAATATAGGGATATTGTTGCCCCACACAGTGAAAAAACAATAGTAAGAAGCCTCTTTTTTAAAAAAAGCAAACCCAGTGAATTTACTCTTAGTAACATAAGAAAATGGAAAATCTTATATGCATACCTACAAGCTTATTTATTTATTTACTGGGATTAGCACAGATTTATGTATCAGAGAACATGAAAGATACTTGAATTTCATCTGAGGCTTACAGGTTTGTAAGGGACATTCAGAGGCATACAAGAATGAATAACTCACAAGTGCTAATTTCTTTTTCTTTTCATTTTTCTTGCATTGCTAGTTAGTCTGTAAAATTTTATTGGCTAGTATTTTTGCATGAATGGCCACTGGGTGCCACTGTTCTGCTGCATAGAAAAAGAGCTGAAACAACATTTTTGTTGTAATAAGTTTTTTATTATTAAAGTATGTGTGGTACTGCTGTATATACCCATCTTTTAGAAATGACATTGCTGCACAGTTCACCGTGAGCTTTTTCATAGCAGAACAATAGAAAAAGTGGCACTAAGAGATTGGAAAACCTGTTTAAACTCAACAGGCAATATAACCTCAGAGAAACTTTCTTACAACAGTATATTTTCTACTTAATAAAAGATATACAGCAGCTATGAGACCGGGTATGATATTCAGGTTTGATATTCATTGGCTGAATGACCTTGTAGAACTCACTGGAGGGGGACTGCTCCTGCCCAGCTGTGCAGAACTGCTTTTACAGTATACAAATACATGTGTCAAATGTTCAAACCTACATGGAAACAGAATCTAATACCTAATTGCTTTTCAGAGTACATAGCATGTGTGTGCAGCTCCAGTAGCTGTGCACATGTAATGGTGCATTGCTGGATTTGGAAACTATATCCATAACTTCTTTCAGTCTTATTTCTTCAGCTGAGGAATGGCATAAACAATGAGTATGTGCTTTATGAAAAGAAGGATGCTGCAGGGAGAGGCCTTTACGTATGGTAATAACAAGAGGTTTTGGCACGTGTAAAATGTAGACAGCTGCACCTTGGCCTGGAAGAGGACAGAGGGTGGTATAATGTACTTGGAGCTGCCACTTTCCATCCAAGCAAGTATAACTGCAGTACTAAAAGCTGCCAATTGTTCCCAGCTGCAATATAAATATATTTAAGGTGTAAATGAAACTCCCTGTGGTCAATGAAGAAAGATACATTCCTACTACCCAAAGTATTAAGTGGTAGGCAAGAGTAAAAACAGTGATTCAAAGACTGAAAGACCAGAAGATACATTTTTTACAATATGAAAATAATAATTTACAATATGAAAATAATCTAAAAGAACATAGCAGCCCTTACTAGATAGTAACACCTAATTGCAAATCAGGAAGAAAGGTATTTTCAATTCCATAGGCAGTTTACAACATTAAAAGACAAAATCAATGAGAAGTAAAGGAAATTTCGTAAAGTTTGTTGCAAATTTATCAGATTATCAAGGCAATTATCTTAAGGAAGCTTATTTAATCTTTCTGATACGATATAGTTCCCAAATGTGAGCTGATATTCATTGTATTGCTCAGGTGCACATTTGAAACAATTGTAGAAATTCTAAATGACCTTACAAAGACAGACATTTTTAATAGTGGTAGTTGTCTTAATCCTCTGCATAAGCCAAAACCCTTTCACATTCCTACAGGATCATTTTCAAGAAGTGATGCTATTCATGTTTTATAGCTTTCTATGTATGAGGTTAATCAGTACCTTTTTATTTTAAAAGCAATTCATAAGGCTATAGAAAATATTGTGCCCATCTCGAGTACCTCACAGGATTTTGAAAAGGCATTTGGAAAGAACATTCTCATTCAGGTCTAAAGAATGTTTTTTTTATATCTATCTTTCTTTCTCTCAGACAATATTTCTGAGTTCTCACCTAAGAACAAAATAGTTTGGTGTCATCATTTCTAGGGCTGTTAGACACCCTGCTGAGCCCACCATATTTTTAGGGGAAGAAAGTCCATCCTGTTTGCTTTCAGTCACTGGCAGCTTCTAATTCCCTGGGCTTAAATTCCTTGCCCATCCTCTGCAGTATTCCTGGCCCTCATAAAGTGCAACAATAAA
The DNA here is from genome assembly GCF_964237585.1 of Gallinula chloropus. NCBI lineage: Eukaryota > Metazoa > Chordata > Aves > Gruiformes > Rallidae > Gallinula > Gallinula chloropus. The sequence continues at coordinate 4,329,712 of NC_140095.1, read as the reverse complement.
AAAGCACAGCAGGGCAATAAATAGTTTGAATGGAGTCCTGAACTTCTCTGTAGGTAGCCAGGTGGGTAGCAAGTCAGTGAGACAAGAAGATGACAAGATTGGCTGCACTTCTTGCCTCTTGTGTCTGGAGTTTAATAGGAGGTAAAAATTGGTTTCTCTCTAGTGCTGACTGCCTCTCCTCTCCTGCACTGACCAGCTCAACTACTGTACAGTGAAAACTGTTCCACTTCAAGGAACTGATGGGCGAAGGGCACATGACAGCAGAGACAGAGATGACCTTAGGGCACTTCCAGCTGTCCTTGCTGTATCGAATAGTTGGGAAACAAAGATCGATTTTATGAAAACCAGTGAACACTCTGTGGCCTACATAATGGGGGAGCACCTGGAAAGTTAGAGGAAACAATCTAGAACTGACAAAAGATTAAAGTGTAAAATACCCAGCACAGGTTCATATTGTACACAGTAAGCTTGGCCAAATGAACTAAAGTTCACTGGCAAAAGTAAGCAGGAAAATTCCTAGGGCTATTATTTTTTTCCTTTGTGTTTTCTGGAGTGCTATTATTATGATAGGATTGGGGAAAAAAATTACAGTTTGTGTCTTTTATATTCATAAATGACACAAAAATGTGCCCTGGATATAAAATCTATGCTGAGATTGAATGCATTTTCAATTAATATTTAGATGTGCTTCCTGTACACTAGTCCTGTACCTGGTCTTGCAGCACACCCTTTGTTTTAAAGCAGGCAGAAGATACGGATCTCCAGTAAGAGAACATTTCATGTTTTGGTAAAAACAGAGGCAAACATATGGTTTTCACTTCCCTAATTTCATTACAGTTCAGCTCTTCTCAGCAATAACTGTCTCTCCCATATTACTTCCAAATGCCCTGAAATACTCTAAGTGAATTTGGTAACTAGCACACTGCTGTGTTTTCCTGTTCATTAGCATGAACTGTCTTGTTTCACTTGCCTATCATACCAATGTAATATGGCATAATGCAGCCTTAGACGCTGTAACAAGTCAGAAAACATTTAAAAGGGCACATGTTTGGTTTTATACTTAATTCCCAACAGCATAACTGTGTATTGTCCATTACACAACCCAGGTAATTTAATAGCCCAGCTGCTCAAGAAGAAAGTGAAATGACAACATTTACAAGTTTAAGACTTGTGTTGCCATTGTTTATCTGTGGATGTCTCTCTATAAATAGATATTTCTAAAGGCTTTTTGACTTCTGTTGTGCTTTTTTTTTCTTCCACAAAAACTAATGCTCATAGCTGTTATGAACTAAAATCTTAAATGGTTTGGCAGCATTTAAATATCCAAACACACAACTGTTGAAATGCTTGAGCACTGTGACAACTGCATAAGAGCTGGAAATGAAACTTGGCTGTGGATGCACAAACACTGAAACATTACAAGATTTCTTTCTCAAAAAGCTAAATATCACAAGTCAAACACTTTGCTGATGAAAAGCTGAATTAAAAAAAAAAGTTCTAACATTATGTAACATTTTCTCTATTGTACACATGCACTTGTCAAAAATGGGCCCAGAGCCTGGAGGAGAACGTGGCCCTTGAAATTTTCCCAAGCCATTCACTACATGGAGCAAATTCCTACTGAGGAGAAACCTTCTTGAGGATGAAGTGAGGTTTTAGCCTGCCTTTAGCCAGCATACCTCAGTGCTGGGCTTACAGGCATCAGGAATGGCTTTTCAGTGTCCCTGCATCAATTCTGGTCATGGGCTAAGGAAGCATAAGAAAAGGAAAAATAAACAATAAAGTAGCAGTACTTTTCCTGTTCTGAAGGAACAGGAGCCTGTTTTGCATCATTTAGTTCTTTGTTTTCCCAAAGCAGGCAGCTTTCTCGGGAGAGAGGAGGACTTGGATGCAGAATATTCCTGAGGGAATCCAGAAACAGTTCCTAGAAGGCAACTGGCTCAACTTGAAGTTACACCCATACCAGAGGAGATGAGCCATTTTATCACTGTTTCACATATGCTGCCAGGCATAGCTGAGGTGAGGGCAGCTATCTGATCTCGCAGTCCTCCTCAAGCAGTAAAGAGCATCCCACACCTTAAGTTTAATGTGCAAAACATTTTCACCTCAATAACTAAAGTAATATACATGCCTATATATTAAAATTAGGTAACATTAACATACCCCATCTCTTCATCCCACTTCCCTGTACTTAGGGCAACTATTTTATGTTGTAACAGTAAAGCCTGGCTTTTGTCATCGGAAGATCCAAAAAGAGCTCAACATCACCTACCAGACTGCACAAATTGAAGACCTATGGCACAAAGCACTGCAGCCAAGGCCTCTGAAGCAGCACAACTAGAAGCACTTGGATCTCAAGAGTCCTGGTGCAATCTGCCCACCACTGTGAGAGGAATAGGGATAAAAGAGGAAGGCTGAGCCACACAGCCTCACCCTGTGGCACTGGCGTGCCTCTGCAGGTTTTCATACAATAGGTATACTTTCTGATTAGCTCTTTCAAGCCTGTTCCATTTCTATTCACTGTGCTTGTACATAATCTTAGATCAGCCTGAGGGTGGTTAATAAATTTCATCTTTTTATCTCAGTTTTCTTCTTGTAGCAATTGTTTGATATTAAATAAAAGTAGTAATGTATAAAAGGTCAGGCAGGGTTGAACCTAATATGATTGTTTTCATAGCATGCTGGTACTGAATGTAATAAGAAGCATCCTGGGAAAGGAACTTTAGTCCTGTAAAATTTAAACACTTGAAGTAAGGGTAATTCAGTGCCAGCCCAAATCTATTTTAGTTTGCCCTTTGTTGAAAAGATGCACCAAATTGCGTTGTGTGGCTGCTTGATCAGGTATGGATTAGAGGTCATCACAAGCCCTGTAAATCACTGTGCTCCTGGATAGGAAGGAGCAAAGTTACTGATGGGGGGAGAAAAAGAAGAAAGAAAAACAAAAGGAAAATAATAATACACTAACAGTGAAAATCTTTGGCTTCAAGTCCTGCACTTATATACTCCAACAAAAACTCTTGTTGAATATGTGCATGCTGAACAAGACCCAGGTTGATGATGATTATGAAGAACCCATGTATTGTTAATACTTTTAAATATCTGTGGCATATACCAAAGCTCTTTCTGTTAGGCAAGGCATAAACAGAATCTGTTTCTCTTCAAAAAGACATTTCAGGTTCAAATACTAATGCACTGCTAGTTTTGTCAAATAAATGTTTTTACTCACACCTTACAGAAGCTTTACTTTAACATCTGACCTCTACAAATTCCTCCATGAGCAGTATTTGAGACATTCTAGAATACTGTGAATGCATGGCAGACACTAATGAATGTTTTACTTTTAATTGAAATATATATCTATTGCTTGTAAAATCCATAAATCACACCAACAGAAGAAAGAGCATTACATGAAGAATTTGATATACTTCACGCTAAAATAAATGCATCAACTATTAAAATAAATGTGTGTATTACTGGAAAAATTGATCAAAATCAGATACAATATTTCATTCACCAAATCAGACACATCCCTGTTGAATCACTGCTTATTCAATACAGAATGAGATGCATCATCTATCAAAACAGATATCTCCTACAGTAAATCAAACCCACCATCTGATTCAAATGTGTCTCCTACTGAATCAAAAATATCACCCAATATATCAGTTGTATGGCACCAGATACATGGCATTTTAAAGAATTACTGAGCAGAATGCCTTTAGATTTAACAAGGATAATGTTTAAACTGAAGTTTATTTAGACAAAGAGACCAGTACTTCCAGGGGCTGCTATTATATTAATGTTCCCCTAGAGTGCCCTGCATTTACAGCACCCTGCCAGGAGGAGGTTTTTTTCTCCATCTCAGCAGAAAAGGAGGGCTTCCATTCCACTTTATTTCAACCTACCAAATCCCTAACACACACAACCAAGCTCTGAGCAGCCACACAGTATCCCAAGGTTAGCTGTCCCCGTTCCTCAAAGGAAAGTTCCAGACCTTTTCTAATGGGTTCAGAACACCATAGTCCATGTCCCATCAAATACAGAAATACAAATATTATCAACATCAACCCCAAAAGCTTCAACACTGAGCATGGATAACTCAAGAAGCAATTAATGGGATGATACCCCATAGAACTTTTCTACTGTGTCCTCGTGCAGAGAAAACCCAAGTCCACACTTTGCCCACAGTGGCCTCCAGAACACACTGCCACAGTGCAAAGGAGATGACAAATGTTCATATGAGCTGGAAAAGAACAATCAGAAAAGTTAGGTAAGAGGATTCCATTAAAGGTTATCAAATACACATATATCATTCCTGGCTTGGGAAGATACTGAGACATCAAGTCATAAAAACTGGGAAAGTAATCTTGTGAACTGTGTATACACACCATCATTGGGTTTTAACTTTTTCCTGAACACCTAGTAAAGACAACATAATGCTACAGTTCTCTACCTATGGTAACCATTTTTATACCCTATAGCTGATCTCACACTCTCTTTCCTGAAGTCTGGGTGTCTGAATTAAAGCTGTGTACAGGTAACTACTTTCTTCATAAGCATCAGAACAGACCTTTCTGCTGGCCCAATGCATAACTAAATGTGCCTCATGTTTCATAAAACATACTGTGTGAAATGGAACAGTGTCCTCCTTTTCCATAGTCACCTGGTGGCAACAGCACTCCATTAAGAAGGTACACCACTGGTGTGCAGATGAGATACTCCACCAGCTTGACATGGGAAGAATCAAACTGTTGACATTTTTTGGGAGCTCTTTCAGTGCTTGATTTTAGACTACTGAGTAGGGGTGATCTTGTGCCTCTCCTTTTAAACATAGTTTAATAAGCAACAAAAGAGAGATGAATCCTGAGGTAATGGAGGAAACTGACAGGACAGTGCCTGACAACACTTCAATTGAGACATTCAAAGGAAGAGGGAAGATTTGGTTTCCACTCTGTGCTGGAAGGGAACTAATCTCTTGATTTTTGTAAGTGTTGAGAAACAAGCACTTAATATTGTGTTAAAACTGACCTATTCTGGTATTATAAGGACTGTCAGGATCAGATCGAGTGACCTACAGCAGCACAAAGTTTAAAAGACAGTCTGCTTTAATCCAGCCACCTTGAACCTTTTTTTCACAGGTTTCTGTGAAAATGTCTTCTGTTTCCACTGGGAAACTCCCAAATTTTGAGTTTAGCTTGTAAATTAGTCTATAGGACTTGTCCTCCTTTATTGCAAGCTGTTAAAAGGAACAACAAAGCATGCTTGTTACTGAGCTGCTGTTCCCTATTATCACTCTGCTCCATCAATATAAGCATTGATTATAATTGCAGTTTTGCCCAACTTAGATTGATTAGAATGTAAAGCAACAAGAATCGTACAATCATGTCCAAGAGAGGCGCCTCCTCACGAGTCACCAAGCTGACTGCTGCCTGATACACTACTAGCAGGCAGAAGAAACGCATGTTCCACTTCCAGCAATCCTGGAAATCCTACAGAGACAAATACAATTCTATTCTGCAGTCCAGTACTCTTCACAAGAAAGGATACCATAAGATTAGCAAAGTCAGGACAAATCCAACCAAGGGAAGAAGCTATTTCCAGATACCATGTCCCTACAAAAATGTCCTCTTAAATCTGCTAGTGTTAACCTGAATATGCTCTGTGCATTTAATTACTGAAGAATCTGAACAGCATGAACAGTTTCTAAAGACATGACCTTGCAGAGGTGAAGTTTATCTTAGATCAGAATGGACACTGCTAGGCCTGTGTAGAGTTCAGGCAACGACTGTGTTACACCTTCTCTGCCAGATACTGTCACAACTTGAAGTTGCAAGTGGATCATAATTCCACCTTTCCAAAGGACAGAGCAAGGCTGGTTGTGGTAGCAGGCAGCAGCAGATGATAGATGCTATGGCCACCCATGCAACTGGAGAGCTTCTTGTTGGTGGGGGGACTGTCCAGTGAGGATTCTCTGTTGACTGTCACACCACAATCTACCTGAGTAGGTAGAACTGAAATTAAAAAGTTCCTAGGTTTGAACTTCTTTCATTAATTGCTTCATGAAATGAGCTATCAAAGATTAAAAATCAAACACAGAAGAGAAATTTCATGGGTAAGCACAACTATAGAAACTAAATGTTTTCTTTTCCAACACTTGTAGCTTCCATGTGGCATGCAGGTCTACCCACAGATTTCTTTGTTCCTTTCCTTGTGTCACTCTCTTTCAAAGAACATGGCACCTTACATTATATTATACCATCTCTTTCTATAACTTGTCATGTAAAGGAGCTTAAAGCCATTAAACATTGATTTTGTTAATGGCATTTGGTAGAACCAAAGGCACAAGGAAAATTATTCCAAAAATACTAAACTTTTCTTTGAAGTTTTAAAATCATGGCAGTAACATCTAGGGCTTTGTTGTTTCAGCTTAAATATTAAAGAAACTCTTATTTTTACAGTATATCTTTAAGAATCCTTATGTTAATTAAGACAATGTAAAAATAAAATACAAAAATCCCTTAATATTTTTAATTATGAGATGTTCTTAAGTAAAAATTAATTAATAGAGATAAAAGCTAATCCTTTTTCTTAAAGAAAAACATATCTAGCTTTACAGCAAGTACACAGCAATTTACACAAAGCCCCTTGCACATTTTTTTTTTGCTTCCAAGGCATATTCAGGTACTCCTTTTAAAGCCTACCCATAGAAGTAAATCAATTAAACTCAATCAAATCAGTTACAAATCCCTGTAACATTATGATTAGTGAAACATTCTTGGCCAGCTTTAATGGGAACCAAGCAGCTAAATTCCTCACTCTCTACTTCGTTTAAGGAAAAAAAAAAAGAGAGAGAGAAACAAAATCAATGATTTTGAACATTTCATAGGATCATAGGATTTGCCATACTATTGTTCCAGCTATTCAAGTACATTCTGGCTGCAGGCAAAGCTTCTTATGTTACACGTGGCTAACTGCGTTACGCTGTACATACAGGGCAACCCCCCCTCTGCCTGAGTCCTCCAGGTGATCAGTTTTCATGCTGATGCATGAGATCAGATGAAACAATTGTTATTTTAATTCACAAAACTATCACACTGCTCAAACTGTCACTAAAATTATGCTGTGCTTCCAGCAGTTTCCTGATGAGAGCCTGTTCTAGGTTAGTACATACACATGGAGGTTTGGAACATTTGCAAACCTCAGCCCTACCTCAAGCACTTCCCTCATTCCTGAAGACTCCTGCTATACACAGCCCTGCACATCTTTAGGCAGGGTTGGTGCAAACTGAATGGGAGCAGGGCCACAGAGCTGGCACTACAGCACCTTTTCCAGAAACCTGCATGGCACTGGCACTGGCCATGGCAAGGGAAGAGATAAAGCTCCAGCAGTCACCGGGAAAGTCGCAATCTGATTTTAGACAGCATCATCTAAAAGCTTTTGGACTAATGTTCTACACAGCTATACACACATTTCGTGTTTGAAAATGAAAAATAGCATCCTTAAAAGGGCTGGAGGATCCTACTAGATATTCAGTGAAGAACCATGCTAATGAGTTCTGTATAGCCAGCTGCTGCAAAGAGAGTCCTCTAGGGACTTCCTGATAAAGAAAATTGTGGTGACTGCAGACCACAAATATTGCATTGTATTACACTGCAAAGTTAATGAGCACAGCAAACTCACCACCCCACTCTCCTCTTAATGTTATGTTCCTTTTCTACTTTAACACCAGTCATATTTTGTAGAAGAGCCATCCAGGAGGCAAGCATATTCACTGGTCTTTAAACACGCTTAAGATAAAATATTTAAGCAAAACAGTTTTCCCAAGTTCTCTATCCATAGTAGTGACACTGTTCCTTTTGAAATAAAAAATGCTTCTGACAATTCTCTGCAATAGACACAATCCTCTACAGCAAAATCTTTACAATTCAAAGTAGATAAGACCAAAACTACAGAACGTCTAGAAGCCACACAGATGTATTCCTTGTATCTATGAAAACGTCATTCATACTTAACACACAACCAGAACAATGACCAGATAGATGTGATCGCTGGAGTTTCTGAACAGCCATGCCAGTACTTGTCCAGGGTCAGAAGTGCCTAGTTACCATCTCTAAAAGAGGCAAGACCTTAGCAAAGTTCACTAGCAAAGATTCTAACAAATCACATCTTTTACATGCCATCTAATGGGTGCTTTTCTTTGTAAAATGCTTTTTGTCTGTCCCTTTCAGGGACAAACCTTGCATGAATATCTTCTGAAACAGCTTCATCTAAATAATTTTTAAATGCCCTATAGTTACTAATGTAATGTTAACAAACACCACAGACACAGCTGAGGTGGACACTGATATTAGAGAGAGTCACCATCCCTTAAGGTATTTAAAAGGCATGTAGATGAAGTCCTTAAGGATATGGTCTAGAGGCGGACTAGTCAGGGTTAGGCTATGGCTGGACTCAGTGATCTAAAGGGTGCCTTGCAACCAAGGTAATTCTATGATTCGATGATTATGCTTCTCATTAATGACTGAGATTGTACACTTATAGAACTGGAATTTAATCTCAATTTTAAAAGAAAGAGTGTACATTCCTTGCAACTTTGTACAATAGATCTTGAATATTTTGTTGTTTCTTTTTTCTACTGACTGTGTATTTAATGGGGGGAAGCCCATTATTCATACCTCTGCTCTTAATCAAAGCTGAGAATTCTGTAGAGAAGTAGAAAATTGAAATCGTCTTCTGCAACCTAGAGCTGAACAATTATGACTTGATTTACAAGGAGCCACTTTGCTACATATTTAAATGCAGCTCTGCTGCAAAATTTGGGGAGTTTTCAGATAATCAAAATGCTACAGATTTAGCACTTTTAATTTTTGCTCCATCTCCTGCCAGCTTGAACTCTGATTGTAATTACCATTTCATCTTCCCCTGAATGACACTGTTTTATCAGAGGAAGACACTGTATCTAGAGTCCGAGCATGATGATTAGTAAGGAACCAGCTTTCAATGGGAAGCAGTAAGTGTGCTCTGAAAGGAATCAGGATGGGATGTAATGATGTGAAGCCAGAGATAATCTCAAGTCCTTGAGACATAATGCATAACCCCCATAGTTCTACAATGTATGTGAGAATATACAGACATTAACTATGCACAGATGTAAAAGACTAGACACCCCCCTTGCCCTGCTGTACTGCAGAGGGCAGTTTTTAAGGAATCAAAAGGAAACAAAGCCCTGCTACTCTCTGACTCCATTTATCTACCCTTATTGTCTTTACAATTTTTTTCTATTTCTTTGGATTGATCTTGCCCAACTGCTAATAACAAAATCATGCAGGATAGCTCAGTACTTCTTAAGACTCTTCTTCTTGTGATTTGTTTCCAGAAACTATGGTAGAGCAAGTACCTCAGCAGTTCCAGTATGCACTGGAACTACTCCCAGTGCAGCTCAGCTACTGGAACGGTGGTGGAGAAAACAGGAATCAGTCCTATGGCTGCTTTTGGCTCCTGCTTCTGTTTCCCTTGTTATGGATCTAAATAATCACACAATGGTCTCTGCACAACAAAAAAAAACCCAAACACAAACAGAAATGCTCCAAAGTTCTAAAACAAAAGTAATATATGCTGATAATAAGAAACAGCAATAATGTTCCTGTATTAGCAACATCTTTACTTTTCAACTTGCTCAGGCACAGAGCTGTGAAAGACTTGCAATAAATAAATTCAGTGCTCAGAAAACCATTAAGCCTGGGATATCTGTGATGGAAATGGGGTCCTTTGGAAATTTCTTTCTCTTTGTGACAATTATCTTTTTAGTGAAGAAAAAATTCACTGATAAAATGTCAAGAAGGGGTAATAAATTGACAAAGAGGAGCGTGAGTACCTTTTGCAACAGTTGCCGTAAGTTGTGATTGCCACAGTATGAAAACACACCGTGCTGCTCGTGTGCTTGTGCAAGGCAAGATGCTGTTCCTGTGGCAAAAAATATAACCTAAAATTCCTACCTTTTTCCTTAAAATGAATGTCTGTAATGCTGCTCTCTTGGGTTCCATTTTTTGAGAACACACACTCGCCCCAGGTACACTTACAGTGGACAATGCTCTAAATACTCTTGTTCTGGTCAAGGAAACTGCATATAAACTTTTTGATCCAATGGCCTGACTTCCAACATAAGTAATGAGATAGTACCTCAAAAGAGGGTAATGCTGACGTACATAATCTTAGGAGAGGCCTCTACATGCAAACATTATATTTCTATGTGCATTTCTTTAATGAAAAAGTCTTTCATATACAAGCATATTTCACCTGGAGAAAATAATTCCAGTGCTCTGAAAAATCCCTCAAACTGGACTTCCTCCCACCCAACTCACAATGACACAGTAACATTCTTCAGAAAAAGGCACGGAGAAGATTTGTGAAAATGACTGGAAATGTATTTCACACAAGGAAAGACAAATTAATTGGCATCACTTTGGAAAAGACCTAATGAGAGGGAAGGAACATCTCATAGACTTCTAAATGATGAGCGCGATGTGAACAGTGAGTGATCACTCACAGTTTCTTCATACAAAAGAATCATCCAGTGGCCCATGAACTTCTCAGACTACAGCTTTAGAAAAAGAATGTTTGGGTTTTTGGGCTTTTTTCATAAAACCGACAGTTAAGTTGTGGAGTTCAGAATCGCAGGATATTGTTAAGTAAAAATTATACCCACTTTCAAAATCTGTTTAGAGAAATCTGGGGAAATACATCCATCAAGAAGTATAACATCCCAAACCTGAATTAAATCCATGTGTGGGTAAGTTCCTGAAACAAATGCTAGAGCAGGCAAGAAAAAGGCTAATGCCACTTCCACCGGCATGCACTAGTGGATTGTTAAGAGCAGGATGCTCTTCTTTCCATACATTGGCTTTTCACTACCTCATTTTTCCATTGTATTTTAAAAACACGTACCAAGAAATATTTTTCTTTTTCACATGCATGGACAGCTGTCCAAAATGAGTCTGAAGAATAGCACTGTCCATGTGTATAACGATGCCTCTGTGCAGAAGAAAACAAGAGGAACAGTACCATGAAAAGTAGATGTTATATAGTATCTGATGCTACAAATTCCTTTACAAACCTTAGGCCTCTTTTTCCTCTTGTGCCTTTGCAAAAAAAAATTCTCAAGGTGAAAGATCCCCAGGAAAAGCAAATCCTCAATATACAGGACTGCTTTTGCAGGTGTGACTACTCTGTAATCCAACACAGCTAGTCTGCAGCAATAGAAAAATTATTATGATCTGTTTACAGGCAAAATGGCAACTGTGAAGTACTTGATAAATATTTGGTACAGGAATTCTGAAAAGATGGACACCATTAAGGAAATAATTCAGCAAATAAGAACTGTGAATAATTTTGATCAGCACTTATAAGGTCAAAGACTGCATTGTATTCCTCGTGCCAAAACACTCAGAACTAGGACAAACTGTAACTTAAGTCTTGTAAAGATAGAATTGCCTATATTCCTGCTAAGAACCTAAGCAAAAGGTGTTCATAAGGCTTCTCAGTTTTCTACCAAAGCCCCAGTGTTTGAATAATGCATAACTGTGTCTCCTTGCTAAAAAGGAGAAAAACGCCTTTAGGTTCTATGTGGCAGGAGGTCTGAGAGGGATGGATTTTTTTAAAAAGCAGCAGTTCAGCAACTCCAAATACTTATCAACTTACTGTACCTTCCCTTGTCTCCAAAAAAGTGCATTTTTTATTTGGTCTGTTAAAGCATAAGCCCACTGAAGGCTTTAGGTAAGGCAGCTTGCTCCCATGAACTGCAGTTTAATTTCTTTCACAGCAAATTTCAGGGCAGGCCATTCAGAATGAATCCTTCCCTAAAGCTGAGCTTCACCCATGGTGAAAAATAGGACCAGTTCAGTCAGTATGGTTGCTAGGCTAGCATGCAGCAAGGGAATAAATTAGCTAGAAAACAGTCAGAGTTTCAAGCTTTTGTACACCTCTAAAATATCAATAAGTAGTGTTCTGGAGTTCTTGAAAAATTATGTGCTTGAAACAATGCCCTCAGGAGGCCACTGCCCCCATACATTATGTAAGTCATATTGAGCTCTCTTTGGCTAACATCAAACGTAGGCTTAAAAAACATTTATAATAATATTGCCCTCCTGAAAATAATATCACAAAAAGCACCCTCCAAACAACCCTACCAGACAATTGGATCTTTATTTGTCAAGGAAACCTTACAGTGTCACTGTAACTTCAGGACCCATTTGATGATATAAATCTTAGAAACTACCCAAGGATGCAGCTTAGTAAACTGATATTTTCCTCTTCATGAGGAACAGGGAGCCTTAGAGTTGCTTTGTCACCTGAGTAGTGTGCAGGACCGTGGCCAGCAGGCTCACACAGACTTGCTAAGGGTGAGCTGCCAGACAGGATTTCAGGTTACACCTACAGTGTGTGAATCAGCCTCAAAATCCTATAGATTCCATTTGAAGCCTTACTGCCATCCTCTAATGAAGGCAAGCCTACATCACCAATGCTGCACCTGTTTAGACTTCTGTCAAGGAAAGTTTGGGTTGGGTGTGTATTTGTTTTCCAAATTAAATCTTCAGAGATTCTGCAAAGGGAAATGGTTCAGCAAATGCAGAAGCAATCAGCAATACAGGCCACAACCAGGAAACAAAAGCTGCCCTTACAAAACAACTCTGTCCCACATTCAGCCAACGCTCCTTCCTCCAAGGAGGCAGGATCTCCCTTTACTGCTTTGGAGTGAGAAGAGGGCAAATGTGTGGACATACCTGCCATGGAAGGCACTTAACACTGAAAGGAAGAGCCTGACCATCTCCAGTATTTCAGCAGAATTTTACTCAAACAAAGTTGAATGCAACTTTGTAACTTCAAGAATGACAAAACACATCCTGAATTCTTTTAACAGACATCCTTCATTGGCTAAACAAATCTGCTTTTCATCTTTTAATGCATGGGCATAAACAAACTTTCAAATTAATTAAGATCTCACTGCTGTGGCAGGGGGCAAACTTCAACATACACCCTGTGCGTCCGACCAAGATTTCATCAGTTTGAAATTCTTTATCCTTAATCCAGGATACACAGCCAAATCTACTACATGGGAATACTACAAGGGAAAAGGTAGTATATAGGACACAGGAGTCCTTGGATTCACCTTGAGACATCATCCATTATTTTTTAAACAAAAACACACAGGGAGAAACATTTCATCATGGAGAAAACCAGCACAGGTATTCTGCATTAATATGTCCTGTCTGCAGCATTGAAATCGGGCTGATTCTATTTAGGATACAGTAAAAGATCCACTTTATCAAGTGGACTCTGAAAGATGAACCAATTAAGTTGATTAGTTAGTTACATTTCCACAGATATTACATCACTGCAAGATATACCACACATATTAATGAAAAAGGTAGTGATAAACAACGGGGAAAATGTTAGTGCTTGAAGCCTGATGATGAGAGCCCCAGGTATTTCTATGCAATCACTGTTTCATTTCTGTCTGAAAAATAATTAATGAATTCCTTATTTCTGCAAATACTACTTTCTTTGTGAGAGTAATTATATTGAAATCATTTAAACATTTACACGTAGGGGAGTCATTAAGTGCATGTAGGATTCAGCCTACAGGCAATCCCGACCTTCAGCAATATTTAAATTGATATTAGTTCTACCTCTGCAGCTCAAGTTTCATAGGTATCATCTAGGTTTATAGCAGAAAGCAACATGACAGAAATTTCTCCTGCTTTAAAAGAGTTAACAGGAAGACTAATTTCCCTCCTAGAACTGGGACACAGCAAACAACTTCCTGGAAACTGGTCCAACCCATGCTACTTTAAGTTTTGCTACTTTCCTCTCAGGCACTGCCATTCCCCTGTCCCAGACCTTCACCTCTTTTCTTAACAGACTGAGGCTCTTCTCTAAAGAATAACTCTATTTTTGCATCTGCAGCATTTCAGGAGTGAACAGAGAGACAAGTCAACAAGTATTACAGATGAAAATGTGTACATGTAGCAAATCCTGCAAGAATAGCATTGATGACCTGTATGCTACTACGGATTGGAAAACAAAGAATAAGTCATAAATCACTTAAAAGAAAGCACACAAAAAACTCAACACACAGTAACCTCCCCCTGACCCTAACTCTTTTAATGTTTTGGACTTCCCCCTTTGATTTTTTTATTTTTTGGTTAAGTTTTGGATTATTTTTTACCTTAATTAAAAAGTTAATATTATGTTTATGTCACTATAAAGTAGTTTGAGAAATCTGAGTTCAGAAACCAATCAGAAAAAATGACTGTACCATCCTGAGTAGGTAATTGGCATATTTACAGCACAGATCTGGAGAAGGAAGCCAGAGCTACTATGCAAATCCTTGCACTTTGAGTGACTAACAGAGATGGGTAGCCAGTCACCAGGCAGGGATTTGCATGCTTTTTGTTATTTAGATAATCAGTGTGATTATGCAAAGCAGATACTGCAGGTGACAGGTAATAAAGGTGTAGCACAAAGGGAAGGGACAATGAGAGATCAGCAGCTATGGTATATGTTTAAAATCTTTGTCAATTTGTTACATAGCACGATATACCAGGAACTCTGTCCTTGCCTTCAAGTCCAGTTTGCAGTTATGTATTGCCCTTATGAACTGACAACCATTTCCAGAGCTCTAGGTCATCACATCTCTGTGGTTATCATTGAAGGACAAATCTTGAGGGTTTAGTCCTATTTGATCTGATCACATGTGGCTGGCTGGCTGCAAATGAAAGCACAGTTGATATAAAATGTTCATCACTATTTCATAACCGAATGTGGTTGCCAATATACAGTGAAAATACCCAACTGGTTTATGTACTGATCTACAATATCACTAAGTGGCAAACTCACAGAAACCTGGAAAATGGTTCAGAATGAAAGTAACACTCCAAAACAGTCCTTAAAATTCTTATTAGAAGCACAGAAACTTTGAGAAGTCTTTACAATCTGTCTGAAATCAGACTCAGTTACTGGCTCCCGCCGAAATCACATCACTGAAGATATGACAGACTTTGTGAATCCTTGAGATAAAGTCATTTGAACCGTTTAATGTATTCAAGAATGCAGACCTATAATTTTGGGTTTGGCTGAGCAATTGCAATTGTGATAACTAGATACTGCTTTAATGGGGAGTTGGGGGCGGGGGTGGGGATGACTTTTAATTTACTATATCTGAAAATAGACTCCAGAATTGCAGAATCCTGTTACTAGAACTGCAGAGCCTCCCTTGTAGCCATTTCTCAGTCTTTTTTTGTTCTCTTGATCCAGTATCAACATTTTGTTTTTTAAACTAAACTTCCCTGCCTTAAAGCACCCAAGAACAACTGCACTGACAGAGTTACAGAGCATTTCAAAACTCCTTTTAAAGTATTCTAGTCCTCCATTTCCAACATTTCACATGAGTTGGAGTCCAGAACAAACGTTAAAATTATGTAAAGCTGGGGAATTAACTTTTAAATCAGGCTGCAGGCTTGGCACCAGACAAGTGTTTGGAAAACGTAACAGTCTAAGCCATTATTATTTTGTTGTTGCTGCTATAGGAACGAGTGTAATTATTATTAATAAGAAGGTAGTTTCTAAAATTGTTTCTTGCTATTCCAGGTGCACACAGGTGTAAAGCCTTACTTTCACACTGATGGAATTTTCACTCCACTTTTTGGTCTGGACTTTTTTGAATTGCTGTATATGTGTGAATGAAGAATGGAGCAGCCTTCTGGTAAGTTACTGTGGGGGTTGTGCCTCTGCAAAGGATGGTGCACTACTAGGTACTATCTGGATTATTCAGGCATCATTCAGTAGTGTTAATCCTCAATTAACCACAATGTACAAGTGGGGTCTTCTGTGTAAATAAAATTTACTGTTAGTCTTTCATAGTCAGAAGGAAACATGGTACTTGTATTATCTGATCTCCCAGAAAAAAAGTCATATCATTTTGTTAAATGACTCCTACTACAACACCATATCCTTTTGTAAGAGTATTTTACTAACAACTTCAAGCAATATATTTTGTTAATTTAAGAGAGCTTAAAGTCATTTTAGACTTGCTTTTAAGTTTTATTTTTCTGCAGTTGCCTTTCATATTTGGGTCATTTTATACTTCTGAGGGCAATATTAAGGAGTATTCTACAGTGAATCTCCTTCCCAGGAAGAAATCAAGAGCAAGAATTATTTAGCCTCCCTTTTTGTTAATTTTTTCTTTGATGAATCAAGACTTCAGGTTATAACTGTCAGGGGCTTTCCTGTACTTCTTCAGAACGCAGAATATTTTAGCACGTGCCTGGAAGAAAACACCACCTTTCTTTTTTCTTTTTTATATAGAAATATTTATGGGACAATATCACATGAAATCTTGCCTCTGTTATATATCTTGGGCCTAAAGAACTCTTAGGAGAGCAAATACCAAGTTATTTAGGACCTTTATCATTATAAAAATGCAGAAACATGACTGCAAACACCAAATATTTAGAACACAGACAGGCACCTCTCAGCAGTGGTGTATAAACCTACTTTTGTAGAAACCTACAACACTTAATAAAAAAATGAGGCATAGCAAACACATCTCTGCTGATGATCAATGCTATTTCAGGGGTTACTGTAACCTTAACTTCTAAGATCACTGTAACCACAATCTCCAGAGCACTAAAACTTGGGCTGTAGCTGAAGTGGAGCTTAGGACTGTGGAAGGTGCCATCTTTTACAGCTTCAGCATTCCCAAAGGAATCTGTTTTAATGTTTTCATAATGTCAGTACCCTAACAGGGCTGTAGGCAGCCTAATCACACCATGTAGCATAGACACATTTCAGAATCCCCTATTGATGAAATGACAAAAGAAATAAAAATATATCATTAAAGATCCACCTTAACAGTGATTTGGTTGATTAAACCTATGCAATAACCCTTGATCTAACATTATTTTGAGCTATTTATTTTATATAACTTGAGCTGAAGAGGTGAACAGTTCATCTGACACAAACATCTCCTGGTACTCATTAGCATCCTATGATGCTTCTGTGATGCTATGGCGTGCTAAGCCTTAGCACTTAGCTCCTCTGAGTAACACTGCTGAATCTGCAGTCACTTGCACTTGAATTTACACAGGGTCAGAGCACATTTTTTATTTTTCAGCAGTGTGCAGCTTAACTTACTGCACTTAAATAGATAGCTGTATCAGTTTATGTATTTTCATGGAAGTTCATTTGCATTGAGTTATATCACATTCATCAACTTAGCGATGGAAATAAAATAGGAGTCCACTCCAATGGTGGCTGTTCCTTTAAGACATTTTTTTCCCCATTGCAGAGCAGATGGATGGCTTTAATGTCATCACTTGATACCATGCTGAATTGTGATTGTGTCATTTTGTTAGAGCATGCTGAGTTTGTATAGAAATTTGCTGTTGGATTAGGGCTTTTGCCAATCCTGGCAGAAGAAGAAGGCCATTTAATGTGTCTTGAACTGCCGTATGGTGTGGATAAAAGAAGTAGCTTCACGGTAGTCATGAAGTCTGATGCATATGGGTAAATCCATGTGGCTTTGTCATATCCCCCATCTTAGAGTGCACCTGCTGCAGCAGGTATTTTACATGAGAAATACCGTCTTAATTCCTGATCCTGGACCTACCTGTGTCAGAAAACAGTACCTCCTGATGTTTGCAGTCCACATGGAAAAGCCAACAACATGAACTGGAATGTGAAGTGAGGAAACTCCCAGATTATGGCCCAGTTGATTCAAATTACATTTCAGCCTAAGTACATTTGAACTTTATGCATAATATTCACTCAGAATTCCATGCTATTTTACTAGCATACTTAAATCTCATCATTCTCTTTCAGATTAAATAAACAGAACACATGGTGAAAAGAGTTGATAATACCACTGCCTCCAAATTCAAGGGATACTCATGACTCCGGATCTTCCACCATGATGGTGAATAAATTCACCTACCTTCATCAATTTCTGGCAGCTCTGAGAGTCCAGTGATACCAATATAATTCTTATTTAGTCTATCTTCACTTCCCTTTTTCTTCCTCTTACTCCCTAAAAAGCCCTAGAAGAAAGCAAACTGAGGCAAGGACACCTTTAATCTGACAATAGAGTTTCCTCCTCCATCGAATAATGGCAGAAATTCTGGCTCCATTCTAGCTTCAGAATTTTAGCCAGTATTTTTTATGCAACAGGCATTCTCCAAGATGCTCCTTTAGAGCATATGTGAACATCACCATCATACAGGAAGAAAATCATGCTAATGTGATAAGCACTAGAAAATCCTATTTACTCATTATTTTAAATTCATTATTTTTACCAGTGTTAAGTTCATCAGACATACTATATCTAACTAACCCTATCACTTTAAGCATCAGATTTTCAGACTTTCAGCCTCCAGACTGGCATCCAGAAACATCAGGGTAACAACTAGGCCTCCCATAAAACACAGAGGTGCTCTGCTTTGGAGAAACAGGAGCACTCAGGGGCATGTGTGGAGGCAAAAACTGAAGCTACACATGGGATTTCAAGAAAAATAATGAATGGTCTGTAGAGGTACATTGCCTTCAGCATTAGGCAATAGCTGAGCATAAATTTTCAGGACTATAAACTTAATAACTCTGCCTAAATCCCATTCAGGGCTTCTTCATTCTGTTGGGAATGTTCCTCAGGGTAGCATGCAGGCCCTGGAAAAACTACTTTAGCTACCATTTTTCTTGCAGAGGTACTTGAAGCCTTATATTTATCTGACAAAAGGAAGAAAAGGTCAGGATATCTACTAGATTTGGATTGTGGCATACATAGAGACTTCTGGCAGGAGTGTTTTCTCACAAAATTTACATGAAAATACAGTGAACAACAACTCTTCCAGCTTTCTGGGAGAGAAAGTGTGGGGTAATATGAATGTGATGAGAAAGATGGAGACAGAAGATCTTTCTGCTTATTGCACAACAGAGTGTGGTACTTCAGCCCAGCCCTGCACCCAGAGCTCAGAGCCTCACAGGGCCCTGCATCCAAACCAATTAATCCCCAGAGGTGCTGAAAGAGTTGTCCTGGCAGTTACAACTTCGGCCACACAAGAGGTCAGGTCCTACTTAGGTTCTCATCACAAACCCCCATGATTTCAGCAGAGTGATTGAAGGCATTCTCCTTAGCTGCATTCAGTCAGAACAATCCCCATTAGGAAAGACCTAAACACTAGTTCACTAATGATTCAAACAGGTACAAAAGCACATTAGAGCAAATAATATTGGGCAGGACACAGCCATCAGCTGCAACCAGGAAACAATGCACATGTAAATCCTAACACAAGCACCCCTCTCCTTAGGCTTCTTCTAGGGCAGGCATACCAGCTGATGGAAATGCCCTACAGATGCTGAGCGTGGCGTTGTTTTGCACAAGACACCAGAAGTTAATCAAAAGACACTACCTCACATTAGGATACATTCAATAACCTGGTACCCAGAAGCTGGGTCTTGTGGAAATATCCCTGACTGGAGAATTCACATGGGCAGTGTCAGATTAACCAGTTTATCCTGGGCAAACCCCATGTGCAGCTTCATCACAAAACCTGAGTCTAGTCCTAAACACAGCTAGAACTTTGTTCATCTGCAGTGCTTATTGAACCACTTGTTACCGTGCTGTCAGTGTGATAAACATCCATGTCAAGCAGCATTTTCTGGATGGCATCCATTTAAAAAACCCAACAGATTCCCAGGAAGACTAAAGTTCCTAATGATGTTCAGATGTGGCACGGACAATGCCACACTCATGCCATGGTACAGCACCTGCACTGCCCTGCAGGACAAGCATCCTGGAGTCACAACTTCTGCTTCCACAGCTTCTGCCTGACTTCAAGCATGTGCTGAATCCAAGGATATTAAGTGCATTATAGATCGCAAGAAAGATCAGTTTAGAAGCCATAAAGAGAGCACAAGGAGACAAACCATGACAGAGTAGCAATACGTGGTTATGTGCGTGCTGTAGCAGTTCACCTCATTCTACCCTGCTCTCTTGGCCATTTTTACAACTTCTCACCACTGCAAAGGTCCAAATTATAACATAAAACACTATCACAGCCATCTCTCACCATCTCTCAAGGTACATCAGTTCTAACTGCTGCTAGGATTGTCTCATCTACAGCTTTCTTATATCCAACGTGTTGGATTTAGTTTAGCAAACAGCATTGCTGGAAATTGCTTTGTGTGCATTGCATGTTTTGCTAAGTGATATTTCCCCAGAGCTGGCAGATCACTCCATAGTAGCAGATGTGCATGTTTTAGAAAATCACTACCATAAGGAATAGCATAATTATATTTACTGCTGTTTGTTACCACACCACATATCGAATAGTAGGGATACTGGTACAATTGAGACTTGCTAGGAACTTCTTTTCTTGCTTGGTATAATATTTTTAATTGCCTTATTTTTTTTCCCTCTAATTGCAGCTAAAGATTATTTGCTTGCTAATAAACTTTCCTTGTAGTATAAGCCAAAATGAGGCAGGCAAACACATGTCTTAAGTACCAGAACACTTCAGATTATATCCTTTCAAGTTTTCTACCTGCCTTATAATTTCAGTCTAATACTGTTTTCTAAAACAGTGAAATTATTGTAATAGAACATGCACATCTGACAGACTATCCTGCTAAATTCAGTGATAGCATTAGTTATCTGCTGACCAAAAGCACTACATGAAGTTCTGCAAGTACTTAAAGTTTACTACTGAAGATCTGACAAAAACCTTTTGTGCTATTTTTATGTTCAGAACCAAAGGGAATTAAAAAAAGCAAGAAATACTGTCCAGGGAATGATAAAATTTCAAAAAGATTTGATTGAAACCATGTTGCCTGAAACACTCCAGAAGCTATTTATTTGATAAGTGTTCCTATCCCTTTTTGTTTCATTTCTGATTTGAGAATACATATGCTGATTTCTGCATTCTTTCTCATTTAAATTTCAATTGTTGCTCCATTAGTCCTTGATATGTTGTGAATTTTTAGCCTTTGTAAATCTTATTCTATTTTTCACACATATATGGGGCCAGAATAGCCATTTTTAGATTAAAGGAGAAGAACGAGAAGAAAAAATGTTGTAAAAATATTAAAATTCAGTTTTCAAAATGGCAGAGCCGCCTGCCAGAACAGCTTCTTAGAAATTTGTAGTATATCTTTAATAGACAAAGAACACAGATGACATGACAGATATTTATTCCCTTTGGAATATCCTTGAACTACTGGCCGCTCTAATTCCAAAATACCGCCCTGGCTCATCTGTTTTACCACACTACTCAAGTTTACACCTGAGAAAGCATCAACTGCTGTCTGGAAACCTCGTTGGTTCTTTCATAAACACAAGAGCTTAAATTCATGTTCTCCACGTGTGTCTTCAGGGTAACTACTGTAACACAGAGGCTGGTGAGGAATGAAATACTGTACTGCAAGGCTGACGTTCCTACTATGCATCAGGTAATTAAACCCTCTGCGTGCATCTGACTGAAGTGAAGAATGAACTGACCCACTGTTTTTTCTTTAACCAGAGGGCAACTACTTGGTTCCATTAGTCAATTATTTAAAAGATACAGTCATTGCCACAACTCCTTCAAAGAATCCTTTAGTGTATTAGTGCTTACAGGAGGTTAATAATTTAACATTAGAAGATGCACTAATATAATGCCATGATCAGGAATAAATATGGACACAGAATACTGGTAATGGTTCTTGACTCCATAATAAATCTAGTAGATAAAATCAAGGTCAGTCATATTAACTCTATATAATATAACATTCAACTTTTTTGAGCCTATGTTTTTGACAGGATTAAAATTCCAAAACCATTTATTGTGACATAAATATATTGCACCCTACACTCTTGAACTACCAGTGTCTAAATATCAGAGCACCTCAGAATTTCTAATATTCATTTTTCCTCACAGCAGATAATGAAGACATCAAGTCCTACTACCTTCATTCAAAGTTGGGACCAGAGTATATTCTAAGCAGCCAGGGTATATTCTAAGCATCCAGAGGAAGACACCAATCAGGTAAAATCTGATTACCTAAGTCCAATGAACGTCTTGTTCACTTAACCACTCTTCTTTCTACACCAGCCTTTATGTTCACATGACAAAGCTTGGAAGAAATAGTCTTGGTTATGAATAGCAAGCATATCCTTCTCTAACCCTTTTCACAGCCAGAAGCCAAGCACTGATCAGAATGACCATATTTCCCCCCAAAATTGAAAAAAAAAAAAAAAATCCAATCCATGGAATTACTGACTCATCCCTCCTCACTATTCCACAATTTCTTCATTCAAAACCACCAGCATTGCTTCAAAAAGCTAAAAACAAGAACAGCTGGAGAGAAGAGAAAGGAATAAATTTCAAGCCTTCTTATATGTAAGCAGCAATGACCACCTCTCTACCCAGCAGAAGAGATCCAGTTGCATGTTCTCTGTTGACTTAAACCACAATGGTGTCCTATTAATGGATCTCTGAAGAGTCACTGCAGAAATATAATGGCAGCATGGTAATCAGCTTCCTCAATCATAAGGACAAGGCAGAGGAATATAGCACATGGTATTTACTACATCTGATGGAGAGGACAAAATAGAGAATCACAGAATGACTGTCACAAAATGACCAGGCTGGAAAAGAACTTTAAGATCATTGAGTCCAACCATAAAATATGCAATACATCTCACATCCATTGGCAGCATTGCCACTGCTACTAGAAGGGACTTTTCGAAACCCAAGTCTCTTAGAATGTTTATTGAAAATCTTGTCATAAACTCTCTTATGGCTACTGACTGACTTAGGGAGCTGTTCTCTTGGACAACATGGGCTACAGCTATGCAAATAGAGTGACAAGGTGTTTTCTCTGTCCCAGAGGGCCAGTGTTGTCACCCAGCTTATATTCAGACGGCTTAACTCACCCCTTGGCAAAGCCAGCATAGCCTCATCTGAATCATTTATTGGAAACCGTCCTTGGCCAATGTAATTTCTGAAGAGGTCTCAAGAAATATGTGCAAGTACACCACCTGTCACTGGCTACATTCAAAACCCCAACCACAACCACCTTTTAACAGAATGGATGATGACATGACAAACACTCCAAGCTTTTCATTTTTCGTTTACTACAGATGGACCGTGCTTACCAGGATCTTCTGAACCTCCTTGCTCCCTCAGACAACTGTAGTTGGAAGGTGGGCAAGTACTTCTAAGAGAACCAAAATTTTTATCCCACACTCTAAGAATAAAACATAACATCACTTTTATTTCATCTCCTCCTTTAATGGTGTTTTCCTACTCCAGTTCTGCCATGCACATTGCCAATACACCAAAGACTATAGTTATAAAAATTTAAACTCATGAGCTTACATAGATGACGACTGCATCCTAAAAATAAATGTTTTCATAAGGCAGCAGATGATTATCAGAGGAGAAGAAACCAAAGGAGAAAAGATGGAGGTGAAATGTGATGAATAAAGTAACTTTAAAATAAAAAGTTCTTATGCCATTGCCCTTTTCTAGGAACTGGAGTTACTATCCATTTTTATCTTTGTGACATTCAATTTTCTTTGACTAGCAGCAATATCAGCAACAAAACAGAAGGTGATCCTCTCAAGAATTCATGTTTTTTCCAGATAAACAAAACTTGAACAAGAAACGTACATGAAAAAGTGTAATTGACTTAAATGTTTTTCTCCTTTCAGTTATCCAAAGGTTTCCTATTCAATAACTGTCTTGTCATTCTTACTTATCTACATTTTTCTAATAAGGTTCTATTTTCAAGAAACAAATATTTTACCCTCTGAAAAATGTTGTGTTGTTTAGATAAAATCCTAATACCCGTGCCACAACGGGGAATAAACAAAATGTAGCAAACACACTTTTTTCTGTCCCAAAACTCTGTTCCAAACTTCTAAAGGCTGAAGAGCTGCAGAAGAAAACTGGACACATTTTTCATAAACTATTTTACTATTTTATGGGTGTTATGTTATAGTTAAGTGAAACTAGGGAGCTTGGTTGGCTGGTTGATTGGTTGGGGTTTTTTTTTTGTGGTTTGGGGAGGGTTTCAATATCCCTAAGCCTTTTCTTTTATCTTGGTACTTAACCTCTTTTTTAGATTCCCACTTCACTGTTATTGTTGCAATATCTCAAAATTAGTGTCAAGAGAATAATTCTGCATGGTGGAATCTAGAGAAAGGATTTATATAAATCTGAGTGAATCTCAACCAAGAGGTGCTGAATGACTTTAAACCTTAACTATGTGGTTTGGGTAAGGCCCATAAATCCCATGGAAGCATTTTTACTCAATCAGGGAATTCTACTTTAAGCCACACATCTCCCCTTCTTGATTCAAAATCCATGTAACAAAGTGGAAGGCTGATTGTTCAACCGATGGAAGCCCAGCTAGAAAATCTATTTGCACAACTGAATTCTGACAACTCCATAACGAGTGAAAAGTCAGCTCGGTATAATAACGTGTTGAACTACTACAGAATTCAGATACCTGGAGATAGCAGTGCTAGTTACTAAAAAATCCAATTTTCTGGTCAAACAATGAGAAGATTTGATAAAGTCAAATAATTAGATACGATGCATAACGTGTTTCTGCAGTAAAGTAATATAACATAATATAATATGGTTTCCACATACTTTATTAAGTTATTTGAATCTAGAAACTGATTTTCAAGTATTACAACTTGGTATTTATGTTTAACTGCTTTTACTTTAATACCCAATAACATTTTTTATGATTTGGTAAGAAACAGTATTTATTAAGTATTATTCCCTTCATTTTATGTCTTTAAACCAATTAAGGAAACAAACCATCTACTTTTGAAAGATGTGTTTTTACAAGCACAGATAACGCTGCTCAGGTATTTGCAGAATTCCAATCCTGACAGCCATAAATTAAATGAAACAGGTTTTGGAAAAGAAATCTCATATGAAAATTTGAACCAGAGGAAGATTTGCTTTTTTCTGCAGTAGCGAGTCAGCAACGGCTGGAGGAAGTTACAGATCATCTAGAGAGAGAATAAAAGTTTCATAAAGGTTTTTTAACCACTAAATATAAAAATGTATATGCAATGTACCTTTGCAATGTTGATGCAACAATTTCCTTAAATGTCAGCACATAGAAAACTCTGGAAACATTGAACTGTTAATAAAAAATTCCCAAATCTAATAGTAAGGCTTTACTGTTTCCACTTTCTTTCTTCACAATAAGTGAAAAACTCTCGAAAGTTGCCACAATTTACAAAACATAGGAAGAGTATCACATTTTTGATGTCATCAATTCCCCAAGCAGCAACACTAAGCTGCAAAAAACAATTACTGAAGCGAATTGTTCAAGATATTGATTCTGTTGAAATAAAAAAGCCAGAGCTGAGAATGAGACCCATTTTTTTCTCTCTAACTAGCAAATTTGCAAATTGAGAATACAGTTTTGGCTGGCCTCAACCATGATAATGTTAGAAACAAGTAAACATCTACTATAAACATTCAAATTGAGCTAGCAGCTACACTTGAATTCACAAATACACCCTCCTTATCTTTCTGCCCTGATACAGAACATGCATGACCAAAGTCTGCAGATTTACTTGTGCCATCAGCAAGTACACAGAATGCAAAGAACTTTCTACTTCTATTTTTTTCCTTCTAGGTGCACATTTAATTAATGGCAAAGTATCAGGGTCATTCCTGCCTCTACAAATAAACTGAATGCCACAAAGCAACCCAGTCAGTATTTAAAGAAACAAATGAGGCATTTAATTTTACCTGGGGGAGAAGGGGCAAAGAGGACATTTTCAGGCTTGTGAAAGGGACCAATGCATAAAGGATCTGGCTAACACATCATCTTTACCAAGTAGTGACAATGAGACTGGAAACAACTGGGTGAAGTGCACTGACAGTATTTGGGAAGCTACAGACATAGCACAGAAAACTGTTTCTTCAATAAAGGCTATTTTAATTATCCATTCGATTCAGTTGCACCCCAACCGCCTCCACCTTCAGCCCTTCATGAATATTTTACTCCTGTATCTTGAAACCAAGCACCTCCATCTTGCACACTGTCTGAATGCTTAGGGATGCTGCTCCGGACAAAGTCCAGTTTCAGTATTACAATTCTGAACATATGGAAAGTAAATCAAACTCAGAACTGCAAGAAACTCAGGTTTACTTACAGAGAATGGAGTATGCCACCTAAAAATTAAGCAGCATCTCTTCAGCATGTGTAAACTGTACTTTTGAAACATCTACCATTTTATCCAAGTTGTGTGGATTTCTAAGAAGAATATAAAAGGTGTTTCGCATGAGATGTCAAATCCTTGCTCTAAAATATACCAGTACTGCTCAATTTTCACAGGAAATCTTTAACCCTGAAAATCAGAGATTTTCCCTTGTCTCATTCCGAACCTTTTTTTGCAGGGCAGAGTAGATCTGATACAATAATGGAGCAGGCCACAAGTACAGAAAATTCCATCCCCAAATGGCAGCCACCAATAAAATTATAGGAAATTGAAAAAGTAGCACAAGGAGAGAACACTCAGCAGTCTTCAAATGGGACAATCTTCACTGTCTCTCATGCGTAAATGTCTCTCATATGTGTATAAGGAAGCATGAATTTAATGCTCAAATAAAATGTAGAGCCCAATTTAATGTAGAAAAAAAATACTGGGTAGCTCGTTAAATATATGAATCACGTTGACCTTTATCAACTCTTTTTTCCCCCCATATTTACGTTACATTCTAAATCATAATAATTTATAATGTAGGAATTTTCTTGAAAGCATACCTGTAAGTTCTTCCCCTGTCCTAATTCAGATATAGGGGCACATCTTAGTTATTCAGTGCAGCTCAGAACACATCACCTCCTGTGTCCTTGTGCAGAAAAAAAAGGTGGGACGGCAGCCCAACTTCCCCAGCCTTCCTTATGCTAAATCTAAAATCAATCACGTTTGCAACCAATCAATTCAACACTTTTCTAAAAGCTTCAAATAAAAATCAAATTCCTTACTTTCACTATGAAATAGCCAGATTTAAGTAGGACCTTCTTTCAGAAAGACTGCATAATTTTTAACATGCTATAAAGGTGGAAGAAAATCGTTTAACCTCCTTCACTCAGCAGTGTGAGAGGGCATGGGGAGCTGCAGCAGTGGGTTGATGACTCTCTCTAAAACCCAGCTCGTTTCAGTGACTGTACCTTCAGCAGCTGTGTGAAGGTGGCTGTAGACATACAGGAATTATGGAAACAACACCCTGACTTTTTCACTCTTTTTTCAGTGGTGTTCAGTGAAAATACAAGAAGCAATGGGCACAAACTTGATTACAGGAAGTTCCACTTAAACATGGGGAGGAACTTCTTTAGGGTGGCAGAGCCCTGGGACAGGCTGCCCAGAGAGGTTGTGTAGTCTCCATTTCTGGAGACAATCAAAACCATCCTGGATGCTGTCCTGTGCAGCCTGCACTAGGTGATTCTGCTCTGGCAGAATCCAGAGGTCCCTTCCAACTCCAATCAGTCTGTGATTCTAGGACATTACCATAACCCTAAAAAGTGCCTCATATAAAGAGATATAATGAAAAGACACACATTTTTCTGTATGTTTATCAGCTAAGCACATTTGTAACATTCCTACTATCTTTTAGGCAGGATGACAGAGAAAATGTATATATTTAAAAGCACAGCCAGATCGACATTTGTAAAAGCAAATCTAAATGAAAATGGAAATATTTCTAGAAATTTTAAAAAATAACAATTACTTTTTAAAAGGTATTTTCATTAGAATACAAGGAAGCAAGCAAAAAAAAAATCCAACCCAAACCCCAAAACATTTTTGGGTGAGAAAAATTTTCTTCTAATGTTTGTATTTGTTAGAAACAGCTACTTTTAAGTGACTCCAAGAATTTTTGTTCTTACTGTGGTTGAGCAAACTTGGATATCACGACACAGAGACAGAAAAATCCTCATGGTTCTCCAATATTCTTCAAGTTAACAACCAAAGATTATAATGCTTTTGAACAAAAGTAGGTCAATGTTCTTTTTTTCCCAATTACCATTTCCCTATCTCTGGAAAGTCTTGCAGTATATAGCATGTGACAACGCTACATCACACACACATAAGTAGTTACTAACAATAAAAAGGCTCCCCACAATTTTCTTCTTTTCTAAAACATCGATGTCATACAATAAAAGACACATTTTATAGAAGCATTAATTCATGTGACCTCTCAAGAGGCAATCACTCTTTCATAATGTAAATGTATGACACTTCAGTAACTGGAGTGTTGTCATTATATACAAGCAGAAAACTAAACATTCGAAGAAACCTTTTGCATTCCTATTTGTAAGTCACAAAATGATTAATTTGTTTGAAAGATGATTTCTGTTACATAAGTATATAATTTGTCATCAGTTTAGAAACTATTATTGTCAGGTAAGTGGCCTTCAGCCTTCAGATTACAAGCATATAGTCCAAAATTTTGGTAAGCAAGACACAGTGGCATTTTATCCAGTGGTACAGGAGTTAGAAACTAATCTTTCTTTTAGCTGCTTATAGCATTCTGAGTCAATATCTGTCCAACAGTTGGGAGTAGTCACATCCTCCTTCTCACTTTAATGTGGTCTGATGTCTTCCTATTGGCTCTTTCTTCCTCTTTTAAGTATTGCCAATTTTTTCAATGCCAAGCCTTATCAAGCTTTCCACAGACCAATTCTCATTTCTAATTCAGAGTCACAGAATCATTGAGGTAGGAAAAGACCTTTATGAACACCAAGTCCAACCATTAGCCCTACAACACTGTAAGCACTAAACCATTTCCCAAAGTGCCTCATCTACCCGTCTCTTTAGTTCTTCTCTGTTAAAATGTCTCCCTTCACTCACCTTACTACATGACAAGTATCATGAATACAGCTTCCTGAGGAATCCCACATATTAAAATGATGCAAATTCAAACAAAAATAGGTAACATCTCAATCAACTTCCTATGTTCATGGACATGTAAAGCAGCAGGTTTTACTCTCAGTCCCTTAGGAGATGGCTAGCCATTTGCCTCATGTCAACTTGAGAAATAATAATGACTTAAATTTCTGACCTGAGCTGTCTTTGGAAGATAGTGTAACTAGATATTTTCCCTTGACATCAGTGCAAATTGCACTGTGCCCATCATGATAGAAAAAACACATTGGGAATGACAAGTAAAAAAACGGGGAAAATCAGTTGCTTCCAACTGTATGTAAGGAGACCTGATGTGGCTCATGGGATCCCTTCACCAGAAGTTAAATTATACCTGTAACAAGATAAGTATGTATTTAATGCAAAACAAGAACCATGGAAGGTAAGTAAAGAGAAGTGATACAGTAGCCAAAGAACCATTATCTTGACAGGTTATGACAGCCACACAGCAATAAGCTTCCTCCTATCAAGAGAGTCCCAGATATCCACCTCATTCTTGCAATACACATTTTCTGGGGCGGGGGGGGGGGGGGGTGGGGTGGGGAACAGCACCCAAGAAAAGTTCCAACTGCATAATTATGCAAGGCTTGGAGGTGGGAAATATGTCCACTAACACAAGAATAGTAGATATATATATATACATGGCTGTATATATATACACATATGTATGTATACACATATATATACACACACGTACAGGCTACATATCTTTTGGATTCATACATAATACAATTCCTTAGACATAAATCCCATACTAACCTAATCTACAAGGCCTGGGTAATCACAAGTCCTGTGGCAAGCAGCTTTCTGATCTTATCAATGGGTTGCTCCACAGATTATCACTACAGCACAGACAAGGGTGTAGCAGTTTGTCCGCATCGCCGCTGGACAGCAAACCACCTACGCAGCACTGCTGAGAAAGCGCATTACAGTGATTATTTTGAGATACACTGCAATGGGATGAACTTCCATTTCAAATCTTCTGCTCCCAGACACAGGAAGATCTGCATTTTTCAGAAGCAAACCTACAATGTTGCACTACTGAATTTCACAGCTGTTTTGTCACATGCCACACTAGGTCCAAAAGCTGATTTATATGTGCACACAGACACATGAAAATTATGGAAATTTATACCAGTTATAAATTCCCACAACTATCCTGATACTTAGATCTCTTAGGAACTGAACAATAATGAATTTTTTTAAAAGTCATTCTCTGCTGCATATAGGGTTTCTATTTGAAAGTAAATACATCCAAACATCAAAGTGGTAGCTTATCTCCTTCAAAGACTTGAAGAACACAGGACTTGGGTGTTCATGTTCAAAACATAAAGGTACTTAAAGCAGTTGGTTGCAATTTACCATCTTTAGTATCTATATTTTATTTCAGACTCAAACAACCCATTAAACATCGAAACAGATGGCCTGCACAGACAATGAAGATCCCCAATACCTTTTACCAATGAAAGTTTACACAGATGTCATCTGAAAGGTAACATCTTTAGCATGTAGCACCTAGATGAAGTTATACCAATCTGGAACAGCAGACACTTGAATATTTTTGTCTAAAATCATCATCCACAACG
The DNA here is from genome assembly GCF_964237585.1 of Gallinula chloropus. NCBI lineage: Eukaryota > Metazoa > Chordata > Aves > Gruiformes > Rallidae > Gallinula > Gallinula chloropus. The sequence continues at coordinate 4,299,139 of NC_140095.1, read as the reverse complement.
AGACTGTTTAAGTAAAAATGAGCATTGAAGGGTTTACTTGCTGCCTCATCCGCTAATTCACTGCAAAGACCTTGACTCAGCAATATATTCTAATTTTAAACAGGTATGACCTTAAACTTTTCCATTTTCTGAATCATTAGTAACGAAAAATCCTGTAAATGTCTTTTCAAGCCTACTTCTCAGTTTCCTTGGACAAACATCTTGTCTACACAGAGCATGCTGTTTCTTTCCTGTTATGTATACAGCTTGTGAAATTTATCTCAGAAGTCATTCATAAATAAGTGGGAAGAAAGACCACTTAAAGATTTAAAATGTTGTAAAGTATTAGAATAACTGCCTTACAGTAGTTCTTTCAGCATTGCAACAGCTGCACACAGATATATGTATATTCTCTCTGTGTATGCCTCACAGGATCCCAGAATCACAGGGGTTGGAAGGGGCCTCCAGAGATCATCGGGTACAACCCCCTGCCAAAGCAGGGTCCCTAGGACATGTTGCACAGGTTGGCGTCCAGATGGGTCCTGAATATCTCCAGAGAAGGAGACTCCAAAACCCCTCTGGGCAGCCTGTTCAGTGCTCTGTCACACAGGCAGGTGTATTTAGCTTCCTATGTATAAAATCCATTAAAAAAAAAAATCCAGCCTAGGATGTGCCATCTAATCAGTATTTTATTTCAAAATATCTGCATGAGAAGGGATTTCACTAGCTTTACCTCTATTCCTCCTGTTATTCTTGTATCTTGAGCTATACTTCTAATTTTATATTGCTCTCAGCATACAAATCCCTATAAATACATAGACCATAATCCTTCTACATTGACGTTTTAGGACTACTAAGGGAGATGACAACACAAAGAGAACAGTGAAAGCCATTGCTGTTACGAATATGGAGGCACTAACCCACTAGTTAGTGCACTTGCTAGCATATGTCCTTCAAAGACGTGAATGCTTTCTAACACAGGCAACCCAAACACACCACGCGTGTGCAGTGGGAAACCAAGAGATGATAGGGAAGATGCAATGCCATCAGTTTTTTCATCACTTGCATTTACAGATGAAAGCTATAATCTTTTGATCAATGCTGGGTTGTAGATGTTTTATAATAAGCCTACACCCCCACACCTGTCGACAAATTAATGCTGGCTCTTGCTGGCAGTTAATTCTGGACAGAAATGATGTAGTAAACTGGACAAGATAAACGCACCCAGGGAAAATATTTCCTGCATTAGGAAAGACACAAACATAAAACTTGCTTTCAGATTTCAGTGCATATAGAATTACAATAACGGGCCCAAGTGAAGAGCTAAAATACCATCCTTTAAGGTTGATGAAGTATGAATACCATTACATAAGAACAGCATTATTCTACCATTATGTTACTTTACATAATTGTACCACTGCATAACAGTATTTTTACTATCAATACCATTTAGAGCAGATGCCAGTGCAGAAAGGCAGTGCACAGCTTTCACACAAGCAGCAAATATTAAGTCCAGTGGCATCCTCATGATCATTCTGTGCCAAACAACACGAGAAATCTAACACTGGATGTGGGGGATACAGGCCATTTGGGGGGGGCTGTTAATCTCCTGTGTCTGTGAAACACTGATGTTTAGTCTTGAATTACATGTTACTTGAAAAGAGAGACCACTAGTACAGACCACTAACACCTTCCTGCTTTAGCCAACAGAGGGAATAAATAGTGGATCCTTCATTGGATTTGAGTCCCTTGGTAATGTCCATTCTTTTCAAACAGATTGCCCTGTTTCAGCACTTTCAAGGCTGTGGGCTGTCACCTTCATTTAGGGTGAAATAAGAAAGTGCAGATACAATCCCAAAGAAACACCATCACAACATACAGGACTTCACTCGTTGCTATATAATGTAACCACTCTTCCTTGCTGAACCAGGTAAAAAATACTTGCTCTGGGGATTGTTTAGGGTTCACCAAGTAATTTTTATGTGTTAACTTCAAACTCCACTTCCAAAAGAGCTAGGCAACAACTATGGGGAGAAAAGGTCTGTATGTTTGACTACAGCATGCAGCACTGTACCTGACTACCACAAGGTGATCGTTTGAAAATAAGAAATAAGAAATAATTTTATAAGAAATAATTAAGAAATAATTTTATAAGGCTTTACAAGACTCGTTATCATGTTTCCTTTGGAAAAGCATTTTTCAACTTGAAAACCTCAACTTAGCTTTACAAAGAATATTTCCAAGATCACTGTAACCTCTACATTTACCAAATCGGCTATTCCTCCTCCCAAAGCCCCCTGGCTTTCCTATGATTTTCATATGCTTTTGGGCCAGCTCTTTCTCTCCATCTAAAGCACACTAAATACCCTACATTTTTCTTCTTTCTTTTTCCACCTGTTGTCTCTATAAACCTTGACGAGCTGAACACTTAAATTTCAAACAAATCCTCTGGAAGGTTGTTATCTCATTGAAATTCTAGGCTGCTAATTTTTCTCCTGCTGAGTCACCTGGGCCCAAACTCCCATCCAAATTTGTGTGAAGCATTTCTCAGCATCATGTTAAGTTCCTTCACTGAATATCTTTCCTCAAGAAATCCCATAAATCCGTTTTCATGGAAGTATTCAACAGATTAAAAGGTCAAGAAAGGAGAGTGACTCGGAATGTGCCTGTTAAATTCCAGTTTGCTCATTTCTGCATCTTTTCCCCATTTTTTATTTACATGTTGCTTAGTTTTTAAGTAAGCAGGGACTTCTTATTTGTATGTGCAGTATCTGGAGGAAGGCATTCTGTAAAATACTACTAGCAGTTTTGCCAATTCCTCTACAAAGTTAAAACTGAAGCATACTTCTGCATGGGAGTTTATGGCCTTTTTATTATTATTATTTTGCTCTAACAGAAGCACCTTTCATTAATGCCTACCAACACTTTCTGTTCATTAATTCTGATTCTGTAAACGGAAATGAAAACAAGATCCTCCACAGAGACTAGTTTTTAAAGGCAATATCTCAAGTCTGTGACTATGTGTCAAATTAAAATCCTGGAGTTGTGAATTCATTTGAGAACTGGAGCCTTAGGCAGCACACATATACATCCCAGTGGAGGCCTTACAGAGCACACACACACACACAACCCCTGTTGAAGGGTTTTTAGCAAAGCAGCCCTGCTCAGAAGCAATGATACAAGAAGCACACTAGAACATTTTTTTCCTAATACTTTTGACACTTGCAGTTCCTAACTGTACTCTGATTTAATCAAGACCCTTAATTTAATGATATTTCATTCCTCTGTCTGAATACACACAGCCACTACCACTTTAGATCCTTATGGATCCCTGCCACCACTCCTGAAGGAATGGGGGATACTGCCAGTCCTGTGCTGAATCTGCTGCCCCGACAGGGATATCACAGAACATCAGGTGATTTATACAGCACCACAATTATGTTTCAGCACCCAAATCACTTCTTCACAAGTATCACAATTCCAATCAGAGTCATAAACCTGGGGCCACGAAATAAACCCAACTTTCATTGCCAAAATCCAATTTGAAGATCCTATTCACAAAATAAATGCTGATCACCAGACCCTTGTGTATTCTGCAGATGTCAATGTGGTGAGGTGACCCAGTGGCCACCACCCAGATTCGGCATGCTGTACTGGTAGAGACTTCTCAGGCAATGAATAACACTGGCAAACTGGGAAGGCAAATAACTGACATTAGTGAGGCAGTTAGAGATGACAGTGAATAAGCCATAGAAATAGCTGGCAAGAAAACAAGGTTTCTTCATTCTGAGTAGGTGCTGGGAAAGCTTAAAGATTTATTCTGAGTCGTCTCAGTTTTAATGGTTTGCTGAGGTCTCTTCAGGTTTGTTTGTTTGTTGCTGGAGTTTTTTATTATTATTTTTATTGCCATTTTTGGCATGCAATCTTGATGAGGGATTTTAACTGCAAGGTGATTAATCTGTGGAAAAGTAGTAGCTGCAGATCTCATAACCATAGCAGCAACATAAAAGTCTGGCAGGAAAAAACAGATTTGAAGAAACTCCCCCTTCACCCCCCCATCAGGATAAGACTTATAATGTGAATTTCTGCCATATATTTATGGTGATACTTTTTCTTTTGAATATGTACACTTTACCACTGAAGTTCACAAACTTGAGAAACAGAACATATTTGAGGCCCAGCACAGTTCTCTCTTCTGCTCTCAATTGTCATCTTGGCATTTTCAGCAGATCTATCAGGATCTTTCCAGTACATAGGTTATCACAGGTGCTCCAAATATACTATGCAACTATACAAAGAGCACTCATTTTTGAAACTGAGCAGCCTAAACCCAAGGTTCAAAGCCTTATAAAGTCTAAGAGCAGCTGTATTTGACAATCCTGGTAATTTTAAGCTCATGTAAGAGTCTCAGACATCAGCGTCCCAAAAGAACCCGCTTTAGATCTGGAGGCAAAATTACACATTACTGATTACATAACTGCAATATACGATTGTGGCCTTAAATCCAGCAGCAGAGCATGTGAATCAATTCTATACTGCAAAAGCATAATTACCAAACTTCATCAAAACCAGATGCCAAATAGACCTGTTTGCAGTATTACAATCCAAATTGTGCTTCCTGCAGTACTTCAGTCTAAAGGTATACAAGCTCTGCTCCAGGAAAGCTCACAAACATATCAAGCACTCCGGAATCCTGCAGAGAATTGTGATTAGGATATACCTATGCAGCGAGTGTCTTCATTATTACAGTAAGTCATAAAAAGTTGGGTTTATTCCAACTAATTCACCAGGAATTAAGCTGAGAAAAGCTTTTTTTGTTTTCTGAGCATTAGTAGTCTGGGTTGTTTTCTTCTAAGAAGCTTGCACATATCAAAAGAAGCTTCAGGAAATGGTACTCCACCCCAAACTCCATCTATCATGGGTACCTGGGACTCTGTCCGGTTTCTGCTAGATGTACTTTGATTATAAATCTTTGGTGAGGTGATTGTGACTGTTCAAAACTTACTGATCATGATAACTGAGCACTGTTACCAACTATAAATACACACTACAGCAGAAATGTTGGCCCTACTTTCTTTCCTTGGAAGATGTGAAGAACATGGCTTGACACCATAACACCCGCTGCAGAATTCATTTGCCATGTAGTCAAATTCTGAATCATCACAAAGAGATGATGAATGATTAGCCATTAAATATTCAGCATAAAATAGTTTTGTGGTTTGAACATTTGTAACAGTGAGGATATTGTGTTCTCATTAATATTCATGTGTGAATTTTGTCTGAATAACTAAAGACTCGAGGAAGCTGAACGGCATGAAAGCGTGAGTCTAGGTCTAAGAACTAGGCACAGAGCCTTTTCCTTTTCACATCACTCTCTGGCACTGGTCTGGTTGCAGTTTCATTGATTAGCAAAGAGTCAACCACGCTTAAAAGCAGTGTCTCTCTTCTGGTAAAGGGCAAAGAAAGTGAAGAATTTGCTGTACAAGTGTGTGTGTGTGTACACACATGCACACTGGAGAAATTATAAAAAGTATATAATCTTTCAGGTACATTCTTAATTTCTCAGATAAAGTTATTTCTCTCCTATTTACAGCATGATGACGGACAGCACAAGCTTTTAAATTCAGAGACTTGGCTTACTACTTTAAGGAAATATTTTCCAGTCACTGAAGAGCAAGTTTTTGGTAAACCCCATAAACAGGTTTAATTTTCTGGTCATTTTAGATGCCACACTAATGGTTTGATTCCTGAAAGACTATTATTTTACCACATCTTCCTTATAAGCAAGGATTACACAATATTATAATGATCTTCTAGTTGCTGTGCATCATCTTAAAATAGTCTTCACTGGACTGTAACATTTTTTATTATTATTCAGTAAGTTTGATCCTTTTATGGCTTGAGCTCCTCTGGTACAGAAAAGTAGTAGGGAACAAAAGGAGCTCTCTCTCAAATGGTCAGAAGTCTGGAAGTTAATAAATTACATACCAATCTTTCAGTGTTGAGACATGCAAATAATCTAAGTATAGAGAAAGGTGACAAGAATGGGCATTCCACAAAGAACTTTGCCTTTCTTGACTTCTTCCAAGCCACTGGCCTCTGCAGGGATCAGAATTTGCTACTTCATATATCTGGTGACACTAAGGAAAATGGCTTTTACAGATTGACTACTTGAAAAAAAAATAATCGAAGTTCTAAACTGTTGGTTCACATAACGTAACAGATACCTATCCCTAGTTTAAGGGAAATTTAGTATCTAATTGAAACAGCTTCTGTCATTTTGGTTTATCTGCCTAAGAATTCACTGAGCAAGCACAAAGTCTGTTCTTCCTAGGAAGTGTGCATAGAAAATCTAGTGCTTAGAGGGGATGTTGGATGTTCATAGAACCTCCAAAGTGTGACAGTCAAGAGCAAGCATAATAGAATTGATATGAACATGCCTAGCAAATGTGTCCTCAAATTCAGATTTGAAATTCAGGATTGAAAATACAGATTACAAACCCCACTCAACTACCTTTCTGTGTGGATTCAAATGTCTACAAAAATAAATGCAGCAGAAGACCATCCAGCCACTGTCACATTAAAGCTGAGCCAGTCACAAAAACTTTCAAAGGAACTAGTTATTTTGGCTCTGTATTTTTGGTTGCTATTTTCAGAACAACATTATCTAGAGTGGCCAATGACTGACTTTTAAACCTCTCAGCTAATCCCAAGTTAAACTATTAGAACAACACCAGGAAGCTGTAGTGGAAACTCTGCTGTCGGTGTGATGTATTCCTTCAGCAATACATTGACATTTAAGAGATAAATTGTAATCCCATAAGGAGATATTGCTAATTATGTTTTAGGAATATAATTTTATATCCATTCTTAAATCTAAACATAAACAGTTTTCGTTAGATCATCAAATATTTGAGCTAAAACTAGAATCTGTGTCACCTTCAGAGGTATTCTTCATTATTTATGACTGAATCTCTTCTGCTAATACATCACTTGTACACCACTTGCATTTTCATCACTGCTCTGAAGCAACTAGTAAATCATACCCGTATTTCTCATACTATTCTCTATTCTCAAACCCTGAATTAAATGTGAAGAATAGAAACTGCACTGATGCATTCTGAAAAGCCCAGCACAATCATAACTCAAATACTTTCTCACAATTTTTCTATTAAAGTCAAACTGGCAAACTTGTGACTCATCAAAGCAATTTTCTGATACAATACTCTGAAGCGTTCCCACGGGGGGACTGGGCCAGGGGATCCACCACCAGCAAATGAGGATGCAGCCTGCAAATGTATCAGTTAATGGATATTTAATCAAATGAAAGCACTTTTCATTGGCATATATGGTTTGCTTTTTAAATCTAAAAGGCTGATTTGTATCCTCTTCAGGCCTTTGCTAGTGTGGCTTTGTTCAGTGGGGCTTTCTGGAGCAGAGAGGCCACGTGGATGCTGAAGCAGCTCGAAAAAGGCAAACTATTGTGACATGATGACATGACCAGCATGCCTTGTGCCACTCACCACAACATGGGTTCTGATTCTAAGCAATGAGCTCAACTGAAGACAGTCTGGCTCATGGCTTTCTCCAGCTAAACAAACAAGGGAAACAGGCTGAAAGAAACAAATGGTCAATGGCCATTTACCTCCAGCTTGTCAGCATCACTTGCCCCAAAGCCACCTGCAGTGTTAAATATTAGAAGGGAGAATACACTTTCAGGCAATAGCTGAGCTGGATCTACAGCTTCAAGAAACAATGTATGAAAAGATCCTAGAAGATAGGCTGGGTAGATTTTCAGAAGTTTGTATTGATGAATGCCTTGCAAAAAACATGTACAGGTTATGTGAACCAAGACTGCATAGAAAAACATCACTCAGAAGCTAGTGTCAGAGGAGAAAAGATGTATGTGCACATTTGGTGTGTATTTTCATGAGGCATCAACTTTTCAAAACAGGACAGCTGCTGAGCAAGCTACTCTTGACATGAATGAGGATCACGTATCTACTAATGTATCAATTTATCACCTGTTAAAATGTGTCACGTTGTTCATCTCTACAGATGACTTGATGGTCAGCCAAATAGGAATCTGGCATCCTAGACAGAATTATAATCTCTAATTTTTCTTTCTGGGACCTAATTGTCCACGTCACTCCCTAAGGAAGGCAAAACCACTACAGAACTTCAAAGAGTCTTTGAAGAGTTGAAGGACTTGGAGGACTTAAAGGACTTTGGAAAAAGACTTTGGACAAAGTTTATTGGTGCTTAGAGCAAAAAGCTGGACTACAACATGATTTTCTTTTTTTTTTTCTTAGAGAAGGATCCAAGAGAGACAATTGAAAATACTTGTAAGTTTAAATTCAGGAAGAAAACAGGGAAAAAAATAATCAAAGTTACCAAAATGATAACCAGCACTTCTACTTACATGTCTAAGATAACTGAGTTTGGATTAAATGAGGCAGTAACTGTATGTTCCTTCAACATCAGTTGTGTGTAAAAGTGCATCCACTGTAGAAATCAGTGAAAAGTGCATTCCCTCCAGGAGAGTTGTTAATGATTTCTTCCTTGACCTGGACAGGTTTGTAACATGGAAAGGATGTTTCTTGGGAAGAAAATGACCCAACGGTGGGGGTAACTGCTATTTGGAGCATCACCACAGGTATTACAGATGGTATCGATGCAAAATAGAAGTTGTTGGCTCCTCACACAAATGAACAGGGAACAGGCCACTCACATCTCTTGTCAGACCACTGTTAGATCACAGTGGTAATGTATTGGACAGGGTATGAAACAAGCTGCTCTCCAGCTTCTCATTCCTCCAGCTGCTCAGTTTTATCATAGCATGTAATAGGTTGATAAAATGAACTTCTGGAGGTAACAGATGGTTCAATTCCACATCCTATTTTTTTCTGCAGCAGTGCACCTCAATTCTCTCCCTCTTCCACACATGAGCTTCCTTCTCTTCAACCTTGTTCCCAGACCAGCCAGCACTTCTTGTCTCCCTAACTGTGTTTAGAGAGATCTATCATCTGAAGAAAAGACCTTGAGAAGAAAATCCCCCAAACCACCAGGAATTGCTGCTGCAATCTGGCTTTGATTCCTGCCATTTCAGGAGAGGTCACAAGCTTCTCTTCTTCTACAGTTAGAAGTCTCACCCTTGCTCTGCTGCTGTACCAAGGACACAATGTGCTGAGGAATTCGGCAGCTGAGCTGTTAGCTGCTCCTAAGCAAACAGAGAGCAACATGGCACAAGAGTAAGCACTGAGGAACAAATCAGGTGACTTTCAGTATGACCCCATTCTTAGGTCTTTTACCTTAGCCTTTACACTGATCAACTCCCACTTTTAAATGGAACAGTTGTGAATGATCTGGAAAAGCTACTACATACTATATGAATGCATTTGGGAAAAAAAGATATTACAGGGAGCCTGCTTGCTCTCTCCTTATCCCAGGACTCTGATGCAGGAAAAGCAGCAGAACATGACAACAGCATTTCCTGTCCCTCATTCAAGTATGCTTCAGTCTGGTCAGGCACCTTCTTTCCCTATCTTTCCTCATTCAAAAGTTTTAACAGTCTTGGAATAGACCCTATAAAGTGTAAATTAATTAGGTTAAGTAAATGAAGTGCAAATTAAGCTTGGACAGTAGAATACATGCTTTTGTATTTAATAACAGGATATTTATATTCTGAAGAGATTATTTCTACAGGGTTTTAAGGAAGGTTAAAGAAATATTTGTATACCTTTCATTTTAAGAAGAGGAAGAAGAAATGAGCTTGGTTTGTAATAGAAGAATTACAGTACAACTATTACTCCCTAATTAATTCTGTCTGTGAGTAAATCAAAGCTCTAATTATAGACACAAAATCTGCTCAATATTGTGGAATATTTATGCAAAACATTATTCCTAGCACTTATTAGCTAAAATATAATGTCTCACTAGAGCTGAAGCAGCAATTTTAAAAAGAATGTCATCATTTTTTGCCACTCTTTACAGCTCAATACATGCAGAGTGCACGAGAGTAGTTTCTTTTTTTATAAAGTACTTCGTAAATCCCCACTGACAACTGGTTCAGTTCCTCCTTTAAGAAACATCTGTCTGTATTTAAAGAAAAACTCAAAAAATCCTTAAAACATTTCTCTTACCATTATGAAATAATGTCCTTTAGCACCACAGCCGTTATCACATTTCAGAAATTACATCTGACCCCCTTCTCCATGCACTGTACCATCCACTAGCACCACGCAACCTGTCACTCATATTGCCACTGCATCTTTAAATAATAACTCCCTCCAAGCCCTCATTCTGAAAGTTAGTCTAGCCAGAAGACTTCAATCTACTCAGCTCAATTTAGTGAATTAAAGTTACTCAGCATTTTTTGCAAATCCAGATGCTTTGCTAAACATTTTCATAGCTAGACAGGGTGAAAAAGAAAGTGTTTGGGAAACAGACTCAGAGTCTGTTGTTACTGAGAGGATTAAGTGATTATGACCTGCCAAAGAACATGTACACCTTAATGTCAATAAAGATAAAAAATATAATTGTCATATGACTGGTGCCATTCATGTTAAAATTTGTAGGTTGATGACTCAGTGTTTCTTTACATGACAAGTAAGAGATATTCTAGCAGAGTAAGACTGAGTCTCTAAAGTATGTACATTTTGAGTTATTTCCTCTATCACTTGAAAATGAAAATTTGAAATAAGAGTCTTAAATTTCAGTGGACTTCCTTTTATTTAATTTCAAAACAGGACATTTTACTGTTAGGAAGGGAAGAACAGTAAACTTCAAATTGACCAGCCATCATCCAGTCTAATTTTATTCCACGGAAATTCAGAGCCTGCAAACACTACACAGGCTACTGACTGACATTCACTTTTACACAAAAGCTGTGGCAAGCATCTGATCAAGCACCATAATAAACACAGAACAGAGGCAGAGTGCACTAAAAAGGTATTAGCAAGATGGCACAAAACCATTTCTTTTCAAAGGTTAATGAATATTTTTACTAGATCTGCATCTTCCACAAAGGGTAATGAGCATTTTCAGTAGATCTGCATTCTCCTCTAAAAGAAGGGTGGACACAAGAAGTCTCTGATAACCTTTAAGGTAATTCAAAGAAAATACGTCACAGAGCCCAGTGATTTTATGAAGCACAGTAACTTCTATTGACCCAGGAGTGGTTTAGATTGTTTTAATCTGGCTCCAGCTTTAAACTCCACAGTTTCAAAGGAAGTGTGATAATGATCACTTCACTTCTGTCCTTTGAAGTTTCTTCACCTACTCTTGCTTGATACTCAGATCTCCCATTTAGTTTCCATAAACACACAGAAATCACAGCTTATTAGTCTTTCTGATATTATTAGGACTAACAAACTAACTCTCACAGAGGAATTAAAAATAGAGGTGAATGTTGTAAAAATTACCATTTCCAGAAGACTGTGAAAAGGGAAAACTACAATAGAAATTAAGTGTGTGCATCAGCTGGAACACATAAAAAAAAAAAAGGAAAAAAGAAAAAATAATCCAACAAACAACAAAACCCACACTCACAGCATTGTTCTGCATTTATCTCATTTACCTCTTTCAGACTAAGTAACACGGCCAGCCTCTGAAAAAGCATGCTGGGAAATAAAAGTACAACCACCATGATAGGAAACTCAATAATTATCACTTCAGGAATCAGTGGGGTAATCAGAGCACAAGAAACCTTATTTTTGCTGTCTTAGAATATGAACCTGAACAACCTTTGTCACCGTTTAAAAACAGGCAGATTTCTTCCTTTTTACTACAGGTCCTGTACATGGGAAGGGAGAAAGAAATAGTAGATACATGTATAGGTATGTCCTTGGCAGACAGAGGACAGCTTTGGGTTGTATGTGCAATCCCTTACACACTTTGGCAAAGGGAATGTAGCAAAACAACTCTATTGCATTGGTGAGAAAATTGGCTGTGTATCCTGTCAGCATTCTCAGAGGGCAGAGGCTGAAAACACTCCAGAGAAAGGTGTGTGGGGGGGGGGGAGAGTAAAACAAAGTAGTTACAGCTGCTTCACCCTCTGCAATGGGGTCATACTTGGAGCAAACCAAATTCAAAGATTAATCTTTCTATTTTGTACTGTCATCCTCCTGTACACCAAAGAAAGCACAAAGTGTGTGTCACTACATCTTGCAGTAACCTCATCAGAGAAGCAGCTAGTGGGTATTTAGGGTGTTGAGCTTATTGTAGTGCAGGAACTGCAGTTCAAATGCCTGTTTTTCAGAGCACTCATTTCCTCTCATTGCAAGGCAAAGAATGTGGTTCAGAAAAGGGAGAAGGAATGGCATCCTTTAAGGAATATTTCAAGAAAACTGGGCTATGTAACTGGAGTACACGAATTATATGCTCCTTCTGACAAATGCAGGCTGCTACTTTAAGCCCAACTAGAGATACAACTGCAAAGTGACAATGCATCATCTCTGTAACCTATGCATTTACTTATTTATGCAGCCCATATATTTAGCTTTCCTAACACAGTTAAATCAAGAATGCTAATGAAGCCAGGCGATCTCTGGAGTCAGTCAATCCTCTTAATATATTTTCAGAGTTCCATTTTCTTCCAGTGTTAAAATTCCTGTTTAGAGTGTAAATGCTATTAATTATGACAATAATGAGCTAACACACACATTTTTCCACCTTTAAATATCTAAACAATCTTAATAATTTACCAAGTGGCTATGAGTGATGTTTAGCTTCTGGTACAAATTAGCTAATGGCATGCACAAGAAAATGATATTAACATAAGTTTGCAATTTAAACCCTTGCACTCTAGCGTGATGCTGGAGTATTTTGTCTCTTCTCAAAAGAGGACTCTCAATACTTTTCCCAACTTATTATCTGCTGAAATTATTGGTGTTTCTGTAGTGAAGAGATGGAAACAAAGGTTTAAAGGCAAGTATTTGGAAACTGATACGGGAGGTTTAATCAAAATGCTGCTATGTCAAACATAGTTAGAAAATAATAGAGTTGGCACCTGGACAACTTCTGGAACTTCATTTGAGGCTTTCCTGTTTCTGTAAACAGCACAGCACTGGGATGAAACTCCAGCAGTGCTGCTTTCACTAGCTCATTTTCTATTCTTGTAACAATGCACCTTAATTCCAATTTGATGAGCATTCCTGCCAGCAACACATTTTCATTTTCCTAAACCTCTGTCTGGGGACTTAGAGCTGACGATGCTGTTTTAAGGCAAATTTCTTGCAGTCATTGCTACCTATTCCCATCTAGACAGCCTTGCCAATATGCACGGTTCATACTGTGGCTCTGTCCTCACTGAGTCTGAATTAATCCTTTCTATTCACGTTCTGCTCCTACAGTCTCAAACTATCTCCCCAAGGAACTTTACTATGTCACCCATTCTATTAAGGTGACAAAATTAGCTTTACTTACTGGTAAATGCTTATTAAAGCTTCTGAGGGTTGAAAAGTTAGACAGGTATGGATTTTAAATCATTAACTTCCATATTTATGCACTAGATTAACTCTAAATGTTGCAGCATTCTTTAGGACCAAAACCAGAAAATTTAAAATTGTATAAATGAAGATGAAAAAGCTCAGAAGGTGCTTTGTAGCACTATTTTTTAATACAGGCTGAGTCTTTTGTAGCACATTATTCTTCAGACCTCCTACCTTCCACATTCTAACTTCCTGATACTCTTCTCTTGCTAAACTTAATATTCAGGTACTACTTCATCCTCAGAGTCCTCTTCCAATTGCTTAATCTTGGATTTTACTTCCACACCTTTCTTTCAAGAATTGCATTTATGTTCTTCCCTGCAATGCCTCCTGCATGTTTTCATTGTGCTGCTTTTCACTTCTGGAACATTACTATACCAGCAGTCCTCACATCCATTCTCCTGTGACTGTTACTACACTTCCCTAGTTTCTGCCTTTAGGAACAAGGAAGGCTTGGACAAACCCACAGTCATGACTTTCAAGCCTGCCAAAGATCTAAGAGAAAGGGTAACATAATATATCCTTCAAGGTAACCAGTCCAATGCCACTTGTGTCTTCTACAATAGCAACAACCTATACTTGCCACAATATAGTGCACAGCATGTTCACAGGTGGAAGATCAGGCACAATATGTGTATTCAGAGAGTGCAGCAACCAAAGATCCTCTAAAAACCAGGAGTAAACAGAGGTGTGACATATTCTTGTCCTTTCTAAGATATGACATGTCAATACTAGCTATCCTCACCCAGTAGTTCCTCCAGCAGACTGACTCTGCAGAAAACACAAGGGTAAAACAAATAACATACAAGACATCAAAAAAACCCTTATTAAATGACTTTTGCACCAGTATCCAACTGATTCTGTCCTATGAACTAGAGTACACAAGAAATAAGCTAAGGTCCAGGGCATTAGGTTTACTTTCCAAATAGATCAATAAAAGTTTCCTGATGTACTATTTTATTAATAACACCTTCAATATCAGTAGCTGTTAAACTTCTCATTATAAGGTCAGCTGGAGAGAGCATGGTCTGTATAACTATGAATGTGAAGACAGACAGCAAGCGTGAGCTTGATGGGGCATATACCCAACAATCTCTCTTACAATGCATTCCAGTGTTCCAGTTTTCTACTGGTCTCCAACAGTTTTTCCTGTGGAGAAACCTTCCAGAGTCCCCACTGAGAAACCTTCTTTCAAAAAACAAAAAAAATAATCAAACCTATAAATATATTACAGCTAAAGAGCAATCCTGTGTTTCCCTGATACATTTTTTGACACAGTGATTTTGAAGAGTAAGTTTCATTTTCCAGAGTTTAGATACATGAAAGAGTATTAAATTGTCTAACAGTTCCTTCCACTAATCCTTTACCTAACTTTTATTAGTGTTTTAAATCTTTATTAAACTTTGATATTTAATACATTTGATAATCTGCTGGATGCTAAATTTTTTCCTCTGATTATTTTACTGGCAACATCTGTGCTCAGTAAATTGGAATTCTCTAAACAGGGTAACATTATATTAATAAGCCAACATCTTTTGGTCTTGATGTTTAATTCGTTGTTTTTATTAGTATATTTCCAGAAGAAGATTTAATTTGTACATATTAAGCACACCAACCACATGGCCTCACACTCAGGATGCGTTTCATTAAGTGTAATCCATAGTAATGAATCTTTTCAAATCTATAATACAAAACACTCCCTCCTTTTCATGCCACCTCACATGCTTCTTGAGAAACTAAATCAAATTTATTAGGAAGGAAGCTAAAAATTCCCATTGTGGTATGAGGTATCGATCTTCGCTGTATATAGATTTCCACTCATCCCAGGCATTGCCATTATTCCTCCAGCAAGACTTTAGGGATAAAGGTGGCTAAAGGAATGCTCCCTTCCTCAGCTTCAATATCTGCCAATTGCTGCAGTATTTGTTAACAGACTGAGACCGTGGTGTGAAGTTCTCTTTCTCAGGGGACCAACTCTGCCTTCATACTATTAATGATCTCATTATTTCCTACATATCATGCAGCTGCAAAGGAGGTGCAGTCTTAAGATAATTTTAAAAAAAAATATCTTTTAGGAGAAATGTACTTTCAGACAAAGACACACATCTTGGAATAAAATAAATTAATCATCTATTTACTTGCAGCACATGTTTAGCATTTCCAGGGCTTGTGTATCAAGTCTTGATTACAGGATTATCAGAGCCTGTTTTTAGCTAATCTGTTTTTAATGAAGGCATGCTTGCCAGCCTGGTGTCCCCATCTCCGTCAATTTTACTTCACAAATTTTAACTTTATTATCTGCCAAACTGAAAAACAGCCCATAAAACCAAAGAAAAGTAGTAAAAGTATTTTTTAAGTCCTAATATAAAGCTTTAATTAAGGAAAGCATTTAAGCAAGTGCCTGATTTTATGCCAAGGCTTAAGCACATGTGAAATTAGTCTTAAACATTATGGTGAATTGGACTCCATGTATCATTAACAGTTTGAATTGAATTGCATCAAGAGTCATCTATGTTATACAACTTTTGTCTTCAGTAAGTCATCAATTTCTAAGCCAGGGACAAACTAAACAGTCAAGGCAAACGATCATGATAATAAAAAGCATGCTTGTGCCCACTGATGGGATAACTGATGTGCTAGTCTCTGTAATAAAATGCCACTAGAGTAAGAATTCCTCAGGGAATTCCTCAAAGCCACAGTAAGCGAAATTCTGAAGAGTCTGAAAAACTTTTGGTGCTACCTTGACAGTGCAGTAGGCAAAAAGAGGTGATTATGTTGAGTAGCCTTTGCTCATCTCTTACTCAAAAACCAGACCTGTGCCAGCCCAGACCCCAGGGAAAGATTGCTTTAACATCTATCATACAATGTAATGTGTAAATCTAGGAAAGGCAAAGAAAAATCCGCCTGTAAAAACTGGGGGTTGGTTGTATAGAGGCTTCTGAGACAGACTGGCTGGATTAAAGGGCTATTACGGACCAGACTGCAAATGTGGTTTTGAGAAAAAGAGGCTCTTTAAGGTAGAGACTAGTAACTATTTTGAAAGCTGCTGCCCTGCACTGGGATGACCTCTAACCTTTCAAATTTAGTTTCTGAATTAGTATTTTAAATGTTTGTTTATGTTGCACCTTCAAATCACCTGGTGGATCCCTTCAAACTCACTTGGAAGCTTACCATGAGATCCTGTAGAAAATTACTGGTGCCTGGAGGCCTCCCCTAAAAAGGTCTGGATCAAGCAGAGTAAAACTCAGAAGCATTTGAGGCTGTTGTTCTGACAGGTGTCCCACCCTGCTCAGGAGCAAAGGCTAACCTCAGTTCTAAAGACTTCAGTTTTAATTCTAACTCAAGCTTCAATTCAGGACCAGAGCAAACACCAGGACATGTACTAACTGCGCTACCAACTCCAGCTTACTTCTGCAAGGAGGTAATCTCTGTGACAAATTTGTATTTTCTTTCCTTTAAATGTGTTTTCGCTGTCATATCACTGCCTCCACTTTCAATGACACAACAGCAAAGGAAATAGGGGCGAGACATTGATATGCAAAAGACTGTAAGCCAAGGAGGCACATTTCTGAAAGTAAACCCCACAAGATGGCTAACTTTTCCTGTGACTAATGAAACCAGAGTAATCAGTCACTGTCAAACATCTCGCAATAATTTGAGATACAAATTCATGTGATTGGATTAAAACAGTTAACAGACCTTTGCCTTCATACATAACAATAAAATTAGCCAGTGTACTTATTAATTCATAGAGGAAGCACTTAGGCTTAAGTGGCGTATGGCTGTGCCAAAATATAGCAGATCTGATGACCTGACCTATGATTAAAATGATGAGCTACATTCGTTTACATTCACTTTTTTTAATGATAAATCTTTTTATCCCTTTGTTACAAAGACAAGAGGTTAGCTCATGTACTCAGACACTGAACAGTATTATCTCATCCGGAGGATGAAGCAAAGATACAAGATACGCATTTATTTATTTATTTTTAAATTTAAGTGTCAAGTTACATAAGCAAACTATTTACAGAGAACTGTGTCTGGCAATTCATACAGGTACATATTTTCTACGACAGAGCAATTGGGTTTCACCAGCTTCCTCAGGCTCCGCAGCAGAAAGTACAAGGAAACTTATCAAACCGACACCACCATTCTCGCTATTAAATGCAGCAGAACATGATCTTATTTGTGCAGATACAATTCCTCAGCATATAAATAAAGAGCCTCCAGGTGACTCTCTCTGTAAATGACCTCAGCTTCACATACTGCTTTTGCTACACTGTAAATGCTGCTGGTAAGACACTGTGGATAACAAGAGGGAGGTAACTCAGGAAGCCTGGTGTAGAATGGGGAGTAGTGGGGGAGCTGCCAGTATCCAAGAAGCATCTCGAGCAGCGCTGCTGTGCAGCACAGACCACGGGGGAGTACCCTCCATCCCACGGGCACTCTTTCAGCAACAGACAACCCCTGCTGAAGGCCAACGTGCTCAGGGGCCTCTGCCTGAGCAGCCCTCCCAGGGAACAGGCTTTTGGCCACTTGATCTTGCTGTGTCCTAGCACAGCTTCCCTTTGCAACGCTCCAGGGAAAATGGAATAAATCTCATTAAATCAGTTTTACCAGGGAAAAATACTGAGGCCTCATAAACAAACCAACCAACTCATCAAAAAAGTCAGCATCTGAAGTGTCAGAACATCTAATTAAAGCCAAGTAATTAATTCTACTGTGACAGACAGTCACTGACACTATCTGTACTGCACTGTATTAATTCTGCACATGGCACATACATACACATGATTTACATATATCCTGTAAAGCCTGCTTTCTAGTGCAGGCCCTATTCATTTTATCCAAAGCTAGATAACCAAGAGTGAGAATGGATGATGCTTATGAATAAAATCTCTACAGCTTTAAATAGCATTTAACTGTGTAAGTCATACACCTCATTTCAATGTTAACCACTGACTGTGAGGACAAATATAATCAGTTATGGGCTTCCTCCACGGTTTGTTTCTTAAATAAAAGGGCATACAATGTATGCAAAAACTATTGATTGGCTTAGCATCTCTTAGCCATGGCCTTTCAAAAAAAGACCTGTCCAACTCAGTAAGCCAGGGCACCTCAAATGGAGAGGCAGTCCTGCTGAAAAGGCAGGAAAAGTGGAGGAGCAAGAATCTAATCCCCAAAGAGGGGGTCAGGGAGAGGGCAAGGAGAGTGGAAGCAGGGAGACTGGAGGGAGACTCTAGGATGAGAGCTGCAGCAGAGAAGCCCCCATAATGACAGCTGCCTGCTGTGCAGTGCTCACCATCAGCAAGGGAAACCACCACAGCAGCAGAACACCACAGCCTCAGGTTTTGAAGCATGAGGGAAATGCCAAAAATAAAACAAACAGTTGGGGGAACAATGGGAATATGAAGAAGGATGGTCTAAAGCACCACAAGGGAAGGAACTTCTCCTCCTCAGAAACGATTTTTACTGAAGAATTTCCTCAAGCATATTCACTTTTGATGAAGTAAGTCCAAATTGCATTAAAAATTATTTTTCAATAATCTCACCTTTTGGGAAAAAAAAAAAAAAAACAAACCCAAAACCTTCTATGTACTTCAAATCTATTTAAATTAATTAAAAAAAAGAAAACCATAAACTGTCCTTCTTACTAACACAGAGAGAGTGAAATGCAAAGGATTGCATGCCTTTAATGTGATGCACAGGCTTTGTTCTGGCAGCTTGCACAGGAATTAAATATCACTGAAAGAACCTAACATCCCTGCATATGCTAACAAGATACATGAATGATGGGGGAAGCTTTGCCTTTAACAAGATAACAGAATCTGGACCCGCTGAGGGGGACAGGCAGCACACTGTAACGTCAGAAGCATTACTGGCACTGGAAGCACCCATGCTCTCCTTTGCCAACAGTTCTCAACTCTGGCTTGGAATGGAGCATCCATAATGTGAGTTAATCATTCATCTACCCCATCTTTTTACCCTGTAGAAAAAATCCAATAGAAGGTATCCATTAATTTTCAGTTACGGTGCTTTTCTGTTATGTTAGTATTTGATTCCTTCCAATGCCTTGACTCCAGCCACATTTTCCAGATTGGTTCTCAGAACAACGAAAAAACCCCTGTTAATACCTGATAGATAATAAATCCACAAATAAAAACAACCTCAGCTAAAATGCAACTAAGGTAAGCAAATTAACTAGTGATAACGAAGGCTCTTGATGCTTATTACTCGATGGGCAACATACATCTCATTCAGTAGGCAAAAAAGAATATTCCATACAGTTGTATTAGCCAGTAATTGAAATGCTTTTTGCAATCCCATGTCCTTTTAATTTTGCCTCCAAATAGCATATCCTCAGATTAAAATGCCAAACTCGGTCAGTAATTTAGCATTTAATGTATGTCAAATGTGTAAGTATTTGCTACAGAACCAAAACTTCGCAATAGAAATAAACTCTGCTATTTAGGCTTTCATTTAACAAAAGAATAATTGCATTTAAAAACTCAGGGTTGTAAAGAAATGTACATAGGAAAGTAGATGATTTAAGTGTTTTAGTCACTTACTGCTAATGCTGAAGACACTATTAAGTCATGGGTTTACCAAATGTGAAAGAACCTTCAAAGAAACCTTTACCCTTCAACAACTTCTGCAACAAATTGTCAAACACAGAAATTTCTAGCACATTCATTGCTAAAACTTCTGGAGCACAAAGATGCTTGCAGATTCAACCCAATGTAATGGCTTTAGATTACTTATGGATCAGAGTTTCATTTCAAATTCATTTCCATATACAATTTAAATTTTCCTAAAGTTGCCATACGTTTTGCAATATGCTATGTTATTCTTACTGTAAAATGTTGGTTCAGCTTGCCATGGCATACATTGGACCCTGATAACTGTTAGTGATATTTAAAACTATAAATGATAACCAGTAACCTGTAACTGTAGTACAACAAACACTTAAGCTTCATACCTAACAGCTGCTAGTAGCTAACCTGGAGTTAGGGAGATCAATGGGTTGCATAAGTGTGAGAGGTGAAAACAGAAGCACTAACTAGGAAAAAAGCACAGCTAGGAAGAAATTACCGCCAAGTTGCCCTGTTGTCAAGTAATTTCATAATGGTTCCTAACAGTCACTGTTATGTTTTCCCTTGAAATACCTATTCGTTATCAGATATGGTTTAGCTGGATCACTGGTATACAAAATTTTTGTTCCTTTCACCTGTAAGTACACCAGAAGTTCCACTGTGTTAGCACATACAGTCTTGCTGTGATCCCATGCTGGATCAGGAATATGGTTCAGCTGTCTGTTTCTAAGACGCAGTTGAGGCTTTCTTCACTTGTGTTAGTACTGGTGGTTAGCACAAGTTAATGCTAGATGTGTTTTAGTGTTCAATGAAGAATTAATAGAATTTCACTCAAGTTAGTTTTGAAGGCAAGTATAACTGTGATAAAATCCTGTTCATTTATGGGATCATGAGAAGATTCTCATTCCAATCTAACCAACCATCCAGTATATAAACCCTTCCAAGCTTAGCACTGGCACAGACAGACAGTTCATTAACAGGAGCTACTGGAGCAGATCTTCACCAATCACATTGGGAAGCCATCCCTCATTAGTTTCATAATTACACTGTATATGTCCCACACACCACATATCATGTTTTTGAGCTATTAAAATATAGCTTTCATTTTCTGAAAGGCTAACCACATTAAATCACAGAAGCCAGGAGTAGCTCTCCCTTAAACAAACCATAATTCACACTAGACATTTAAACTGACTATTTTCTGAATGACACAATCTAGCAAGGTGCAGTACTGCTGATCTTCAGAAGCTGCTTGTTCTTCAGAGATCAGATTTTAATTATGAAGAAAATGTCAGTTGTGATGAATAGGCTGGTAAATGAAATAACTATCTTTTCTTTGCATGTGATATTCTAGGCACCGTTATTCTGACCATCCCTTGAAAAAAGCTGGAAATGCTCTTTAAATCCAAGTCACTTAGACTTTGTATGACCAACAGACACACTGCGTACATTTCACAGACAAAACGTATTTAAGATACAACCCTGTACATGCTTAATTCCGTTAACAAGACAGCACAGAATTTTGCCTTGAAGGACTGGTCACCTAAATACATTGAGATTTTTTCCAGTGAAAAACAAAGCAAACATGCATGATCATGTACAATTTTGACTACTTGTGCTTTTCTAGCTACCACTACACAGAAACAACACTAGCAACAATGCAGGAAGGCTGCCTTCTTCCTCTTCAAATGCCGAGGTACAGGTAAGCTACAGTGTTGGCAATTAGATATATACAGCATGTAACTGCACTGAGACTGTCAGTGTATCCCCATCACCACCTTCCTGCAGAAGCATCAAGCAACGGAAAATGGAACCAAGGTTTGATGTAGTGGCTTCTGAGTACGTCTGAGGCTACTAAAGGCATATCAAGTAATTACTATAAAGACTACATGTTTACATCACTTTTGTGACAGGTTATTCTGAGGAAAGCATCATCCTAAACACTTAGCTAAACTGTGAAATGTATGCACTAATTAGTTTGCACTGTAGGTGGCAATTCAAATTGTACACAACTGGAAGTATGTATTTAGAGGATTTACGATTTAAGAAAAAACACTTTTTTTAAAATCAAACTCCTGTACATTTAAATTTTCACTAGTGCATAAACCTCATCTACAACAGTGTTACTTGTGCAATCTTCTGTGTTCTGCCACACACTCCTGAAGCTGTCTGTAAGCTGTACCCCAATAAATTACAGTATTAACTTTGACTGTCTGTCCATCATATCCATTCTTTTTGTGAAGCAGAACAATGCATCATTTCTTAATAGCATTTATGTTAATGGCATGATAAAGAAGTCTACAGAGGTATACTATAAAGATTCTTGTCTGTTACTGCAACCCAAACTTACAATTTCATGCTTCCTTGGCCCAAATGAGACAAAAGCATTATACATAAAGACATATAAATACAACCACTACATTTTCTTTTAAGAGCACCTCAAGATTCTGTAGAAATCCAAAGATAAGAATCTTAATTGCATATGCTAGACACTTTTCCTCAATCAAGGTAAAGACATCACCTTTGCCACTATTTCCATTTACCTCTCCCAAACTACAAGTGCACACAGTCCAATTTGAAGCTACAACTGATTTGCATTCAAAAGAGCCTACCAGTAGGTTATTTCAGTTAGATTTCCCTTCCTTGACTTCCCTTCTTGGCTGATCCAAACTTGTACTCCCCAGACTCTTTCACAGAAATAAAAAAAATCAAACCTTTCTCATTAACTTCAAAACCATCACTTCCACACCACTTAGTTGTTGTTTTTTTTTTTCATACTGTGAAAATACTTGGGGACTACACTGCAATATGGAAGACTTCCCTTTAATAACAATGAAAATGAATTATTGAATCCCTTACTACTCCCCAACTGTAAAATGTCATCAGCAATTCTTATAAGATCACCAGCTGTTGAAAACGGCTTGACTTTCTAGGCTGACCTTTAACATTTGTAGTTTGCAAGAAGAACTCGGTACTTTTACATCGGCTTAGAACAGATCAAAATGAAAATGAGACTAACACTAAAAATGGCCTCAGATAAATTTATACGCGTGTGTGCACATGTGTATAGGTGCCAATAAGCACTCACCTGTTCATAACACTCACTCAAGGCTTCCAGTGAACACTTTACTACCTCCTCTTAAATTTAAACACTTAGCCTATATGTGAATGTGACATTTCAAGTGATTGGTTTTTAACTAAGAACAGCATCAGGTGGATGACAGGAAAAAAGGTTGGTGGTACCTGGTATGAAGGACACCGGGATGAATGAAGGATACAAATGAAAGGTAACAGGATAAATTGGTCATGTGCAAGGGCTGTTGGCAGCCAACATTCTCCAGTTTTATAGGCCACCTTCACTGAGCACAGTGCTCACTCAACATTCATAAAGTAATTTGGCTTCATAAATGGCATGGCTATGTTGTGCCTGTAGCTGAAGATCTGGTTCAGTTCAAGGCTGGAGACATTTAACTTCTTGTTACCAATTTGTTGGTTTGCTTGCTGAAACTAAGTGAAACTTTGACAACCTTATTATGAAATTCCTGTAAGATGATGACAGGTCTTGATGACCAAACAGGTCTCATTAAAGCAAATAATAAGATGACAATAGTGCTCTGGTGATGCTTCATCTTTCAGCTGAACTCCTTCAAACACCTCACATAGGGGGTGTAGAAAACAAAACCTTCACAAGGTGTCTTGAAAAATATTTATTTTGTTCACATGCTGTGTCTTCCTATAAAAAAAAATTATGACACCATTTATATGATATACTAGTTGCCTAATGAAAAGAGAATTTGAGCTGATTTTTATTACATCCACTCATTATTTGTAAATAACTGTGGTGTTTGCTGTATATTTATGCCTATTCCTGAAACATACTGAGCATAAAAAATCCCCTCTAATTTTTAATGGTATAGCAAGTTCTTCACACAGAGTGATATCTTCCACAGCAGAAGATAAGTGTCAGAGAGTACAGGAGATTTTGTCAATTGCTATTACCATCTTGTGGTGTCAGTTTGTGAATACCAAACGCGGCTCCACAGAAATGAGTATTAACTCCTTAACTGGATACTTGGTTATGAAACTTCTTAGACCTGAGAAAGATAATGCTGCAGCCCAGAGCTGCCAGAACCAAATGCTAGGTCTGAAAACAATACAACTCATGCAATAAAAAAGTTACAGCAAACCAGCCAGTTTCAAAACCCACCTAATGTAACAGAAAGGGATCCTTCTTTTCTACAGTCTTGCTTAGACATTTCTAAAAGCTTTAAGCAAATATGCTTAAATGAAGCTTTGCAGCAAGAAAACATTCTACATGCAAGTTATCCCTGATCTAAAGCTGCAAGGTAGAGAGATTATACACAGGCTTATAAATCATTGAAGCAAGAGATTAGATTAAACTTTTGGGTGTTAGCGATAGGTCATTGTTGACTTGCAGGATAAGAAATAAAACAGAACACACTGAATGCAAATAGCATTAAACCAACAATTAGATATCAGTTACCAACTATTAGGGAAATCCTAACTTTCCTTTCTGAAAGAAGAAAGAAAAGTAATGTTGATATTATAAATATATCCATTACCATCTCATGAATTGCAAAAATTGTTAGACCTGTGTAATATAAAGCAAGCACATAGTATGTTCCTCCTACTTAAAATCCAGAAACAAAACAATCTGTTTCATCCTTTCACTTTTTACTGCATTTCTTACATCACATCCTCAGTTTCAATTATGGCAAAATTTGTTCTACACAAATTTAGACCTATCCATTCTGGAATTAACCTGTGTTGCCATCCTGTTGGGAGTCATTGTGTTTGAACATCTGGACTATCCACACATTTTGTACTGAAAATAAATCATAATTTATGAGTCATGGGTATTAAAAGAGGGTGGATGAAGATTGGACTGCATATGCCTAGCACATTATAAGAAAATATTATATAAATAATAACTGGGTTTGGAAAGTTTATGGAATACATTTAAAATAAGATGCTTATCTGGGTCTGTAGCAAGGTATTTTATAGTTTGATAGTTCAACTGGGTATGTATTTATTAAAAGTTTAACTAATACCACAGTGTCATCTGTATATAATCAATATATAATTATTAACACATCAATTTAGAAAAAAAAATTATGCACATCTGACTAAGACGACTTTGGTTATTTTTATTCTACAAGTAACATAAAGCTTTATTTACATTGGTCTAATTAGAGAAAATGGGAGAATTATAGGAATTCTCTAAGTGGTTATACAACCTGGACACTTCATTCCATCTCCCTGGATTGCCAATCTGAAGTGAAGGTTTTCTGTTACCCAGCAATGAGTTTTCTTTCAATCTTTTTAATAATCATTTCTACCACATCTACATATTGAATAAATTGATTTATTTTTTTTTGCAGGTAGGTTTCACAATAAAAAAATAGGCCTGGATGGACTGAAATTCTGCAAAGAACTGACAGGATTTCTTTGGTGTAAGAGAATTATGGCTTCAATGCCATACTTATTAGGAGCAATAACTGGTCTAAATCTTACATAGCAGGCTGTCCAGCAAGTTTTATTTCACATTAGTGGGGAGGTTTCACAGTCTCAAGTACTTGAAGACTGCACTGACATGAAGAGACTACTCTTGTAAAGCAAAAGCAACCAAATAAATACTCTTGATTGTAGCAGTTACAGAGACATGCTTGGAAGCATGACCTTAGTTTGGTTAATAACCAAAACACAAAAGACGTGGAGAACCATCCCAAATTCATTACAGCAATATAAAAATCTGCATACCAAGCCAAACTCCTGATTTTTGTGTGGCTGACTGATGTCCTTTTTGTTTAATGCTGACTGGATCTAATACATATCACAACACTCACTGCACCTACATCTTCAGCGACATCAGAAGGTGTAGAATGAATACTTAACTATGGTATGTATCATGCACTATAGATCCACATTATTGACTGCATAATAAATGTCAATTAGAATATCAGTGAATGCACTCAGAGCCAACATATTCCAGCTCCTTGCTTAGTGAATTGTTTGAATGCATGAGGGTTCCTACGATCAAATTATAGAGGGAGAGCCAGGACACTAATTTTGAATACCAAGTGACATCATCATTTTTGGATTGATAATCTAAACATAGACAGTAATTTGATTATAGATACTGAAAACACTGCCACTGCATACAGTTTCCAAACACTACTTCATTTACAGTTTCCTAGTCCCAAGGCCGTGCTAGAGCCGGAATGGACAACCTTATCCCTTTCTGAGTTTCTAACCGTGCCACCCTGTCCCTGCTCTCCTTGCATCAGCACAAGCACGTGCAGGAGCTGGGTAAGTTCCTTTCGACTGGATTCATTTTCAGTTAGATCTCTGAGCTCATACAAATTCTTGTAGAGTCACAGCATTGCTGGTGCTGACACAGAGCATGTGGAGCGAACACGCTGGGGAACAATACTGGGGAAGCAAGGTTCACCCACTTCAGCAGCAGCTCACACTGAAAGTCTGTTAAAGCTAATCACAGGCAAAAACTTCTCCAGGTCCTCTTGAATGTTAAAAGGATCCTACCTGCTAACCAGGATATGCACCTTGTCCCAATTTTGAGGTTTTTATTGAACATAGCTTTTCAAGTCAAATTCAGAAATTACTTCGAATTAGCAGGAACCACTTTACTTTTCAACTTTTTTCCATCCATTTCAATATATTGTTTTCACTATGGGCACTGTCAGAAATGGCGTTCTCAGGGCAACCTAACTCAGTAAAGAAACATCTTCTTACCTGTTTCACCATCCCAGTATGCCACTGAGACAAGTCTTCATCAAAAAGTGCCATTTTAGCCTGGCTCTAATATTTAGCCTGTTTTTTATAAGAACTGCTTTAGAGAGCAGATATATACACCGAAGGAGGATCAAGGTGCATTCAAAATTTGAATCTGCCTCAGCTACAGCATTTTTAATCCTGACCCAAACCCTTTAGACCAAGCACTTCCTTGGCAGACCTACAGACACATCTAGCACTACTACTGTGACTGCTTGAAACGAGGTATCTTACTTAAGCTTACAATCTAGCCCCTCCTTAGTTACCTAAGCTCTCCCTAGTCACTGGAGAAAGAAGGGAACTTCCCGAGTCTAAACTGAATCATTACATCCCAAAACATCAGAATATGGGAAATTCCAAGATGACTGTAAATAAAATATACTGCATGACAGAAAAATTTAGCTGCAACTTTAGCCTTTCCTGAATTTGATGCTTTAGGCAAGCCACATGCACCTATTTTCAAGAAAGTCCTTTGTCTTTATGAAAGAAATTATCCAGGTTGGTGACTACAGCAGTTTGCCCTTTCCTAGATTTTTGAATCAATTATGCTTTGTGCTCAATGATTCTATTCTGTGAAATATATCTCAGCTAATTAAAAGGCTGTATTTTTCTTCAAGAATAAATGTAATTCATGAGGAAATAGAAGATTAATGCTTTCTAAGTCAGAAATCCTTTGGGTTAAAGTAAAAGAGGCTTTGGAATAGACACACTTTCACATGAACCTCAATGGTTAGATATTCCTGAAAGGCTTCAAATTTGAGCTGAGGGAGTGCAAAACTGCATATCAAGACATGGAGTTTTTATTATTTTCCTTTATCTAATTTAGAACCAACTGAACAGATAAACACATGGGACTGTGCATCCAAAGAATGAGTTGCAACTCTCCAAACACCATGCAACACCAGGCAAAGTGCCTGCAATGCCACAAACAGCATAACAGAGAAAGGTGAGCTTGTACAGTGCCTTATGTATTGAAGAAGAAGGTGATGAAGAAACTCATGTATTTACTATCACACTGACGATCTTTTATGAGAAATATATAAGGGCTTCTTAACTTGCATCATCATACATACATAAACTGCTCATTTGGATAAGGAAGTACACAAATGTATTTTCTATAGAAACACATTCATCTGAATAAGACTCCAAACTTATGTTGCATGGGGAAGACCAGTATTTTCAAGCTGTTGAGTGCAAACCTTAAAGCGACAGGAATTAATAAGTGTCAGTTCAGTAACAATGGACCAGTGCACCACAGCACTTTGAAAAATGCCAGTGACAAATACTGTAATATAACTCCTGAAGTGGGGCGAAGGTGATGAGTGAGAGAAATGTGCATTTCCCTCAGAGGCTACAACAGGAGGCATTATTCCTACTGTGACAGGACAAGACAAGGGAGAGAAAAAAATAATTCTCATTCTCTGTTATGCAAAGGGGCCTCCTTGGCCAACACAGGGCTGACAAAAGTGCTCCTTGAAGACACATGGTCCTCTGCACGATGTTTTTTATTTGTTCCCAAGACACAACAGAGGGAAATGACAAAAATGTATGTTTGATCAGATTTGATGCAAGCAACAGTCCTCTCAATGGTTCCACAAAATGCTGGGCCAAATAGTAAGCTGGCAGAAGCTGTCGCTGTTCCAGTGCCTTCTAGTCAGAGTGCTTCATAGTAGATAAGTATTTCCCTCTTATATTGAAAATGTGATTAATGCATGTCTTCATTAGGACTTTTGTTGTCCTAGCTCTGTCTGTCAGGCTGCTGAGGATACATGCTCCAGGACTAACCAAGTACCAGAGACTTCTCCTGCAGGTGCAGTTATGTACCAAATTGGCATTTCCAACAGAAGGGTTCAATTGTCTTCTAGGACACTGCTTTAATATAATGACACAAGGCTTCCTATATCACTACATTCCTTCTGAGACCACCATCTGGGAGCATATGAAAGTCCTGACATTGTTAGAATTGTGCTAAGGTAGCTGCAAGCTTTCCCAGCTTCTCTTCTATCAACGTCCTACAGAAAGAAAGTTGCTCAGAAAAGGACTCACAGTCTTATGATGTGCTGTGTAAATGCACTTACAGGTCAACCATCCTGGGCTCCTCATTTAACCCCCTCTCCAATTGCAAATATCACTGCTATGCCACCTTGCTGGTTCACACAAACCTGTAGTACACATTAACGCAGACAGCACTAGCATCCCAATATGTATATGATTCTATGTACATTTTTTGGTCTACAAAAGCCAGATCCACAACAGGTGTTTCTTCTTTAATGTCACTGGAGCTACACTGAGTTGTTTCACTGAAGAGATCTAATTCAGTATTTTACTGGCTCTACCCCGAACCTGTCTCCTGCCCAGAGGTTTAAAAGTGTAAGAAAAAGCTATCAGGCCCTTTCAAACTTTTTATTCTTTGATTATTCCTCACACACACACACACTTTGTGACAATGAAAAATTCTAAGTCTGAAGATTTTAGGCAATAACTTAATAGGAAACTGTTGCAATATTTCATTTATTTTGAGTTACTCAGATATAACATTTAATATTGCTCACAGAAATGCAGACCTGCTACAGAACAGCACCACACTTTGAAAAGTTGCAGAGAAAGTCTTTGGCTTCTTAAAAATCTGGAAATTCCCACTATTTCATGCAAAAGCTTATTTTCTACACAGAGTATACACATCTTCTAAGAACTAAATAACCTAAATGAAAAAGTTACAAAAGTCCAGACAAGCAGTAAGATTTCTCCATACTTAATATCTCACCACCTTTCAATAAGTGGCTACTGCATAAAACCTGAGACCACGTGTCCTAACACAGCCAGTCTAAGTTCCACTTCGACTAGCAGTAAAATGAAAAAGATAAATCAAGAATTACAGGAAGTGCCATCGAAAGTCCTTATTCTGGTAGCACCAAACATCTTGTGTATAAACAGACAGGAACAACTCTATAGTAAGAGACTGCTAACAGGTGAAATGGAAAATAAGAAAGTTACAGGTCAGCAGCAAGTATTTGAGAAAAGGTTTATTTATGCACTTCCTAGAATAAGTGATGTTTAAATTTAATGCTCAGTGTCACTAGAGCAGTTTTTATTACCCATCCTCTTCTAGTTTTCTTAGCTCTCTCATCCTATAATAGTGATTCATTTGGACTATTTTTTATGTTAAGCACAGAGTTCCAAAAATGATGTATGACACAGAAGATCAGACCCAGCCAAAGCCTAAAAATTATCATCTTATAAACTTCGTAAAGATGAAACCTTTGCCAATATATTTTTCTCAGTTACTCTCTGTCAGCAACTACTAGACAGTGTCAAGATTGCAGGGAAGACTGGTCCAACTCTCTGCCCATAAAAGTGCTTTGGCATGCTAAATACCAGCAGTGTTATTTACACAATACTGAACGACTAGGTCATGTTTTGTTTCACATAGTTGGTCACAGACTATATTTCTAATATTATCATCCCATTACTTTTCTTACTTTTACTGAACTGTACATTGATGAAAAAACCCACTTGACCATTACAAAAAAAAATAAATCACTTATGTGCAAAAGCTCATAACCATATTTCTGCAAATGGGATACACATGACTGAACTCTTAAAACTATTCAGTTAGATCAATTAGGGGTACCTGGGAAAAGTTAATCTGACTAGTGCACTAATTCTATGCATCAGAACATGACAGCAAAGCAATTGATTTTTTTAAATGCTATAATTTCATCATTAAACATCATATAGAAACAATATAAGAGTCATATATCAAAACACATTTTTTGAACACATTACTTAATTGAAAACTCACCTTTCAAGGTGTACAATTCACTATAGTATTTAACAATTAAGAAAAATTTAAACTGCATCTTTAAAGTATACTGCAGATGTTCTTGGGATTAAACTTGCTCAAAGGTAACATAACATAAGGACAAATGCAGTAGTTCTAAGAGCTCATCGACAGCCAGGCACTGCAGTCAGAAGTAATATTTGTTAACATGCGTTAACAATGTAGAAGGTGACACTTACATAGAAATCTCTTACCTGCCTTGGTTGAATCTCTCCTGATAAGGCTTATTCTGTGAAAGATGCAAGTCTTTATGTATAAATCAGAAGCAAAGGTGTGCTTGGCACATCCAGTTTCCAGCAAAGCTCGTGTTACATGTGTAAGTAATAAATTGGCTTCTTAAAGTAGCTCAGACCATATTAATTGGAAAAAGAGTCACTGCTTGCAAGGTTGCTGATGCTGCTCCTTCTGCTCTGTGCCTTTGCAGAGAGCTAATGTATGAATAAGACACAGCGCAAATCCCTGTCTCTCTCAGTCTCTCTTTACCTTTCCCTCTTTCTCTTAAATGGTGAGTTAGAGTTCAGTTGATTCTGCAGACGGTGGCAGAGGACAGGCTGACAGGCAGGAGCGTTGTTTCCTCCCCTGCCGAGACACACTGAATGTGTTGTGAATAAAGACAAAGCCCTCCACCAGTGCACCACATCACTCTGTAGATAAGAGCTGCAAGGATGTGCTGTGCTGTTCTTCAGCATGCAGACAAGCCTTAAACGCAGCCGGACAAACTCATCACGCTTTCCTCACTGAAGACTTGCACCAATAACTTTTGTTGGGGACCACACCTCCTCTGCAAGGGAAACTCCATCTCTGCAGCTGGCAAGAGTTCTGCTATGCTTTCTGGAACTGACTATCTATATGTTTTTATTTTTCTACATCAGAAGGGGCAATTTACTTCTAGTTCCTCCTTCTGCTTAATGGGCAACTAACTGAATAAAATGCCAGTTATTTATTTAGTTAATTGACCCCTGTAAAATCCTTACTGAGACATCTCTCAGGATTTGTACTGATGTCAGGCCTAAAGCATACCTGCTTAAGAGTTTTGCACATGAATAACAGTGCTTTCCTCTCTGCCCCATCCCCTTCTTTATCACTGTAAATAAAAAATTCCTAGGTAAACTTGTCAACTAGTGGAAACCAATAATGATACCACTGAAACAAGAGTGAAGCAGACTGTAAACAGAAAGTAAAACTACCTAATTGACAAACAGTATATAAAAAGACTGATTTCAAAACCCAGACTGAATATATGGGAACCGCAGGCTGTTTTGAGTTCACAGACAGTGAACTTGAAGCAATTGTAAGATAAACTTTACTTTCTATGCTCCTGTCCATGAATACTAAATACTAGCAGGTGGAAAAAGTTTAAAGCAAAGGCATTTTAAAAGAATAGCAATTTTTAATATTGTATTCTTCAGATATGTATGCACATTCATACACATGGTTATACACAAACCTATGCTTTAGTGCTTAATATGAAATCCTATCAGACTCCTTCCTTGATACCAAGGCAGCAAAAGTTTCAAGAGAAAGTAAAAACAAACAAAACCCAACAACAACCCCCCCACCCCCCCCCACCCCCCCAAAAAAAAAAGAAAAACCCACACCCTACTTTTCTGCTTTAATGTGGTCTGAGTTATCAGAAAGAACCTCCCCTCCCTCCTCCAGCAAATGGTAAGTGTCCTGGTTCTAGCTGTGGCTGGAAGGTCTTTTATGGGGGAATGACGCCAGGTGGGCTGGCAAAAGCCCAGACTAACTCAGCTTACCTGTGCTGACAGCTTGGGGAGGTTAATTCTGGCCTGACCAGAACCAGGACAATAAGAAAGACTTCACCAAATACTGCCCCATTCGTGGCTATGATATCTGGGAATCTGAAAGACCCCCACAAAATATCACAGGGAATCCTATAAACTGGACAAAACTCTTGACTTCATAGCAAAATGGCTATAGACTGCCAGATTATTGCAGCACCAATGCCTAAGGAACGAAGCCACTCACATACTGTATCCTGCTGTTCAACCTGCCCAACACCTTTCTGTGACTGGCACCAAAATTGTCTGAACTAAATACTTTGTTGTCAATCATAAACAAGAAGGACAACTGTATGGAAAATATATATGGACAGGTAAAGTGATCAATACACCTTATCCCCTAATTCAAACCTGTTTTCTGAACATACTGAACATCACAAGAAGAAATAGTTATGTTTGAGAACTGTAGAGCTCAAGCGTTTAGAAAAGGGCCACGAGATACAGGTTCTTCCATTTCTAAGGCACTATTTGAACCTGAAATACTTCAGTGGAATTAAAATCACTATTAAGTCATTGTAGCGTAAGGAAAAGATGACCTCAAGATATTCCCTGTCAACCCACTTTACAAAAATGACACAGAAGTTAGCACCTGTGGGGAATTACTGAACAAAAAAGACTGTAAATTAAATTTTAGGAGTTAATTGGGGATTTTTTAATGATTTAATGGCAAAAAAACAAGGGATTTTGGTTTTGCTGGGGTTTTTAATTTTTTTTTTTAATTTCAAACAGAAATTCCAACGGTATTTCAGCTGATGGCGAGGACAGAAAATTGTATTGCAGACAGCTAGTGATTAATGAAGTGAAAAGTATTCAATACAAGGTACCTTAAACTGGCAAACATGGTAATCTTAACAAATAGGTGATGCTAAAATATCACCTCTGTCATTGACCTATTTTTTCGTAGCACAAACAAAATCCTAACTTTTACCTTTTGATGTCTGCCTGTGATCGGCAGGTAGTATGACAATAAACAGGACTGCTTCCAAATCCCCACGCTGGATATATCATTTCTTTCTAATCAGATGATCTCACATGAAAGAATGATGCTGCATATATTAATTGCATATTCCATTAGATCTTCACCTTCATCTACTGCAGCACTGTGGCCCCTACCAGTTCTTTAGTATTCCTGCATTTCTAAATGCAGAATCTGTTTCTTTACAGTTATTCTTTTACTTGCACATAGCCATCATATACAAGGAATATGAAGAGAGAGTGAGTAAGAGTAGTGAAAAAGGTAAGGAACAGACTCCTATTTACTGCTAGTTAAGGTACCCCCAACTGTTTTGCTAGACTCTGATCTGTACTGCTTCCACATCAATTCAGAAGCTAATTAACTGACTCCATGTGATTTCTGACAGTTATGAGTAGTTTACTGATTCATGTGTTGATGAAAAAAAGCCTTGACAGGACTCTAAACTTTCAGAGCTGAAGCATTTCTAAAAATTAAGTCAAACTCAGGGCAGGAGGATAGGAGGTTCCCTTTCTTCTTTACAGTTTATTTACTGAAAGTATTGCCACAGACAATGTCTCTGACACAGGCCAGCAAACTTGCCATCACAGCTCCAGCACTGTAAATGTTACTTAAGACTCAGGGTTTCTGAATAATCAAAGCACCTCTAAGGGAATGCCTGCAGTTTCAAGGACGATATTAAGCCACGTGCCACTCCTTCCCAGAAATCATTAAATATATACATATAGACACACACCAAGTATGTATTCAAGATGCAAAATTTACTTATTATTCTGGATTTTAAATATCACACATACTGGACATGCTCTCACCCAGGGCTTGGGTTGCTTTATACCAGTCAGAGCTATTGCCACATTTAATCAAAATGCCTGGATTGAATCATATGATGTTCAGGAGCAGCTTTAACTTTTGTCTTTCAACAAACCCTTTTTACTCTGTTCAGTCATATATATTTTAGTTCTCTTCATAAGCATAAAGGTCATTCTTCAACAAAATAGAAAAAAACAATCAGGGCAAAAACTTTTTTTTCCAAATTTATGTTTGTGAGATTTGTAAGTGATATATAGGACATAGTTGGATGGCAGTCTTAAATTGTTAGTTTCAGAATGATTGCCTGTCTACACATAAAGAGAGGGAGACAAAATTATGGCCAAACACTGCATACTTCATGTACCTACAATATTCAGTGACTTAAAAGGGTATTTGGATGGATGAAGAACAAAGAATAAGTCTTTTCTTTTGTGCATTTACTGATCCATACAACCAATTGTATCTGGCCTTTCAAAGAGAGCTCTACAACTCAATATTTTTCACTTTATAGCACAGCAATTTTTTCATAAGCCAAGCGATATTAAACTACCAACCTCACGTATTTTGATAGTCAAAAGCATAACAACTGTCTAAATTACACTCGGTATACTTCAAATATTATACTACCCTGTTTGAATGATAGCCTGAAAATCACTAGGGATGGAAATTCTAAAGTTTAGTCTAGAGAAAGTTGACAGCAGCACTCTTCATACAGAATTCTAGTTTTTCAGCATAAAGTAAGGCAAATACATTAAGCATAATAAAATGTTTCTTAATGAAAAAAGACAGAAATTTGTCATTTCTTTTATGATGTTCCCTTTTAATAAAGAAAAATGCATTTGAGAGAAAAGAGAATGTGTCAGGGGAGAAACACTATGCAAGTAAATTTTACAATTACATAGGTCGCCAGATAACTTTGTAATAGCTTGGTTATTCCTAGAGCGTAAAAGACAGAAAATCAAGATCAATTCTGCCTTTGAGCTACTGGGATCCTTCACATGCATGAAATGCTAAATGCTCTCATTATACATCATTATTGCATTACTATCTAAATCATCTGTGTATTAGCTCAGATAACTCTGCACCCAAGGGAGTGCTGTAGCTTTTGGGGACTTCCATCATTTGACACTGGAAAAAAAAAACAACAAAAAAATGAAGAAAAGCAAGAGACTTGTTAACAAATATCTGAAAAGAGAAAAGAGTACACAAAGTCACTGCCTTTAGTATGAAAATACAAGTAAAGTATTGTACAGCAAGATAGAGATGAAGATTAATTGGCAACTCCAGACTTCAAGTGACTTTGGCGGGTCTAGAATTAAGGACAATTCAGAATCAGAAATGCAGACAATGAACTAGGAAGAAAATCAACCACAAAATCCCATCTATTGAAGGAGTTGTGTGAGAAATCCTACAGCAAAGGAAAACAAAGACAAAATACACAGACTCTACATGGAACTAGATATCCACACTGCCTAGGAATCTTGTATAGATCAAAAGAAAAATAAACACTTTAAAAGAATAATGTGTAACCTTGTCTGAGGCAATTTAGCAGATTTCCTTCACAGCATTTAGAAAGTGAAATTCAAAGGTGCCTGGACATAATCTAACCAGAGAACGGGTCTGAAAGGCATCATTCCCGTGGAATCCTGCAGTGGCCCAAGATGGCTTAGAGAGGTTTAATTTAAACCTCTGTGCATCAGCATTAGTTAATCTGGCCATTAAACTTTAGAGTTATCCACTTCTGAATAGCTCTGCTCTTTAGGTGATGTAATAAATCAAACCATGCCACGTTAATGGAAACCTAATGATAGCAGGTTAACCTGGTTTTTCCACCTGGATTTCACTGCTGCTTGTGTCCAATCAGTCTGTCAGCTCTAGCCATTACCCAGGAGATGAATCCAGTCATTTGGACAGTCCTCCCCCGGTCTCAGACTTTGATTAGTTTTCAGTACCTTCTACACAGCTTCTCAATTTTATCACCAGTAGAATATACTGAAATCTGCTTCTCAATTTAGCAAAAGGTGGTATCAAAGCAACTAATCTTGGGTCTCTGGCAAATAATTTGTCATGTCCTGGTTAGCTGGCAAACTGTTTCTCAGAATTCTTCCAGTATCTTAGGCTAAATTTAAGGTTTTCAAACCGAAAAAGTCAACTGTTTCTATGCACAGGTTAGCAAGTGGCAGAGTAATTTTTTAGCACACCTGTTTCCCTCACTCTCCTACTGTTTTATTTTCCTAGGAGGAACTTTGACAATTGCTGAACAGAAAGTTCACCAAGCGGGAGACTGAGGGTGGATATTTTGCAACAGCCCAGGGTCAACCCACTACAGACCCAAGTATTCAAAAATGGAAACAGGAATTGTTTCTCCTACATGTAAAAAAACCCTCTGATGGACTTCATACTTCTGCATAATTTTTTTAATAAATATCTGAAGAGTTTGGTCCAGGGCTTACAGCTTGTTAGAGAGAAGACCAGACTACATGCTCATCAGTTTCCTGTGCTCTGCCGTGGTCTCATTGTTTCAAAGGAGCTGGGACAGAGCTGATAGCTCCAAACAAAAACACCAACTGTGCCACAGAGCTGGGCACAGATAACTTTTGCTTTCAGTAAGAAGACAATGTGGCTATCCCATAGTCATCCTCCCAGTAGAAAGAAGACATAGAAGAAGTCTGAACACATGATGTTTGCAGTTCACTCCATTTCAACTTCAAGTAAATTAACCTGCTGCTTTTTGTTGTTGTTGTTACAAAAAGATGCACCCCTACCCCTATCACCAGCCTTTTCTTTTATCCAGTTAACACTACTGCCTGACACATTTGTGCTGAATTTTGAACCAGAAACACCAAGCATGATGAGGAAATCATTTTTTCTAAACAAGTCAGCATTTATCCATCCAGACACAACCAAATTTCAGCACTTAATAAGTTAACCAATCTCTGCTTAAGAAATTATTGAGGTGGGGTATGCAATCAGGAGTTTATCCTCCTGATTTCAGTGGGAGCTTCAAGTATTTTGAGTCTTTGTCAGATTTTAAACTGCTACCCTACAGAGAGAAATAGACACAACTTAAACCATGTTTTTTTCATCCTCTATTATTCTCAATTTATATGATTAATCTTAATTTAATCTCCTACTGATGAAGATCAACAGTAAAATATATGAATTGATAGATAACAGTTTGGTCCTGATGCTCTGCTATATATTAAGTTGTTTACTAAGCAACAAAGATTCAGGAAAACCGTAACACTTTTAACCAGATGCTTTTTAAAAGGAAGAACCATACTAAAATGTTGGGTTTTTTCCACCACTGAAAAGGTTTGGATTCACTTTTCTTGGCTATAGCTGATTTCATAATTCCACTGAATATACACAAAGACTAGAACATGCCCTAGAAATGCATACAAAGGAAGAAGCAATACTCTCTCCCTGCACACCCACCACTTTCTTACATAGGGACCACTAGAATCCAGAGAACTCAACTAAAGGAGCACTACCCCTACAGGGTGCTTCTGCTTCTTTCTCTTGCTTGAATAGGGGAGAGGCAGCAATATCTAAAGCATGCTCAGTCTAAGACTGCAAAACAACTTGGCTAGAGATAGCAATAATAGTATGAATTTATTTTTTTTTTTCTTTCACCATAAATGAACTATTTTGGAGCAGATTACAGTGGGTGTATGGTAAAACATTCACCTAATGGAAGAACATAGCAGCAGGAGAGCTTTTGTCAGCTTTCCTGAAGTGCACTACGTACATTACCATATTGGATGACTGAAGAGGAAGCCCCCTGAGAACCTGGGGTATAACACAGCCAATAGCTGTACAGGCCTAAGGTGCATACAGAATGGTGTGGGTGGGGAAAAAAAATGACAAAACTTCCCTTGTACAGATGGTTCTGAAAAACACTCACATGGATTGAAATGAAAAGCTCAGCCAGCACAGCATGGGCAGCATGACATCTTTATGGCTGGTGTTTAATCTTACTTTGTTTCCTTGTTTTACTTTGATGTAAGATGGTCTGATGGCATCAGAGAGCAGTCCTCACCCTCCTCTCTGGTTTTATCTCTGAATGGCAGAGGTGACATGATGCAGGGAAGAAGGCTCAAGAGTCTATTCTCTCTCACTTCCTTTAGTTCTTCAGCCTTCTTTTGAGTCACTCTCTCAAAAGTGTAGCTTTAGCCTTTATGTGGGGAAGGCAAAATCACAGTCAGAGAAGCAGCTGACTCTCCTGAATATGTCCTGATCAGACAAGAGGAAGTGTCAAGAGGTAAGGCTGACGGAAGCCCCTACTCAGCTGCAACAAACACATCCAAAATAATTCCAGCCTTCTGCATGCTCCATGAGCTGGGGAACAGCTGTGTATTACCAGCATCCTGGCCACATCATCTGTCACATATACATACATAACAGCACCAACATTCATTATAATAAGAAAACTGACATGCTTTTAATTGCCTTGGTTTCAGTGGTTTGTAATATTTTCTAACTTTAGCTGTTATACATTTATTTAACATTTATTTACAGGAGCCTGCCCCTCAGGGAATTTCTCAGAAAAATTACATCCATAGTAGGATTTTCAGAGGCTGATGCCAGAAACCACAAAAATAAAGGATTGCAGGAAATAAAGACAGAACAGGTGTGCACCCCTAATGGCTGGGTTTGGAAAAGGGAGAACAAGGATACAAAGGGTAGTGCAGAACCTTTAAAGAATATGGGCCGTGGAAGTCAGCAGAATCTGGAGGGTCTGAGTTAAGTGTCAAAGGAGCTAAGAATGAAAAATTTATGTGCAAGGGAACAAAACTGATGAGATAGAAAGTGGATGAAGTCAAAAGGTGGTAGAAGAAAAATCTCAGACAGACTTTGAGGACCAGAGTAGAAAGCAATAATCCGGGCAAAAGATCTGTCCCTCGCTGTTAGAAGCTAACTGTGAAACCCACTGCTAGGATTTCTCTGTATTTTAATCTTTTCATATGACAAAATTGGCTTTTATTAGGTCAGATGAAAAGTGTAATCTGGTATCCTGTCTCAACATGCAGAACCGTTTACAAGTGTGGAAAAAAAGTATAAAACCAGCAAATACAGATGATACTTCTGCAAGTGTAATGTCCCAACTTCCTGAGCTAGAGTTTGCATCTGCATCATTGTGTTTAATAGCCCTTGATGGGTCCATGATTTTCTCTAATTGCTTATTGCTCTTTTTATACTTTTGATATCCTAAAAATCCCGAGTTACACACTTGAATTATGCATGGCATGTAAAATACAGCATTTTGGTTTAAATTTGCTTTATGAGAGTTTCAGTGGCTGCCCATTGGCTCTTCTGTTATGAGAGGTGATGAATAATCACTCCTTATTTGCATTCATTCAGAGACCTTTATTGTGTGCTTGCTTCAGTTGTTTCTTTTCTGAGTTCTAGTCCATTTAACTTTTCCACATGGGAAACTCATTCCAACCTTCTTGTCATCTCATTTTTCTTCTCCATCTCTTTTCCAGGTCTGAAATATCCTTGCCAAACTGGAGAGGGACACCACCTTCTAAAAGCATTTCTGCCATTGATGGAATTTGGTGGGCACTTTTGCATAATAATTCATAATTGCCCAAGATCTCTCTGCATAATTGAGTAAAAACTACAACAGTTCTCTGGTCACATACTGGTACCATTTCAGAATTAGCATCACTGACATTTATCTGTCATTTTTTGCATGGTGACTTATGGTAGGACTCTCTAGTTTGTATTATTTCTGAACTTTACCACCTTGCTATTTGTTCCCTGAATATGTAGAACAGAGAGCCCTTTACTGATTTTCACAAAACTCCACTTGAAACTTTCCTTATGCCTCCCTAGCCTTTCTTTTCTGTTTTTAATCAGACATGGCACGGTGGGAGCAATGCCTCTTTTGACATTACAGACTGATTGTAAAGCATGTGGTAAGAGATCTTATCATAAGCTTTGGAGAAATCTGCCCATGCTACACCAGCCAAGTCATTTCTAAACACATGTCTTTTGGCTGCTTTGAAAAACCCTTGTGAATTTATAAGGCATGATTTCCTTCCATAAATCTATCTTCCTTTCCCTTCTAATTTTACCCCTTATGTATCACAGTGGGGTTTTTGTACAGAAGACATGCTTAATGATTACATCCAAAGTTCTTCTCCAAATTTTTTTCAAAAACTGGAGAGCATGGAAAAAAAAATATGGATATTGTAGGTAAAAGAGGATGGTTTCATGCCTAAGAAAGATGGGCATTACCCAGAGGAACTGAGATCTTTTACCTTTTTTGGCAGTTTGTAAATAATGCTGGTGGAAGAGATTTGTTTAAACAGTTCAGAAACTGCACAATTCATCTGAAATTTTTCTGCCTTCCAGGGAAACAGTTGAATAGTCAACGCATGTGCACACTGTCTGGTAGTCACAGGTAGCCCAGTTGTAGATGTACAAATTGCTATGTAATGCTAAGTATTTTGGGCAGATACATGAAAGGTGCCTAAAATATAACATCCCATATTCAGATCTGGCCTTAATCTCTCTGTATTTCCTTTCCAAACTGAAAAGACAGATACTACTACTACTAATAATAATATCATCTCAAAACTGTTTTTTGAATGTAAGTTCATTAATGCTTTTGAAGCACTCTGATACCATAGTGATAAATAGAATAAACTCCCCTTAAAAGCCCAGGAGAAAACTAGTAACTGACTTGGGAGCTGGGTATGAAAAGTTGGCAATAAATACAACATGAGAAACAAACAACTTCAAGGGAAAAGAAATAGCAGAAAATGGATCTTCTCTTTTGCTCACTTAATGAAACAGGGGTCTGTAAAAGAAGTAAAGCGTTACTATGGAATTTAAAAGTTCACAAAAAAGATGTACAACACTAGTTCAGATACAACTTCTTGAATACTTGACATGACAGCAGTGATGCCCCTGTAACATAATTTTGCATAAACATAATAAAAAGCACACACCTCTCCTAACTACAATGTTCAGCTTACAAGTGCCAATAGATGAATGTAATCTCATACTAATAATTTAAGGACAAATAATACTGAAAACTGGAGTTTGACTCATTGATCGGATAAAACTTTCACTGGATTGAAGCTGACTCTTTGCTTCTAAAGCCTGCAGTACACAGCCCACCCCGCATTAGTTTTCCTTTATCTCATGGACAGACAGTTTATACAGCAGAGAGTTTGACATATTTTTTACCAATTCAAGTATTTTGAATATCTAATTCTTCACTCTGCTCCCCAGGTATTACTCAACTTTTGTTACATTTGGAACTTTTTCAGCTGGACACATTCACCATTGCTATAACTGCTACATAACAGATGAGGCAGAACAGAATGCCCACCTGATTTTTGCCTACTGTGGTAAGACAAGGGATCATTTGAGCTTTTTAGCAACCTTTTCATCAAGTGCAGGAAGTATTGCACTCATCTGCACACACACAATGCCTCTGTCCCTGTTATCTTTCAGCAGATGCTTCACATATTTCCTTGTACCTGACTAGATTTGCTGGCTGGTGAGCACTTAGAGACACAGTCAGGACTAGGTCTTTATCCAATCTTTTTTGCAAAACCCTGAGAAGGAAAAATGTGTGCCGAAGAGATCTTTCCAGTCAACCAGAAGAAAACACGTTATTTCAAGCACTTGCTAGAAATCCAGGAAAAATAAAATTTGAAAAACCCAACAAAACCTTAGCAAGAGATGCTGCAAACACCTCCCTGTCATTCTACAGCTCTATGCAGACCTGATTT
The DNA here is from genome assembly GCF_964237585.1 of Gallinula chloropus. Lineage (NCBI taxonomy): Eukaryota > Metazoa > Chordata > Aves > Gruiformes > Rallidae > Gallinula > Gallinula chloropus. The sequence goes on along the minus strand of NC_140095.1, from coordinate 4,257,084 downwards.
TTTTTTTTTAATATTATAAAAGCAGTTTGAGCCTGTATGCAAGGGAGCATCACCACAGCATTTTCACACTTGCTTGTTTAGAGACTTTCACTTTACCATGTGTTCACATAATATGTAAGGACATAAACAAAACTTCCCACTCCTGACTGTAGAACTGCAGCTACAAGGACAGATATTCAGCAAGAAAGGAAAAAAAAAAAAAACTACAAACAGGCAGCACTTGCAACAAGTGGAACTGAGAAGACTGTTTCAGGACAGTGCCAGCCAAGAGCTCGCCTCTAGAAACAGGAGGTGAATTCAACATGGTGCTGTGAGCACTATCAGGTCATCAGTCACCTCACAATAAAGCCTTCAAAGAGCTCCAGCTCTCACCTGAGCACAAACAACGTGATAGAGAGAGAACAATTACATAAACCCCTTCTACATCAAAGCAGAATAATGCATCACCCAAATAACAACTTAGTGAGAAATTAAAAGTGTGCCAGAAAATCTTTAAAACAAAGTACTGATCCCACAAACAGCTTCCAAACCATCCTGAAACATGATTTTGAAATATGAAAGAGCCAAGTCTCAGGGTCTTTGCTCATCACCAATTTCGCCCTGTGATCGCAAAAACTCCCTCCAGTGCATTTAGTAACAGAGCAAATCAAGTGCAACACAGACACTGAACACTGGAAGCCAGCAGGTCCATCAAGAACTCTTTGCATCCCACCCAGAATCATTGTTTTTAACTGTTAGGAAGGAAAAGAAAGCACCCATTCCCTGTCAATCTAGCATTCAGTTCAAACTCAATGGTAGCATCCAGCAGTGCTGCTATTCCCATCAATCACCTTTTGTAACCTGAAGAAAGGCAAAAGTTACTGACTGACACCAAGGAAAATTTCTACATTCTACCTTCAGTATCCAAAGGGGCTTTGGGAGTTGAAACTATCAAATTAGTGTCAATTTGAGGCATTTCTAAGAAGCAGGCAAAGAAGAAAAAAATCCCAACCACTCAAGATTACCTGCATTTATTGTATATGGGGCCCATTGCTAACTTCTCATCACAGGCACTGCCTGCCAGCTCGAAGGACACATTATGTCAATGTCTATATTCTTCTTTAATTATACAAGTGAACAATCTCACCTCACTTCAGCTTGAAGAGGCAGGGATTTAAATATATATTAAAAAAATACAGCTTTAGTTCTTATGTTTGGAAATATTTATTTTCTGACAAAGGAAGATGAGCTGGGAGTTCTGGAATTGTTCTGTCTTTCCTCCATAGGCACTTGCCTACATATCGTTCATCTTCTCAGTAATTCACCCTCTGAATCTCTAGTTCTTCTAAGTTTATCCAAATAAATGTAGCCAATAAAGGACAAATGGGAGATTTGTTATTTTACACATAAATATGCTACATATAAACCATAAACTCTAAAATGGAGAAAATAATTTAATTCAATCCTCCTGAAATAACAAGTGCTCTATCCCACGTATTTTCTACCCACATTTGTAAGTTGACTATTTGTTATCTTAAGTGTCATCTTGTCTTGTCATTGCTGATTTTCAGTGAACTGTGTATTTCTTACAGCATCTTCTCACTCATCTCTTAGCTCCATTTTGTGAAGTTTAAGCTAATAAAATTATTTCTGTCATCCAAATACTGCAGTCATTAGTCAGCCGATTTGCTGAACAGTGGATAAGATGACTGGATGCAGTAAGAGCTCTGACTCATCTAGTTCCCTTTCAACAATTGGGCTCAGCTGCAGCTGCAGAGCTAATGGAAGTACTCAGTCTCTTCGCAAGGAACCAGACAGCCTTTTGCAAAAATTCTCATTTCCACCCAGTATCCTACAGCACACAGGATTTAACTGGAGAGGAATGTTTTCCATTCTCTCAAAAGAGAAAAATGTGCATTCTAACCACTCCTATTAGCAGGATATTTACATTCAAACAGTTTTTCACCTGACTTCAGTCCTCTGAGGCTTGGAGTATGGAAGGACATTGTATACCTTTAGTCCACAACTGCTGCCACTATATCTAGTCAGGTTAGCCACAGGACTGAAAATTAACATTTGTCCCTCTTAGATTAAACATATTCCAAGTGGAGACTGAAGTCAATGATACTATATTTTATTGCCCCATATGGTTTAAACTCAGCATTATTTCTTGGTGTCCATTTTAGTGACTGATTCAATCAACAGAGTGTGCTAGAGGAGCACTGTGTTTCTGAAGAACATACCCCTGAGAAATTGCCCCTGTGAGAAGAAACAGAAAAGTAATGAACACACACATCCACGGAAAGCTACGAATTTTCAAGCTTATTGAATCAGTTTTTCTACCTTGAAATACATATTCATGAAAACATCTGCAGATGCAGTCAAAAATCTCATGGAAATTTGGAATGTATTTTATTTGACTGATTATAAGGCATGTAGATTTTAAAATGCTGAGAAATTTAAGATAAACACAGTGAAGTAAATTAAAATGGTAAATCCCCTTTTGGGTCAAACTGAGTGAGGCTGCTGAATTCCACGACATATTTCATGACCCCTTCTGTACCCTTTACACAAACTATACACCTGCAGAATAACCACCAAATTGTCTCTCTGGACACACTGTGGCTTTTGTGTATTGGAGGCTGTCATTTTCTTTTTATCAGGATAATGGCTGTCATGTGAAAAATGTTGGTGTTATTTGCCATGGGAAAAAATATATGGCTAGTTTGTTTCCAAAAGACAGTACTGAAGAGACTAAGAGTCATAATCTAGATGTAAACATTACATCTTTAACCTTTTTTTCCCATGGCAATCCAATGGAAAGTATGCCTCGTTCAAGTGCCAACAGAATTGAAAAGGCAAGGACATTATCTTCTTGGATTGACAAACACAATTAAACCATGTTAAGAAATTATGAAAATAGATACAAGTGAAGTAGAAATGTGTACTTTTCCCTCTCCACTGCCTGTTACTTTGAATACTTCTACTCTAGCGGTATCTGTTCTGTAAGAGGACAGACATTACACCATTTTTTCCAGCACTGACAGATTTGTGTAAATCTGAGTGTGTGGTATATAAGAGGACAGATAAACATCCCCAAACCGAATCTGCCTATTGTCTGCAGTTGGACCAGGTTCACTGTCTTCTAGTACAGAACCACTACTAGGTGCAAAGCTGAAATGTTGTAACACTTTCAATACTTTGCAATTCAGGAAAAACAGGTGTTATTCCTCATTAAGTGCATTACCAAGGGAAATACTTCTATAGATCTCAGAAGCACTATCAATTGCCTTTCTTTCCGTTGTAGATCATATTAGAAAAGACAAGTAGTCTTAACAATTTCACATAGAAAGAATTGCACAAGGAATCTGTCAGGATAATCCCCAAAAAATCTACCCAGTGAAAAAGGTAGTCTTTCTACATTTTAGTATCTTGTTTGAAAATTCTTTCTCTTAATTGGACAAGCTTTCTAACATTAGCCACTGTTCTCTTAAAAACATCGTAACTATTGTGCTGTTTCATGGCCAAGTGGAACACACAAATCTGTTTTGGGCTAACTGGCAAAATGATGAATTTCCAAGAGCACCAACTCAATTAAGACACCAGAATCAGAGGACCAAATTCCCAGCTCTGTGACAGGGCAAATTCTTTAACTCTGCTTATCCACACTTGCTTATTAGCAGTAGTCCTCATTGTGATTTCTCAGAGATACTTATTTCATAAGGGGTTTGAATTACTGTAATTCAAAGGATTATTTAAAGTGTCTCCTCTTTTGATTTTTTTTAAGGAGGGCAGATTTATTTTTATACTGAAAAATATACATTAAGATTGTTAGAGAAGCAGCTTTTCCTATAAGGCATTTCTTCATACAAGAGAGAAATGTTCACAGGGCACACATTTTACAGCTGCTTTACACAACACTGCTCATCTCTGTACAAAAACTGAAGTCTAAAAAGATCTCTACAAATGAAACTCAATGCTACACATCAAGCATTTCTTCTGCAGGCAAGTCCTGACCACATGGATAATCAGAGATAAGTTCTGTGAGGACACACAGGATTTTTTTCATTTATTGCACAACAAAGCAAAATACCCTTCTAGAGCAAGTCTTGTGAGCAATGCTTAAGCAATGACTGGTGAAAAGCAAGCTGCCTCTGTATTAAATGCCTGTATTTGCCCAGATGTGCATTCAACAGCCCTTCATTCTAATTCATCTAGGCTATCCACTTTCGTATTAGCAGGCAAAACCTTTTAAATACTTGCCATCTCTTTCTCAAAGTTAAGGAATTTGAGAAAATTTCAGCAAAGAAAGAAGACACAAGTCATGTCTAGATCCCAAATGCAAATCCAGAAGCTTCCTCCCCCTATATTCAGAACCAGTGCTGAACAAGTCAGTGTGGTTACCCATAGTTAAATGGCTACATGTATGAGCAACATACCAGCCCTGCATAAGCTGCTGTAGTAAGTCTAAAACAATTAGTCTAAACCAAGCACATCGTTTCTTTTAGGAACAGGAAATAGAAATTGCTTACCCATGCTCTTAAAAGCATGGAAAAGAAAATTCCCAAAAGTAAAGTCAAAAGCAAAAGTGTTCACTACCCCCCTTCTCCTTTGAAATCTATCACACAAAATGATATTCCCTTCTGCAGCCTAAAATTCCACCTACAGGGGACTTTCTTCACAGCAGCATAAATTATATTTTTCAGTGTGATTCCTGACCTGCAAAGCAGATCAAAATTAAATGCTTCCAAAGCTCATATTAATTAGGATCAAAGATGTTTCTACAAATTGTAATTTAGCAAATATTTTGCACCTCCAAATAAAATACTTGGGGAATATTATGTTTAGGCAAGATATTTTACCTGTCTGACATTACAGGTTGATCTGTGTGAAACACTGTCTTCTCAGAAATTGGGCCCAAGTCATGCTCTGGTGTTCTGCTTTAGAAACAGTAACAGAGCACCTGCTCCTTTTCTAAAATAAGGTTGGAGTCTGGAATGCTGCTCATGGCTGTGAGGGAGTCTGGAGAGCAGTAAATAGCACAGACATTTTAAGGGAGCCTATACACATCTGGCATTCCTCACAAGTCTTGCACATACTATGCAATAATTATGGTCTAGCCAAGCAGCTACTAGGCCCAAAAGGCTAATTCACAGGTAGAGGCAGTTTAAAGAAAACCCTAGGCACATGCTATGCAGTTTTTACTGAAAGAGTTGTCAGGGCCTGGAACAGGCTGCCCACGGAGGGGGTTGAGTCACCTTCCCTGGATGTGTTCAAAAAAAGGGTAGATGAGGTACTTAAGGATATGGTTTAGCATAGGATGGAAATAGTTGAACTTGATGATCTTCAAAGGTCTCTTCCAACCTTGAGATTCTGCAATTTTGTTAGGTGACAATGCTTTGTTTTGGTAAACAAAGATAAGCACTATTATTACAAGAAGTTCCTAAGCCAGATGAAAATGACTGTGCAGGAGGAAAAAATAAGGGAAAAGATACAACAAAAGCTCACATTTCACTTCATTCCCTGCCCTAAGCAATGACACAACCAAAAGTTCCGGCCACTTGCTTGACTACACCATGCATAGAAAGCATTTGTTGCTATCAGGTATTTCATACAGAAGTAGTGGACATCGCATTATATTTAATAAAGCTCTTTTCCTGGAAAACAACGTGCAAAATAGAGGAGCTTCAGTTATTATCTACTTCATTGCTCTTTGCCTTGAAATTACACAAGCAGACAATCGCTGAAGGAGATCAGGCACACTGCTGAACCAGGAAAGGAACTCAGCAGTGCATACTGCAGAAGGGAAAGTAGTGTCAGCAATTCAGTCTTTTAAAATATGAATGCTCTTTCCATGTAAGTCTAATTACCACAGTTCAGTGGCTTAAATAAAGTGATCCAATAGGTTCAGACCTGTTTTTTAGACACCAACCTTCCAGTGAAAATCTTCAATCTTCTTTATAGTGCAGTTTGTTTTCCATCACCCTGCAAGGCTTGTAGTTAACAGAACCCATTTCTCCGTTAGGATCCCACCATGGAAGCGGGTAAAATAGCACAGCAGGGAGAGATTTAGGCTGCCCTGGGTTGAGCATTGCAGATCTAGGTAATAAACTCAGGGTCAGTGTTATCAGAGTGACATTTGAGCTGACACCTAAAATATGAATGATTTAAACAACAACTGTATTTTTCACCCATGTTACCCATAATATATGATACATTATTGAAATACTGTTACATCTGCAACAGAAATTAGGAAAAAAGAAAAAAGGACATGGAAAATCAGGGCTTATTCTAATTTCTAAATGTCCTTAGGCTGAAAAGGCTAGAATGAAAATTTAGATCATCATTAGCCTTAAGTTTTCTTCCATTGAATCTCACAGGATGCTTCTGACAATGTGTCGCCTACCTACATTCTAGAAAGAAAAATTGTTATTAGCTGTTGGGTTAGGGTTTTTTTTTTCCACTTTGTCCACTCCCTTTCAGTCTGGCACTGACCGTGTGTTACCTGGGTTAATCATGTTTGGAACGAACCGTTGGTAACGGAACATCTGCCCCATCTTCATCTATACACACAGACACACAACCAGGTTAGAAAAGTATGTGAATGTATAACACAGTTGGCAATTTAACAGAAATGGCTTTTGTTACCAGAAATGACAAGTTATAAATGGCTATTACATAAAATCCTAAATAATACGTTTTCTTTATCATAATACTCAGTATGATCTCTACATGACTGCCAAGCTGATGGCATGCCTATGCATTTTTTTATGAAAGATTACAGGTATTCATGTCTGTGGACCATTCAAGATGAAATCAATTGAACCTTAACAGTAATCCTTTATCTCCCTATAGCAGTCTTTAATTAACACACTCCGGGTGTTTTTGAATGGGTACTTTGTCACATTACAAAATCTGAAGCCTTAGGACTGGTAAGAAAATGGGGGAAAACAAATTAATTCATTTTCTTAAAATAAAAGCAATTGATGTTTTGATAGAAGAAGAAAACATAAATACGGCAAAATAATGAAGGAAAACGTGCTGCTTTACTCTTACCAGGCTGAGGGATAACAGAAACTCCAAAGCTTGGCATTAAGACTTAGATACACAGCTTTAATAAGGGAAAGTTTACTCTAGCACAAAATGAGGAAGAAAAAATTTGTAGATTTTGCCTGTAGAGAACGTCAACTGACTGTTGCTGAACACTGACTTGCACCATTCACAAGCTAATAGCTGAAATATATCCAGCATTTGATAATAATACTAACAGGCACTGAACTCATGTAAGCTGATTCCCCTCCTCCCTACACTAACTTCACAGTGGATTCATTAAAGTTATTCTTGGTTTATATGAGAACAGGTATGGGCAGGAGGGATTTTTATTGTTTTCTACATATGTTGTGTATGCTGTCACAAGTACGTATTTATTCCATCAAAACCCTTTGCATATTTTGGATGATGCCCTGCTCTAAGTCTGAAGTCTGCCAGTGCAACTCAATAAACAAAGTCTCTGCCCTCTCACCTCCATATAAAAGGCAGAGAAAAAAAATAGTTATTAAGTGTGAAATGCAGACCTAGCTCTGTGGCCTGAACTGGAATCCAGCCTTGTGCATAGTAAAAGGAAATCATTAGATTATTTTAAAATGTCTCAAGTTAAATGGCTCCAATTCATCTCCTGGTGGACATTAGACCTTATCTCCCATTCAGCACATAACTTAAAATGTAGTTCCTGCAGCTTCAAACTCTCTAAAAGGATGTGAAATGTAATGATGGATACTGGCATATGGTTTTGTTCTGCTAGGTGCTGTTCTGACCGAAGCTGAAATTCCCTTGCACAGAAGCTAACTGAACATACACTATTGATCTACACGTTGCCTGGCCTACCTCTATAAAATACCTCGGCCTTGTGTTTCTTAAAATAACCCTCAAGGGGCAGAGATGCACCTATTAAATACAGAAACTGATGAACAAGAGTGCAAATACAAGAAAGCATTAGGCACTGAGTTCATTTCTATCAGATTAAAGCAAACACCACTGAATTCCAGTTTTAAAACCAAAATTTTATCATCTCTAAAAATAATTCTGTTTAAGATTGTTGGTTGGGATTTGCAACAGATTTTATCAACCATGAGCGTCAATATGCTAGAAAAAGTTAATTGGACCACATTGCAGCTCTTTATTAGATTCAAAATCAGGCAAATAAAAGACCGTTATTGTATTAAAACATCTCTTGTATGAGCTGATAGAAGATTATCACACCCTCCCCTTCTCTTTCAACAACAAAACCAAGTTATACAAGGAGGAATGGAAACAGATAGCTCTCCAATCAAAGCTATCTCATAACAACTCATCTGTTATATCTCAAAGCATTCTATCTCAGGATGTAACAAAATAAACCGTAATATACATAAATAATAGTATGTAAGGACACGCATGGACATCACAGCCATAAATAGCATGGTTTCACATAATCACTTGGTGTTTTTTCTTATTCATATCCACTTCTAAACAGAACTAAATACTTTGGGTTTATAGACTTTTTCTTTTAGGAAAAGAGGCATATACTGAAAAATAAATTGAAGTCTTATTGGAAAATGCAGGATTTCTGGGCTTAAATAACCTGGTGCCTTCACAGGGAGGGGGTATGACTGACAGCAAACTTCCTCTCTACTTTCTTTGGACTCTAGAACAATGCTCTATGCCTACTTCTGTTTCTTTTTTATTTGTAAAGCAGGCTATGAATTCCTTGGGATGGTGTGCCTTCCTAACTGTTCACAGAAAAGCCAATGTGTCTGGGCATACATCTTTATACCTGCACTTGAAAAGAATATTATACTCAGAATTCAGAATCTGCTAAAATGAAAAGTAAATCTGGAACACAATATGGTTATAAATTCCTTAATTTATAAAATCCTTCTGTGAACTTCAACACACAATACATGCAGGCAGCCTATAAATATACACAAACACTTATGTGTGCACATGTGCTTGTACGAATAGAGTATGCGCCTTTTCCTTGCCCCTTCATATACCAAAACACCACAGGGCATCTTATGCCAGAACGTATATGAACACAATTTCCAGGTGAAGACCCCTCTCACAGTACATAGAATAGCTTCATGCTCACCTTTTGTCCTCTTGAATGAATTTCAACAGGATCCATCCACTGACATGCAGGAATGATTCCTCTGACAACTCCATGAAACAAAACCCTGAAGTTTTTGTCAACTTCATCAATACAGGATTCTAGAAATATTTTTGATCTCACCAGTGGGTGTGCTGCATACTAATAATAAAGACCTTGAAAATAATATCTGAGAGGCAATCTTTGTTACACTGTTCTCTCCAGAGTGGGGGGGATGGTTAGTACTGGAGAGATGGAAACATCCACAAGCAAGTATCAGTTAAAAGGACAGTGACTACTCAGTGATCCACTGGATATCACTTGTATTTCTTTCCTTGATTTTCCCATCTTTCCAATTATTTGTTTACTCAGACTTGAAATGCACTGTACATGTATATATTTTCCTAGATAATGTAATCATCACCAATTATTAAATAATTACATTCTTTAGCTATTCTACATAATCTTTAAAGCTAAAATCACTTCTACTCTAAAATACTAAATAGACTTCAAACTATCTGCTAGAAGTCTTCAATACGTGGTTGGCAGTCAAATCAGTCGGGGGATGTAGGAAATACAGTAGGAATAGTATTAGCATTTATCAGATTTAGAGTCAGCCTACAGCTATATTTTTAATATATTTTGGAAAAGCAAACAGTGAATTCCTTACATTTCTTTAAAAAAATAAAATATTAAAAGAGCAAAAACCAAAATGCATCAAACAAATCTGATTGAACTTCCATTAAGATAAAGGACATGTGACTCGGTCCTTTCTGAACCTGGAGGATTCTGCTAAATATGTATTTTCTCTTTCTCAATCACTTCATAATCAGAAATCATTCCTCTGTGAAAGCTTTAAGGAATAAGAAAATCAGTCCACAAGGCCACTGTCTCACATACAGGACTGATTTACATTCTCTTCTTCGCACATTGACTCCATAAATTGATACAGCACTGGATAGTAACAATCCACTAATAGCTCTGAATGTGGTTTTAATGGAAATGGAAATGTGGAAAGCATTACACTAATAAAAAGTAATGAAACAAGATTTATGCAGTAACTATAAATAAAAAAGGAAAGCAGAACTGAAGGCTAAAGTATGATCCTGACCATTCAATATAAATCTCTTTAATTTTTTTCGTTAGTTTTTGTGTCAGGTGGAATACATGCATGTTCCTGTGGAATGGGAGCTTACAGCTGAAAACAGATGAACAAAATTCAGAAACCATACATCTACACTTTTTTTTCCCCCATTATTAGAGTAAATTCTGTACTATATGCAAGGTTCTAAAATCTCTGATATTTTTCACTTGTTTCAATTGAATGTGATCAGAAAAAATATCAACCCTTTAACCTGTTGTTAAGAAACTGATGGCAGCATTTCCTCATGCTCCTTTATCAGGTGACTAAGTAATTGAATAAATCATTTGTCCATATTTTTCATTCAGCTATGTAGAATGTATGAAGGCTATTCTAACCAGCTGGAGAACTCTACTGTGTGAGTATAAATTCATTATCTTAATGGAAAGTAGACATCCAGCTTCATCAAGTGCCCTAAAAAGAGAAAAGCCGAAATTCCAATTCAGCTCCTGAAATTTTTTCTTTTAATCCAGAGTGAAACTAATTAATGCATAAAAAGGCAGTTGGAGTTATCAGGATGCAACTGGTACACAGCACCTAGGCTTTCCGTACCAGCAACCTGGCTTCATTTTGAGCAGTATCTTATTTCCTTGGGGATCTATTTTCATCAGTGGGAGCATTTTAAGTGAAGCCCTGCCCATTTGAACCTACCTTCATTACAAGAAGGCCTCACTTTCATTTAATAAACTGCTTCAGGAGTACTCTTATGCTTTATTCCATCACTGTATTTAACTTTCAAAGGATTTAATACTGTAAACTTGCTCTGGAGATATCTTTTTAATGCATGTATGTACCTTTGTACAAACAGCCTTGAAGTTAGGTTATATATGCTAATAAATTAAGCTGGAGTTCACAGGAGTACTGATAACACTTCATTTTCTATCTTCCTCCAGATTCTACTGAAACAACTGATCAAGTCTGTTCCTGATACATAAGCGCAGCAGAGAAGTAACACAGTGGATTTAGCTGATGGCGAAATTCGGCACAAGGGCCCCGATGAAGGTCAGAAAACAAAGCACTGGGAAATCAGGCAAAGCAAGCCACAATTGGAGATCTAGTTTTCCAGCTAGCATAGATAAGCATAGCTTTAAGGAAGTCTACCCCAGCTGAGATGTTACCACCCCTGAATTAACAATTTATCCCTACTCTCTACTGAATAATTATGTAAGATACGTAAATGAAATTTGTGTCATGCTACCAAGTATTATACCATCTAGTAGACATAATTCAAAGTGTCTTGATTTTTAACATACTGTAGTCTTCTATTACTACTGAAAATATGAAAAATGAGCCACTGGAGAAAAGAGATTAATATTGTCATGAGAGAAAAAAAAAGAATTAACCTGAAGGCCAACACAGAGTCAGAGCCTAATTTGAAAATTACTGCACTAGCCATTTTAAGAAAAAGTACTGGGCTTGAAGTAACTGTTTGTACAGTGAAATATTGCTGTGCCTGCTGGGTAGAATCCGAACAACTATCCATCTAGTCCTGGATTTTGTCTCCTATTGTGATATCAAGGGTGAAGGGATAACATAATACATACATCACAGTTACAGTAAGATCTAACAACAGAGAATTTCAATGTAAGTGTTACTGTCAGTAGTTAGCTTTAATCTATCAAATATAACTGTAGGACACTACATCATGTCTATCCTTTCTCCAAATCTACTTACTTCAGACTTAACGACATACTGTGTCAAAGAACTCCATCAATTAATTCGAAATGCAACAGTTTGGTAATCACCTTGTCACAAAAAAAGCATACAATTAAGTACAGCAATTGCAAGCATCACTATGAATATGTGAGCTACTTTCTAAACGCAAATCAAATTCACAATATTGGTTTTGTTTAAAAAAAAAATCAATGGCTGAAAAGGTGTGGATGGGCTACACTTGATGCTGTTACACTAAGCAGAACACATAGTTTGCAGATCTACTGGGATATTGAATAAATTGTAAGATTTTTTCGATATGTTATTGCAGAAAGGGTAATTCAAAAACAGTATTTACAGGGAAATCAATGATAAACCATTAGTTTGAGAAAAGCATTTTCCATCAAAATGAGAAATGCATGGCTTCCAATAAATTTAAGAAGTTTCTTAGTTCTTTCATTATCCTCCTCCTCTATTTTTCAGTCTAGAAAAGGCCAACGCTAGATGACAGGTAATGAAATTTCTGTATTGATAAGGAGAAAAAAAAATCCTTCTATCCTTTACTGTATTTGCATAATTCCATTGTATTTTTACCCAGAACATCAGTATATTGCTCAAATTTAATTGCTTGTGTGTCTGTATATTTATTAAGTTCTATAATAGAAATAACTTAGGTGGAGCAATAGAGTCTTAAAAAAAAAGCTCCTCTAAAAATCTGATTCTCTGCAATAACAACCCTTAGAGACTTGAAGGAGGTGACTGTTATCTCTTCTCAGTACTCAAAAGGCCACACCTGAAGCACTGTGTCCCATTTTGGTTTCCCCAGTGTAAGACAGATACTGAGAAACTGAGTTCCACAAGACTGCAAATAAGGTGCTTACATGAGGGAGCCAAGTTCAGTTAGTTCACAGAAGAGCAGCACCTGCAGGTGCACACGGAAGAACAAGAGGCATGAGTCAAGCTGGAACAAATAAGGAAAACTTCAATTGGATATTAGGGAAAAATATCATAATGAGGATGGTTAAGCACTTGTTCAGATTGTCCGACTCTGAAGTGCCTCAAAATACAAGTGGAAATGTCTCTGTGCACTTAAACAGGAGGTTAGACTAGATGGTCTCTAGAGGTCCTCTTCAACTTGTTTTTCCCTTTGATGCTATAATTTTGAATCATTGTGCAGAAATGAAAAATACTGCAAATTCAGAATAACACATACTAGTATTTTCATTCATTATGAATCACCACCTTACTCTGAAAAATAAAGTAAGCAGAGCTATAACAGTTACTATTCACGAATTCCCAATACTGCAGTAATACCAAGAGATGAGCATCTGACAAAACCCAGTTCACTTCTAAGCAGCATTTACCAATATAATCAACTCATTGTGCTAGTGAAGTTTTGAGAACAGATTTGAGGCTGGGGTTTATATCTGACAATATATAGTACTCATGCTGATAAATGCTCCCATTATACACCTTACTGTAACCTACAAATAACAACATTTTAGTATGCTAATAACACAGCTTCAATTAGATATTAAAAACTAATAGTAATTGTAGTATTATTTATATACATATTTCCAGCTCCTTTTACTCTTTTACATGAAAAGCAAGAACACATATGTAAGCAAGGAAGTATCAGGGCTATCTTGAACTTTCCTGGAAAAAAGATTTCTAATGTTTGTTCTATGTACTCTCTGGATTCTGGTTACTCGGTCCCAAGCACTAGCTACAAAATCTGGATGAAACAGACTTCACAATACCTTGGTGAGATACATATGAAATACTGTCCAAAATGAACAGATGGTCAAACTAAAGACTAGAGATTAAATACTGTTAAATTGATGATAACACAAAGTAGAGCTGGGCTAGATGTTTTACCAGAGGAGATGTAAACCCAGATGACAGTGTTTTTAAAGCAAATTTATATTTCAACATGTCAAATTAGGTGGCAGGACTGAAACTTTCAAATACAAAATTATTTTAAGATAAACTCCCCTGATTAACTGTTCAATCTGACAGGATGTCTTCCTTGATGGCGTATCTCATCTTTTGAAGGAAAAAAGAAGAATGTATAACTTCTGAAGTTAAGGGGAAAAAACCCAAACTAACTTGGTAAAGCAGGAAAACTCTTTTGGAGGCTAAGGTTTAGCTTCCTCTGGCAATGTATGAGTTTTGACCAGACAGTTGTATTCATTTTCAGAACTCCACTCTGAGGACAGTAAGCGCCATCTCACGACACATTAAGATCAAATTCCAAATATTGCAGCCTACCTAATTAAGAATTCTACAGACAAGAAAGTTGAATAAAAGAAACCCAAACCCCAAGAAAAACTTCTGATAGATTACGGAGAGCTTTCCAATGATAAAGGACATAAATATACATTTTTCACAAAAAAAAAAAATAAGATACAACCAGAGTGTCCCTTGTCTTTTGAAGCAGAGATGTGATCATAGTCTTCCTGCCCATCTTCCAAGATTTCTTGATTTACAAACACCCCTGGGCTCATGCGATTTGATTAACAGTTTATATGTAGATTCATTATTCTCTTGCAAGCAACTGCCTTCATCTAACTGCTTTCAATTCCTCCTTACTTCAACTGAGTTGAAGATTTATTCACTTAAAGCAGGATCTTGATTAGCATACAAGCTTCTGCATCAGCCATCTTTCAACCTTCATTTACATTATGCTGAAGCTGGATATAGATACACTTTAGCCCTGGACGAACCATGAGGTTGCTATTGTTTTTCAGCTGTTTAATCACCTATATTTACAGCAGTCATTGTGTAAAAAAATAACAGACTTAGGGATAGAAAACACGTCTAGACAGGTTACAATAAAATGAAACACTGAACTCCTGCTGATTTTATACAACTGTATGAAAATTAGAGACAGTAACATCTATACATCTTACTCACAAAAACATTTCTGCACCAGTGAAAGTGAACCATTTCCTTGTTTATATATTTATTTTTTAAAAAGAAAGCAGCTCTGAGTTTAACTACCAATTTTCTGTTTGTTTATTTTTAATGCAGGTGACACTCCCTTGAAAGAAATTCTGTTACCTCACCTGTGAAGCTGGATTTTTAAGGTAAGTCTTCTGCAATCACCATCTGAAAAAAATGCCACTGGATGGAATTACAATACCGTTTCAGAAATAATCATAGGACCTATTTTAGGGTTGGAATCAAATGCACATTTTAATTGCACATCTTAATTCAGAGTTATGATGCAGAAATCTATTGACTTTTGTATTTCTTGCTTTGATCAGACTGCTTCCTTCATGCTTCGTTCAAGGAATATAGGTTCATACGCTATGGTTAAAACCCATATAGATATTGGAATCATTTTACTCTCATAATGCTGATCCTTGCAGTCATTTGATCACCTTCTCCCTTTTGTAATAATGCAATCAACATGCAGTATCCTAATGCCTAATGGTCTAATTAAGCAATGATGACTCAGGCAGGAGACTTCCTGAGGATTAATGACCACTTGGGAGGAGCTGATGTCCCAAAATATAGCCTAAGGCCATTAACTTTATTTGTTTTTTAATCTTTAGGTAATCTTTCATGATGAGGTTGCTACCTCTATTACAATACTGAAGAATTTAATATATACATATTTTAAGTTTCTCATATTTCAGTTAGCAGATGTCAGACATTCCTAGATGTTTTAATGATCCATACGACTCTTTAATCTGTGGTATTTGTTATTTGGGATTTTAAAACAGGAACTGCAAACATCACAGTACTTAAAATCTTAATGAAGGTGTTGAGGTGGACGACTCAGGAAGCACAGAAGTAAACATGGATGTGTATTTGGGAAAAGAGGGTTTCTAAGAACAGAGATACGACTTTTTCCAAATACTAGATAAAGAGCATAAAACCACAAAAAGAGACTATAAGTAGTCTTCTTATGACCCTCAGCCCTCACTTTCATATCAAGGCAAAACAAGCTCAACTTCTTATTTCTAACAGTCCCTTGAGTGTCACCTTGCTGACTGAATGAATTTATCTACACTTGAGTTTCAGTCTAATGTGAAAGTTATCATAGAATCACATAATTACAAGTTTGGAAAAGACCTTTAAGATCATCAAATCCAACCGTTCCTGTCCTATGCTACACCATAGCATGAACATTCACAGAATGTATCTCCTTGCACAGGTGAAGCTACTGAGAATATAGATAGTTTTATCACCCCAGTGTGGAAAACAAGTGGTTCCTTCAATTCTCCAAAATAGAATTCCAGAATTCCGACTCAGAAAGAAATCCCTGCTGAAGAGAAATTCCAAAATGTAATTTTCATCACCTCATATGATGTCCCACTTAAACATTACTTTAAATAACACAGATAAACTTTATAAATTAAAAAGCCAACAGTTTCAGTTCAAAGCTCTTAGCCACACAATCCTGACTTTGAACTCCCAAGTCTAAACCCAAACCACTAAATATCAGAGCTTTATGAGAAAACCAAAAGCTTGAAATTGTTAAATTACTAACAAGCATTGGGGCATCTCAGGGTTTGGAGATCCTGGACAATTTAGTTTTAAATGATGAACAAGTGAGGAGGAAGAAGGGTTGGCTGAATCTCCTATGCAAGTAGATTTACTGACGAAAAAACATTTCTAAATCACACGTACCTTTTACCAATATTAAAAGTGAAAAATCCTGAGCAGAACTATCAGTACTTTCAGCAATAGCAACCTTCATGCAAAAAGGCTGTTTTGACAATTAAGCAAACAAACATCAAATGATGTGAAGGTATTCTGCTACCTGTCTAGGGATCTGTATGTTTCAGTCTGAAAAATAAAAGATTTCATCCAGAATCACTGAAATTAAAAAGACTCTCTCTCCAAAAATTCAGGGTTGTTTTTTTAATACAGCATTAAATGAGGATAGCATTCAAGAAGTCTGTGTTTTATCCTCAGAGTACTAAATTATTACAGCTAAAAAGAGGATGTTTTCTTTTTATCAGACTTCCACTGTGTAACTACTAAACATCCTTTTGCTCAAACAAATAGGAAAAAGAATAACATTATTTTAGATAGTAGAGAATATAAAGGGAAGATAAACTCCATGTAATCAATACGGTCACAACACTGCTGACAGTTTCTTTTCTTTCTATTGTTCTCATGTCAGACACCTTCTGACATGCTAACAATGTTCTTGGTTACAACATGAAAAAACCCCTTTATTCGGAGCTGCATATATTAATGTGTAATATAATCTCTTGGTAGAAGATGAGAAATTAAAGACTAGGATTTTTGCTAGAGACTTAGGTAGCTTGTTGACAAAATTCCATTAAGATTAGACAGGTGGATTATTCCTTTAGGCATCTGTGAACATGCTACCAACACTGCCTCCCCCTGATGTCTGACATTTGCCAGCTTGCATAAAGCATGTGCTCCTGCTTTTGAATTCCAGAACTTACATTGGAGCAGTAAGCAGATACTTTCAAAGGCAGTTGCTAGTCCTGGATTGCAGAGAAAACACTGTTCCACATCGCTCAGAAGGATCCCAACTAGAACATGTTTGGCAATTTGCTGCAAATCTGGAAATACTCCAGTTTTTCAAGCACAGTAGAGGATTTCTTCAAAGATGTCTCCCTGCTTACTTGAATTACAGTGAACTTCACAGAACATTCCTGCAAGCACCATAAAACCAGAGTTATCTGGATCTCATCCTACTGAATGCTAGCTGATCTCCCTAAATCTCTGCAGTTTTACAGTTGCCTAATATCCAGGCATAGCATTAATGAAGATTGTACTCTTTAAGTATTCTATTTAACAAATAGAAGACAGGAAATTAGCAAGGCATAATTAGCTCCAGACTTAGTCGAGGTAAGAAAAGGCAATGAAGAGCTATTATTTCAAGTATGGAAAATCAAACAGGTGGTTTTATAGCACATCAGATTACATCATTACTCACTCCAGATAAATGTCTAAGTGTTTGCCATGTTAATGAGCCATGAGATAAAAATGCTTCTCTGGGCTCTATGGAAAGATCAATAGAGAGATGATGTTCGCTGTTTCATTTCTGGAGAACCCATCAATTGACTTAAGAACAAGTATCAGCTTTTGGCAAAGGCTCACATAAGCTTCAGAACCATCATAAACACTGCAAGTACGTTACTGGTATCACACATTTATGAGGCAAACTATTGTGCATATGTAATTCCAGAAAGTACGAAGAGAGACGCAACTGCTTACAAATCTTTCTTCTTAAGTTGTGTCTCCTCTAACAACCTAATGTGAAGATTTCACTCCTTAAAAATTGTCATGTTTCACTGCAATGATGAAAGTGAATATATTAATGTTTCAGAGCTGTTAAAGAGTCTCCTAGCATTTCACAATTGTAGCAGTGAAGTCTTGGGCTTAGAGGAGTTACTGGGAATGTAGCTTTCCCTATTGCAAGAAGCCTTCCAAGAAAATTCTTTTGGAGATTTCCTTCACACTCTCCACATTAAAACAGATGTATGTTTCAAGTAAACTTATTTCCAATGATGCAGAAAGCTGGGATTCTGCCCTAATGAATGACACAATAGATCTAAAAAGAAAACAAACAAATGAAACACCACAAAAGACACCTCTGCTTTGACACGAACTGGATTCGGAACCAGTGACAAAAAGAGATGAGGGAGAGATTGGCCTTTTTCAATAATACTCTGTAGTCTCCCTACAGATGTAGAACAACCAAGAAAAGCTGGGATACACTGCCTGCTGCTTATCATCAGTAATGGACAAAAGATTAAAACATTCTATTTTCTTTCTTTTATAACCTTTCAAAAGTACAAAAAGAAACATAAAAAAAAAAATCTAAGAAAGGATTTACAGGTTCTATAATAAAGAGTTCCTTGATAATCCCTCTCCTGAAATGATTAAAATACACAGCACATCAACACTCAACAAAATCAATGCAATTACTCAGCCAGCTAGACATGCACATAAGTAAAATAATTTTAGTTTACAACCATGAAGCAGCTGCCCCAGCTGAATCTGACAAAGTGAGTGTGTGCCACTGCCTACCCTTAGTATCCATTCAAAAATACCTCACTCTTTCTCCTCTGTCTTTTGGAGCTCACCAAGCAGAACCAAATGAGAGCCTGTTGCCACATAACTCACATCTAGGCTCAGACTCAACATTATCAGTAACACAGTACAACTGTGTAACTTTTTTCCAGTTCTCAGATAAAAGATAATCTGATGCTAAAGAGTGGTTTAAAAAACAGTCTAAAAACAAGTCAATTTAATCAACTGTTACTACATTCAGAAAACTTGAAGATATTGCACTATATTTATTATTTTTGGAATCAAAATAAGCACAGTTCATGCTGCTTATCTTAAACAATGTTTTGTATCCTTTCTGAGGGAATTTAAGTAGAAAATACTTGGCTATAGAGAAGGTTTATTGTTAAACTACCATGGCTGCTCTTATTAATCTACTCTCATTGCTTTTTTCCAAGTGTAATAATACTTTTGATTCCAAGGGTCACTTTCAAATGCTACTATCCCAAGGACTAAGCAGAGAAAATTTAAGCACAGGCCAACATCTCCCTGAGATTTGCAGAGCCTTCTATAAAGTAAATAAGGCCCTTGTGGCTTATCAGTCGTTGGTGTATTCAGCTCCCTAAACTAAGAGAACTGAGGGGATTAGTTAGAGGAGAAATAAAATGTACCTAATTAATTCCCCAGATCCCTGCAGATTATATGGCATGTTTGGACCAGCAGGGAATTGTGACTGAAATTTAAAATATATACCTAAAGCACTGATGATAAAAAAAGCTTTTCTTCCTATTACTGTAATATCTTGATATATTAACACAAGCTGTTTCTTATAATTTAAAAAAAAAAATCCCATGTCACTCGTTTAAAAAATAAATTTATTAATAAAGAGCTAAGAATACAAGCAGAAAAGTAATGTTGGAAAACAAATATTATCTATCCTTGTAAATTTGAGATGTTTTAGCTTTGTACTGTTTGCTTCTCCCCTTTCTTCCATGCTCTGTTTTTCTCTGATTGCTCGTCCAGTATATAAAATATCAGTAAGATAAGACTTACAGGCTACTCTCATTGACAGAGATACAAACTTGGAAAAACTCAGGGAAGCCTAGAAGACTTTATTTGGACTTAAGTAAGGGCAGAAAAAAGCAGGAAAAGGTAAATAAAAGGTAAATAAAGAAGAGTAGTCCCAACAGAAGAAAAATTAACGGTGGCTTGAATTTCTGAAATTAATTTTATATTGTATTTCTTCACTATCTCATTTTGGAAGAAGTGTCTTACTTGCCTCTACATATTCTCACTTCCTAGCAGGAAATAAAAATAAACATGCTGTTTATGGAGCAAATTACAGAACAAAAATTATCTCAGGATAGGTTTACATAAAGATTTCTCTAAATTCATATTAATGTCTTCAGAGGTCTGCTGTTATGTATCTTTTCAAACCACATAAACTGAAAGACATATATATATGTTTTTTATAGGAATGTCTGCCAGGTGTTTCTGTCTGTGTCCTGCTTAAAGGTTTTTCATATTTTCCTAATATGGAGTATAAATAAATCTATTTCCTTGTTTGTCCACTCATTTTTGTGATACTGTCACAGGCTCTCATCCATGGAATTGATTAAGGTTATATTTTTTTGTAAATACTGTGTAATACCACTGCCAGTAAGTAAAAAAGATTTAAAAGTAGAATTTCCAAGAAAGGGGAGCGGAACCTCTGCACTCCTCTCACTGACAAACTACATGACAGTATGGAGAAGGAATAAAGAATGCAAAACCAGTTAGATCTGGAAGACATTAAGAGAAACAGTCACAGACAGACAGGAAATCAAGTCCTTTCTCATACATTCTGTAAACAAGAATGGTAGTCTGAATTGACCACAGAGAAGGACAGACAGGAATTCAACAAAACCAGTATTGTGTGAAAAAATCACTCAACTACATCAGTTCCCATGGGACAAAATGATTCAATTTGCAACCCATCAATCATTTGGCATAATAATGGAAGTAAATACATCATAATAGAGGGCTGTCACAGGATCAATGTCTTCTACTTTAGAAATAAACATTTTGGGATTGCTCCAGTATTTATTTTCCATAAAATAGGTAATTATAAAATAAATAATTGGTTTCACTATGGCATTTATGTGGCAGCAGGAAACCATTACTTGGTGACATTTTATTTCAACAGCATTATCTCTAAAGAAAAAAAAAAAAGGCTGAATACTTGTGGATCTGCCTGACATTCCATTTCCTTAAATAAGAGCCATTGACTGACAACAAGAAATGTCATTTTAACGCAAATAAAGAGGCAGTAAACTAATACTATGCAGTAGTCTTCATCTGTACTTTTACAGGACCTTCTGTTACTTTAGAATGATACCACTCACATAAGACCTACACACTTTTGAAAAATATCTAAAAAGTTATCATAAATAAGCAACTTATATTCTGTACCTAAACTAAAGTTTGATGTGGGGCAGAAATGTGTCTGTTGAGACTTTTTTATAAGGATAAACGATGAAGTACTCAATTACACTCAACAAAAAATAGAAAACCCATATCTTCAAAATCCCACCCTTCTATGTTTACTTGCACTAGTATCACTACAATATAGAAGTTTGAATTCTTTGAAATCTATGGCCACACTGACTCAACTTTTGAGAAAGAATTATTTTTTTCCCCAGTTTTACACTTGAACTGAAAAATAATCTATGTTAAATTAAAACTGTCACATGCTACCAGATTTCACACACTACTCATTTTTTATCTCTCTGAACATCAAAGTTGAATTTGTAACTCTAAGTAAATTAAATTGAAACTGAAATCACCTAAAGTTCAAGAAACAGGTATCATGCCTAAGCCTATAGGTCAGGAAGGCAACGTGGGTGGTCCTGCTTATAATGACCTCTTGCTGGGGCAGACAGAACCTTAAAAAATTGATCCACTGTGGAATTATTGTTCAGATTCCTTGGAAATGCAATTCTCAGGTGTGGTAGGTCCAGTTTGGGTATGAGTCTGGAATCTATGTTATGACTCATGCCTTTCAGTTCACCTTTAGCTTAGTCATTTTAAACTTAGTACTGCTGATATAACGAGACAGGCTAAAAATTTCATACACCTCTAGATCTTCTCAATTAGCTGTTCGCAGAAACTTGTTTAAGCATCTGCTTAGCTCTTATAAAGCACCTGAAGACATACCAGGTTGAGCCAACCACCTACTAGAAATCTGCATAATGATTTAACAGTGCAAACGTTTCCAAAGGGAAATATACATAGTATAACCAAAGTATTATGCAAATTTTGTTTTCACAGTGATTTAGCCCTGCCATAATATCTTATGTCATTATACAAGCAGTGCATTAAGCCATGTCATTGCTGACAAAAGCAGGCAGGAGCTGGACCAGATATCCTGCAGCCTCAGCCTGAATGTATGGATGCCTTAGGGGCACACTACCTATTAATTTAAAATTCTGAAACTAATTATGTATGTCAGGGTGACCTCTTTCTAATCTACATTCATCACAGAACACAAGCCTTCTGTCTCCGTTGTTCCCATAATAAAATAGCTGTTGATAGACTTATATAATTGACTGTATCTGAAGTGGACTCATACCAGGGTGCTATATTCAAATTGTATGTAATCCCAGTGGAAAAAGATAAGCAAAAATAATCCAACTATCTGAAGTAATTAACTTCTAAGGTTTCACAGTAACATTGGAAAAAAATTATTACCCATGATCTTAGAAACAATTTTGCAAAGTATATGGAAGTCACATTCATTGTCGAGCTACCAAGCAATTATCTTCAACATTTAAAGATGCATGTAGCATAACATACATTGACTTATATTTATTTATCCCTACACACAGCTTGGCATGTTAGAGACACATCGATGAAATACACACCTATACCTAGAAAGGAACCTGAATGTGACACTTGGATTTTTAGAGGTTCCTAGAAGAATTAAAAACCTAATTCTTATTGAATTCTAAGGAAACAAAGAAGAAAAAAAACAGCTAATATTTCAATAAGAAGGATTTTGCTAGAGCATGTACCTTCTACTGGACCTTTATCCACATTACTATGAAAAATAGGGAAAAAAAAGAGATGCTGCTGCCACCTTCTCCAACCTACCTTGGAGAATTGCTTAGAGTTGCTCTTAGCCACATTACTTGAAGAGAAGACAGACTTACAGTCTACTAATATCTCCAGCTTAGAATATTAACATGATGAAATCCCAACACAGTGAAATCCTAACACCCTCAAGTGCCCTCCTCTTTGGAACTGTGATTATCAACAAGCCTTATGATCAAGAGAATTCCCAATGACTTGAAAATAATTTACGTAGTGCTTCTCAAAGCATCCAGCTCTCTACACCTGCTCACTTCCTGAGTAGTCCCACAATCTTAAACCAAGCTATTCAGATACATGTAAGCCTTCATATGATGCTTCTATTGAAGAGCTTAAAAAGGGCAGCACTTCAAAAAAGAAAAAAAATCCCAAACCAATATCGAACAGCTTCACTGTATTGCTTGTTTGAACTGTGAGACGAAATTGAAAGATCACCACTAACCAGAGATCGATGTCTGAAATACCCCAGCCCAACAGGCCCTAAGGAGACATCGAAGCTGTAAAACAGACTGAGGTACAGAATGAAGAAAGTTATCAACAAAGCAGACTTCATAATAATCATATGAGGAGACATGACAGATACGTCTTCTTTAGGCATATCAAATTTCTGGTGTTCAGGAATAGAGTTTAGAGAGACAAGAATTCATACGTTTTCCTCTTAGAAAGAAGTTTTGAGCACAGTTACATGACAGAAAACAAACAGATACATTAAAAGGTGTGAATAAAATTAATCTTAAAAGTAAAAATTACATTTCTATTTGCAAATTAATATTTAATTCTATCACAAGGATAGAATGTCTTAAAATCCCAAAAGAATTCTGTTCTGTATAAATGACTTGCAGTAAGGTAAATGCATTAACTAACCTCTGTGGTATTACACCATAAATATTTGCTTTAATCAGTGAAAACATTAATTTAAAATTTAATCATCAGTTAAAAACATTAGCATTTTCAATAAATAGGTCTAACATGAGTCCCTATGATAAATCACTGAGCTAAAACTGCAAAACAGCTACATGGTTGTATCTTACACAGAGCATACTAGGTTATCCAACATCCACCTTTGGAGGAATCTAGCCCACTGCTATGAAGTAACTGCACAGGTCTAAGGACCTATGTTCACCACTTCAGGTGAAGATGAAGGTTTGGTTCACTTCTTGCTAATAGAATATAACAGCTGCCAATATCTAAATCATTATTAACAAAATGGGAACATCATTGCAAAACAAAATAGTTTTTTATTAACAAACTGCTTTTATGTTAGCATTAATGGTGTACTTAAAGTGATGTCCCCATTACCAAGGTGAATCACGTTTTCATTAATACAGTAAGAAAGCCATCAATATAAAAACTCCTTACTCTGAATTACGTAACACACTCAGTACACTATCTAGGGTTGACTTGAACTCAGGCAATGAGCAATCTGTGAAGCAGCAGCTTCCACTGGTATCACCATCCCTTCTAAAAGCAAAGGTCCCTCAGTGGCTTTTATCATCCTTCTATGAAGAATTTTGAAACATTTTTTGACACTGCATGAAAAAACATCATGTTTTCCAGAAAATTGCTCTATTTTACATGTACAATGTTGCATTTAGGAAACCTCAAAGTGCACCTTCCTGTTCTCATAGGCAAGAGATGACTCCTAAGAGATTTAGGAATGAAAACTACCTTGAAACTTGCTAGAATTTGAGGTCCCAAGCAATTTGAATTATTTTTACATCTCTCCCCCCCACCCCGTTTGTTTGTTGGTTTGGTTTTTTTTAACTGAACACATACAGCATCTGTGCTCAGGTCAGCATTTCATGAGACAATGAAGAGCACATACTGGCAACTCCAAACTCCTTCCCTTGACAGTAAGTAACTTCCAATTCTCAACTGTACAATAAAGCAGTGTTCTCTCCAGACATGGTGCTGCATAGACCTACCATAAGGTATGTCCCTCCTCTGTAGATCCCTTGTAAAACCAACCCCTTATTCTTTGCACAGCTATATTCTAGTAGTTTTGGGGCTTTGAAAGGTGAATACACAGAGAAAACAGAACGAACTCTCCACTGAATCTGTCCTCATCTCAGAATGTCTGCATAGTTTTTCAGCATTTATGAGTATACACCAGGAAAGGGAATGGGTCTGGATCGGCAAACTTCTTTTAGAAATCAAACAGAATTCTTTTGTCAACCTACTTTAAAACATGAGCTGATGTATATTCAGTAAGAATTTTCTCCCAGAATTATCAGTACCACTGGTAAAACATCATGGGAAGCCAGAACTTTACCATCCACAGTATGATGAAAAGGCACCTAATGTTCCAGAAACTTCTTCTGGTTCAGGAAGTAAACATTTACTTTGCTCCATAGTAATGGCAACACCCATTCACTGAAGACAGAACCAATCTGGATTTTACTATATGTAGTCTAGCAGGACATCCAGAGCTTCTATGGACTGTTCCTTCTTTTTCCTTCCCTGTTCTCACTAGTAAAATGCCAGAAAACATCTTAAATGAGATTTACATTTAATTCCAAAATAGAGTGGAGTGAAAAATATGCACACTGGTTATGAAGTGCTAGCTAAGCACAGTGACCATCAGCCATCTGCATTATACTCCATGACAATTGTGTTTTTGAGAGGAGAGAGGTCATTCCCATCAGGAAATTAAAGGAAAATCTGAACAGAACCTCTCTGTACAATTTATCTGCTACAATTAGAATTCACAGCTGAATCTATGCACCTGTTTCCTGGAACTTAATCCTGAAGCCCAAAGTTAAATCTCTAGACAGAAAGCATGCAGAAGCAGTTGCAAAGCTGTATCAGTCCTTTCAACTATCACACTGACAATAAAAGGCACAGATATTTTTCAAACTCTGTCACAAGAACTTAAAATCTGTTAATGAATTTTCTAGAGAACCTCCTAGAGCATTCGTGCTTCTTTTTTTTTTTGCAAATCTCCTTATTACCAACCAAAGCTAGGAGCTACATACCTACCTACTTCTCCATTAGCAAGGGACTGGGGGTTCCTGAAGTCATTCCAATCACAGTCCTTTACAAAAAATTAATAAAATGTCTTTTTCTTAAATGGATATTACAAGTTCTCATACAACTTTATTTAAGGGCTTGCAAGAAGGAATCTTGTCATCTCCTATAGGTAAAGACTGTCCCTACCTTTTTCTTTTAGTGTCAAAAGAAGCGCTTCTATGCATGCCCAGTTGTTGCAATCAGGCACAAGCTGAGGTTTGTCAGGGAAGAGCGCAGGGCTTTGCAGAACATAACAGATTTTCTGAGAGTCACTGACTGATCCAACTGCATGATTACCTCAGACCTGCTACAGTACATACAGAGCCCCTGCAACCCCCAATGCATACTTAGTTTTCTCACTGAAGGCTGTGGACTGACACTTAGAAGTTTTGCTGATTTTAACTGTTTGGGAGAAACTGATCTCGCTGAACACCTGCCTTGGTTTACTTTTGTTCATTTGTTTACTCATTTAATTACAGTCAAAACAGTAGTAGATATCTGGAGATCACACTTTTCCAATAACATGGTGGGAAAAGACACATACCACTACTGATGTTGAAATAAATCTGCCATTTTTATGCTAAGAAGCCTCAAAAGTACCTGTATGTTTCATAGTGATTATCTCACAGAGAATGGAAACAAGGAGCTGGTTTGCTATTCTGATTTCATAATTTCTGCTTGACTCTGTAACTCTTAACATTACAGTGTATCTGTATACTTTACACTGTATTAGATAACACTAATAACATCTGCTTTCAAACCTTACATTAAAACTAATCAAAAGATATGCTGGTACTTTGAAAAAAATTCAGAAACTTGGTATCACTAATAAGTTATGCCGAAGATTTACTGCATACTGTAGGCAACCCATACGCTAATAAATTATACAGCACACTATACTTCTTTACAGTTGCATTTTCTGCTGTAGGGGCTGGCATAAAAACTAGTTGGAAGTAAAGTATATTTTACCATTTTTTCCCTTCTTTTGAGACAGAGTGAGCCATTAAAAAAATAATTTCTTGAGTAGACCTGTATGCTATCTGCTAGTAGACTATATATATATATATGGGGTTAATAGTTGCATTTTTAAGACCCTCCAAACAATATATTTTTCCTTTTTCCTTATAATCCATCATTTGTGATTCTGGGTGGACCACATCAGAAGTGTGGCAATAATCACACTTCTGGTACAACTTGCTCACACAATATAAGACAGGTAAGAACGCAGCAAAGTAGGGCACTAGAGCTTATCAATGTACAGCTGTCAAACCTTTTATTCATCTCAAGGTTTGGTGGTTTCTGGACAAATGCACTATCGTTGAAATCCCATTGCAGACATACAGCTTTCAAGGTGAAATAGTATTTCATTTTCATTATCATGAAAGAAAAGCAGAAGAAATGTCTGCAGTAGCAGAATGCCACAGCAATATGTTAAGACTAGCAATTTTGTGACATTGTTAAGTGTAAATAGAATGGTGTTCATTGCTGCCTTTTGCCTTCCTCCTGATCCCCATTTCTTTCATTTTCTCCCTCCACACTCTTCCAGCAAACAGAAGTTATAAACAAGAAATGTTGCACCAAAAAGATGTGCTTCTAGGGCATTATTCAGAACATCACTGCCTTCTCTGGAAATAAAGCCACCGCTTTTTCTCAGTTATGTTATTGAGGAAAGACAGCAAATAGTTAAAGAACCTTATTGCTACATATTAAGCATTAAAAATATATATATTATTACACATTAAAGAACCACACTGCAATATTTTCTCTGGTGCAAATCAACTCTCTTCTGGAAGAAGGCTGCCCTCTGTCCTTAATCCTAGAAAGCTGTCACAACACTGTTCCCAGTACTGCTTTACTAAACATGAAAAGAAGCAGCTGCATCTTCACTGTAACAGTGAAGCAGGAGGTCTGGCTGCCAATGCTCTACGTCCTTTACACTTCAGTTAGCAGGACCCTCTGCTGAACAACTGTCTGGAGGGAGCACTGCCAGACAACATGCATTTTATGACCACTGTATGTACCCATCAGGTTTCTGTACTGCTGCAATGAAACAAGGAAGGGAGTGTGTGTGTGGAAAAAAACACCCAGCCCCAGTACTGCCCAGAACAAACCAGTTATGTAGAGTTTTGGGTTGGTTGGTTTGTTGTTTGGGTTGTGGGGTTGTTTTTTTTTTCCAAACTCCTCAATAAAGAACTACCATGATATACTACAGAAAGCTCCCCAGATTTGGTTGACTAAAATCATGAACAGGAGGTCCACTACAGATGCAGGGAAGGGCCTGCAGTACAGTTATTAGTCTGAACACCAGGCTTCCCAGGAGAAGCCTGCATTTGGCAGTGTTCAGAGGGAGCAAAAAAAAAAAAAAAAAAAAGGCAGAAAAACTGTTAAGACAATAATTTCCTTACCTTTTTTCTGAAGCAATGTAGGAAGGTCTTTTTAAGCTCTTGACAAAGTTGATACAGAACTGCTACTTCTGAAAAAGAACAAAACAGCTTGTGAAAAGTCTAAATAAACTAGGCTTTAAGGTCTTTACTTTCTTTCATATGCCAAGAACTGGTCATAGTAAAGTGACCCTATGATGAATTTCACCCATTTTGGGGGGGTTCATTTTGATCTGCCAAATCATTTTGTTTTCCTGCTGTAGGTTTAAGCAGATGTACCCATGCTTTCTGGCTGTTAAGGAGACAGGGTTCAGACAACTGTTTCTGCATGTGTTGCCTGTATTTGCAACTGTTGCTTGACCTACATTTTCAAGTATTTGTTACTCAGAACATTGTTAATGTGGTCTCATTATACTGGTTCAGTTTCTTTGTTGGAGAAATGAAACATTAAACACATCCTTGAGTAAAATTCATGCATTGTCATTTGTGCCTGGTCACATATGATTACATGCATTTGCATCAAAACTGGGGAGTCCCAGTGTTCAAATCATCAAATATAAAAGCAATCAAAGCCAAAGTGAACACAGAGAAAATATAACACCCTACTCCCTTTAACCCAGCAACAAGTATTTCCAGAGTTCAGTGTTGCTGATAGAACAGATGTTTCATGAGCTTCTGAACCATTGTGTGCAGATGTGGTGCTTAGGGATGTGGTCCAGTAGAGGACTCTGCACTGCTTGAATAGATTTGATCATCTTAAAGGTCTTTTCCAACCTAAACAGTTCTATGATTCTATGAACATGCTATGCTAGAATTACGAAACAGAACAGTAACTAATAGAGTGAATACACTGTCTGACTCTCATGCATCATTCTTAAAAGCAAAGCAAGAAGTCTGAATGTAAGAAAATGAGGAGAAATTTTCAGACATATCTGGAGGAAAGGAAGCAACATACCAAATCAGTACACACAAGGACCACTAGACAATATGGATTTGCTAGCTCTCCACCATCACCAGAACAAAGAAATGAACTAAGACATACATTGATGCACATCTATTTTGGCTAGGCAGCACATGAAGGAAAAAAACAGGAAAGTGAAGATAAGCATGGAGGAAACCATACAAAAGGGTTGTTGGCATTGAAGACAAGGTTTTGGTTACTTGAGAAGAAATCAGTGATGCACAGCCATGTAGATGGGGGGAACAAATTCAGAGGGATGGAGAGTCAAGATGGCCAACTTCAAACCTGACGGCTAGTGATCATAAGTAAATTAATGACTTACTCCACTAAAACCCCCAACCCAGACTTATCAGGGATTATATAGGAAACCCAGTTATTGAGAGTTTCTTGTTTTCCAGAGGAGGAAACCAGTGAGGTCTGAGGAAAAGAGAGAACTGAGATACCTAGCTATTACTGAGACTCAATAACACAGTGTCAGAGACTCTGTGGTAATCATTAGAGTAGAAGGGAAGTATTCCTAGTAAAGTCAATGGTTATCCTCCAAATGCTGAATATATAAATATATAGAAATAGAAAGGGGAGGCATTACAAAGAAAAGTAGGTTTAGTCAAAATCCTTCCTGGGGATGATGCTCACAGCCAGATACAGTGGAAATGACCAAGGGCCAAGCAAGGCTGTTCCCCTTGACCTCAGGATCACATAAAGTTCCCCATTTCATTAAGTAGTACAGAGCTTATTTAATAGTATAGCGTCTGGCCTAGAAGATATCTGACCAGAAGCCACTCAGGCCACCTGCAAAGTCAGGTAAAAGTGGCTTTCTTGGCATGTAACTCCCTACTGTTCCTCTCCAGCTGCAAAAAAAAAAGCGTCTTGGCACTGCCAAAACAGCCAAAAAGAAATCTGCTACAGATCTGGTGCCACCTACTAATCCTTGGCAAGGCTCTAAGGTACAGAAAGCAAACACTTCTCACCCACCACACTGTGTGGCCTGACAGAAGTCTGACCCTTCTACCTCTCATTGCTTTCTCCCAGAGACTCACAGAACCTACACCACCTCTCCTTCCTACCTCATCTTAATTTCATATGAAATCACCACTTTGAAGTACACCTATTAGTCTACTGCTACCATTTTGCAGAATATTCTGGTATTTGCCACGACCTTTTGGATGGTGGCAACATGAAGGCACCGTGTTTCCCACAGTGCTGATGTGAGCAGCTGCAGCAGGTCCTGCTCCCACCACAGCCGTACCACCTCTGCCTTCTCCTCAGATCTGCCTCTTCCTCAGTAGGCAGCTGCCTCTCACCAACTTTTCCCTCAGAAAAGGGTTAGATTTTGGCCACATCAGGACCAGGGAGGCGCAGCACACCCAGAAACCCCCGCTGGCCAGGGTCACAGACCCAAATGAGGCGTGAACTGACCCCTCAGGCGGGAGCCCACCTCACCAGGGCGCCGGCCCCAACAGGCCATAACTAGCCCAGGCCTGCCCCTCCCTCCCCAGTCACAGCCGGAGCAGGTAGAGCCTCAGGGATGGCAGCAGAGCCGGCAGAAGGCGGAAAGTGCGCGGAGGGAAGCCATGGGCCTTGCTTCCATCCACCAGCCGTGAGGAGACGCCAAAGACACGCTTGGGTAGGTGGGGGCTGAGGATAGGAAGAAACAGAGATTTACCTGCAGTCTGCTTAGTTAGGTTTCTTTAATTTACTTGTATCCTGTGGTATCACTTTTTCCTCTGCCTTTATCACGTCCTGATTGACTTTTGCTCATTCTAGTCGTTGTGTGAGCTTGGCATCTTCTCCCTGAGAGGACCAGCAGCAGGGTAGTGCTGTCCTGCCTCAGCACAGTGCCCCGCCACTCAGATTCTGTCCCAACAGCACAGAAAAACCCAGGAACGTGCTAACAGCTTGGAACGTTCACTTGGACAGCGGTGAAAATGCTGCCCCAGGCGTTACATTTCCTGGCTGTAATCACCACATTATAGCACCCCAATGTTTACTGCAATACCGGGGGGGGGGTGTGTGTGTGCAGAATCTGTACCATTCCTAGCAAACACTGAGAGCCATATGATATCACTGCACTATATTATTAACGAATGGAGATGAATTGCCTGATCTTGCAGTTAAATTGGAGATAGTGTTTCACTGATCAGTGAAAAGCAAAACACCTAAAGTGGCAACAAACTGCATCTCCAAGACACCAGAAACAACTCCTCTGTTCCAAGCAAAGTCTGCCTCTGACCTCTTGAATACATAGTAAAGGGTAAACCTAAAACATCTGCTGCAAGATAGGCTTCAGAGAAATCTAATTAACACCATGTCCAGCAATGATGAGAGCAGATGTATCCTGGATAAAGTCACCAACAGGAGAACACTTTGTTATGCCAACACAATTTTAGCTTGGAAAGACAAAGGTTTGGAAAAGTCTTCATTGAAAAGTCATGTAAAATTCAAATGACAAATTATGGCAAAGGAGAAAGAGGATCACATCTCATATTAAAAAAAAAAAAAGACACAAGAGAAAAAGCAGTTGTGAAGAAGATCCCATCCTTACTTACACTGGACCTTGCAACTGTGAAGGTCAATATATTTAAAAATGGCTGGAGACATCCTTGTGAACTTAACAATATACTGAGCCCATACAAATACTTTAGAGCCTGCTGATGGTGTTGACTGTGATTAAAGCCCATGTACCTGCCTCCATGTATTGAGAGTAGATAACAGTGTCTTTTCTGCTTGCATTCAGTAGCAAACCAAGCCGAAAACTAGCTTGGAATCTTCATGACTTCATTTCTAACATTGTTCTGGATAAGATCACTGCAATGTACAATAAACTCCTCTGTCACCAAAACAGGAAGGAAACCAGAAGGACCTTTTTTTTTTTTTTTTAATTGTCATTTTACAGCTTTGCACTCCCCTTAAAAACAAGCTCAGACGCATTTTCGAATGCAAGAAATTGATCTCCTGTTGTTGCATTTACAGCATACCCTGTAAGGTGATTTTCATGTTATTGATGGACATTGCCCAAAGCTATTTCATAGTCTCCCCAAAGGACTGAACTCACAGAGGAAGCTAAACAAGAAACTATCAAGTTCATGTTTAGAACTGCTTCTCTGCAACTCTGCCACCTCTGTTCCCTACCACCTTTTGCTAATAGGCTTTTCAGAGTAATTTTCAGAATGACTGAAAAGATGTAATTGGCAGCCAGGTTTGCTGTAAGTTTTGTGGTATGTGTCTGAAAGATTAATATTTTGATTAAAAGAACCTTGATTAAATTTTCTGATAGAAAATTGTTCATAAGCACATGACCCTTATTTTTTGATTCTAGGTTGGTGTGTTGTGGTGGGGTTGTTTTTCTTACTGTGAGACACTGTATGTAGAAGAGGAGGAGAATGGAGATGCTAAACCCAGGCAGCTCTCAGATGCGTCATGGTTAAATGGTAGGTGGCAGCACAAAATAAGCTGGCAGCTCAGGCTCCACGTTCCTTTTAGTGCCAGCTTGGACAACAGACCTGCTCCTTGATCAGAGTTCAAAAGTTCCCATAAATAACAAGTGATTTCATTGCACTGTCCACTAA
Source organism: Gallinula chloropus (assembly GCF_964237585.1). Classification (NCBI taxonomy): domain Eukaryota; kingdom Metazoa; phylum Chordata; class Aves; order Gruiformes; family Rallidae; genus Gallinula; species Gallinula chloropus. The sequence goes on along the minus strand of NC_140095.1, from coordinate 4,224,134 downwards.
ATATTTTACTTGTGACAGGTCATGTTTCAGTAATGAAAACAGATGTGACACAGATCACAAGTAACATGCTCAGTTATTTTGACTTTAAATTTGTCACCTCAGTATTATTAAATAGTACCAAGGAGACTGAGTTTTTAGGGTTTTTTTTTCATGCAGAGGCATGCACTAGAACAATCTTTTGATCATATATTTATGGAGTAACTGGTATCTAGTGGGGACAGGGGAAGCTGGCAATGAGTCTTCCTGAATTTTACTTTTAAGCTTAGCTATTGATCTCCATGTTGCTTTTGGCAAGTCACTTGTTCATGTTAGAGTTGATCTAAGCATAAAGTACTGTAAATAGTGCAGGTGTGCTGAAGACTATTTAATCTCTGTAAATCATTTTGTAGGATTTAAGCAAAACAGATGCCCAAATACCACTGTGATGAAAGAGATGTAAAATCTCAACTGGACTGAAAAACCCAATGCTGTGTTTATTGAGGTTTCAAGGGTCAGTCTCAAAACAAGCAACTTTCAATTATCATTCACATACTACTTGTGCATCTCCATGATTTTTTTCATTACAGTGTTTCCTTCACTCATTAACAAAGTGACAGATTCTGTTAAGTTCTAATGGTAAGGGCAGCTGTTTTGTATTTTGGGGGGTTGTGGTTCTTTGGTTTTGGTGTTTTTTTTGGTTGGTTGGGGTTTTTTTAGTTTCATGCATGACTTTCCATCAACTTCAGTCCCAAATAGTTCTTTTACATTAGGATTTTTGATTCACTTTCAACAGGCATAAATGAGAACACATGGTTTAATGTAGTGACAAAGTAAGCATTTGATGCAGAAATTCAAGTAGTTCTGCAACTGATATTTAGCTTTCATTTTACTATCCTGAAATGGGATGGAAAGAGACATCGCATCTCCAGCATCCCATAATTGCTACAAATATGAAGGCAGAAGGGTGTCTTGGTAATTTCTGTGCTACTTAGAGTAGTAGAAAAAGAAGATACTAAGTTATACATCAGCTGTGGAAGGATGGTCCATTCTCAAGAGAAAGCAAGAAAGGAGTCAAGGTGTTTACTGAAACACAGACATTGCTGAAGAGGAAGGAGAGGAAGAATCAGTAAAATACACGTAAAGTACAAAAAGGAATGCACAGGATCTCTGAAGAAAAAAAAAGAGAAAAAGAAATTTGGATTCAGTGCATAAAGAAATACAGGCTAAGACAACAGGTATTTAAGAAGGAATGCAGGATGACAACAACATGTAGAATGGGAATACGTGGCAACAATGTGTAGTGAGTGAAGTAACAGATGACAAACAGGCAGCAGCATCAGTTTTAAGCAAAAAGTGAAAGAAAGCGCTGACGATACTGTGCAACGTAAGTAGAGATGAAAAAAGGAGTAAAACCAAAGACAAAAAGCATTGTTCTTTCTGAAATCCTTTCTTTCACTTTCTTAAGTCACCTCTTGTCATACTGATTCTTCATAAATCCCTTCTTTCATTAACTTACTCTCTTGTGCAATATTTAGCAAGACTCAGTATTTTGCTCTTCTTCTGTCCCACACTCTATCACATTTCCTCCACAAACAGAGCTCAGGCTCCATCTATGATGTCTTGCCATTCTCCAGACCTATTATTATTTAGACTGAATTGCATCTGGGATGTCTCCTCATGGATCTACATGATGCTAATTCCACAGAACTACCTATATGACTAGGAGAGAGCTCTTAAATCCTTATTCCTAACATTTTCCCTTCTCTCTCCCAAAAAACAAAGCAATAGTAACCTACATACAGCCTTCTCAGCATCCTATCCTGTTCACTCCTTGGGGCTGAGGGTATGCTTTATAAATCGAAGCTCTTTCAAGGACCTCATATCTATAGCATGCAAACCTTTACAGAAGTTTTATGCATAAAGTGCAATATATATATATATACACAAAACCTTTGTTACTAGTCTTTGAAAACACCATTTTCACAAACTCAACTGTTTTTCTTAAGTGCCCTTTCTTTAGGCATTTCCTCCCCTGTTACCTCAAATACAAACTGCTTATCTTCATGTTCAAAGCCCTTCTTAGTCTGTGTCTATCCTACTTGGCTCTCACTGAGCATTAGGAGGCCAATCCCTGCCTCAGGTTAGCCCATGACCCCAGCATCTTTCATCTGCTTGTTACATTCTGAACAGGCACTTTCTCCCCTTTTGGGTCTCACACTGGGAAGAGGGCCCATAAATATCCACCAAATTATTCCATTATTCAAACACCTCTTTAAACCACATTACGAGGCCTACCAATGTTTTAACGAAGCACAAGCCACTTGCTTTGTAAGACCACAGCTAGCTAATACTGTTTCAGACACTCCCATGCATCTGAATCATCTACAAGGAGCTTGTATAGTATCTTTTTGATCTGTGTTCATACTGTGTCTGGCATATATATGTGAATTTCCAGACACTGCTACATAGGGCTACACTTCCTGGGTGCTTTATTGTTAAATATATCAATGTGTACTTTACTAAATCATGCAGGCATAAAGCCCTGTAATGGGTAGACTGAGATCCCTGCCAATGAAGCCAAGATTTAAATCACTGACTTAAAAATCTGGACTTTTACAACAGCTCTGGTTTTGTCATGGTGCAAGTATTAAAAAACCAAACAAGCTATACCTGACTTTATGGGAAACCACTAATGAATTGTAACACAGCAAAACAGATACAGATTTACAGACTGACACAAAGAAAGCTGGTTGGTATTATTTGTATACAATTAGACTAACACCCAAAGTCATTAGAAATGTGTGATTACTTCCACTTTCTGTCTATTGCATGCTTATAATCCTTCTTCCTAGAGTAGGAAATGTGAGTCAACCTGAATTCTAATTTAGAGCAGAAAGTTTATTTTGGGAAGTACTGTGTTGTTTTGTTGGTTTGGTTTTTTTTTTAATATCAACAACATGCATAGATTTTATCAAAATGGAAAATAAGTTTAAATGGATGAACAGAATATTAAAGCTTCCAGTGCTTCAGAAACCTTCAGCAGAATGGAGATTCCCTTATTTATCAGACTTTGACATATGTTTGATTCCTCAAAGCCATATTTTAAAATAGGCAATAAGTCTGAAGAACCTCAGCGTTCTAAATGAAATCATTATTCTGCAGACTGAGCCTAATGCTGAGGTAATGTAAAGTCTGACCTTTCCAAATAAATCTCTCTTAATAAATGTTCCTCTCTAGTCTCTGGAACAACAGAAGCCTCTAAGGCAGCAACAAACTAGGAACAAGGGCAAGATGCAATAGTAAAGCAAAAGGCAAGTGATTTAAAGGTGAACGGATTTGGACATGACCCTGCTGGGCAAAAAGAGGCAGAGAGGCTACATTTTTCATGAGTGCCTAGGGCATCTTGTTTGCAGAGTCTGAACCTCTGGTGAACAGCTCACTGAAACTCCTGTCTTCTACTCTTGAATTTTATCAACCTGATTTTTATATCAGAGAGACAGGAGGTATGCTGGCTGCTGTACATCAATTTACATCAGGGAGTTATCACTACATCTACTAGCCATTCATAATACCACTAGAGGTGCTATTATTTTTACCAGCATCAGTAAGTGTTAATTCCCAGGCATAAAGAATTCTTCTTTTACAAAGTTCCCTACAAATATAAATCAAAATAATCCCACATAGACCCATATTTGGTGGGACGATCCTTCACTTTTCCAGTAAACAGGGGATAAAGGATTGCAAGAAAGGTGAGACAGAAATGATGCTAATAACCTAACCGAAATGAATATTTGAGAAAAGATCTCCTGAAAGGGGATTAAACGAAGGGGCACAGCAGGGGAGCCATCCAGAGTCTACGGGGCAGCACTAAGAACCCACTTAGGGCACTTTGGTGGAGTTCTTAAACAAATTGCGCCACTTACCGAGTCCGGGGAAAGTTCCTTTCACATGTAATAGGCTGTAATGGTTCCTCCTTTGTTAGCCCGAGTATTTCAGATAAAGCAACTCCAGTTAGACACTGGTTCTGATTGGACACCTGTAGAGGTAATAGCATTCAATGACACATCTCCTGAGTGACAGGCCAAACACAAAAGGACTTTTCAATCGCATCCAGGATGAGGTTAAGATACACACACTGAATCACACGCTGTAGAAACGCTGACAGAGAAGCACAGCCGAAAAGCAACTTGCTCGCACAACTTAACCCTCAGAACTGTGTTGCTCTCCTGAGACTTCAAAGTAAGGCTCTACTTAGAGCCATGCTCACGCTTTTTCTTTGGAGGTCTCTGCTATCCGGATGGGTAGCAGCTATGCATCAGCGAGACCCCACACGAACTGTTCCTTCAGTCAGTTTGACTCAAGAGTTTATTCAATGAGTTCATACTTCAAAAAGAAACTTCTGGATAGATCTTTTTCTCCTTCAAACACTGCAAAGATTAACAGTTTGCATACAAGTACACCGCAATGTGTTCTAAAAATCCTTCTAAAGAAAATACATAAATAAAAAACTCTCATACTTTTGATAACTTTACTCCTAATAGAGGACACAGAAAGACCTATGCTGAGGTAATACTCCAGTTATGCATTCCTAGGTAATGAGCTTTATCTCTCAGGATCAATTTTCCATTAATAGCATTCAGTGCTCCATCCAACTTTCAAATTAATTCGACCTGTGAACCTGGGATGTTCTGATGCTGGTTTTTAAACTACTGGAATGTAATGTCAACATAACACAGAAAAATTATAGCAGCAACACTTTAATGGCCAAACTGATGTTTACTGAAGAATTTTAAGGCAGTTTAATGGCAAGTAGACAGTGTAAAGAAAAAAAAATACAACAGAGGTTTCTGCTGTTTCTACCTAGGCTGTTAAGATAAGCAATCTAAAACTACATTTATCAGGATTGTCTCAGGCAAGAAAAGAAAGAGTGCTACACTATTGATCTGCAAAAAGTTTATTTCTTCCACTCTGCAATGTTAAAGGAATCAATCTCTTAACCAAAGAAAAAATAACAGTATTGATAATCAAAATGATGGCTTCGCTTTTGTAGGACAATGAGCAAGTTGTATCAGTAGTGTAATAGCATAACTGCCAGGCGTGATTGTGTCTTCGACATGCCAGCTGGTAGGTTATGATTACTGGAATCAATTCCTGACAGAGAGAGACATCTCCAAAATGTTCAGTGGGACAAGCAAATTATTAGAAGATTAAATGCATTAATCTCTCAGTGTTGTGCATTGCACAGGTACATTTTATTACACGTAGTCCAAAGGGCTGAGAACAAATTCAAGTGAATGCAAATGAAGTGACTGTGGTCAATGTCAGCTTGAAGTACATTTCTAGCCTGCCTCTGTGGCTGTATACAGAAGCTTGCATTCCGAACTGCTCTTATATTTGTGTTGGTTTTTTGAGGAAGGTTTCCTGGTGAGCATTGTTTTTGTTTAGAAAACAGTATCTGCTATACCAAAAAGAGAGTTTATTGGAAGAAGATGCTTACACTTCCAGAACAGTTAGCTTTGCCAGAATCTGGCATCTTCTTACAGGAAACAAATATTCAGCTGTTTCCACTTACCTAGAAACACAGAGCAAAAATATAGATCTTTTTAGTGGGTTTCCTTCCCCCCCCCTCCTTTTTCTGTCCTTGGCCTTTTAGAAAATGATACAACATGCTGTTTTAATTGAGGGGATGATCTGTATTTACACTCAGGACAAAGGAGTAGAAGCAGCAGATACTACACTGTTGACTGTAACAGAAACATACTTGGAAGCTCCATTGAGCCACTTCACAGCCATGTAAAGGCACAGACACACTAAGGTATCCAGAACTTGCATCAGCTACAATATCAATGCAATCAGCTATTGATAACTTTAGAAAAGCTGTTTCTCTGAGACTTCCACAAAAATAAGTACCACCAATCAGGCTGAAAGACTCCCATGTTTGAACAAGGTGTGCACTCCCTCTGCCTTCAATTATAGCAACGCGCTCCAAAGCTGTCACAGGATGCTCCAACACCTGCCTTGCAACAAGGACAACCACACACACTTCTGAACTGTCCTCTTCCATCTCCAAAAAAAGCCTCTACCCTATTCCACATGCTTATTTTTCTTTGCCCAGGGAAATGTAGATAAGCATGACCACAGGGCAGATATATAGTTATGAGGCATGGTATGATGCTGGAACACTTAACAGGATACTTTTCCTTCTATCACACCAGTGTAGAGCATGACAAAACATGCTTTACAGAACACATGATAAATGTATCTTGTAAAGATGGAAAATACTTTAAAAAACAACCCCAAAACCCCTGAGGAACTGCATAAATATATAAAAGTAGCTTTATCTTTGTATCTATCATAAGGCAGGATAAATTACACCTTTTCCAAGTAGATCTGTCTCTACAGTACTATCAAATCCTGAAGGGCACCCTATGTCACACCAATGTTCATTTCTAAAATCTGCTTCTAAAAGTACTTCACATTTGTAGTATTAAAGTACACCCTCACAGAGTTATTCCAGAATTTCAAATAACCCATTTTATTACTAGCAAAAAGAACAGTAGCTCTACTTAGGAAATTAAGCTAATTCTTACAGTAGAGTAGACAAAGATTACATTTCAGATGACTTTAATTAGTTATTAGGATGATTATTAAAAATATATCAGGAAAATCCGATAAACATAGGTAGTAAACCTTTAAATATGGAGCTCAGAAAATATAAAAATGGAGAGATCCATTGAAGAGTCGAGTTTTAGTGTCTCATTACAATAAGGATTCCTATTAAAAATGCTAAATGCATTAGAAGCTCTACAGTAATTTAGCAGTTGTTCTTTTTGTGTCTCCATGGCACAGCATGCTTCCATTGAAATGGGAAAGGATGTAGCTAATATAACTTTTAACCTTTTCTGGGCGGTTAACCTTACAGAGTTTTACTTTTAAGCCACTCTGGCAAGATTCTCAGCTTATATAATCCATTTGGATGTCAAGTCCTCTCTTTGCCACTGAGAGGAAGAAACAGATAACGTATTTTAAGGTTTTTACATTAAATTTATTACAGTCACTGAGTCAAGCTCTTCAACATTATTTTATCATAGCTGATAATCTCAGTGAATTTCAATAGTTGTAAGGCAGACCACTATAAACATGTTTTGCTCCAACATTCAATACAATTTTAGTATTACTTGGTATTATATGACTTAGAAATAATTTATTTCAAGTTAAATTTTGCCTTATAAACATAGTCAATTGAAAGAAACAACACAAAACTGAAAAACATCAGAAAATGCTTTAATGAAACCTTATCTTAAGCAGGGTTTATTTATTATAGTTCCTGAAGATTATCTGTATTCAGAAATACTGAGCCACAGCAACTGATAAAGTTAGCTCATTACTCAAAAAGACCTGAAATACCCACCACTATAGATAAAGTTCACGTGTTTACTTAAACAGACTCTGTCTAGTGTATAAAATCTTATTCCACATCACTTTAAAAAGAAAGCAAACAAATAACCCACACCAAAATAAACAACCACCATAACCACTGTGGCTATTCAGTCATACTCTTCTGAGGTATCTGTTCTTTTACTGAATTACATTCATTGTGTTTAAAGAAGATAGGTTATTTTGCCATTAAAACAAAGTAAACCTGTTTTAACAGGTCTACCTTTCAGTGTCTCTCACTATGAAAGTTGGTTTTTATAAAAATAGTGTATGTACTCAATCAGCACTTTGGCTACAGAAAGCCCTTTTCTTCCAACTGGAGCAAAAATTGCTATTTGAGACACATTAGTGTATGTTTAAACAAAACAGACTTGGCTGCTAGAAATAACTGACTATTGCTTGCCACACAAAAGAATTGCATTAGTCGTAACTGCTTTACCATGTAGGCCAACCAAGCTCCAGTTCACTCTGTTCTAGACACTGCCCTTAATCAGGTAGTCTTTTTTCTGAGGTTTGGTTTAGTGCATTGACTGAGTACTGCATGTACTTATTAGCCCCCTTTTCTCAGCCAAAAAGTAAAATAGGATCATGAAGACCAAGTCAGCAAATAGTCCAACAATGTTACAATTCCTGGAATGCCAAGAACCAATGAAATAGTTAAACACACCACAGTCAATGGTTTATCAGCCAATGCCATGTCCCAGAATGTTAGCTGTACCTGAGGAGGAGGAGGAGGTCGGACACACTTCTTTAAAGGCTTGCCTTTGCCTGCCTCTTATTCTCAAGAAAAGCAGCCAAAAAAAAATATAACTAAGATCTGTATTCTTACATTGCCTAGTGCAATGGGGATAGGGCCTCCAAGAAGCTTGGAGTATAAATAATACAGAGTAAATAACAATGACACGTACTTTTTAACAGCAGAAACTCATCAACCATGTTAAACCGTCCATCACACACACTGCTGCTGTCTCTCACCGTTCATTAAAAGAGAATGAACCCAGAGGGAGGCATCATTGAATACAGATATGTCTCCAACACACCAAATCATATCCGGAGCCTGCAGTAAAGCTAATAAAACTGTATTAAATACATTCCAAAAGTTCCCTTGGCTGAGACCATGCCACTTGGGCAATTTATAATTTAAAGGAGAATATGAGATTAGAGAGAGATGAAAATAGTATCATCTAGATTTTGAAACAACAGTGTAGCTGGTCTGTGATACTCAGAGGATATATTGGTTTACAGGACATTGTACTGAAATTTGCTCACAGAGAACTCTGTTTTCACTTTCATCAGGTCTATTTCCAGTGATGCTGGACTCACAAATAAGTGACAAAAAAACATTCACTTATAAAACCAGTATATTCAAATCCACTACGTTTTAAAGATGTCTGCATGTTACAGTGACTGCACATACATATGTATTCTCTGCCCTTGTCTGAGCTTTGAACTTTAAATGGTGTGTAACATTATAGTTTTATTATTTTAATCAAAAAGCTCACCACATGATAGATCGAGAGGCTCTTCCCATAAACACTGATTCTTTCCAAGTGACAGCTTCATATTTGTATTTTCCCCTATTTTCTGCTGCAAATACAAAATCTCATTTCAATAGTCTCTGGCTCAAAACCAACCTGTTAATACTTAGTACTGACTAGAATTAAAATCCTTTAAATGGATTTGACTGGTAAATCTTAAAGCTTACTGTTTAAAGAATACTTTTAAGAGGTCTATTTGAGCTAAACAATGATTTTCGAAACTTTATAGACTAAACTACCATGTAAAATTAATCTAAACACTATACAAAAACCTATGTACCCTTTTAATCCAGAAAGAAGCAATTCCAGCATGCTGTATTTTGAGATAGACTGGGGAGGCATTCAGATTAATACCTCCTATCAGGGCAAAGGGAAAGGAAAATAAACCTTGTACGTATTTTAGTATCGAAATCTGTAAATGCTCACTTCCAGCTCATCTTAAGTGTGAAAATTTCTGGGAACACTTAAATAAAACTGCTATTATTTATCTGTTTAAATATGTTAACAAACCAATTTTACCAAAGTCACCTCAATTTAGCATTAGCTGAATTTCTTTCAAGACAAAGTAATTTATAGGTTTTTGGTTTTTTTTCCTGGAAGAAGTGCAGAATTTCTCAAGCAGAACCACCCTTCTGCTTACTCAAATAAACACAGAGTGGGTGCTGGCTACATTTTCCTATTTGAAGATGTCAAAAACAAATTTTAATTGCAATTTTGAGTTGTTTTTACCCTAGTCTTAGAATTAGCTGCTTTTCGCAAATACATTAACACAAAACAATGGAGTGGGGCATTCCTTGGTGCTTTTCATTTGTTCAAGGATGGGATGTAAAAAGTAACTACATGCTATTGGTAGCCACTACATTGTCAGCTAAGGTCTGGAAGGTTCTAGGAAGTTCTACTTCTTTTTAATACTACAGATGCTGTAGAGAAGGAAGTGATGAAAATTAAGTTCTGACTAGGCTTACAATGTTGACATATATTCCTGGGGAAAAAAAAAAGAGAAAAGATAAAAAAAAGTCAGCCTTACTGTTCTTTGACTTTTTCTGTTACATGTTCCACATGAGAACACAGTGGCAGTGGAAGGCTTAATTCCCCACTGCCCCACTCAGCACTGCTGCAAAGCAGCCTGAAACGTGGCAGCTCGGCCAGCAGCGCTGAGCACACACTCTGACATCCTGAAATTTCCTCAGGAGATTTGGCTCCTGAAAAACCAGAGACTCACACATTTTGTATTTATAAGCACAAATTCTTAGCTCCTATTATGTTTGGTCTAATTCTACCTTCATGTGCTTCTGAACCATAAAAGAGATCCCAAATTGGAGAAATACAACTCTTAATCATATAACCAGTTTCCTTAATTCCCAATATTCTGACAGCCTGTGGCACCAACAATACAGTTCAGCATGGTGCTACAGCTTCTTTACACATTTTTATCAGGATACAGCCAACCACTAGCACCCAGCTGCACCATATCAAGGTGTGTATCAAGTACAGCTCCTCAGCATCATTACTGCTTTCCAGGCCCTGTGCTGCACTCCATCCTTTTCTTTTATCCTGAGCATTTCATAAACACGATACATTTGGATACCTGTATCAACTTCATTTCTCTTTTCTCACAAGTGAATTTTGGCTTCGCTGGGGGCTACAAAAGCTCTGCCACATACTTGAGGGAGCCAGTATTTCAATCCAGCGTCTGTATTTAACTTCTAAACTTCTGACACCAGAAATGGCCTGTTGGCTTTCACTAACAGGGTCCTAGAAAACTTGCTTATCTGATCAAGAAACTTTTATCTTGAAGTACTAATTGAAAACCACAAATAAAAGCCTCCCTGTACCTACTAGGGCAGCTCTGTTTGGTCTCACTCCAACACACTATACCACGCACTGTGTACAAGTGTTCAAGAAATACAGGAACAGTGACCAAAGAAATTCAGCTTTGACCTTTCTGAAACTTGTGTTAAGATCTCCTTCCTCTGTTGGCCACGCTTGCAGCAAGCTCTACTCGTAGCCCAGCTGGTGGTGTTCCTTCACACAGGAGAGCAGAACATGAGACTGAGCACAGGGGGATTACTTTCACACCACCAGGAAAGCTCCTTCTCCAGTGACACCTGCCATCTCTGCTGCTGCCGTACAGGCCAGCTCTGCTGCAGTCCTGTCAGACACAGAGAGTGTTACTTTGGCAGCTGCAGAAACACATTCATTTCTAGCAGTTCAATTCCACAGTGCTCCTGATTTCAGTGGAAGTTACAGCTCATAAATACCTCAAGTCTTCTTCTCCTTTCATTCTTGCTATTCAAGGCATTTAGTTCAAGTCAATCTCTTAAAGAACTGATGGATTCCTAAGAGAAAACTAAAGCAAACTCAGAGTGACCATAACAAATAGTTAATTAGTTTAAATGAGCTGGTGAACAATTACTGAGACTATGAAGTGATAAAGTAAAATGAATGGAATAATGAAAACAAGCTAATTCTATCAGAGTTTTTACAAGATTCAGTTGAATGTATAAGGTTTTCAGAAAGAAAATGGCAGTAAATGGCATGAGATGTTTAATATGGAATTCAGTGATGTGAATTTATTTACTTATAAAATTTCCAGCATCTGAAATCCCTTGCCAATCCTTCTGCTTTGCATCACCATAACGTTTCACTAGAAACCTGAGCTTCCAAGGCTGGGGCTGGCCCAGAAGAGGTTGAGGGACTTTGTTCCATTCAGCAGTGATTGGAAGGGCAGAAACTCACCCCTTAACATACTCTGCCCTTTTCACATGCAAATGATTCCCACCACTCCAGAACTTCTGCAAGTTTAGCCTTCGTATTACTGGCCAAACACCAGACCAAACACCTACTAGCAGCACTTCCTGATGAAGTTCCTTTATTGTTTCTTCACGAGGACTGTAGAGCAACTATCAATTTAGTTTATGTCGCAAAAATTAATCACCTAAAATGCAGTGACAGGAAGTTTCTCTTAGGGTCTAGGCCTCTCTCCCAGATAAATTGCAGGATGCAATTGTTTTTGCAGCTAATTGGCACAGAACCAACTAAATAACCTATAATCAATAAAGTGTCCTACCAGAGACTCAGGTGCTCCGGAGGGAGCAGCACATGCTGGTGGAAAACTGGCTGACAGCGGAATCCACGAGCTCAGTTTTCTCCCACCAGTCACTCTGGGTCTCCAGCACACACCTGCTGAGCCCCAGATGAGTGACTGCTCCTTTCACACAGCTAATAAGCATTCACGCTTCAGTTTTAAATAAGTCTTTGCTGCCTACCCTGAAACAAGACACTTCATCACCACATCTCACTCCTTTGATCTACAGTGACTATACAGCCTGTAAATATTTTGAACCAGAGACTGTCGCTTCTTGTCTCTGCACAGCACCTCCCACAACTGAGGACTGATCTCAGCTGGAACCTCTCACAACTTGTGCCACCACTGAATTTGTGGGAGGGAAGTTGAGCTCATCATTAACTAGCTTGAATTTTTTTTTCTACAGAAAGTCTCTTCAGGACTGCCAATAAAAATGCTCCAGCAGTAAAATATTTTCCTAAATAATAAAAAAAAAAAGCTGATAAGAAAAGGACATGCTTCACAGTTGTAGAAACAGTAACTCTATGTTGAGGACGTTGAATATTACTGCCATTCTGTTTCTGAAAGGAAGACATTCAGATGGGGAAGAGTACAGGCATTTTAAGTTAACTTTGTATTTAAACCTGTATACGTTATTCTCACACACATGTGTGCACACCACCACAGTAATGAATACAAAAGCATTCAGAGCTGCAGTGTTTCATCTTGCCGGTTTCTTTTCATGTCACACCACCCCCCAGGGCATCAGCTTATTATGAAACATGTAAGATTTCAGAAAAGCATCTATTTTAAACCTAAAACATTTCATACATTTGTGGAACTGTGGTTTTTAATGGGTAAAGCTATTAATATTCTTTGAAGTTCTATTACACCAACAAATCTGGAATTAAAAATAAATTTAAGGGAGAACCTGAACATCACTGCTGAGCCCAGTCAGCTTTTCCTTTGTATATCAAAATGAACTACTTGCTGTTTACAAGCCACAAAACCTATAAAACCGGTGTACAGTTCTACATTGACACTGACACTAGTACATTATTATTGTATTTGTCAATGACATTTAGAGCAGTTGGCTTTTTGAAAGAAAGCATGTATTCAGTGGAGTATCATTAAGAGCAATTGAATTGCCCTTCATCTGTTTCTGGGGCTCTGAGGACTAAAAAGCAGTGCCTGGAAGCTTTATGGGCATTAGCTGGGTTTCTGTTTTGTTCTGTTTACACAGCCTCTCCTGTATTTCATACATTGGACTCAAAGACAAAAGGATTTCCAGCAATAACCTTCTTCTGATGAAACTCATCTTTACCCACTTCCTCTTGTTTCTTAGTAAGTGATGAAAAAATCCTTTATGGGCATAGGATTACTTAAATCAATAGCAACTTCATGCTCAGCAGTGCTCAGGTGCCTGTTCATCCGAATGTCTGCTTCCTGGCTGCACAGACTGTCAGCAGGATTACTCACCTGTCCAAGCACTTAGCTGAGTGCTGTACTAAACAGGGACCTATTTCATTATGACACTAAATATTGCAAAAATTCATGTTTTAAGATTTATTGGTATCAGGGGGAAAGCCTGGTTTCTCTATTTGTGATGGCAGTAATGCCACACTTGAAGACAGCTGGCAGTTCCTAATAACTGGACAGCTTGCTGCCCGCATCACAGTAAGCACCACCTTATCGTCCATCCAAAAAGTGGCTGGTACTTACTTCCCAGGAAGCTTCCCTGAGCTAGCAGCCTGGGCTCAGTCCCAGGTATGTGTCCGCTCAGCTGTCACTGGCCTCCCTGTCCAGACAGCTTGCAAAGTGATTACTACATAACTATGAATTACACACCTCGAACAGTCAGTTCTCTTTGGCAGTCCCACGATCCCCTGTCTGTGCCTGCCGGCTCTTTTGACCTCTACGCTCTGGACAGCATTTCATATCACACTTACTGGATATTTAACTTCTCATTTTCCTTGCATACTGCTCCAGACAGCCAGCACAGCTCTTGCTGACTCCATCCCGCCAGCTAATCCCTGCTGGGCCAAGCTAAAGATATGCTCCTGACATACGGTGAGCTGGCAAAGGAGGTGTGCACATTTTGGTCAACATCTGGAGGGAATACCCCAAGCATAATGATTTTGGCTGAACTATGAGAAGTGCTCATTATTATATCACTTGAAGCCAGCTTGTTCAACTGGGCATTTTCTAGGCCAGGTTAGATTGCCCAGAGCAATTCAAGCACTGAGAAGTGCTGTCACTGGCAGGAAGAGACATGAACTGGAATTCCATTAATGCCCAGCTTTATGCCCCTTCTCTAAAGAGGTGATACCTGCCAGTTGCCCAAATATTGAAAGCTTCCTTACCACAGATTATGAGAAAAAAAAGAAAAAAAAAAGATCAGGCACATCTGCTGTAAACCAGTCACTCTTCATGTCATCCTATGGAACGAGCAAGAAGTTTTATGGAGTATCTTGGGAGCATTTGCAGAAGTCATTTGCCCTCCTGTGATCACAGGAAAAAATGCAGATGCTGGAGAAGGTTGTGAAAAAACATCACCTCCAGAGCTGCATTACAGGAGATTTTTTGTTATAAAAATAGAAGGGATATTAACTGACCTAGGAATTGTCCTTTTAAACAACATGGTGCCTTTAGTACACATCAACAGAAAGTACAACTTCTGGAGAAGTGCTGGAGTCAGGGAGGGAAAGCATGGTTTAGTTTCTGTTTTCCCTTCAATGAGGCTGAGTCACTGTGGAAATAAATTATGTGATTGACTGGACCATCCTTGTCTGGTTCCTCACTCCCTTCATTAGTGGGTGGCAGCCTAGTCTCTTGCTATTAATCAAACAGGCCTTACTTCATTAGCTTCTTAACTTTCTCCTGCATCTTTTCCCACCCTTGACGTGGGATGCCATATCACCCAGCAGGAACTTCTGTCAGCTAGGGCAAGCTTTACTCTTCACATCTGCAACGGATTATGCATTGCCACCAATGCATCATACCATCAGGGAGCCTTACAGGCTCATTTTTGAGAGCTGAGAGAATGAGAGAATATAAGAGAGAGGGGAAAGGAGATATTCCTCCAGTAGATTTCACAACAAACATAACTTGAAGAGCACCAGCCAACTTTCTGTATGAACAGTGAGTACTGAGACATTCTAAAGAAACCAGCCTCTTAATTTAGATATCTACTCCAGAAGCATCACATATAAAGGACAACTTGGGAAGGGAAAACAAGAGGACAAGACTTGGGTATCACAAACAGGTGCCCTTATACATTGTACTACTACTTCTCAAGGTCCTTCAGCTACAGCTTTTGTTATTTCAGCTTTCCTTTCACTTCACTAAGGACTCAGTTACAATTCTTAAGAGACTTCTCATTAAACCCCAGCTCAAAACAGTACCTTTTAAAGCAAAGGACACAGCATAGCTTGAAATAGAGATATAAAAGAAGCAAGAAGGGTGACAAAAAAAAAAAAATCAAGAGGTTTCCTGTGCCACTTGAGTGAAGATGCTCACAGATGAAGCCAATAATTTAGAGTCAAGACTGTGGTCTATTCATGGATGGAGGCAGAGCTACAAAAGAGAGTAATTACCCACTTTTTAAATTTAACATTAGGTTTATGTAAGAGTGTACAATTCATTTCAACTAGCTTACATTAGAGATTCCAAGAATACAACACACTAGCAGGAATCAAATCTCTAGATCTCCATTTAACCCACAAAAATCTAGAAGCACAGAAGTTTCCTGTTTTGAATCAGACATGTAATTTTGGAAAGCTCTGGAATCCCTAATTCAAGACAACTGTTCACTGGAATACAGAGATTTAAAGGCTAGAGAAAAATAAAGACAGAAAATGCTGATTGAAGCGTAGAAGGACAGTACAGAGAAGAATTTCCAAGGTGCAAAGCTGCTCAAATCAAGTAAGTTTTGATGGGGAAAACTAGACATAGCCACCATGAGGTACCTTACCAAGTAAATAATCTTGAGAAACAAAGTTTCTAGAAGAAATGCTGGAAATGTCAATAGAAGGACTGCACAGGCAGAATCAAGGAAGTATTCACAAGGCACAAAATGAGATGTAAACACCGTCCTCTTTTTGTGAAGAGATACTGAATTTGTGAGAAAACAAATCAGTTTTCAAGAAGTAGACAAACAATGTTCTTAAGTTGAAGATTTAAGAATCCTTTCTGGGACTTTGTTAGAAGCCAAATAGATCTTTGGATTGGAATAAAGCCTTGAACAGCATAAATATACAATGGGAAAATTAGTAGTGCTCTAAAGATGCCAAGTAAAGTAGGTGCACATTCCTGATGACCATAGCACCACATCCATCCTGGGTGCAGCTCCCTGAGTAACACCCACAGGCCAGTTAGCTACAGCTGCACATCAGGCTCCCAAAAGGAAAGTTACTGCATCAAGGTGGTAGTAGCACACGATTAAGGACAGCTGAATGAGTCTTACACACAGGGCACATATGAGGGATGAAGTGTTTTGTCTGAGGTCACTGGACAGCCCCAGACACCATACTGTGAGACTGCACCTGTCTGGGAGGTGGAAAAGGACAATCTCAAGAAAATTTTCCTCTCAGTCTACCTGAGAGGTGCTACTACTAGATACCTAACATGTATCTATCCCACTAGAAAACAATATGTAGAGCTACTCAGTAGCCTTGGTTCTGCAGAAGCTTTACTCCACAAAATCCTTCTGGAAACCTACAGAACTTTTGCAAAGCATTTTTCCTTGGGAGCAATTTTCTCTGATTTTCTTATATAAGCTTATGGTTTCCATGCTGCACACATCATGGACGGTGTAGCAAGAACACTGCCATTTCAAATGCCAGATTGCTTGGACACTGAATTAAAAGAATTTTTTTCTTTCTAGCTATTAGCATCTGAAAGCCCTGCCAGACTTGGAGAAATGCCCTAATTTATAGAAGTTCTCTGCCTGGTTAATGGAAAAATACACCCTTTTGCCCCCAGTCCAGTTTGGTGTGTGAAAACACAGACATTTCATCCCAACAGAACATTAGAGCACAACACTAAATTTTGTACACTCTTAGCATGATTACTTTGCAATTATGGCATATGCATTATGGCAAATCCCAAGTAAATTATGAACTCTGTACATTACAAAGGCACTGTGAAACACTGATTGATTTGGACAGTTTGTAGTTAATTAAGTTCATTTCCAATTCCATCTCTTCACACAATTTCAAAGCATTCTGCATTGAAAACCCATTTTCAATTAGTAAGGAGGATGAAACAAAAAAGAATTAATTATAAAAGTGGCAATCCCCATTTAAATCTTCATAGTGCAGCAATTATTTATGTTAAGTGTTGAGAAATTGGAGAGTTGTACTTGTCTAATACAGTTTTTTCCTTGATATATATCTCACATATTAAATCTGTACAAAGTAGTGGCATGGCATTTTTTTTAAAATAAGGACTAAATTATTGCTCCCAGACTTGTACAGAGCTCCAAGAGGTAGTAAAATGTCCATACTTGGCTAGAGTCACAATGAGCATCTTGGCTTCGTTCTTCTCACTGCTGCTGCACTCTTACCCTAAGGTAATGCTGTTACTTGGACTAGAGACAACATCCTCACTGCAGTAGTGAAGGAATAGTGATACCAATACAATTTGATGCTGGGAATGACGAGCTGAAAGCCGTTACCCAGTTTTATTCCAGTGTTTGATGCCGTTCAAAAGGGTATAAACCACTACTGTGAGTTACCACAGGAAGAACTGGCAGGAAAGCTTTCAGACACCCTTTTCTAAAATCCCTTCCATGGGTACATGCTCATGACATCCAGTCATCCTTTTCAGGTTTTGGTAATTAAAGAACCTTACACTACCTCTTCACAGAAGAGGTTCAAGCACCCCTTACACCACTTCTAGGAAGCAGTGCAAGTCACACCATGCACTGAAACTTCTGGGAACACAAGGAGGAAAAAAGGGGGGGATGGGTCATCCCGGTTTTGCTGGTGTTATTCTTCTGTAGAAGAGACCTGCTTTTAGCACACAAATACTTTTCCTCATGCAAGCCAAATACCTCCAATGCTGATCAAAAAGAGAGAAAAGCAGGAAAAGATGTGCCATTTGAAGACGGCCTACCTTAATTTGCTGATAGTGCTGTCTTCACCTCTATCAAAGACTGTCAGCTGTAAACATGACACTGAAGCAAATGACACGAGGTTAGCTGTAACTGCAGATGCACCATGCTGTAAAAACCCTTTAACTTCATTCACTAGATTTTAAACTGTCATCTATTGCCCATTTGTCATTGGCACTGGTTGCTTGCTCCACAGCCAAGATGACTGGTTTCAACCACCGGCGCCGGCTTTGTAACAGCACAGCAGCAGCGGGCAGGAGAACGATGGGCACCAGGAGAGAGTAAATGGCTTAGGGAAGGTAGAAGGGTAGGCAGTAAGGCAAAATATCCAAAAAGAGTTAAAATGGAACGTATGGCCTTATGGAACTGAAATAATAAGTTAAAGGGAAAAAAAGATAAAGCAAATGCAGATAAACAGCCTTGCAGCAGCTGTACGAATGACTACGGGTTGGAAAAAAGAAAGAAAAAGAAAAAGCCCAGTACAAATCTTTCATGTTCCCAAACTGCCTGCAGCATTGTGCAATGTTCTCAGCTCTCACCAAGCATTGTAACAGGGACGAGCCTGTTCCTCACACTACTGGAGATGTTTTTAACGGCTGTTTTCAACATATCAGAAGCTAATTTATCTCAGGCAAACCTGGGACTCCATGCTGGGGGTTTCAGATATTTCTAGAGCTCACAGTCAGGTACAGACAAGTTATACCCAATGACACCATGAAAAAAGGTATGAAAGAATCTTTGGGGTTATTATGGGATACACTGCAAAAAGTTTATTTGCCACCTCCTTCTTTTCCACATGTTTTCTTTGAGAAAAGAAACTCATTTTCAATTGCGAAAAACACTTAAGCCGGCATGAAATTTTTATCCAAATACAGAGATCCACAGTAGATGATTTCTACCAGAAACTTATTATAAGGTATTTTGAAGTAAGTACTCAAAGAAAATTACATTTACATCATCTGCCTAGAAAATCTCATTAGCAGCACAATACACTTTTTTTAAGTCCAACCATACCATCAATGGCACCAGAAATATTTTATTGGTTTTACTTTTCATGGGATATGCAGGAATTACTTTGGAACACCCACACTTACAGCTGCAAACATGCCAAAGCTGTTTGCTGAATCAGGCCATGGTGCAGTTGACACACCGAACCAGCAGGGACTGTTTTCTTACCAACGCAACACATGGCCTCAAACTAGTGCAGTGGGTCACCAACAGCATTAACAGTACCTACCACAGAGTCAAACCTTCCACTTCTTATTGCTATAGCCCTTCTCACAAATAAACCCTATCATTCCCACGTCCTCCCTAGCATCCACAATTTCACTCATCCATTTCTGCTCCTGTTTAGGATTGTGAATTCCTTTAAATACATCCCACCAGATGATGCAGTATCACATCCACAGGTAAGCAAGTTACGACCACAGCACCCATCACAATCTGCTTGAATAGACTATAGCTACTGATCTTGAATGATGTACAGCCTGACAGTAGTGTCCTCACTGGCTTAGGTTAGCTTCAAAACACCTTCGCAGATCTCCCTATCAGAAACTGAAAAGTCTATTAACCCAAAATCCAAATGTCAATTATTTGGGGGGTTTTTATCTGTCTTTTGAAAGTTTAGAGTGTTATCTGAGGAGGAATACACATCTCCATAATTTGAAGAGCCACCCAAAAAAACAGGTTGCCAGTAACCAGGGAAGGCAATCCAGTGTTGCTCCTGTAATAGCAAAGGAAGGCGGAAGGTGGCATATAGAACTTGTAAGTTCTGTAAGTTCTATACATCATACTCAGACACCCACAGTTTCCCAGTAAAATCTGTCACTAGTTTAGAGATATGGTTTTCAGGGTTTTGGTTGGGTTTTTTTTTTTCCCCAAGAGGTAGGAACCCCCCCTCTAATTCTGACAGCCCATTTCCACACCTTCTGGCACCCAAACACACGGCTGCACACATGTCCACTGGTACAGGCAGCCTCAGCCACAGCAGCAGCCTGCATGGCTAGACCCTGGGTTGGTCTCGCACTGGTAACTGAGCAGTAGTACTTCTGTACTCCTCTGACACAGGGTGCAACGATGTTGTCTTTTGCAGACATTTAGCCATCAATTCATATGGATAGACAGAAGATTTTTAGGATATATAGGTATCTGTATTTATGACATATAAAGAGATAAAACATTTATTCTATGTAAAACTCATGTGTGACCAAACCAGCAACAAAGAAAAGATACAGGGGAAGCAGCCTTGGAATCAAGCTCACACTTGCCTGGTTTTGAGAGGTTTCTGTGTGCATGTGCACGCCTGCATCTAGGGGGAGAAGCTTTTGGACTTCTACTTCCATTTCCCCCCCCACCCCCAATCAGAATTATTTTACAGACACTGAGGTAGCCAACAGGCAGAGAAGATACTTCTAAGACATGTTCCTGTTCAGGATACCTAGAAAAAAAAAGAACAGCTGCCCCCCTCCCTCCCCCCCTCCCCCCCCCAAAAAAAAATCTCTTGAAGGATTCAATGTTTTCCACATGTAATGACATTCCTCAGCGCCTGATACCCATTTGGAAACTGATTTTGATACAGTATGTAGCAATACACTTGTAAAGGCACATCATTTGACCACTTAATATACAAAATGAGTGCTTTAGGACATAGACAGACTTGCCTATGGATTTCTTAAGAAAATTGAGCTGGGTTTTTTGGGGCTTTTTACTGTTTGTTTGTTTTTAAATGCAGAGTCCCAGGTGGCCAGGAAACTGCTTTCACGGTGTGTAACACTGCTGCGATTAGAATCACAGCAACTGGAATAACAACACCCTTGAGAAGAGAAGCAGCAGCTACTGACTTTAGGGTCTCAGCCACCTACCTCCTTAGAAAGAAGAAAAGAAGAAAAAGGACAACAAATGGTTTAAAGAAGAGTCCTTCTGCTTGGTTAACAAACAGAAGCTAAGAAGAGAACACCACTGAATACTGACAAGCTTGTCCTCAAAGACCAAGACAGTCAACACAGCAATTACCTGAGGATTAAAGTAATTGCCCATCGATTTATCATTTTACACATTTTCTGACACACTATTGAAATAAGGTGTGAAGTTCTCTCTCAAACATACACATACCTATACCCAACAATTTAAAGAAAGAAAATAAAACATCTCATTGATGTTCTGAATGCTTTAGCTGAAGGACCTGAGCACCTTAAGGTTGTTTCAGGTCCGCTGCCTTGCAGGGATCCTGTCACTCTTCCTTCTGTGCCTGGTATCAGGAGGAAAAGGATTAACACAGGAGATTGGGCTGGGAATCCAATGAGTACAAGTTTGACCATGGAATATACTGTATCTGGATCAGTAAAATACTACCTGCACTGCAGGTAACATCTCCTGCACAGGAAGCCAACCAAAGGCACAAAGCACAGTATTTATTTATGACACAGACTGAAATATTTTTAGCTAAGGGAAGCCTGGGAGTTAACCAAGAGAAACAAAGAGCCAGGGTTACTAACAACACTGATTTTCCTGACCCTTGAATAATCAAGGGTTTTCTTCAGAGCGAAGTAGCTGGAATAATGCTAATAACAAAAACTATTAACTGTCAGTTCTGCATTTTAACACATATGTATTGTATCTTTAACCCACATGTACAACAAACAGACCTCCAAGGATATTAAATCATGGCACTTTTAAATTTAAATTAATATTAAAATAGGTTCATTAAATTACAAAGGTTGAAATTTCCTATTGTTTCTGTTAGCCACACTGGGGAAAAGTATCTGAGCTTGAACAGCTGAGAGGGAGCAAAATCATAGAGCGCTCTAAATACACTGCTGTTGATGTCAATATACTTCTTATTCACAGTGTAACTTCATTCAAGACAACCAAAGGTTTACAGGGAATTGGGTTCATCTTTTTTTTTTTATAAATACATGGTACATGTATTTTATACATATATAAATTCCTTTATTAAAGAAAATGTGTCAGACTTGGGCATTTTGTGTTCAGATTAGAGAAGCAAGTATATTCATTTTTTGATCAAGTTCTCAGAAAAAATAGCATTTACTATTGACTAACATGGAACTACAGTCATTTATGGATCTAATTATACATAGTTACGTTTCTTCTAAAAATAACCTGCCTAGGACACTGCAGAAGAACTTGTAAAAGCAACTGAGAAATTAAATTAAAGGAGTTTCACATGACGAAGAGCTTCCTAATTTCAGTATCTTTCTTCATATGTATTGTGAGCGGAAACTACTGTTGATCATTTGACCACTCAATCTTCTGAAATCGATGCAGGAACAACAGAGCTCTCAGCAGACACTAACAACAGATTCTAAACAGGCTGTAACATACAGCACCATATACTTAAAGCTTACCTCTATATGCATACTTCAAAAAATACATATATGACTCCTCACGTTTACTCAGCCAAGTGCCACTGAACTTCTCAAAACATATTAGAACAAGGGTCAAAGGCAAAGAGAAAATAAAGCCCTACAACACCCTTTTATTAAATCCTTAGAATCGTGGCAGTAAATACAGGAGCTTACAGAGTGCTTTTCAAATTCTTAAATCCCTTCCTCTCTATTTCAGTTAGGGAAATCTAAAAAATCTTCTTACTAAAACATAAACACATTTATCAAGCACTAACCATGTGACCATGTGAAAGAATTAAGGCCATTACACATGTAACAGAGGTGAAAATCTCTCTCTACATGACATTAGGCATTAAAGTCTTCCAGCGAAATCAGCAATCCTTCAATTCCCTCCCCACCCTGCCCCCTTTTTATCTATGTAACATGTTCCTCAATGACATCAAAGCTCCAAAAATGTCTTAATACAAGAATTTTTTTTCCTTTTCTCTTGCTCACCAGGTATTCTGCAGTTTAATGCCATGTAACACCAATTCAGGGAGATTCCTTTCCTAAATTAGACACTGCAATGAATTAGAAAAGCTGGACTGAAATGGAGCAATCACCATGAAAGACTTCAGACAGTTAGCAAAATACCATTCCTTTCATGGCATTTTTGCTATAGCTTTCTCAAGCATATTTGGAAGAACTGTTTAGGGCTCTGTTTTCTAGCTACATAGGCAAAAAAGTACTAAAACTAATTCTATCCTTGTGTTTCTTTTGTCCACACTTGGCTCTCTTGCTCTGCTTCTTCAGCTAAGGACCCACCCAGTGACCCTGCTCATCTCAGCCACGGCAGTGATGGAGAAAGAAACTCGAAAGGTGTAGACTGACAGGTCTGTGCAACCCAGAACTTCCCAAGGAGCAGGCTGCCATCTGGGTATCACATACTACTGATTCTCAGGTCATGGAGTATTCAAAGCAGGTGAGCCAACATTTAGGCTTTACACCATAATCTGGAGAAAGCCACAGCAGCAGCTCCTAATGCACACCCAAAACGGAACTACCGCAGAGCTGCTGGTGCGGCAGTGGCCCTGCATCACACAGAGGAAATCCTCCCTTACCTTTGTGATCTGCCTTGACTGTGTTGTAAACTAAAGAAGCACAAAGCACCTATCTAAGACCAGAGAACTGGAGCTACTGATGCCACTTACACCAACAGCTGAACTCCCACTAATACCAGCAGAAATAGGACTAGGTCTCCCATTTCTTAATAGCCTCTTCACAATAGTGGTAGCAACACACAAGAGATTGGGCTGACAATCATTTACATGCAAGTGTGACCTTTTTACTCAGTGATGACATTTGTATCCTATTAGCAAAATACTGTATTGTATTTAAGCAATAATTGCATTTTCTATGGAGACGAACGACATGTAAATCAATAAATGACGAGGCTGCAGGCCAAGCACATTATTGATTTTCAGTCATGTTCATCTCTGAGCTTAATGGTGAGAAAATACAGTATATACTATGATTTTTTTACATCTTTAGGGTCAGACTTAAGTTTTCTGAGAAAGGTTTTCTCCAGTTGAGAGAAAGATTAAAGAGGAGTGAGAACTTAACAGCTGTAATGGAAGTTAACACGAAGAATCTTAAAAGCAAATGCAGAGTAGATCAATAAAGGCTTGTACGGCACCCTTGTCATCTACTCAGTCGTTAGGTTGATGAAACTATTCATGAATATCATCTGTACTAAACCAGTGGTTAAATGTAATATCACACACAGCAACAAACAGAAGGTTTACAGAAATCTCAGCACAGACCTTTCTTACTGGTTTTGCTCTTCGTGGGAAAACCAGACTGTTCAAAATCCACAATATGAGCCTGGCAAGTGGCAGATATGGAAAAGGGTCTTCCTGAAACATCAATGGCATGTTTCCAAATTTGCTGCATTTTCTAGACAACAACACAATTTAGAAATTTTAATACAGCACTAAGAAAAGAATGGAATAGTCTCCCTGTTTTCCTTCTGTAAATAAATTCAGAGCAGCTTGTCATGGGAATGTGCCATGCAAAGACAAGGTTTCAGAAGAACACAACTTAAAGAACCTGACATTTATTAAGCATACCATATTCTGATACTTAAATAAGAACTGTGGTTTCAAACAAATTTGCTTCCTGAAAACACAAATTTAAGTAGTTTGCAATTGCTTTTCTCTGTAACTGCAGAGGAAAAAAAAAACCAAGAAAAGTTTGGAAAGCATTTCCTAATGGATCAAAAGAGTGATCACTGCCCTGTCTCTGTGCACAAGCAGTCTGGATCTCCTAAAACTGAAAGAAACTTCAACCCACAGCTGCTCAGCCTCAGGCATCCCTAAGAAAATACAAGCAACCCCAGCAGACAAAGGTACCAAATCATCATTTGCACATGTAACACAGGATGTTTAGATGCTTCTCAGGGTCGCAAAGAATCGTAAATTAATTACACTCTCACTGATGTATTATTGCAGCAAAAGCACTGACTTGTTCTAGAATCTCTTCTTAAATCATTAGGGTCATCTGCTGAGATTATTTTAGGAGACTTAGTCTGATTTGGGATATTTTCCTCATACATTTCTGCATGAAAGCTATGATTTAAAATTACTCTGCTTTTTTGTGGTTTACATGAAAGAAAACCTCTAAACATTGTAGCAGCAACACCAACAAGCCGTGTTCATCCTACTCCTCTGTACAAGGAGAAATCCTGCAATATTCTTTCATGCTGACCAAACCTTTCTATAGAATATAAAAAGGAGCTGATGCAGACTTTAATTTCCTCCACAAAGGCCAATTTTCCTTCCACAAGAAGTTATTTTGAATATGGATTATACAATCTAAATGCAGTTGTTCAGTATGTAAGACTCCATAATATCCTACAATCGAACCAACAGGTTAAAACACTTTTCATCTAACTGCACTAAATTATTGATCTACTGGTCCCTTTTTCAGAGTTTAAATCATCCAAACAGAAGGAAAAATAAATGCATTAAGACTTTTCCAGTCTCAGCGAGAAAATATATGTAGGTAGTTTGAGTCTCAACAGTAAAAATAATCACACAGAGTATCTTCCAGTAATCCATCTGATTTTGAATTAACCACTCAAAAAGCAGTTTATTTTTAAAATATATTTTCAGTTTGCTTGGGAGTTGACTATATAAGTCCCATCTATCAATTCCTGCAGTTTGGGTATTACAGTATGAATAATATATGCCTTTGTCGCGTGAATGAGATAACAGCCTTCACTCTTTAGCTCTCTACATTTCTTGTTCCAAATGTGACATAAAATAAAATTTTCCTTGAGTACCTGAAAAGGAATTTAGAATAAATGAATTATGAATACATCAACGGAGATAGACATTTTTTAAAAGAAAAAGAAAAGATACCAAGCAAAGTGTCAAGAATTATTCATTATATTCAGCGAGGCACTCATAAGGCTCTAAAGTCTGAGCTGAAGAGTGGTGTTTTCTCAAAACCTCACTTGAACACCTTCACTTAATATCTTTTTAAGTTACCACGTCAATGGTTTCTGTAGGCTTTCATGTACCTTTTCAGTAGCCAGAAACAAGTGAAGCCCTTGACCACCTGTGTGAGTTCAGATGGATTCAATTCTAGTAACCTTGTCTCATTTTCAATTATTTTTTTTTTAACTCTATTTTATTTATTATGGAGGCTCTGGCAGTATTCTCCAAAGCATCAGGAAACCGCATCTGTTAAAAACAGGTTCCAAGGCTGGGCAGAGCACTGATACCATCCAATACAGCAGCTCCCGAGTTCCCGTTTGGCAGAGCTGTGATTTCTACTTCTGGAACGATTCAAATAATACATTTAAATACCTCATTCATTGCTCATAACATAGCAGTAAGGATCTGCCTGAATACTACCTATAGCACCATATAGCTTTGGCAGCATGAAAAATTCTGTGTTGACAAGAACCACTATTAAGTGATTGACCCAGAACACATGACCGAAACCTTCTCTATATCCACTTTGGCACGTGGCCTCCCTCCCCACTTTTTCCTTATGTTCTTGGAGTACAACAAAGTCTTAGGTTTCCCATTTTTCATTACCCCAGACATACAACTTTCTTCTCAGGCCAAAATGGAACTGGAGCTCTACTGTCACAGAGGAGTCAGTCAGGAAGAAGCCTGGTGCACATTTGCTTTGGACCAAAAGCTATTTATTTTTCTGACTTGTTTTTTTCCAAGTTTTAGCATTTGGACACATGGTTATTTGGACTGTCACAACAATTGTTTTAGACAGGTCTGTGTTTGATGTATGACTGAAGAGACACAGAAAAAGCCAGGAGTGGATGAGTCAAACAATTAGAGGCAAAATTAAAGGGATTCATGACAGGGGATGAGAGGGAAGAGAAGTATGTAGGGGTCAACCTTATTTTATTTCAACTTCACAGCAATAAACCTAAGAAGCACTGAAAATATTAGAGGTGTTGAAGCAAAATTTTCAAAAGAAAATATTTGGATTGACTTTATAAAATGTGTAGATGGTGTAATTTTTAAAGGGCTGAGAGTAAAATGAGGCGTTTCAGAGAGAATCATATTTTCTAGTAACTCAAAATGATTGTTTCTTTTCCTGAGGCAGAGAAAAAAATGCAGTTTAGGATAACTCAACAAAACTTTCTTGCTGCTTTCTCCTCTGGAAAAAACACAGCAATATAACAACATAATTTATTCACACAGATGTGATCTGTATCTCTATGGACCTGTGAACAGCACAGCACTTTCCAAAAACCTTTAGAGCAAGCCTTGGCCTTGTGGTCACAATGAGAAAGCAGCCCATCATTTTAACAGCAATGGGCTTTGGCTTTTAATCTGTTATGGGGAAAGAAATGTCCTTATTTCAGACAGAGAATTCAGTCTTCAGGCTTTGGCTTGACCTTTAAATCACAAGGAACCTGAAGAAATGCCACAGATGGATAATGGTTAATGATGTTCACCAAGTCTCAGTGACATCATACTGAAAGGAACAAAGCTATACTCCTGCACACTCCTGTTATCCTTGTTAGAAATGGAAAGTCACAAGCACTAAGCAGATGATAACATTTGTTTTAAAGGAAATGTTAATTGAAATTGGCATGCCGCTGCTCACAGCTAGGAAAAGGACCCCAAGAGATCACTAAACAGGAGGAAAAAAAATGGTGAGAGAGTTTTGCCAGATGAGCATTGACTCCCAGCCAACGATGGGGAGGGCTCTGTGTCTGATAATCCATTTTTAAGTACAGCAAGATTAACTTTGACCTGAATAAAGAAAACATTTCTAAAGTGCAGGAAGCCTATTATCTGCTCTTCGATGCATCTGAGGGGGAGGTGAAGAAAACAGTCACATAAATTCTACATTTTCTTAATTTTTTTAAACAGATACTGAGACTTGAAAATGTCAAATTAAGAGGAATAAGAATATTCATTTTAATGCAGGACATGTAATGCTTATCACTGAATCACTTCACAGTGCCCACAGGTTTCCTTACAGCCTTCAGTAGCCCAGCAAGATGAAACAGCCATGAATCCTAACACCCCGATCCCAGGCACAGAAGTCACATTTCTCCTCCCCTCCCAACACACACCGGATCCCTTAGATAAACAATGCACTTCAATATCCACTTTTAAGCACATCAAACTAAGCCCAATAAAGTCTTTGGTAAAAACACGTTTTAGAGCAGGAACTAAAGTTTTCTTGCAAGTAAGCAGGAATGTAAGTCATCCTCACTTTGCATTAGTTCCTGGCTCAGTGAAGCAGGAGCTTTCCAGGGCTGAGGGATCCCTACAGATACGGAACAGCAGTTAGAAACAAAAGATCCAAGTGATCAGTTACTGCAGTGACTGAGCAGGCAGACAACAGAGCTCATTGCTGCAGCCGGCCAAGCCCCAGCACTGGCATGCCTGCCATCGAGCACCACACCATCACAGGAAAAGGACTCCAGCAGAAGGACCTCTTGAAACTCTGGGATTTTCCTCCTGCTATGCTCCATCTCACAGGTATCCTGCAGGCATGGGCAAGCCTTACACTGCTCGTTGCCCCAGGAGCTTGTTGATTCATGGACACCTAACTAAAACATCTAAGTGTCTAATGCAATCCAAAGTTTACAAACACTTGAATGTTCTGAGGAACTGCACTGAAGAACCCAATCAATGAAACACCTTTCAGTGACTTAGCATTGAGCTCAATTAACTGCTTGGATACAGCAACTATTTTCTGATACTTTGAGGAGCACAGTAGATTTTTTTCTTCATTACAACTGGAGAATAGTTGCTGGGCAGCAGTTAGAGGAGACCATTCTGTCTGTCCAGGTTTCTAAATAAATTTGTTTCTATCTCCTGCCACAAGAAAAGTCAATACAACTACAAATTGAAGGTGGCGTTAAGTCCCAGCCCCACAGCAGCACTCTTTGCAGGGTTATATCCTTGCAGATGTAGGCAGCCTTGGCAGCTGGACAACTCACTTTGTTCAGCATGGACAACCCTTCCCCAACCATTGTTCTGTTCTTACTAGTTCCAGATGCCAATACAGCAGGAATGAGTTTGATCCAAAATTCACATGGTTCAGCAGGATGCCCTCACTTATTTTAAACTCCCTACTAGTGAGATTTCCCTGACTTCTGTTCTCTCCTTTACTCTTCACCATTTGAATGGCAAAGCAAAACACCAGTCTCTCCCTTCTTGCGCTCTTTTCGTTCTCATTTTGTCTATTCCTGTTTCTAGATGACATCTCATTCCAGTGGCTACGCACGTGCCACTGAAAAGCCACTTCCCACATCAAGAAAAAGCCTCCTCACAACTGCAATCTCCTAATGACCTCCAGGAATCACTAATGAATATGAAAACAGTCTTAAACATCTGTCTGTAGAAACACATATAAAAATAGTTAAGACAGTTAAAGTCTTGCACGTACAAAAAAGTGGTTTATTGATAGCATAAAAAACAGCTACATGAATTACTCTTATCAACATCATTTTTCCCGTTTTCATTACATCCAAATTGATTAGTAGTTGCAATATCCATTGTTTAGAGAAGAGGCAGGACACTGCTGCAGCTCTTTTCTGACCTGAGAGGGCTGTTGTATTTCAAATGTGAACACTCAGCATTGTCTCTTTCCCACAGTTTTTGATTCAGTAGCAAAATGATGCTTTTAAGGAAAATGAAAGCCTAAGACCAATACAGAAAAAAATGGATGCATTAGAGCTATGGAAATAATGTATTCATACCCTAGTGTGCAAGAGCCTCTCTCAGACAGATATATCCGTACGACAAAACTCTTTAGGAAATCAGCTTCTATAATAGAACATATTTGGAAAGGTAAAGCTGATAACCTATCTGAAGTACATTCAATGGGTTTCTTCCTTTAAGCTTTTATAATTACAGCATTAGACTCTATGCTTTTTAATGCATTAGACACACTGAGGACATAGGACACTCAATCAACATTATACAGGAAGAAAAAAAGCGAGGTCCTCACAAAAGAACTCAGGAGTGGAACTGGCTTCTCTACTGTACGTACCTGCACTGAGCTTCTTCCCCAGAAATAGGCAGAAGAGGGAGAAACATTGGTAATGGAAAAAAAGGCTCACTTTTTGCAGTAGTAGGTCTGTTGACTGTTACTTTCAACTAGTACTTTTGACTGGTTTATTCTGATTAATATTAAAAGTGGCTAAAATAAATGAGTCTGATAAGACCCGATCTTTATCTATCATCTTCAGAGCTGCCTTCCTCTGAAGAGGAACCTGAACTTTGATACAGGAACAGAATGGAAGTTCATCCCAGAGAAGAACAAAGAGGGTCCTGAAACAGGTTAATTAGAACCTTGTGGAGGGGATGGGGTGAGAATTCAAAAATGCTTGTGAGTTTACGTAGCTTCTGAGCAGATGTAAAGGTTTTCTATCAATCTGTCTTCCAAGATGGTGGAAACTCTCCATTTGCCTGTAACACTTTTTATCACCACAGTACTACCAACACTCAATCTTCCTTTTTCATACAGCTCTAAGGAGAAGCAGTAGTTACTCTAGAGCACAAACACAATTCACCCACAGAATACAGCATATAGTTCAGAGCACCTTGCTGGAAGACTGAAATTATCACAGCTCTGATGGCTTTCAGGTATCTGGAGAAAACAAAAAAAAAAAGAAAAGGAAGAAAAAAAAATAAAAATGAAGGGAAAAAAGACTATCCATCCAGAGGTCAGAAGAGGTATCATGGGTGCATTTCAAAATCCATTCTAAACTTGTGTTCTGAAGTAAGGGGTTAACAGACCAATATTTCCATTCAGTTCCTGGCATTTTCATTATGCCATCAATTATTATAGTTCCATCTTCTAATAGGAATTTCATCATGTATTCAAATTGGTGAGCAGAATCATTTAGCAGCCACAACAAATTGAGCTCAGCAGGCTTTATTTCGAGAACTACAATGGTGTCAAGTGGTCAGGCCTTCATTTTTAATTTCTGGATATAGGAGATGCAAATTGCACGGTCTCATTCTCACAGACAGTCACGGCAAATAGTTACAATTACATTCTAACATGCTCTTAACTACGGGTAAACAACATAATCAAGCTGTGAATGGGGCAGTTGGGTTCACAAAGAAGAGATTTATTGTACTATAGCTTTTTTATTTTTTTTTAAATATGATGTTCATTGACCACAGTCACATCTTCCTAATCAGAAAAGTAAATATCAGAGTTTGTACCGTGATCCAGCATATAAAAACTCAATAACTGTATGAATTACTTTTTTTTTTACCCCCACCTTTCTTTCTAAATCTACAAGCTTGAAAAGATCAAGTCACTTGCTTCATAACAAGCTCAGGGTACCTATATTTTAATCACTGCTTAATGGTGAGACGCAATGTTGTACTACACAGAGCAATCATGCCATTTGTGCTAAGACAACAAACGTACAAAAGAAGCAGCACACATGTGAGCAGACTCATTCAAACACACATACAATCATGAATATTAACAGAAATGTTATTAATTAATAATTTCTGTGTAGCCCATCAACATTCAGAGCCTGAAAGTGCATCTCGTGCTACAGCAAGCCATTCTGAAAGCCCTGATGAGCTGCAAACAGTTGTTTCTACTGCCAGCCTGCCAGGCTACTGACACACAGCACCGCACAGTTGTCCTCACTTTGACAGGATAGCTCTAGGAAGATGCTCACTTTAAACACCAGATGTATTTTGCTGTTTGCATGTGGGAAGTTCTGTGTCATGAATTAGGATGATGTGGTGCATGTAAAGTCCAGTGAAACACAAAGGGATAAGGTCAGCTGGTTTCACAGCGAGGTGCTGTAGAGGGCAAGAGCAGTTAATCCTCATCCCACCAGATCTGTGGCCTTACTTCCACTCACTGTCACAGCAGTACTTACTTAAAACTAGATGAGACATCACTAGATAAAGTGAAAGATGGCCGTTAATGAGCTTTGAATCTCCTCTGTGGTGCTTTACATCTGGAATAACCTGAAGGAATTCTCTGCCTATCTCTACCTAGTTATCTTTCCATTCATACATCCATCCTCAGCCTCCAGGCTCTTGTTTCACAGTGCACCAGGTAACTACAAAATGCTTACTGAACAACAACAAACTAGTTTCTTTCCTTCCAGAGTGCAAAATGCAACTTTGTACAACAGACATGCTGAGCATTGGTCTCCTCCCCCATATCACATTAAAGATATACATCAACATTTGGGAGGCAGTCACCCCAAATTTCTTCACCCACAGTGCATCTTCAACACGTATCTTCACATAGAAACATTTTTCTTTCTTCTGCCCTACCACAGCCTGGCTAAGCTCTTCTCTGCTGCCAGGACCTTGAGGAGTGCTATGTGACACTGCTAATCCATGCAACATCAATGTGAAACTCAGTCCTGACTTTACGTTGGATAAATTATGAGTGATGGAAAGAATTTCAATAGGTTGCCCAGGGGAAGCAGAATATTTATTTCAACAGTGCTCTGATTTCTGAATAGTCCTAACTAAGCTATATCACCACAGTCAGACTACACTGCTGGTTCATTGCTGTTCTAGCAGATGGTGAGGACTTGTAAAAGCAGAATACACTGCCACTTGGCTGTTCTTGCAAATTAAAACTCAAGTCTTGAAAAGTTAACTCAGTCAACAGCAATAACAGCAGCAAAGTGAAGTTCAGACCTTTGATAAACAGAATATACACACACCTATATATAATGATGGGCACTCAGGCCATCTCCTGAGAAACACAGACCTGTGAAAGTTTGTCTGTAAAGATTATTTTGGATTAGTTTTATACATAATTTCTATATCCATCATAGTTCATTTATCATTTTGATATTAAGTCCTGGAGCATCTCCCCTATGAGGAGAGGCTGAGTAAGCTGGGACTGTTCAGTCTTGACAAGAGAAGACTAAGGGGGGACCTTATTAATGTTGGTAAATATCTTAAGTATGGGATGCAGGGGGGAATCAGCCAGCCCCTTTTCAGTGCTCTTTGGGGACAGGACAAGGGGCAATGGCTGCAGATTGGAGCACAGGAAGTTCTGCACCAACATGGGGAAGAACTTTTCCCCAGTGAGGGTGAGGGAGCCCTGGGACAGGCTGCCCAGGGGGTGTGGAGTCTCCTTCTCTGGAGAGATTCCAGCCCCGTCTGGACACTGACCTGTGCAATATGAGCTGGGGAGCTGCTTTGGCAGGGGGTTGAACCCAATGATCTCTGGAGGTCCTTTCCAACCCCTACGATTCTATGAAGTCATTATAGCTGCAAATGCCTCCAAGTTCTGGCACAGCACTCAGAGGCTCCAGGAAAGACTTCTAACAAAAGCTTGAAACTGATTGTGAGCACCTAACGAAGACCGACAGCCAGCCTTGCATGGTCAAGGGCTGTGTTTGGAGGGGTTACATTATTACACCTCTCTGGGGAATCATTCTAGGAATGAGAAGATTCTACTCCCAGGCTCAAATGCCCAAACCAGCAAAAGACAACGCTGCTAAGTGGCACACTTCAGACATCATCTCTTACTGTCTTTACATCGCAAGTTATCTGCAGCCTTTATTACACAAACTGCTGCTCTGTGGCAGGAACCACTGCAATATACTGACCCACTGATGCTAAATAAGGATGATTTCTGACTGATTCATAGACTACAGTTATTTTTCTCACAATTACTGTGCTTCCTACAACGTCTGCACATCATAAAACAACCTCCAAAATGTTTTGTTGTCCACGTGGGTTTTGACTAACACTCCTGCTGAAACAAACTATTATCCCCATTTTACAGATGAGGCAGAAGGATGATGAGTCTGTTTTTTAGGGTTTTCTGGGCTTAAAAGGCATTTGGATGCCAGTCTGCTCCACAATACAATAATAAGCACTTCATTAAACACTTCTATTTTCACAAGCACGTTTAAAACACAGAATCAAGGCAGATGTTCCTTAGCTAAGACTATTCTAGAAATGGAATTCATGCCTCAGAGCACTAAGCAGATCCATGCTTTGAAATATGGGCTTGGAGAGTATCAGAAGGTCACCCAGGGAGTTCACAGCAGAACCGGGAGGTGAACCACAGCTCTACCAGACTAAACTCAACCTGCTGAGAGTGCCTCTCCTGTCCACATTGGTAGGGCCTTCTTTCTCTCCCCTTGTCAACTTACCTCTTTTACCGTCTTCTGCTCCAAAACTGCCCACCCTACTTTCAAATACCTACTGCCCTTGCTAAATCTCCTAACAAATTACATACAAATGAATCCTTGCTCAACTCCTTATTGTACATTTTCCCCATCATTTGTCTTTCTGTAGCCCAAAGTGCCATGGAACACACTCAGCACTCCTTTGTGTTTGTACAGCACCTAGAAAATGTCTGACTGATCTGCTTTGGGGTTTCTTTGGTTACTATAGAGATAGAAGTAAATGCTTCAGCAAAATGATTGAGGATGAACACATCTAATAAGAAAAAATACACACCTATAAAAATTACATCATAGTGTCTAGACCCTTTGAACTCAGTGCAATAACTGATTGGGGTTATGTTTCTTCATTGGTTCATTTAATGAGGAAGGAAATCAAAATTTTTCTCCCTGATGCACATGACAACACTCTATCGAACATCCAAGCTGAAGCTCTATTGAGGTAGAAAATGGGGATAGGAAAGAAGCTTTAAGATTTCTTATACAGTAAGGGAAGTTTATCAAGAATTACAGATGAATTGTCTGAAAGTCTGCTGAGGTATGCTATGAAATCATACAAGTACCCAATTAGTATGTTAAAAACTGTTAATTTTGATTGATACTACTATTCAGGTCTGATTTAAGAACCTGCATAGATCTGCCAGTGTTTCTGGGTTGTAAACATCCATCCTCATTAGATACATTAGCCTACTGGCACCAGATTTTCTTTAGCTGCTGCTCCTGTCTTGTTCTGCATTTCCTCCCTTGATTTCAATTCTGAAACTTTTCTCTTGCACCACCTGGCAGAATTAATCCCAAGTGAACAGATTAAGCTGTGTCACTCCAAGGGCAAGCTCCTCTCTGTGATAATACGATTGACCTAATTCCACACGGCCGAGCTCCATCACCAGTGACGAGCAGCAGAGACCAGAGACCAGCAACTCATGCTTTGTATTTCAGCATACAAGGGAAGCAAAAAATACTGGGGCAGGTGGTTCACAGAGGGCTTGAGATACACACCGGGGCTCCTCTCACACTACCACTGGTTCTTAACCTCAGCTGAGACGCTGCAATGATCACCATGCAGAAGATCACCTAGGCAGAGCGAGGGACCGTCAAGCTGGGGATCTCTGGGAGCACTGCTGAAAGCAGTGCCCCACCAGGGCCTTTCTGCCCTGTCTACTGGGGGCCTTTAGCTGTGAACAAGAACAGAAGAAAGAGGCAGTGAAGTGCTGTGCAGCTGCTTAGTATGGTAGAGCAAAGCTGCACAACCGTTTAGGTGAGGAACTGATACTGAGCATCACATTCCAATGAAACTACAGTCTTTAACCCTAACAATACACACACTTGGTTGGAATTTGTCCAGAATGTAGAAGACATCAAAAAGTACTAGTGGATAGTGTATGACACGGTCTAAGGAATGATAATTTTTCCTCAGGGCCCCTTTAAGCAGATAATTACATTAACACTTAAACTATGTCACGATCTTCTACAGCCACATACACAGAGATCTGTATAACCATTGTATGCATTACATTTTAGATTTTTACAATGCTGACTTCCTTTTGATAACGTAATTTCTCCTGAGGTGCCAGAAATACAGATATATCCCTAATTCTTTTGCTTTTAAAGACATTAAAGCATAAAAAAAAACATTTTAAGTGGAAATCATATGTCCATTCGACTTGGCAAAGTCAAAGCTTCTCCTCTCACTTCTCTTCTTAACACCAAGTTTCTGTATTTTTTTATTAGACATGTAGCCCACTCTCCATCACTCCAAGGCACCAGGCAAGGGGAATATATATGAGAAACAGACTTCAAGAGATTTCAAAAGGTAAGAGGCTGAATTGTTTGATAGCCATGTATACATTCATCCATTAGATGTGCATACACAACACAGACATGCAGCTCACCAGTCCCACAAAGCCACCATGCCTACCTTGGTAACATTTTTCCCCTCTCCAGAACAGGTACATCTAGACTACACTTGGATTTTCTGGTTCAGATCCATTGGTAGCATTCGTGTTATATATTCAGAGGGAAGAGTATTCCCAAGGGGAAATATGGACAGGTGTGCTCCTCTCTGAAGATAAAGTTCCTCCATTAAGTTCTTCCATTAACTCTGCCTCACATTTCTTGGCATAGCTTGTGAATCAACCATGATGTGAGTACCTGTTAAACATGTTTGCAGTGATGCAACCACCTGCAGGGGATGGCTATTTGCTTCTTACAGCTGTTAGGAAAACTTGGACACTCAGACCCCACAGACAGGTTCCAAAATCAGAGCCACAGCATAGACTGAGGCTGTATGAACTGCAGGAACTTTGCAGTCAAACTTCCACTTGTCCTTCACCTTCCTTGTCCAAGGTGTTAGGCGTGGTAACATCAGTGGCTACAACATAACCTGTGCCTGAAGACTGTCATCCCTGGCCAGTTGTTCTATTTTGCTTGCATTACTGGACAGACCTGCCAGAGAGCTCCTGAATCTTGAGGATAAAGTACTGCACGAGTCTATCCCCGAACAGCACTCGGCACATCTGCTCTCAGTGCTTTGCTTCCCAGAGAATCAGCACCACCTGCACAGACCCCACATGTGCCTGTCACAGACACGCTTTCCTAGACTCTCTGGGCCATTGTCATCAGCAGTATTTAGGCAAATAGAAGTTTGCCATGGAAATTACACAATTTCTTAAACTGAGCAAGAAGCTGCAATAGAAAAATCCAGCAGAAGGAGCACGCTCGCCTCTAAACCAGACTGGTGTAAACACCGTTTTTCAGGCTTGTGTGTAGAACCAGCTACTCCCAGCTGCATTTGCTGGTGGATATGGTGTAGTTTCATCCTCTATTTCACAAATACTCACATTTTGCATGTCAATATTCATAAGGTGCAAATTAGTGGTTTCACAGCTCACTTCCCTTTCTTTTCCTCCTACAAGCTGCTACAATAAAACCTTACTTCACAGAATCCCAGTTAAACATAAGCAAGGTCTCTCCCTTGATCTACACTCACACCTATCACCTCTCCAAATTATTTAAAATACTGATTATTCAAATGTTTCCCATGTCTTTGAAGTATGGCATGCACATGTTGGTATTGATTTTCAGCTCGAGAAAATAATTGGAAGTCTCAGAATATGCTGAGATTAACTTGGTGGCTGGTTCAAAACTGCAGTTAAAGGTATCCCACTTCACAGGTACTTCCTGAAAAAGCACCTCTCAACATCCAGAAATTCAGACAGCAGCCATATAAACATGATATTTGTTTTACACAAGGAGAGGTGTAGCCTGGAGAACGTTGATATGCTGAGCAGGAACAAAACAACGTGGTCTCTGGTGGGGGAAAGAATCCTCAGTGTTTTTATGCAGGGGACTTGAAAGAACATGGATGAAGACAATGTAAAATGTACAGGTCTAGTCCAGGGTCCTGACCGCATAAACACTAAATCCTAGTCCTGTACTGCAGCTTCCTTAAACTGTATTTCACTGGAAGACTGGGGCTCACTAACTCCACACTGACATCAGAGAACTTACCTAGAATTGATCATACTGTCAGGAAATCCATCCTGACCTCAGGACTGAAGAAACATCACCTTGAGCTACCACTGCTGATACAGCTGTGCACATAGGTTATTCAACATAAAGATTCTTACAAGGACCATACACACAATATCCTCATCACAAAGGCACAGCACGTGTTTTCTATAAACACTGGTAAGTTCTAAGAATAAAACAACCCCAAAACATTCTTTTTAAAATTAAAAAGATAAATATTATTAACATAGGAGTCTGGGCCTGGCACACCTAAGTATTTAATCTGCATACCAAATAAATTCATCTATAGCATTTGCTTATACCCAGTGAACACAAGCCTATCTGACCTGTTTACAACATTGTTGTACTTCTTACACTAAGAGAATAATTCTTAGGAAAAAAAAAAAAAGTCTACTTTGCAGCTTAACTTCTTGTGCTAACATGCTGCAGACCCCACAGAGCTGTCAGCACTGATGGCAGAACTGCAGAGGATGGAGGAGAGCACTGAAGGAAACCTTCCACTGCCTGCCTCAGACTCCAAGATGTTCCAGGGGGTTATCTTACTGTGGTTTACATGCACCAGGAGAAAAGCAGCCGTCAGGGAACACCTGCCTGTTTTCCTTTCTTCTCTTCCTCAAGACTTCATTTTTCCATCTATTAATGTCATTACCAGAGATAAACATTCACACCAGCTCCAGGCAGACATCTGAAATCCCTTTAACAATGCCCCTGAAGTTGCTCGCTGGCTGATTTGCTTTCAGTAAATCAGAAGACTGAAGTATACTTTCCTACAAATACAGATGACACTACAAGTTCTACGGTCAAACGGTTTCCCTCCACTTTCAGACCAAATGCCTGCATAAACAAATTCCATTTGCTGTACTATTTTATATCACTGGCTTTACCAATGGACCTAAGTAGAAATGTCATCAGTGTTTGAGTGATTGTTGGATATTATTTGTTTCATTCAAAATGAACACTGAATGAATTGTCAAATTAATCAGAAAATTGTATTATTACCTTGAATAGATTTCAGCTACTCCATGTGAAACTGTAGCTCATTATACAAATTTGATCACTGGCTAAATGCACAGAGCCTCCTTGTGTACAAAGCATCAGGAATGATCTTCATAAAAATAAGATTAGTGGATAATAGGAACAAGGTGGATGCTGGAGATGTTGCTGACATCTCATATTCAAGCCAGAAATTGCTATGAAACTTAGCTGAAACGCTCTGTATCAGGGAGGGATTATCAATAATTTTTATTTATAAGAGTACTCTGTAATTAACAGTATGTAAAATTAGAAATCATGAGATTGTTGCCATCCACAAATTGAACTATGGATAGGATTACCTAATAACCTACTGAGAGAAGGCAAGCTCTTGGGAGTGCACTTCAGTGACACAAATAAGCACCTCCTTTCAGCCCCGTGTGTTAGGGCAGTGCCTGAGACAGAGGGCACAGAAGGACAAACACCCTCAATGATGTGAAGATGTGGGGTTGAAGAGTCAGGAAAGGGCTTGGAAGGAACCACTTGGTACCCAGCTCCCTGGGCTACTCCATCTTCTCCAGATGCTCTGACTGTAGGAGCAGATCACCACACGGATGAAATGGTCACCCTCTATCACTTGCAAAAGCCAAGCTAGAGTCAAGCTGCTCTATTTTATTCATCTCTAGACAGGAAGATGTATAAAGCACAGTTCATTGCACTTCTGACCTGATAGCCAGAGCACTGGACAGGGTTCCTAATTACTCTTGTATTACATATGGTCGATGTCTGTTTCTATCAGTAGAACAGCCAAGGAAACATTGCTATCCACACAGAAAACTTCATTATTCCAACCCCTACTCTGAATAGTTTTCCAGCCTCTGTAATTTTTGCTATTTGCAGCATTCTGTACAAGACACTTCCAGTATCCAAGTGTTGCATTTCATCTTTCTTAATCTATTCTCAGTAGAACCATCATAACTTATAAGAAGTAACCCTGCATGGCAGATTTCTGAGGCAAACACATGATTTAAGATTTAGCTTTAAAAAGACTTCTTCCATTTAACATTCAAAGGACTGTCAAACATTCTTGTAAGTCAACACATATTCTGTCTGAACAGAGCAAGAGACAGAAAGGGTACAAATAAGTCAGAATTATTTTAGACAAGTTGTAATCACTCCCTTAAGCATTTTTGGGTATTTATTGCAATTAGGGAACTAAGAGTTTGGCTGAAAGCAGTGAGTTATGAGGGTTCACTGTCCTTGGGATGCACATTCATCTTCTCCTGCAAAGATAATCCTGTGGGCCAAATCAAAATCTTCTCCACAGAGTACCATCCTGCTATCTTTAAGTGACAAAAATTAATTTGATTGGGATCACTTGAGTCTGACATTTAAATGGCTCATAACTAAACATACCAAGGCATTCCTTTAATTTGGGGAAGCATTAGTCATCCAGTTATGAGGTAACCAGTTTGTGTGCACACGTGATCTTCACCACCCACACATACAGGTGTTTCATTTGAATCACAGTTGCCTCAGTGTCCAAAATTAAATCCCTACCTTGCAAGTCACATGGGCTCAGTAACTTTTACAGCATCATTACATAGTTCTTAGCATACATATTGGGATAAGATACTGGACTTGCACCTCCCCCATCCCAGAAATAGGTGAATAAACATTTTCATACACAACCTTGATGCCTGGGGCTTCCTCCCCCCTTCCACAAGGTGAACAGCTTCATACAGCACAATGCGTTTTTTGATTCTTCCCATACACAACATACAGCCACACCTATACCCATAAGCTTCACATCGATGACTATATAATGTATCATATTTCTATATATGCATAAACACACACACACAGGACAGGAGTACAAGTTAGCACTTTTCTGTGTGCTACTCTGATGATATTCACCGATTACTCAGAGTGAGTAATTGTGGCCCCAACTGCTCCTATTTAAATAATTTCTCAAAGAAAAGGGTCACTTATAGAAATTAGTACTGACCTGGAGAAGCTAATTCACAACAGTTACTGCATGCAGGGGAAAATAAGCAGCTCTTCAACTTAAAGTATATTAGCAAATCTTTTTTGTGTTTGAGATGAATCACTTGTTCCCACTAGGCTTATTTTATAGCTTTGCATCCTACCTTGTCACACAGGTAAAGAAACAAAACATACAGGTAGAACTACGTTTATGGAGCTGTCCAACCATGCCCCTGCCAGGCTGCCTCTTGGAATCGGCCCCTACCATGAACAGAGCAGCCCTCTGACAGCACAGCTACAAGGAGCCCAAACTGCCCTCAACTGCAGACTGATTTTCCATCAGGACCATGCTATGCTTTGATACAACAAATCTTTAAAACGGTCTTATATTTCTTCAGAAAGCTCCAGTCAGGCTCAAGCCTCTTCTAGAGGCATCAGAATTTGGCTCTTCTTTTAGGAGAAACTAATCACAAAAGGAGTTTTCTCCCCTGACTTGTAAAGAAGTCTGCAGAAAATTAGCTGCAAAGGAGATGGGATGCTTTAGTGGCAGAGCTGAAAGCTGAGAAGCGAATTACAGAAGAAGCATTTTTAATAGACATGCTTAATGTTTTTTATTGGAGAGAACGCTGAAGTGGCTGCCAATTCAACTTTGCATCCAAATTGTCAAACATAATTGCTTGTATATGTAACATAATAAAAATCTTCATTGTAGAAGTCTTAAGAACACTAAGTAATATAACACTGGCTTTTACAGCATTAAAAACAAATAATAGACTTGTGTCAAGTTATTGTATTTAGAGAAATGCAGAAAACCCATTAGATTTCATCAAAGACAGACAAATTGTTAAATGGTTTTTGCTGCTTTGATCTGCACAAAAGATACAAATCATTCCTTGGGAACATTTTCAATTCAAACTTGCCTCCTTAAAATAGGCCTTTCAAACTGTGCATTAAAATAAAAGCTATATTCAAATGCAAACACTCAACTAATAATTTCTGCATGTTGATAATTGTATTAATCGGCTAGCAATCTGTGCATCTGTGATATTGTTATGACCTCTTCAGCTGAAAGCAACTTCTAATAGGCACTCTGAAAATTCAAGAGTCATTGACATGAGTGCAAGAATGTTCTATTTACAAAGAAACGTGTTCAGCTGGTAAACAGGAAAAAAGAACTCAATATAATCCCAAAGATGAAGCAAACAAACTGGCATCAAATGAGGCATAATAAGAAAATGGAGTAGCAAAAACGAGTTCAATGGCTCTCCTGCTGCCACAACCCATCTGATGTGAAAGTTTAACTTCTTTCCCTAAGTGGATCATATTCCCTTCAAATGCTTGTATCGTAACCCTAGCACATCTGGGAGCTCAGCTAGGGCATGTTCCATCCCCAAGGGAAAAATTGGACAGGAGGAAACACCCCTAAAAACCTCCCACAATTACGCCAGGGAAGAAAGTTCTGCCAGGGAGGCACTGAGGTTACTGTGGAGATTCAAGTTTATTCAATAAGCACTGTAGCCAGGCAAGTTCCCCATTCACAACTTCAGGAGAAGGGAGCTTGAGGCAACTGTTGTAGCATGACACTGACATCCCGACTCTCCATCCTTACCCACAGAATAGAAATCAGTGCAAAGAACAGTAGGTAAGAGAGTTTGGGTTTTTTTTAATAACTAAAAGAAAAGCCTTCTGAAGAAGCAGCAGTCAGAAGGAGAAGGATAGCTACATACCTCATCATATTTGGAAAATACAGCCTTAAGTTTTTCATTTATGCAGAATAAGGGATTCAAGATTCCTTTTCTAAGACGTTAGCACGAATGCCAGCCTTCCCATCTTCCTAGCAATAAACACAGGGGTTATGACACAGTTTTGAAGAGGGATATCTCATCTGAAAGGGTGACCCAACAAGCCAAGGGTCCTCAACAGCCTTTGAAGGGGAAGAGAGCGTGAGACTCAAGCCATGTGATGTTTAAGGCCATAGCTGGGTTTACTCAGGCAGCTGCATGCAGAGTGACAGCAGAGAACCAGAACCAGTTCAAGAACTGACTTCAGCGAGATGCCCCAAGACCTTTTCCTTTGCCATGATAAAGACATTAAGTAACAATCAGGTTAAAAAGTTACAAAATGACATGCCTGTGGAGAATGAAACCAGAGACAACAGTGCTGCTTATTCACTAAGGTTCCCCTCCACAAGCTCAAATCCTGAGCTGGTACCAACTTCCACACAGAGCAGCAAATCTGGAAACTGAAATCAAGGCAACATTCAAGAACAGAAGCAACAAGTGGTATGAAGGAGGAGCAGAGGAAACAGCATGTGCTAACACAAGCAAACTGGAGGCATCACTAGATGTTCCAAAGTCAGTTTTTATTATTAAAAGATACAAACAGAACAGAAATGAGAAACCTACAGGAACTGCCTGCTGGACACTACTTAGCTATTTTCCAGGAGTAATTGACTTCAGGCTTCACAGTAATAACTTTAAATGCATGAATTGATACTCTCACAGTTTGAAGCTCACCTCCAAGTTGCAACTGTTAATGTTCCCTTTAATTTTCTCTAATCAAATCTTCAGTGAGAACTGTTGATGTTGCTATATTCTGAGGACACACTACATAAGCCACTATTGCTCCAGTGTCAAGCTGGCAAATAACACAAGTAGGATGTGTTGACAGTGATTAAAATCCAGAACTCTAAGGCTGATGAGCAGAGACACTCTGTGCCTCTCCTGCAATAGGGAGGTGGACTCCCTTCCAGACTGGCCCTACAGCAAATGTGGAGCATCTGGTCCTTCACAGTGTATTAGAGAGCTCCTACAAGAGTCTGTACCATTATCAGCTTATGACTTATATGTATCACTATTATTCTTAGAAAGAGCTCATCTTTACTTCCCTCTGTGCCAGCTATTATCATCAAATTTTAACAGCTCATCTCCTGTGCCTGGATTCAATTTCCTACTTCCCTGAACTGCTACTCTCCCCTCTGAAAGAGGCCAGAAAAAAAAAACCCAGCCCACAACACCAAATTACCTGAAACACATCAACATAAGACATACGTTCCAAGCAGGGTTTTGTGGTACCTCAGTGGTCAAATCAGAGAAGGATTGCTGTTGGAAGACCGAGGATTTGGCTGTAGCCCCATCATGGCACCTCCAGACAGGTTCCTCACTCTATGCTGGGCAGATGGGCTCAATTTCAAGCTCTCAGCCTGTTTCTCATTGGCAATATCACACCTTGAATGTTATCACACTTCTCAAAAATACTTATGACAAACTATCAAAAAAAAGCTACAGAACTCTTCCCTCACTCCTAAAGCCTTAGAAGCCCAATGAAAAGCCCAGGCAGTGCCATTCTGCCTCCAACCAAAAGCCCCTCTGCTGGTACCATTGGCCCATCACAGTCACCTCCAGCAACAGCAGAAACATCTACTTCCCTTTGACAGTAGCACCCAGGTAGATCTCAAAGGCCTGAGAGTTTCTCCATGCCAGTCCTTCCCCAATCTCCTCTTCGTTGGCCTCATTTATTCCAGAGTCAGTCTCCTCCTTTAGCTTAACAGTTTAAATATTTGCCCAAAGATATTGCATTCTCTTAATAACTTCTATTCTCAGCCTGTATTTAATATTATTACATATCCCTCATTAATCAGCCCTGGTGATTCGTGTGTCCTAGTTTGGAATGTA
Source organism: Gallinula chloropus (assembly GCF_964237585.1). Classification (NCBI taxonomy): domain Eukaryota; kingdom Metazoa; phylum Chordata; class Aves; order Gruiformes; family Rallidae; genus Gallinula; species Gallinula chloropus. The sequence continues at coordinate 4,179,788 of NC_140095.1, read as the reverse complement.
ACTTATGACAAGGATAAGAATTCTAAAGCTCAGAGCATATTGGTAGGTTTTATGGTTTTAAATAAAATGGCAACCTCCTCAAAACTGGCTGTGGTAACAAACCTCATCCTCTCAAAATGCTTCCTTGCCCCCAAACCGACAAAGTTCAAGAAGGCTTTTTTGCGTGTAGTTATATCAACTCCAGCCCCTTCTCCACATTGCCCTTCAAAACAATAAACCACCACAACCCAAACCAACCCCAATTCCTACACTCCAGATGACTTCACCACAAAGCCACAGAACAGAGCAGCAGAAACACAGTTCCCACACATACTGGCACAGGACAGAAGAGCTATACACAGGTTCAGGAAACACCTGGGAACCACTCACCAGGTGAGGAAAAAGCAATCACTTCCTTGGGTTGGTGGCTCAGCTGCCAGCAGGACTGTGCCCTTGGCTTCAGCATCTACACAACAGGTTTCTCATGGGAACTTCCTGTGCAAAATCTTTTAGGTGCCAAGGCTATGAAAAATATTTCAAGTTCATCATTCCTTTGGTCAGTAGAAACAGCAGCACCTTTTCACTAAGCTAAGAGACATTATGCAGCACATGCTGAAAAATCCATGCTGGCACTATGCTCAAAATAACCCAGGGAGTACAACCCAAAAGGAGGACTTTCTACTCTTTGAACTGAAATCTTACATTAGGAGAACGTGACATCATTGCCATCAGTTACATATGTAGCTAATGTGTTTTAAATTAAATAAACACTTGAAAAAAAAAACACAAGAAAAAGAATGGAGTTGACCCTAATTAAACCCCATGCAGCACACAAGGAAACGGGGGGTGTGTAGGGAAGAGCTGGGACATATCCTGCTTCTGGGCATTAAGAGAAAGCAAAGAGCAAGTGGTCTGGTCTCCAGCAGCCAGCTGCAGAATTGCAAAGTACCCTCCTGCCTTTTGTTATTAAATGATGCTCCAGAGAACTGCAGATAGAAAAAAAAAAAAAAAAAATCAAGATTTTAACTGGAATAGACAAATTATGAAAATTCTCTCAGACTTGTAGAAAGCAGAATTCCAAAAACAGGGAAACTAAGCAGAAAAAGGAAATCCAAAACTATCACACATTGCACCTTTGGATAATGACACAGTTAAGGGCTTTCCTGATGAACAGAAACTTCATTAACTTTTCCGGACAAGGTAGTTGGAAGAAACAAGATAGTGGCAATATTTCTTCTACTAAAGGAAGCTTCCATAAACAACAAGGGCTGCATCTGAACAAACATGGTAGTACCCAACAAGAGCAGAACAAAATCCTTTAGGCAACTAACCACAAGTATCTATCCCACAAGATTATTTCTCCCCCAGTGCCAAGCTTGGGGGGCAGATCATCACACGGAGCACTATGGTGACAGCACTGACCCTGGTGGAGCTGATGTGAAGCTGCAGTGTCTGCCCCTCAACTTGTATGGTTTCTCTTTAAAATAACAATCTCCTCCCCCATAACCCAGGTGCTGTTCCAAAATTAGAAAGACAGTCTTCATTTCTGTTCAACCAGGAAAAGAAAGAAGCCTCCTTGTGTTCTGGAATGATCTTTTTTCCTACCCCTCCACTCAGTCTTCCCCTCGGGTAGCATCTCCCAAACAGGGCTACGACAGTGGCAGGGAGGGCAGGAGGAAACCTTGCCACTCAGCAGTTTGTGGAGCACCCTGCCCCTCAATCTTCCTCTCTCCTCCACAGAACTGATCAGCAGCTACTTTAAAGGCAAAACCTTCAGCTTGCCCTGAACACCCAGGCTTCTCCTTGAACTTGCCACAAGTGGGAAAGAAGGAATGGCTGGCATGGGGAATAACACAACATGGATGAGAAAACAAGGTCCAAACCAGTTTTGTGTCCTGTTCTCCTGTGCCAAGGAAGCAATCTGTAAAATACCAAAAGTCAACTGGCTCCATCACAAAGTCATTAAAAGGTGTCTTGTGTTTAATTCTATGTCAGAGGCAGATTTCCCCTGGACAAACCCCTCTCTGCTCTTGCCATAAATGCAAACAGGAGCTGGCCTCTGCCTTGTGCAGTCAACAGGCAAAATGAGAACATTCCCTTCACAGGGAGGCAGAGAATGTTTAATTTACCTCAGTGATACTGGTGTAAGGAACTGGCTTCTGCTTCATTTCAGGAGTTGTTGTTCTTGCCTTAGAGCTAACACACCCTTCCCACCAGAGAGCCACAGGCTGCCTCGCTGGAGGGACGGGGTGGAGGGCAAGGCAAAGCATCGACTCCTGCACAGGCATGAGAAGAGCTGAGGTGCTGTCAGAAATGGGCTCTTTTTCAGGCTTTTGAGGCATTAAGAACAACTGCAGAGATGATTTCTTATTTTTACTGCTGCAATGAGAGTATTCTTCCCTTCTGAGCTTCAAGCCATCTCTTGTTTTTATTAAATGGACCTTTCCTCCACAGTGTGCACCTCACAGCATGTGTGTTTATTATCCACAGCCCAGAATGAGGTGACAGGAGTTTCTATACTGGAAATGGCATCAATGTCCTGTTTTCAGCCCTTTATTTGGTAGCTACTGCACATGGAATCTATTTCTGCCCCTTTCTGCCTTCTAAAGCAGTACCAAGGAACAGACTTTCTGCAGAAGCAACCCAAACCTCCCTCCTTAGAAACAAGTCCCTTTTTGTGTCTCTGAATCTCATTTCTGTCTCAGGAGGTAAACCCTATGTTTCAGAAGGCCACATCTGAGATAGTAGGTTCCTAGAGCAGCTTTCCCAATGCCTGTTCCTCATAAATTACAAAAGTACATTTTAGATTAGAGTCTTAAACGCAATGGCAATTTCAACTGTGTATTCTATAGATTTTATACATCAGACTAAAACACAAAAAAACCTGAAGAGCAGGAGGATCTAGGATTTCTCTTAGACTGGGCAGAAAACAGATCCAGAGAGCTTTTGCAGACAACTGGGGAAAAACAAGACTAAAGAAAAATGAGGTTTGATTAAAGAAGTAACAACTACTTTCAGATTAAGACCCTGTCTAATAACCACAGAAAGGGGAATGAACAGCTTCAGGCACCCACTGATTGCTGCTTCCTTGTAACATCAACATTTTAACACCATCAGAAGCAGGGGTTACCTGTGAATGCATTGCCTTCACGTAGCAGGTGATGATCTCTGTCTCTCAAGGGAGAATACACTAAAAAATAACCCAACCTTTTAACATGCACAGAAGTGCCTGAGCAAAATAGAGGTTTCCCCACATTAAAAGTATAGATTTTTACTTTGTAGAAAACAAGACCAACTTCATGTTCTTTGTTTTAGGTGAAAAAGCAGCTCATCACAATGTATTTTTTACTAAATTAAGTACCAGGCAGAGCAGTTCATTTAATTAAACAAATGTAACAATAAAGAGAGCTCCAAATATCAGATCTAACAACCATGTTTACCTTCACCCTCACATTATCAGTTTGAAGACAAATCAATCACAAATGGAGAAACACTTGAGCAGGCTGACTCCAGTAAACTGAGGGCAGTGGCACAAATACACATTCCATGTTCTGCAAGGTTAAACTGATGTGAAGCAAATCCCTCAAGTTATGTAAATAAATTATAGTAATGTTGTCTGACAGCTTGTATTAAATAAGATTAATTCAGCCAGCACGGTGTACGAAGGGGGCTTATTCCACCCGTGTATCCCCATGCACCTCATGGCACACGTGGCAAAACTTCACCCCCAAAGACAACTGTGCAGCCTGAAAGCCCACAGAGGAAGTGCAACACCTGCCTGTTCAGTAGGGCAGGGCTCTGATGGCTCTGGTAGGGCTCAGTTCTGAGGCTCAGCCCATGTGATGACCCACTGGAGATGCAGCACGCGCCCACATAGAATCATAGAATCATAGAGTCATAGAATGGTCTGGGTTGGAAGGGACCCCAAGGATCACAGAGCTCTAACCCCCCTGCCACAGGCAGGGACACCAACCTCCAGGCCTGGATCTACACAAGGCTGCCCAGGGCCCCATCCAACCTGGCCTTGAACACCTCCAGGGACGGGGAATCCACCCCCTCTCTGGGCAGCCTGTTCCAGCACCTCACCACTCTCTCTGTAAAAAACTTCCCCCTAATATCTAATCTAAACCTTCCCTCCTTTAGCTTTAGTCCATTCCCCCTTGTCCTGCCATTATCTGCTCTTTTAAAAAGTCGAATCTCCTCCTGCCTATAAGCTCCCTTCAGGGACTGGAAGGCTGCAATGAGGTCCCCCCGCAGCCTTCTCTTCTCCAGGCTGAACAAGCCCAGTTCCATCAGCCTCTTTGTAGGCCAGGTGCTCCAGCCCTCTAATCATCCTTGTGGCTCCTCTGAACCCTCTCCAACAGTTCCACATCCTTCTTGTATTGCGGGCCCCAGATCTGGACACAGTACTCCAGATGGGGCCTCACGAGGGCAGAGTAGAGAGGGACAATCACATCCCTGTCCCTGCTGGCCACTCCTCTCCTGATGGAGCCACACCGGGTACTGAGAGGTAACACTGAGTTCCGCACAACTGCTGAGAAAGGCAGAAGCTGGAGAAGCGAAGCAGAAACTCGTCTGCATTAAACACACACAAACTGACTACCAAGCAGGTTTATAAGCTGTTCAATCTGCTGAACAGAGAACGCAAAGAACTTCAGAATAATTCAGAGGGAACAGAACTGCTCTTGCAAAACTCAAGATCCCTCTCAAACCCCAAGCTTTTTTCTTGTTTTCTGAAGCCACCTTCTCTCACAATCAAGACCTCAAACTCAGCTGACCAGCATTCCACAAGGAACACACCTCCATAATTAACACTGATACTCCCAGTCTTCTATAACCTTGTAAAACACTTCCTAATCCAGGGTACCCTTTGGGGGGAATAGATACAATTTAATCAAACCCACCATTAAAGAATTAATCTCTTGTCCTATTCTCCCCCTTCAGATTGGCTTGGCATCCAGCTCCTCATTCTCTGAGCCTACACAAAAGAATGTATTTCTGTAGTAAAAGCAGAGTGCTACACAGACTCCTGTGGACACACTGCTACAGGAAGAGCAGAGAAACCCACTGGCCTTTGGAAACACAGTCCTAACCATTTTACCACAAAAACCCCACCGTACTAAAGAATGGATTTGATTGAGGTGATTTGGTACAGTAGCATTCAGTTTATAAACCAATTAAAGAGGGATATATTTTACTTAAAGGAAGGCTATGTGTAAAAAAGTTATTATAAAACATCAAGTAAGCTGAGTAGCAATGGATCACACAACAACTGAAGAGATGGAGACACTGACCAGACTCACTGCCACTTCACAGTACACTAGATGAGGACTGACTTTATCCATCTATCTGTTTGCAGGCATGACTCCAGCAAGGAAAACTGTTCTACTCTTGTTAGGTTTAATCTTACTACTTAATCTTCATTTCAACTTTCATCTTAAATTTCCTGCTTTCAAGTATCAAGCCAAATTGATTTGATGCTTAATGCCTGACAAATAAATAATGAGCCTCTGAATTAGCCCACGTGTGATAAGGCAGTGATTCCATTATTTCTAACATTCTTATAATCAGGCAATGATTAAATTATTTCTAATGTCCTTAGCATGAATGCAGGAATACACTAAAAGATCCTTAACAAAGCTCCCCACCATGTTTTTTTATTAAATGCTCTTAATTTGAGTATTTTATCACATGATTATGCTAGCTGGGCCATAAGAGCTTATTTTAATGAGAATGGGAAGATCTCAAACAGTGGGTGTTCTGGGTATCTCTTTGACATCTTTACAACCATTTGCCATTTCGAGCATGATTAGCTGAATACCAACGATTAGGAAGGTTGATTAATACTTTTTAAATATTCCAAATCTTCAAATAGCACTCTGCTTATTCTCCCCAGGAGCAGACTGAGACAAAGACCTCCACTATCCCCACCAGAGGACACAGCACAGTGTACTGTGGGCCACAAAGAAAAGACCTCACGCTCAGCTCACTGCCAGCATCACTGACATTTCTATTTACAGAGAGCTGGGCTCATATATGATATCCAAGGACTTATCTTAATTAATATCATGTCCACATTAGAAGCGTGAGCACAGTTCCAGTTAAAGAAATGGTGTAGGCAGCGTGGTTTCAGCGTGTGCCTCCAGGACACTGCTATTGATAGCAGACACCTATTAAAGTGCTGAGAATCAACATGAAATAGCATTTAACATCCTATTTAAAAAAAAAAGTTTCAAAAAAAATCCTCCACATATTGAGCTTGCAGAACAAAGAAGTGCATTAAAAGCACTGATAAGGGTATTAAAAGGTAATATTTGATGTATGCCTATCTAGTACATTAATATTGAATCTGGCTGTGATATGAGTTGCCGTAGTTAAAATTACATATTTCTCTTTTTCCTTGAATCAGAGGAGACAGTTACAGGAAAAATCAATATCTGAAGCTTACAAAGCCAAAAGTCTTCTTTCTTTCAGCACTAAGATACCACGGTGATAAAGGCCACAAAATAAAGGTCAGAAATATATAAAATAGACATTAGATGCATGGAAAGATTTGTAACCTGTACTGAAATTAGTAAAGCCTTGCTCAGAGAGGTCGGCCCCAGAGCTACTCCTGCCAGCACACCACTCCCTCTCCTCTCCATTACCCCCAGGTACACCACACACGTCCTCAGTGAGCAGATTTACCTGGCTGGTACACTGCACCTTGTGGGAAAGAGATGGGGCCAGCGGCACTGTTGGCACTGAAACAAGCAAACACTAACTGTCCATCCTTCACCCACTACTCAGTCCTGGGGCTAACAATCAACCACAGGAAAAAACTCTTCCACCAGCATTTAGGGATGCTCCAAATCTCTACAGACAGCAAAAGAAACAGCTGATGGTTTCCCAGCCCACCAGGAGTTTGGAGTTATTGCAGCCCCTTGCAAGCAGGTGAGGGACAGACTTCTCCGATGAGGTGGGAAACAAAGTGACAGGAAGGCACAGACATACCTGAATGCTCTTTCCCAGGGCCATACCTCATGCCTACTGCCCTGTACTTGGATACTGAGCCTGAAATTGTCACTGCCTAGCTAACATAGAAAATAATTAACCAGTAGCAAAATGCACAGCTCTTGTCTACAGCAACCAAGCACAGGCCATGCTGAACAGTGTTCTCCAGATGGTGAGGTGCACATCGTCTGCCACCACTGTCACTGGTAGGTCAGACTAACCCCTGGCTTCTTGGCATTTGCCTAGAGTGATTTTTTTATATTAAGATGCGAGGAAAACCATCAATGTACTTGTCCCAACAAAGAGCAAGGAAAAGGTGAAAAAAGAGGTGGAAAAATCAGAGAATTGGCTTTACTGATGTCTCCGGGTTTTAGGAGAGGTGTCCCCTGACCTCAGCATCAGCTACCACCACCTCTCCTGGGCAACAGCAACAATCCTCCTGTGGAAAGCCCAGCAGGAAAGCTGTTGTCAGTATGACTCCCCAAGCAAGCTCCTCTATGCCTGCAGTTTGCCCTGCTGTGCATCCACTTCTAAGGAGGAAGGGTAGAAAGCAAGACCAGAGAAAGGCCTGGAGGAGAAGATGAAAGGGAACTGGAATGAGAAACAAGACAGTGCAAAGGAGAAGAGTGTGATGACAGTAACAGGGATCAGCGTGTACAAGCAGAGTGGAAAAACAGGGATAGGGGGAAGATCCATCAAAGCCTATTGAGAACTATCACCAGTTTCTTGTATTGTCTTTCTGAAGTCTACAGAGCAGGAGCAGAAAGAAGCATTCCCAAGGCACTTGCCTATTTCTTCTCTGGCAGGGGTGGCTGAATTGTCTTTTAAAACACATAACATACTTCTCCATTCCTCCCAGTCTCTGTTCTCACTGCTCTTACAAGAAGTTGTATTTATCACGACTATATGACAACTCTGAAGGGACAAAATTTACATTTTGTGCCCCAAGCACTGAGGGTGGCTGAACATCCTGAGAGAGAGAAAAGGGCTCATTCTGAAACACACAGAAAATAAATGCAAAGTGGCAAAGAATGGACAGGTGTTTACTAATTTTTTTTTGGTAATTAAACCATTATGAGTCTGAAGAGTTTATGTGTGGGCTCCAGCAAAGTTCAGACAAGAAGGGAGGGGAAATAAAAGACTAACACTCTAACATGAAAAGAGATGATACTGCAAAGGAGACAAGCATTCACTGGGCTCCTTATCTGAGATGACCTTGCACCACCTAGCTCAAGGGGCCAGTTTATGCAGATGGCACATAAAGCACTGCTTTCCTGGACCTGTGCTTGTACAGGTGCTATCTGTGAAAATGCCAGTGCAGCACTGGAACCATGAAATCTTTTCCAAAAGGAAATTATTCCCCATGAGCATCGCACTTCTTCAGCTCTCATATTACAACCTCAGAAACCTTCCCCTGCAAGCTACCCCGTGTAACAGCCCCTGCAATCTGGTAAGTTTGCCTACAGCAAAGTAAATACTAAACAAAGAACCTTCCCTTGTTTTGTGTGTGTAGGAAAATCGTATTTCTGCAAATAATTGTCCTTTTTTCACAGGAATAAAGGCACCAAAACAGTTTAGTCTCCCAGAAAGAGCAGTGAGCATTCCTGACATTTTGCAGTAGGATGCTGAGCTGCAGGTGAAATGGCTGCCTGGGCTCCAGGCTGCAATGCCATCATCCCTACTCACCTGTTTAAAGGCACAGAGAACACCATCCTAAACAACTCACAGCTGAATACACCCACTGGCATGTTATTTTCCAGTAGCAAAGTAAGGTCCTTTCCTTGACACTGATGCTGCGAGTTGTTAAACACATAATTGAGGGCACAACTTAAAAATTCTCCCTAAAAACGTTTACTGATACACAAATATGAATGGTGCTGTTAACCAGCAGGAAGTTAATACATCTTCACTGTATCACCTGGCATCCAGCACTGGGATAAGTCGACAGAAGAGACTTCAGAAGTGATCTGGAGCTACAGGCATCGATAGATTGCTGCCATTAAAACAACATTTATCAGGGCACTGTCAAAGGAGCTTTAATTTCGACAGTGAATGTCTGGCCCCTGGCAAGATCCTGGGTCAGAAAACACAGAAGTGGCTCATAGCCACATCCTACCCACACTACTCAGCCAGCTACTATGACAAGCAGCAAAGGAGTTATAACAGCCTTGTCTCATTCCCTGCAGAATGTAATTCTACCACTGTGCCCGTTTGCTCTGTCCTGGGAGCGCTTCATCTGAGCAGCTCTGCAAAGAAATGGAGAGGACAAGCAGCTGTTCCCTGTAGGACACAATAAATCCAGTATCACAATCATGTAAGAAGGACTACTAACCCTAAGTGCCTTCTCATTTAAGAAGGGGCAGGAAAAAGTATGGTTCCCCTCCAGAATGCTCTAGACAAAGGCAATGCCAATTTTGGCCTCATGACAGTACATTAATGGAAGAGATCTGCAATAATGCCTTTACTAAGAACACCACAGAGTATGCTCTAGTGATTACACCACACGCCCGGTCTGCTTTACCAGCACAGTTCCCACCATTAGAGCCATGCTCCACTGAGGTGCAGTCATTTTCCCATGACAACACTCTAACAGTATTAATCCATTTCTTTTTGCTATATAATAATATGCTATTTAATAAACAGGAGTTTCAGCTACTGGATTTGGCAGATGCTGGTGCAGAACCAAGCCTGCTGTCCCCTGCCTCTGAAGCCCAGTTATGCTGCTTTACAAAGCCCTTTCACATGTTGCTTCTCCTCACCAGATCGGTCAATGGGGCATTTGCAAGACAATCCTTGTATTATCTGGATCACAATAAAATACATTGAAGATAAAGGAAACTAACTGGAAGAGAACTAATTACAAAGTAAGCCCCACACTCCTCTTGTACAACCTCTTGTTTTTGAGATGCTGGAGAAAACAACCAACCAACCAGATCTGGTATTACAAAACACAAGAATCATGATCCCCTGAAACACACCTTCTCCAAGGTCTCTCACAAGGAAAATAACTTGCAATATTATCTTCACACAGTCAGTATCACAACATCCTCAAATATCCACACATACCTGGAGAAACAGAGCAATTTCTACGGAGATAAATCAGTGACAGAAGCACGAGCACAGCCAGGCTGCATGCAGCTGGCAGTGCATATATGCTTATCTTCACATACTCTGTAAAGAAAAATGAGTAATACAAATAGGACATATATTCCCTCCAGTTGACCTTTGCTTCCCTCTCCTCCACGTCCCACCCAAACTGTTGCCTACCAGGTGGCTTTCAGTGGGAACACAGCCTCAACCCCATGATTCCCAACCTACTCAGGACTTCATGCCCTGTGCTGAACATACAACTCAAAGAACCTTTCTAACAGCACGTACACAGACCAGGTGGCTTCTATACATTACTTCAAGATGAATTTCCACTTTCCAGGACAGCACTGAATGGCAAACAGGCAGAGTGCCATACATCTGCATGCCAGCTGTCTGAATAGAACATTGCGTTTCTCATGCCCCTTTCAGCAGGGAAAACCCCACCACCTTTTCTTGAAGTTCCTCACAGCTTTGCTTTCCTCAATCAGCCATCAAATGTCTACCAGCCAAACACATCTTTATCCCTTGTCAGCTAAACACAGCAGGGACTGAGGTGTGGAGGCTTTCTGGGTTCTGAGCTCCCTTAGTCTGACCCAGCCTCCCCAGCAGCCATCCCACCCCTGCCAGTTCATTTAGGTTTTACAGGAGCAGGGACCCAGAATCCACTGGTACAACTATAAATTTAAGAATTAAGCCACACTGTCCATTTTACCTCCAGATAGTGCAATAAGAAGAAAAGACCATTTATCTGCAATTTCCCTGCTGCCAAAACATGCCAAGAAAAAACAACTACTATGAATAGAGCCCACATTTAGATGGGCTGGGATAATTCTTCTCTTAGCTCTAAGCAATGTCTGTCTGTCAGTTTGCACCTCCAGCTCACTGTGCAGTGCTCCAGTGCAAAGAGAAACAACGTGCTGGTAGCTTTAACCACACATTAGCTTGTGCTATCAGCCCAGACATGTTGAACTAGCGAACCATGGACACTTACCCTCTTCACCTGCTTACAAACACTGTAAAAGCTGATAAGAGACTTGCTATCCAAACTGATAGACAGCAAATGTTTATTTTCCTTCTTCTAGATGCAATAGGGTAGATTATGTTGCATTTTGCTGTGTGGTGTAGTGCAGTGCCACATCACAACAGGACAAGATGAGGGGCAGAATAATGGCATTTGAGATGGGCAGCTGGATTTGTGAGTAATTCGTATTCCAGTGAGCCCTCCAACTCAATGTCTATTTAATGTCTATTGTTTCACCATCCATCAGCAGCACACTGACAGAGCTATAGATATACATACATATATTTTCTCTTTACATATGCATGCCTATGTGAACAAAGAGCTCTCAGATACATAGAGACACCTATGTCTTTACATACTGCTTTACCCCACCATAATCACCATGAAAATCCCTTCAATGATGACTAAATTGGCCTTTTGGTAGAACAGATCATCTGCTGGAGGAGGGAGGGGGACAGAAGGAAGACACCAATTGTGCAAGTGAGAATTATGAGACAGAAAAAGGCTTTACACCTTTTTAAAAGATGCTTAATCAAAGTAAGTCAGTCATCCTCAGCACTTGAGAATCTGAGAAAAAGCTTATTACATGAACACTGCTTGACAAATCTGGTACCTCAGGTTTCCCCTTGAATTCCCAAAGAGGACTTAAATTTACTAGAGTGCACAACAGAGCTGTGCAGCAACAGTTCTTCAAAGAGCATTGCTCCTACTACAAACCCAGGGAAAAGCAGGAATGTATTTCCATCCCTCAAGAATACAAAAGAGAACAGAAAATGTCAAGACAGACTTCACAAAAAGTTGCCACCATTACTGTGTTACCATCTACTCTGAACTATTTAACAGCACCAGGTAAGTCTTTGCTTACAACTTAAGACAACTATCGAAAACCTTCTGCTTCTAAGCAATGTTCACAGAAGAATTTCACATAGCTTTACACTATCTTGAATCTACACACTATTTTGGAAACAGCTGTGTTCCAGCTTCACCAACATAAAGTCAAGCTACAGACAGCCAGTTCCACTTGTCCCATAAGTGTGGAGGTTAGCACTCCAAAAAAAATCTTACTGCCAAATCCTCACCCAACAGCATCTCTTAAATCAGCCTGCATTTTTTTCTGGCAGAGGCAAACAAAAAGCCTCTCTAACTTCTCCAACTGGATCTCCTGACACTGTGTTAGTTCCAAATGAAGTGGAGACACAGGCTTTTTACTACAAAGATGTATTTTATGGTTTGAATAATATGAAGGCACTGAAGGTGTGTTGATACACCAATTACAGTTTTCCTCAGAGGAAAATAGAAGCCTTTCACCCTTTTATTCCTCCTGAGACAGAGAGTGATAATATGGCTTATGGGGTGAGGCAAAGATACTCTGACTTCTTGAATTAATTGCTGTAGATCCCTCACTACAACACAGCCAGCTAAGTGAGAATGTGGGGATCAACGCTACCTCTGCAGGAAGGAGAAACACACAACTGAACCTGTTCCAACTGGCACAGAGAGGATGAAAACTGTGGTTAAGTTTTTTTCCCCCTGAATAAATGATCCCCAAGTTTCCTGCAATGCCGCAGACTCGCTGCAGAAGCCTTACAAAACCACATCTAAAAGTTTTGTCCAGCTTGAAATCAAAAGCCCTGATTGACAGCAAAAATAGGTCTTTGCTAGCAATCAACATGCTTTGTTTTTCAGCCTCTCTGCATTTTGTGGACAACAGCCCAGATTTTGGCAAATTATTTCATTAGGGGAAGCTTGCAGTTTAACTAAACATGGCTTTCTCAACAGAAAATTGGTATCAATCATTTCACATTTTTTAAGCAGACTGAATGATTCATCTCCAGGAAATCTGTATGATAATCTAGAGTTACAGCTGATCAGACAAAATTAAAGGAGCAAATCACTTGATTTTTACCACTTACAGTATTGTATTGCTGCACACATAAAGAAGAAAAAAACCCAAGAAAACAAGTCCCCAAACAAGTCTAAGTTTCATTACATATTTTCCTACTTCTTTCATCATTATGTTTAACTCCAAGTACTTCCATTGCAATCCACTTAGCTGCAGAAAGGTAGGGATAATCTAAGCTATGTACTAGCATGACTCAGCTACCACTTTACAAAATTCACTGTTTCCTACTCAGAGGAGCTTGCATAAACCTTTTTGTGGCTGTGTTATAGCTGGATTTCACAGTCAGCATCCTGCTTAGATTCAGCTGGTCTGAGCAAAACCGCTTCTTTCTACTGGGGGTGAAGGGGAAAGCAGAGGGGAGAAGGAGCTTTATTAATCAAATTGTAAGTAGTTCAACACTCAAACATCAAGCCAGGCTTGCCAAAGCAGCCCCATTTGTTCAGTATTAGACTGTGGGTATGACCTCAGTCCTCAATAAACACTCAATTGAACAACCTTGGTTCTCTAATTCCATTCCACTCCTCAGCAGAGAGGGGACAGTTTCTCCCCTGGAACACTTTTAAATAGAGACCTTGGCCTCTTTTCCAGTTCCAGGAGAAATATAACCCCACATCTAATCCTGCTAACGTTTCATCAACTAACCAGACCCACACTAGGACAATATTAAACAAGCCATCACCTACATAAAAAAACCACCAGACCTGAATCCTCTCATTCTAGCTGCCCACTCACACCTACCCAGGGAGACAGGTACCTTCCCAGACTGAGCACGCAACAAGAGCAAACAGCTCTTACCCCCAACTGGGTTTTAAGAAAAAGGTAAGTTAAATCTAATGACATCATTAAAAGCTATTTCATACCCACACCTGATCACAGTGATTTTGTTTACCTACAAAGTGGGGCAGCACAGTGACTCCACTGGAAAGATGAGGTTTAATTTGCTCTCCAAACGAGAATTTTTGTTCCTATCTAAAAGAAACAAAAGGGTCCTCCCCCACCCTGGCAGCTGCAATTTTCTTCACAGTCACTGTTTTACTTAGCCAAGGCATTGCTGGGTCAGCCAGTCACTTTCAAACTAGAAGAAACCAGGTGCTTTTTATATAAACATAATTAAGCAATTTAATGAAAATCTGTTGAGTCCATCTCTCTATGAGAATATGCAGGGCTCAGCTTGGTGTATTTCTGCTTGTTTTTGAATACACTGTGCACTTAAATGTAACTTTGCTGTCACCAACAGGTTGCCATGAGAATTAAATGTTTTTAATCTTTTGTAACTCAGGCTAAAAATGTGACTCACACAGACTTACTCTTAGTGAGTATTGTTTGAATTTTTAAGTAGACTTTTTAACTTTGATGTAATTAAAGATGAAGTAGTTAGTAATCTCTAACTAAAGGAGTAAATTTGGTAGGGGAAGGCAGATTAAAGATGCTGCTATTCAAAACATTACAGATAAATAGAGAATTTAATTAAATAATCTCTCTGAATTCCAAATTGTAAGAGAGATGCATCACACAGCATGTCACTTCTGGTTTCTCAGAGACCTTCTTCTTCTTTTATTATGAACAGAATAATCTCCATCTACTACATGAGACAATTGATTGGCTTCAATATAACTGGATGTTTTGCCAGCCTTCGCTATGCTCCTACTCAATATGTCATGTAAAATAATGTGCTGAAAACTGGCTGACCTGCCTGTCTGCCTGGTGTTTATAAGGAGTTTGTCTCCATGGTATTTCAGTTCTTTATCTGAAAACAAAACAGGAGATACATGAAGTCAAGGAAACCTTGAAAGGAAAGCGGCAACAGCGATATACTCAAATAAGCCTTGATGGCCTAGACACAATCCTGAGAGGCTAATGACACGTCAGCTCTCTCACCTCCCTTCCCTAGAAGCCCTGAGAACACAATCTCTCCCTGCTTCCACCTGGCATATACCCTGCTCTCCCCTCACGGTAAGGACACAGCACGCAGGGAGGCTCAGCTGCCAAGCAGCATGCTGCATGGTGGGGAGGGCAGCGCCTGCCCTTCTCAGCTGCCCATCAGTCCTGCACCCTGTCCAGCCTGCCCCGCCCAGGGTCATTAGCGCTGCGCGCACAGGAAGGACAGCGGAGCCCTGGAGCACTGGCAGGGACCTGCACCCGAGCAGCAGCCTGCGCGGGGTCAGAGGGTGTCCTGGAAAGCTGGAGAAGCAGGCTGGTCCTGGAGGCTTGAGTGGGATGTTTAGATCCAGGGCTCCTGCTGCTGCTGGGGCCAAGCTTAATCACTTGTAGGAATCAAGTCATGCGTTTGTAGCTGGCACAGCTCGATTTGTCATGAGTTAACCTGGTGTTTTGTCCATGGGCTGAGTACCTGCTGTACAGAGCACCCACTTCATCATGCATGGAATGGCTAAAGGACCACAGCAGCAAAACGAAGACTGGCAAACACACTTAAATTCTAACTTTCTTTATTCTCTTATATTGACATGTAATCCAAAGTCATGTAAATGGGAAAATAAATTACACCATCCTGTGATTCGATGGTAAGAGACACAAGCCACATCTGGCTTTACCTCAGCAACATCTAAAAGCATCAGGAAAAAAAAGAAACAGAAACTTTGCAAGAATCTGAGGTCACATGTCACTTACCTGGGAAATTTAAGCTGCCTGCTTGGCTTCTAGAGTCTAGCACACGAGTCCCTGCAGAAGTTCACATGCTGAAGAAGAGAGTGATGCGACAGATGTTGTCAGAGAGCATCATATGGCCATAAAGTAATGTCTTTGATTAAGAAGTGGAGGTATCCAAGGAATGTGCCTGATGAAGAGACTCACCAGGTGCCTGCATCTCATCCCTGTGGTACTTCCCTACACGGGAGGCATTGTCCAAAGCAATGGAGTAGTCTCTGTCCCACACAAGTGAGACACACAGAAGCCCTGAAGCCTGCCAGCAGGGCTTGTAGCAGGGAGCTCAGTGGATCTGGCTCTAGACATGGCCTTTAAGCCATGACAACTGCAAAGACAGAAATGTCTGCAGTCCTTTGCTTTTTACCTCTCTGCTTTCTCTACTTTGATTTTGCTGGTTCTTATATTTTTCCTTTCTTAGACAGCTGTCTCCTCTGCTTGCATACTCATACTATCACCAACTATAACAAAGTTAGGGTGTAATTCTTAGCAGGACATAAGGCACACTGATAAATGGTCCTCTAGGATGGACCTTATGCCACAGGGATTATTCCTTTCATCATACAGGAAAGGAGTTTGCAATGGAAGCAACTACACCTGCTGCCAGCTCCGGGAAGAGGATAATGATTCAACTGCACCAGTATGGTGAAAGTGGTACAACATCCATGTTTAGACAAGGCTGTAGAACGCACCATCATTTGCTGCTTAAATGGGGGTCAGGAGAGGAACAGACTGAAACCCAGAGTGAATGAATTTCAGAGCTGAGCTGTCACATTAAAATGGCTTCAGTCCTGCTGCAGCTCTGAGCTGCAGGCTCACACAGCTCAATGTGCTTGGGAAACAGCTACACACAAACCAAAACAAAAAGCCCAGCGCTCTCACCACCAGGTAGGTTTTCCCCAGTGTCCCCAGCTAAAATGTTAACCTGGATGTCTTTCAGGATAAATATCTCCAGAGTTATTTGTACACAATGCTGCAGTGTTTACCTTTTGATTACAGATCTTTACACGCTGTCCATTATTATTGAATGCCAGGATGAAAGGCAGCCTAAGGGCCTGAATGCAATGTTCTGTCACAAAGAAAATACAGCACAAGTAATGGCAGGCTCTGAAAGTACAGATACACCTAGGCTGGAAAGAAACAGGAGCAGAGCACTGGGGTTTCTTTAGCAGGGTGCTTGGCTTTTGCTTGGGAAAAAAAGCTTCATGCAGTTTTGCCTGGTCAGAGGGACGTGAAGCCTGGATTTCGGTATAAAAGGAGCCTGTCTGTGTAAAATCAGCTTGAGTAATTTGTGTTTCTTGCATTTGTATCTATACAAATCAAATAGGGATTATAGAGCTCTGCTTTCCAGGTTTCTGAATTTAATTCCCAGGAAGTTTCCTGGTAGGCTTGGATCCTAAATTGGGTTTCAAGAGTTTGGACAATGCAATAAAGGCCAATGCTCTCAGTGAAGGTAACTGAAACAAATGACTCCTTTAAAACACCACTTTATATATATTTTTAGTCTAACATGAGTAAGGGCATGCACTTGATTTTTTGTAAAAAAAAAAAACCACTGTAGATTATTTATATTGAGAGTCAGAAATCAAGTTTGATTTTTACCAACTGTATGTTATAGTCACTGAAATAGCTAAAAAAATGTTCAAGTAGGAATGCCAGGAATGACATACAGATAGAAACCTCAAAAAGACTTTCTATGGTACATGAACATGTAGGATACATATACTAATGCACATGCTTCAGCTCTGAAGAAGTGAATGACTTTCTGAGATGTTAGTATATCTGTGTTTCTATCCAGAACTACACTTTTCCTTAAACCACCTAGAAACCTCATTTTTCAGAAACTCCAAGAACTTTAATTGGCAGCTATGCTCATGTTTTGGGTTATTTGTATGGCTACAAATTTTATTCATCTTCTCTTCTACACTGGCACATAGTTTAGTCCTTAGTCTAGCACAAGAATCAGACAACTCATCTGCAATTTTTTATGCTCATGTTCCAGACATCTCAGTTTAGAATTAGAAAGGCCAAAGCCCAGGGCTGCTTCCATGAGGCATTTTGATGTGTCCCCCAGTACAGATGGCTCACACTTTGAACAAGGTCACATCTGAAGTGCTGAGAGCAGCAAAGGCATCCACATTTCTTCTTACAATTGCATAATGAATTGCCTCCCTTATCAGCACACTTTCCAGCATTGGGCAAATTTTGGTTAGTTATAAGTGCACCTCTACCTGACTACTTAAAGCAGATTTTCTGTTACCTTGAGCATTATTTTCTATTTTTATTCCCTTTCACAGCATCTTGCCGCTTGCTGTAATATTTCTAAGCACACAAAACCGCTTACTACTTGCAAAACATTCTACCTGTTGACTAGATCCGTGTAAAAACATCCCTGCGATGCGCCGGTCTGGCTGTGACGATACCAAGTACCACAGCGCCACCTGACTTCCCAGAGCGTGAAAAGCCCTACCCCAAACACCCTTCTTTATATTTAAGAGTAGGAAAGCAGGCAGTAACAATTTTTCTTTCAGTCCTGCATTAGGTTTAATTCTTATTAATAAGAAATGAGAGTCATTAACACTATTAAAAATCTAATTACATTAGCAATTTTCCATCATGTCATATATGAGTAGTTAAGTATCTGGTATTTGTTTTTCCTAATGGGATTCAAAAGTCTAATTAAAAGTCTCTTTTTTGTGGTTAAGTGGAATGAATCTTCGTGAAAAACAAGACACTTTTAATAGCCACAGACAGCTTATTTCCTTAAATATCATACTTCACAACAGTCTTCCTCTTCAGCACTTTAGCCAAGTAAGAACGATTCAGAGGGAGACAGAAAATCAAACGAACTTACTCGCTGCTACAGAAGTGCAACTGCAAACCCCTTTCTGCCCTTACAGCACTGGCTGAGAGTATGAGGTTTCAACATTTGTCAGTCACGTTTGCTGAAGCTTTATTGTGGATACAGTTACAATGGAATAAATTATTCCTCTCAAGAGATGGGTACAAAAGGTAGCAAAAAAGCCCACTGTGCCACACAGCTGCCCTACAGTTTGCCAATATGCTCTGCATTTCAGCACAGCTATTCTAGTAACATTTGCTTAGTTTAGGCTGAGGGCTCAATTTTATTTTGTAAGCATAACTGGCAATAGATTCTAAGGTAGAAACTGCCATTGTGACTGGGAGCTTCCCCTGCTTCCATTCAGCAGGGCAGCTAGCCAGCCCTTTCAGAACAAACTCCCAATTTGTATTTCAGTGGTGGGTAGTGCTCTCTAGAAAAACACTGTGCTCTGCCTTCAACCCAGTTAACATTTCCAAAAGACTTCTTACCCTTGCTTGTGTTGAATGCTGATTCTAATGTTTGTGTAACACAAACCCCTGGTAAGATAGAGAGAGATGGCAGAGGTAAGAAAGGAATAGTAACAGATGCTCAGGATGTTTAGGACCCCTAGAACAACAAAAAAAGATAAAAACATTTTACAAGTACAGCAACCAGTAAAATCAGCTATCCCTTAACAGCCTAGGGCTTTGACTACACTTGAGGACCAACCTACAAGCCACTCCATCCTGCAAGCACCCTGTCCTTCAATTATGTATTTGCCAATGATGATATATGGGGATTATTTCACATATCACTGAGCGCTGCTGCTTTATTCTGCAAAAATCAGAGCGTTTTCCTGCAAAATGCAAATCTGAAGTGCTCCACAGTGCTGGCTTTGCTTTTCCTCAACGCATACAGATCAATGACAGGTTAATGCTTAGTTAACATTTATTAAGAGCAACATGGTTTCAGAAACTTCAGACTAAAGGTGTCAATTAGATGACAGATCCTTCATGAAAGATGAAAGAACCTCTGTGTTGGGCAGATACTCTCATGTTTTGCTGTCAATGGTTTATTAGTTACAAGGTCCCAAGTGTCCAAGCTTATCAGTAATGAGATAAGCATGAACTAAAAGGGTACTGTTGATTATTTGTTTCACAGAATCTCACTAACCATGGCTGCTATAAAAATAGTTGAGAAATTATAGATTCACACAGTCTTACAGTGACTACCACAAAGGAACATATCAGACACAGCCTTAGGTAGTGAGCTTACTTGAGGCAAACCTGCTAAAAGCCTGTAGGAGGGTTACCGATCTATACTCAAGGTCACACTACAAATCAGGCACATCAATGCTGATTACAAATTAAATTCTCTACTGTCTTTTATGTTGGTGCAGACACCAAGACTGTGTGAAGTGCCTGACATCCTGTACATAATTACTACTAAATCTGAATGGGAGAAATCCATACCCACTTGAGCAGCGTACAAATGCTGGCTTCATGACAGGATGGCAGCAAGTCAGGGACTCTTGACTAGGCAGCATCTTACACCCAACAGGTTTTCACACCTTTTCAATTTTTGAACACATCACAATTTCCTAGCAAAGATGTAAATTCAGTACAGCTGTCTGAATATGGTCACGCTTTACTTGTCTATGCTCTGGAGACCAAACCCCACTGCACTGGACTGTCTTTCTGCACAGCTATGAAGGGCTGCACAAAACCCAACAAAGTCAGCAAGAACCCAGACATGTAAGTCTAATCTTAGTTCATCCACAGAGTACAAAATACAAACAAGAGCATGCTATGAGCAGAAGTCAACATGCAGAGCACAAACACATCAAGCATGCAGGAATTTTCAAAGTTCCATAGGATTACTTTACAAGAAAGCACATGTGCTGTACAACTGGCCCATGGCTTTTCGTGGGATGGCTTCTAGCAGAAGTTATTTTTCAGTACTTCCACAGTCATCTTCTAAAGAGCTACAGCAAAATCTACGCCAGAAAAGACATACTATGAAAAATAATTTTTCCCCATCATCTTAGTGTATGGCCTAGGCTTGTTTTCTTTCATGGCAAAAGAAGCTAACACATCATCCCAAACCTGCAGGAAGATTTCCAGTGCATACATTTATTTTTCAGTGTGTACAGAACTGAAACTGACCTCAGCTTAACCATGACATGAGTATTAAGAACACCTTCTGGTGCAGGACCATTATTTTTAATCATCTTTTTCTACCAGCAGAAAAAAAAAAAAACATTAGGGAGTAACAAAATAACCCAGCAGACTGCCAAAATTTTTACAAGTAAGGGGAAAAATAGATCTTTTTGCAAAAACATGAACAGTAAAATCTTTATGAAAAGGTACTACCAGAAGCTCTTTTGTATCTCAATCAAAAGGCTGCAAGCTACAGCCTTGAATTTCAAATGCAGATGGCAAGATGTCATACAATTAATATGAATCTATTTGAGTAGACTAATCAAAGCATGACAGAACAGGAAAAACAAATGTAACACATTGTGTGTCTTCAGTTTCAACCTACAATGCACTGGAAGAGACCATTAACATTTCAGTATCAAATTCACATTCATGTCCCTGCATCTGCAAGAGTCCCCTTCTTTCTGAATACCAGCACGCCATCCTGAGCCAGAGGCAACTCTCACCTCCGAGGTGTTTATACAAACTGCCAAGAACACATTTTTTCCCCTTTGGAATTCACCAGATGATGTATCAGGTGTCAGATTTTTCTGCCAAAGTTTCCTCAAGGGTGGATCACAAAATCTTCTTTGTTATATGTCACTCTTCTCATATTTGACTACCCCCTTCCCCTGCTCCCCCATCGTTCTTTGTGTAAAAAAAAAAACCCACCTACTGGAAGAACAATGTTTTGCTCCTGATCACACTCTGACGTCTTCACTTTCTGTCTCTGCATCTCCTACAGGCACAAAAAACTTCAATGCTTTCGTGCTCACCACATGCACCTGACTAAAATCTCCCTACACCGTGCCTTGATCTTCTTCTTTGTTAAATTCTTGTTTCATTGTAGTGACGAGGGCTTTCTGTCCATCTGGATTACTTCAAGCTATAGAGAACAAGGGGAATATTCTGCAGGGAACAATGGCACTTTGGTAAAAAAAAAGAGGCATTAAAATGACTAATAAGTCTTTTCTATACCCTGTGATGCACAAGCATAGTTACTTTTTCTAAATAGCTCCCTTTCTTAAGAAGCCTGTTCTTGGCATAGTGGGGCTGCACTATCACCTGCCCAATTCTGACGATCGCTGCATCATCGTGAGATAAAATCCCAGCAGCGACATAACACGGCACCAACAAGGACACACCTTTCTGAACATAAAGGGACACATTTATGTACTCTGATCTTACCTATACCTTCTCTGTCTTTTAAACTGGGAATTGCCTTGAAGAACAGTGAAAAAACCCATAGACAGGACAGATCTAAAGCTGATGGGAGAACGGCGAGTTGCTAGTATTTTTTTCAGTGCAGCACCACATTCACAGAAACCACTTGCAAGGTGAGACACAGGTCCACACATCTAAACCCAGAAAGAGAAGCTGGGTCAGTGGGCCAACTGATGGACAAACTGACCTGTTCCTGGTTTAGCTGAAGAACTCCTGGTAAACACATCATCCCCCAAGACCCTCGGATCAAGCACAGAAGAAACTCACTACTTCACGCAAATTCATTTCATGCCTCAAACGCCCCACAGACTGGCATTACAAATACTCATCCACATTTTCCCGAGTTGGATTTTAGTCTCTGTAAGGATCCAGCCATGACCAGTGCTGTGCACAGTATGGGGCTGCTAATACAGAACGTTAACAGTGCGTGGGTAATGGTCTGTGCCACTGCACAGGCTGAATTTCATCCTTTTAACTACATGACAGGTCATTTGGTACTGTTTCTGCTCCCCCTTTGGATGAGAATAACTGTAGAAGCTCTCAGATCAGAAGTGGGCATGTTCAAACATGCACATCAACAAAACCTTCTTTTCCTAAACCTCCCAAACAATACACATGAAGAATCGGTAGATAATGGAATCCAACACTCCAGCATTAGCTCCTGTAGAACTCTTTAGATAGCATTTTCCCACACTTGGGCTGATCTGTCTGTGCCTGGCTTGGCAGTGCAGCTCAGAAGTTGGTCCATTCTTAGTGAATTAGTCAAAATTATTTTTCAGCTTCCAAGAGGCCATTGTGCCTGGAGACATAATTCCCTTCTCCATACAGAACAGCTTTTCCTGCTACTGAGTACAACATACGTATAGCGTGACAAGCATGTACAATGTTAAATGAAACATGAATGAATAATTCTCCTTCTACATTTAATTAATTAATCAATTTTCAAGCATATAAGTAAATGTTAATAGCAAAGGTTTAATGCCAGTGCATAATAAATAAACTTAAATATCACTGGCATATATTTTGAAACATCAAAGGAAGGAAAGGAAAAAGGAATTGTGCAAGTGAACAGTTTGAAAGAAAATGAAGTTTAGGTGACCTAATTAAAGGCTTTTCCTCAGCTACAAAAAGACATCAAAGTGCTGCTTCTGAAGTTCTTTTGCCAAACCAACAGCCTCAAATTAAAAGGCTGCATTAATTTCAAGGAATGAGTCAGAGAAGTACTACTGTAAGAGCCTTCAGTCCCTCTGTGTTGCCACAGAAACAGAACATTATGGCTAGTTTATAATCCAAGCGCTCCATTTATATAAGAGAATTTATTTTTCATTTTCACCTTTTCATTTACTCATCCAGATATATAAGAAAGCCCCTCAGAAATTAATGATGCTTTTTCCGTGACTGACAGCTGGAGTTTGGATGTCAAACAATGCCTGTTTTATATTGTTCTTTCTTAATAGCTTTCTGACATGAGAGAAAGCAGCAGTCTGCTGTGTATTTGCAATGCAGAATCGCCGAACCGGTGAGTCTCTGGCAAAGCTCGGCTCAGGTCCTCTGCAAACAAACACAGGACCCAGAGACTAAACAGAGCTCACAGCAGCAATGTGCTTTAGGGTAGGCACAACAGAGGGAACGCACCAGTGCAGGAAACACCCTTCTGGCTAGCCCAGATGTCACTAGGAGTATTTAGGGGATGCCCTGTATTATCACCTAGGTTTGAGGTACAGGGTGTCCCAGTCAGCACTGGTCACTAACCCTAGTTCCTGTTCAGTCTGCTGGGTGTTAAGAAGCAACACCAGATGGAAGCCTGGCCCAGTGTCATAGCACAGGGAAAGCACAGCTAGAGCAGGGATGCAACGCTGACTTTAAAGGCTGCGTATGCCTCTCCGTCCCCACTTATGATGGCCAACTGTTGGTTAATCATCTTTCTCATGTAGCTTGACGAGCCCACACTATGCAGTGGGGAGCCACATACTTACAGCCCCTGGTGCTGCTGAGGGAGGGACACCAAGACCCAGACTGCACAGAGCATGCCAGGAAAAATGGAGACAGCCCCATACCCAACGCCTCTGCCCTCACATGACACCTGGATCACTTTGGCCACTGCTCT
Organism: Gallinula chloropus; assembly: GCF_964237585.1. Taxonomy (NCBI): domain Eukaryota; kingdom Metazoa; phylum Chordata; class Aves; order Gruiformes; family Rallidae; genus Gallinula; species Gallinula chloropus. The sequence continues at coordinate 4,155,791 of NC_140095.1, read as the reverse complement.
TTCATGGCTGCCTGTTGAACCTGGCAGCTTCTGGTATTAACAGATAAAATCTGGGAGAGATGAGCTGGTGTAAACTCCACCCAAATAGCTCTTCCAAGGTAAAACTGACCTGAGCTTTTGTTTGACTCATCCTGTGCACATTGCTACGAAGGGGATAAACTGTAGATTCTACACAAATTCAGTATATGTACTATGCTCAAAATACAAGTTAATCAGGTTGAGTACTACCTTCTTGGAAACAGCTAGCAACATGCCTTGTTTCTATGGCTTTTAATGAATATTCTAAATTGAAGAAATGCATAAACATAAGGGTAATTTACATTGCTAAAGTTAATCAGTTTTCTTATACATTTTATGCATCTGCATGATTTTTCATCTGTATTGCATAAATGTGTCTTCTTCTCATTTTTAATATGCATCTGTACATCCAAACACTCCACTCACAGTGCCTTTTTGCTTTTACATATTTCTAGAACCACGCCTGTCTCAAGATTTAAGAATTCTCTGGCTTACAAGAAAAACGATCAGCAAAAGGTTGTAAAATACTTACAGATTCAAGGCGGCATTTAACTTAGATGTGAACTTGCCCTTTTGTAACTCAGTTTTTCTATCAGTAAAATGATAATAGAAGAATCTCCTTCAGAAGCTGGCATATCAGCAAATGTCCAATACAAAGGACAACTCCATTAAAGAGAATGGGTTTGTACATACAAATGTTAGGTATGAAATTTGACAAGGGTACTGCAAATCTTCACTGATTAGCATTTGCAAAGGTCCCTGAGATGCAGGGATGAAAGGTCCTCACTATGAAACAAAATGCGCATTTGTTGTTAACATCATTCTACATTTAAAAGATTCATCGGGCCACCCTAACTAGATACTAATGAACCTTCAAAGATTTCTCTGCTTTATTCCAGCACAAACCCAAGGACTTTCAAATTCTCCTGGAAGGGTCAAGAGAATTAGGTACCTAACAAAATAAGTTATGGTTGTTTTCCCAAAGGGGTTGACCTTTACTTGATTCTGCTTAAACCACTATATATCCAAGCTAATTCCAGTCAATTCCCCATCTAGTTTACATGGGTAGAACTGGGAGCAGAATTAACTTCACCTTTTAATATGCAACATTTCATTATTTACAAACCAACAGAAGAGGTTTAATAATATAATTTGGGAACTCAAGCACACCAGTTCGTTGAAGGGACTTTTAGATCACTGAAGCTGCTATTAAAGTGCCATCAAAGCATTTCTGACTCCATAGAATTAATCATGAAATCTGTTCCTGCCAGCTCACTTATCATATCCGAAATATTAATTTTGAGCAAAATTAAATTGGACACCTACCGACAGCAACATTTTGCCCTTCAGAACTCCCCTTCACATTGATTTATTAACGGCTGCCAGAACAGGGTACTGCCGCAATTTATTACTACTTTCTCGATGTTTCCCTGTGCTTACAAATAGTCCTCCAGAGTGAAAGGTGCTACCTGACAGCATTCTGACAAAGGTGCATTTTTCAATTTGCATAATGTTCTTCAGATTTATTAGGATGTACCGGTAAGGAATTTCATTTTATTATCAATGGGAATGGGTGATTCACATAAAAGAAATCAGAACGGAGACGCTGCCTTAAGTTGCTTTCAAATAAAGCAGACCTAGCATTTTCATTAGTATTTGGTGTGATTTCAGACAGAAGAGTCAGCAAATTCTTCTGTTTTATTCATCAGCATCATTTTGTTTGCAGGCACGACAGTCAAAGGGATTTGTACAGAGCATTAGGTAGAAGTGGGTCTGAAGATGCAGCATTAGACCGAAGGGATGTAATGACATGTGTCTTAGTGCTTTTCAGAAAATGCCATGTGGAAAGGCACTTTTTACTGGGAGAAACAAAAAACACAAACCCCAAAGTTCCCCTTTGACCAACTTGAGGTTCCTTTCCCTACAGCTAGAAACCCTGGGAGAGATCCACGTAAAACATAAGATTCTGGCACTGGGAGTTCTAATTTGACATCATAAAGGTAGAGCTAATGGCAGGGAAACTTGAAGCCTAAGTCTCCCTAGACTGTTTTTGAGTTACTGCATCAAATGATCAGTGAGATCCAATACCTAACTTTAAAGTGGCTTCTTCAGCCTTTGAAATGTTTGTTGTCTGGAATCAGATTCTGATTCTGGAGATTTTAATTGTTTTCTATTCCATCTTTCCTGTTTCTTCCATTTCTGTGGCTGCAGACAGAACAAGCAATCCCACTGTTACAGATACCGTTTTACTAACTTGCTGTCTGAGAGGAAGACAATTCACAAATACAATGGCTCCTGCCTGTTAATATTCCTGGCTCCAATCCAACTATTCAATCTACGTGCTTATTTTTAAGCCTGAATAGCCCCATTAACTTCAATTGGGCTGCTTGTGTTCTTAAGTAAAACAGGTGTTTAAGCACTTTGCTGGATCACAGCCTATGAATGCACATCTGCAATCTTCTTTGGCTCACTTAAAGGTTCCTTCCTAATAATTATACATTTATCTAGGAATTCCTTTTGTTTATACTTGAACATGCGTTCAGCCTTTGCAACAGGCTACTTGACACTTTTCAAAGCAATTGTGTTTGCAATCAGAGACAAAACAGTCTATGTAGCAATATACATTTGTATATGTATATATCTGCTGGGCATGTAGAAGGACACATGGGTGGACATTAGGGGAAAGGAAACTTTTGGCAATTCACTGGAAGGCAAAACACGTTAAACATGAACAGAACAACAATTACAACACTCCAGCTGTGGCAAGAAACAAATGTCATCAGAATGTATCAGAAAGCACTTTTTAAAAGCATGAACATTAAAGGTAAAAAACCTGTTAATGCTGTCCAGCAGTTGTCAACTCTAAAAAGTCATGAAATACAAAACCTCTTGCCTTTTCTAGAGCCACCTAACAGGAACCTGCTGCTAGGAGCCGTTTGCATCATTGTGTATAGTCACACATACGCAATCCAGTGTGAAACTTGAACAGCTCCTTGTTGACAGAACATGAAAATTCTTGTGTCCACTCCCATTGTGTACACATGCAGCACACTATGCCATTTTATACTCTGTGCTGATACTTGCCATTAAAAGGTAAAGCTTGTTCTTGGGAAAATTTTACATTCTTTTGCCAGTCTTTGACAGCCTAAGTGCCACAGCTGAGTGAGCACTTTCACAGTCTGAGATTTTGTATTCTTTCCCAAAAACTTGAACTGTTTGACACTGTTCTCTACCTCTCAAAGAAAGAAGAAGGAACATCCATTCATACACACCCCCAAACTCACATACAGATACCATTAAGGTCCCTGTTTTGCCCAGGAAGTGCAAGTGTGTAAAGATGAGAGTCTATGGCAGGAAAGGAACTGGCACAAAAACCTCTCTGGCTGCTTCCCCAGCTGCTTCTGAACATGGCAGACAGAAATCATGTCTCCAACAAAGGAAAAGACTGGAGGAACTGAGATAGGTAGTTCTTAAAACATGCTCCAAAGCCTAATGGATTATCTAGGTTTACAAGGGAGGTCTCTGTTCCGGGCTTCTGATTTGACCTTTGGCAAGGTGATTTCCTATTAAAGATTTCAAAGTACAGCCTTCAGAATACTTTCCCTGGCAGTCATACTGCCAGTAACGTGACCGTTTTTGTAGCTTCAACCAAGATCAGTTACCTTCAGTCTTCTCCTGCTTCAGGAAAGGTAACTCATCACAATAAAAGTGGAATGATAATCAGCACGGTGTGGAAATGCAGAGGCTTTAGACCTGCACTCAGGATTAGGAATGGGAAGGGCTCTGCCCAGGTTACCCTCTATCAATACCAGGTTTCATGCCATGAGGTGTGACCACTTTATGCATGGTCTTCCAGGCTCAGTTTCAAAAACTATTTACCCCACTTCCTCCCTTAAGTTCCTTTAACCACCTGGAATAATTTACTCCTTACTTTGATAAATATGCTTTGATTGTATTTTTTGTTCTTGTCATTCCTATCCACAGCTTAAGCAAGCTATCACTTTTTCTGAACTTAGTTACCCTTCAGTGTTCTCAGATGTTTATTATATACACATATTTTATCATCATTTTGGCAAATTGCTATTATTTATTCAGCTTACTGTTTTCTCTTAATCAGCCTTTCTAGTTGTATAATCAATATTTTTTGTTGACCTTTTCGACCTACCTTCACTTTTGTCAATTGCTGTCAACCTTTTATGTGCATAAGAGATCAGTATTGCCAAAGTGGCGTTAAAGACTCAAACACACCAAGAAAAAGATTTAAAACAAACACAGTACTTTTCAAAAATACTTGAGTTTCTTTTTTACTACTCTTTTGAGGTAATTCTTTTTCTTATTTAAATATTGGAATCTAAAAATGACTCTCATCATAGCAACGGGAACACAGGGGCTTTCAAGAAGAAAAAAAACACACTAATGATTGTGAATTTTGTATGCCAGATCCACAGCAAGCCCAAGCAAATGTAGGAATTCAGACTTTACCATTATTCTACACCTAGTTTATTACATAATGGCCCTATAACTATTCCGTGACAAGCCCTTCCCCATTATTTCCACACACATTTTGCATTGTAAAATCATACTGGCTTCACTACCTCATCTCCTTTGTGGTGAAGTACTGCTCTCTCATTACATTAAACACTAGTTTCTCTGTTTGCACACTTTCTGGATGACTTTATTTATTATTTTCTGTCATATTTCTAACTGCAAGATACTTAAGTTATCATCTGACCTCACAGGTATTCACAGCTCTTCCAAAATGTAATAGAACCTGTGAATTTATCGGCTATACTGCTTACCGTGCCTTCTAGATTATTAAGGTGTTAAATAAAAGCAGATCTAACAATAAACACAGAGACATCTCCCTATAACTCAATGTATCTCTTTACCAACTTTTGTGACAGATACAGCTCATATCTAAGATAATTTGAACTATCTTTCCCCAAGTAAGTTATGGCAACCTAAGAGATTAAATTCCCCTCCTGGATGTAACTGCACAAATACAAAGCATAAAACCAATGTAGCCTATTAGGGATCAGTTTTGATATAGAACTCTAGATTAAACATTGCTGTTGATCATCCTTATATTACTAGATCTATACATATTTTATAGATACACATATAGTAACACTAGAAAACCTGCTGTTTCCTTGACAGCTCCACAACAGTTATTGCTCACAAGGACACTGTACACTGCTTTGATCAAAATTATCAGACTAATATGACAATATGCACATTAACAAGACACAAACTAAGATCTGATGACCCAAAATGTACCACGGTGAAAAACAGAGAAAGCGGATAATAATCACATGGGGACTAAAATAAATCCAAATGATGAATTCTCAACAGCTTGAAGAAGAGTGAAACATGAGGAAATGTTCCAATTTTGCACAGAAAGTGCACTCATCCCAAGGTGGGAAGGAAGAAAAGGCACTACACTACTACACTGCTTACTCACTCTTTCCTTCCTTGCTTAAAGTTTTTTGTGCTTTGGTCCCTCATACATCCATCAAAATTAAGAAGAATCAAGTCACTGGGACAGAGTCTTCTCCCTCCTTCATTACAACAGGAGACTACTCGTCTCCATGCCTTAATGGACTCTGCCTCCTTCAACACTGGTAGAAAAGACCTTGCCTATCTCATTTCAATCTTCTGTAAGATACTGGCTTTATCTTAGACAGGGAAAGAATCTGACTCGATACCTACCCTCCCCCCCACCCCCAATTCTTATCAATTTACCTTCCTTAAGAGAGAGAATGTTTCCTAGAGAAACCATCTTTCGGCAGAGGTTGAGCAGTGCAACACTGACATCCGATGGCTGCCTACATTAGTCTTTCCTAACTTGCCAGTGGTCTCCTCTACCTTGTTAAAGACAAATGACAATAACTGAACCTTAGCTGCCCTCAGTGCATTTTATTCATTTCACCTCTATGTTAAAGCTGTCTAGGCAGTTTGCTCCATGTTTCCAGTGCACTAGGAATTGTTTTCAAATGCAGCCCTGGCCACAGGCAGAGTCACCGGGATCTCACTGCATTGCTCCAACAAGGCAGACTCCAAACAGACAGATAAGCAAGTATTCTTTTCACTCCTCATTTATAACTGGGAGGAAGGTGTATGAAGGGCATTTCTTGTGATGAGCACAGCTCTCAAGAGTCTGCTGCATTTCTTCCTGTATCACAAAGGTAACTGGATCCGGGGAGAAGCACTGGTGAACGTGCATGCAGCAGTATTTTGCCTGCAAAGGGAGTGGAAGGGCTGTGTAAGTGGTAAGTACAGAATTACAGTTTAGCTTAGAGGGATCCAACATTTACATTCTCCGAATTGGAGACCACTCAGCTCCAAGGCTAAATGAGCAAAATAAATCTGAGGTTTTCAGTGGCTGAAATCCGAACTCTAGATGTGTATTAATACCTGAAGTGAGGAGCAGGCTTCTGTGGTTTGGTGGCAGCAGATTTTATTATATATTTATATATATGTACTGTTGCAGTATGCTTATTTAATGCTGTTTTGCAGAATGGTGTGGCAAAGAGTAAGTAAGTTTTATTTTTCTGTGAACTTTCACTTGCACTAAGAGTATCCTATTCTGATGCTCCCCAAGGGTGGGCATTATGGACCTCCTTTGCCTTGACCAGGTACAACTGCTCTTATACTTCCTGCCTACAGACATAAATTACTCAATCTTGACTGAACAGTTTGGTAGTTAGGCAGCAAAACCTTCCTCAACATAAATCTGAAACAAGAGCCAAATAGCAGCAGCCTAAATAAGCCACAGTATACCTGATCAGAAAGAATCCAGGACACAAAATCCCTTCCAAAGCTGTAAGGCAAAAGAATCAATGACCACCCTGATCCAGAATTTTGCATTATCAGACAACTACCCAATACATTTTTAATTCATAACATTTACTTCACATTTCACAAATGATACAATAATCTTAAGAGCAAAAGCCACAACTGCCATGGGGAGAGCTGAGATGCTAAGTTCTTTGTTGTTAAAGGTTCTTTGGACATGACATACTGTGATGTGTGGCACCTCCTACTTCATCTATTTCATTCATAAATAATGATGGTTGCCTAAAGCTTCGTTATTAGCTAATGCTGTGAGCAGCTGAGAGTTTTTAAAGCCTGAAATGTCTACAACTGCGTTGCATCTACAGCCTGCTTCCACTGTATTTGTAGGAAAAGTCACCATAAGCAACAGCCACTCTTTCCACAGATCAAGAGGACTGCAAGACATGTAGAACTACCCATTTTCAGCCTACAGACTTTCCCTTGAAAGCAGAATTCTCTCCAATTTACACACACAAACTCCTTTCAAACTCAGGAAAAAACTGAGGTGAAGGGAGTTTGCCATTTTTCCTTTTTCTTTCCTTCCTCCCCCCTCCCCCTTTGTCTTATTTGTCTACTTTATTCTGTTGTTTCCACTAATGAATCTTACTTTGCCCAAGTCTTATTGTCATTTTGTTGAAACTATTCAAAGTGCCTCAAGCTGCTAAACAGCTGGCAAAGTACACAAACATTTAAGACTTTAGTCTGAATACTAAATCATGATTTCCAGGAGAGAACAATGTGGTCTTTTCTGATTTAATGCCTTCTTTTGAACTGTATGTCATTTCTGCTTTCAAATTAATCCGAGTGTGGAAAACAGGTTGAGTATATTTTTATTAGAAGACACTCCAAATATTTAGACAGTTATTTGAATCATGTTTTGGCAAAATGATTATGCTTGTCAGTCGGAAAACATACAATTTCCATATTTCCCTTACATTAACTCTCTTTAACAAAGAATTATTAAAATCTTAAATGCTATTTACTCTTCTTTCCCCCTCCCTCTTTGGCATGCATACTTTAAAAAAGGCCTAATAAAATATTTGGGATGCATTAAGAAACATCTGAATTGCAGTTGCAATTCTAGAATAGTCACAAGCTTGTCATTAAAATGCATAGCACAGTGCTAGTGCAGCTGTATACAGCTTTTATTATTCAGACTGCTAAATGGATAAAACATATTTTAATTTAATGTAAACCGTGCAGCCAGCAGCATGAGAGTATGAGGCTTTTTTATTTCCTCAGGAGAAGCCCAGATCCTTGAGCTCGATGATAACTTATCTTGGCCAAGAGCCAATCTAGATTTATTGCAAGAGTCCCCATGCTGCCTCTCCAGACACACATTTTGTAATACTTGAAGTATCTGGTGGGAAAAGTGTGTTTTCAGCATCTACCACCTCCTTTTACTAACACATACCTGTTCATACTTTCAGGATCTAACCCTATATTCCATAGCTAGGACACAGGCAGCAGCACTCAGAGCAGGAGCCAGTTCACACAGAGGCACACGCTAGAGCCCAGGGCCTTACTGTGGAGTTACAGAACAAAACTGGCCCCAACTCTGCAGCCTCCTACACATGCTGCACCTTTTATTAATATCCCAAGGAGTTCACAACAGCTTAAATTCTTTCCTGCAGTGACTCAATCAATCTCCATATTGACTGAATTCTAGCTGACCAGCAGAGAAGCAAGCTTTGATGCTAACCTCTTGTCTCAAGAATCAGCCTGTGTCACTAGCTGCTAAGCCTCAATTATTTCTAAACACAGCCTGTCTCTAATTTTTATTTTAAACTTCACGTATCAGATGAACAATAAAACAGCATAAATGCTTCAAAGCTCACACACAAACCATCTTGAATAGGTTGCTGGAATAGCATGGAGAGCCACAGAAGCACACTGGAAGTACTATACAGAAGTATACTCTGAAAGATCAGCATTCAAAGAGTTTGGCACTTATACTCCTCTTTAGGGCAGTCTTGCAGCAGAAATGCAACAGAAGCTAACAATGCAGGCTCTACAGGACAATCAGTAGAGCCCAAGGAGCAGATAAGCCACCAGGGTAAGTAAAGGATCTAGCCTTAAAAGGAAGCAAGTCCTTTGCCAGATTTCAGCCCTCTGTAAGCTAAGCAACAAGGTATTTTCTGGCCCATTGTTAGCCCTTCTATTGAGGTGGCAGTGGAGTCTCATTATCTCCATGGGCTGTAAAAGTGCCTCTAATTAGCTAGTCACCAATGCTCTACCAGAGGGTATTTTGGAGTAGATATATTCTAATTGTCTCTGTTGGGTGTCTACAGTGATTCCATAGAAAACAACCTTCACACAGGGTATGCTCAGCTTGGAGGCATTCCTGTCTGCTCTTTCACTCATTCACAGCATTTTAAGCCTGGATGCCACAGAAAGCCGAGATGGACGTGCTACGATTAAAGACAGAATAAAAATGAAATGAACCAATAGACCGAGGTTAAAAATTGGAAGTAGCAACAGCTAATTAGTTCCACAGTTGAGAAGAGAGAAGCCACAGTGCTTTCTGTTCAAGAGGCTGCTGCTGCTGCTATTAGAATATGCTGGTATTCCAGCAACGTGTTTCTCCATTTGTTTTTTGAAAACTGAAAATGTGCATTTTTATTATTGATTTCCAGTTGCTAAAGCTTCAGTATTTCTCAGTCTTCCTACAGCAATCTGTTGCTAGTCACTCTGACATCTATGAAGCCAATCACCTACTTCTTCCATACCACAGAACAGAGTTCTGTGATGCAAAGCAAAAGAGAATATTCCTTAGTGACAGAAAACCGCTTGACTCACAGACTTCATCCTCTTTTCCTCTATTCAGATAAAGCAGTCGTAAACATTCGATTGACTTTTATCCCTCCCTTGTAGTATTGGTGATACAGACGCTCCTCATACACACAAGTGAGTTTTTCATTCCTTCACTTAGATCCAAAGGGCCAAATTCTCCCGTATCCCACACCTACAAGATTTGAGGGAATGCATACACATCTTACTATAGATATATAATTACAGAGAAGGACAAAAAATGGTTACTTAGAAAAGTCCTTATACTATCCTGTTTTCAGAATGTGTGACATGCCAGGATCTTGGCCCTAGGCTCTTGGGTTCAGAGGGTAATATCTTCAGGAGTGCAACATCATTTCATATGATTCACACATTCTGGGCAAAGAGAAGTTACGCTAAACAAAAAATCCCATATGCAAGACAACACCTAAGTGACTCAGATTCAAGGCATTTCACTGAAAACACGTTATCATCTGCCTGCTGACAGAATTACTAGTGCAGCTGAAGAGTTATCAGTCTGGTTTTGGGTGTTTTTAAGCAGACAGTACTTCTCTGAGCTGTCTGTCAAAGGACCCTCAGTGCCCACTAGGTAAACTCTACTCCAGACTAGTTTGGGCTACAGCAGTTTTGGTCCTGCTGTAGGTTTCCTTGCAAAGCAATCAATGTCAGCCAGCTGGCCCATAGCCAGGTATTAGCTACTTGGAGCAGTAGTAAGCTTCCTTTCAGGTGGAGGAAATTTTACTCTACTTTGAAATCAGATTTTCTCTCAATTTGCTAGACAATCAGATCTCTGTGGGAAGCAAGTCTACTTGTTCATTCCTCTGTCCTATCTCTAATTATTACTCAGATCTTTAGGTAGCAGCAAAAGATCTATGAATAATGCTGTCACATTAGAGGCTCAACACACACCAGTAACCTTAGTCTGCTTGTATTATTCTCGGCCACATATGTCTGCTGTACCCAAGATTATTCCTATTTACAGCTGGGCATTCCCAAAAGCTTTCTCATTTTCCAAATGCAATTCACATTTTTTCTCTTGGCTGTTTATGAGAAGATTTCATCCACTTTCATAAGTTTGAAGGCTACTGGAATTGCTGTTCACTCCCATTTCACAGACTCACACGACTTAAACTTTGACAGCAAATGCAAATCACAACAGCGTATTTTTATGAATTTATTGCTCTTTATCAGACAAGACACTTTCATGTCTGGGGATTTATCTAGATACTTCATCACTTAAGTATGGATACATCTTAATGAAAAATCACAGGATGACAACAACACTGGATGAAAAGTTTCTGTTTTCTAGGAACACAATGTTCTTCCACCCCTCCTCTGATTCAGATGTCTACATGTCTGACAATAAAACTACTTTTCAAAAATAGTATCCCAAAACAATGTCCAACTTTCCCTTCAGTTCTGAGAAACATATTTCAATTGACTGAACAAAACAGTTCCTCAGTATCATATGACGGGTACTGGCAACTGAGTTTCTCTGCCTTTCGCTGCCTCTAATCTTGCTGATATGTTATTTACATTCTGTTCAATAAATAACATCAAGATTAAAAAGTTGAGCTGCCTGAGGGCACTTTTTGCTAACAGAGATTTTCAATTGTACAGCTTGTTTTTGACTTTCAATAATATCCAGAGAGATACTTTATTTTACAAATTACCCACGTGATGTGTGTGCATCATCAGTGGAGCTCCCAAGAAAAAGCTTCATTTTCTCTTCTATATACCTGTCATCTCCATCTACTTCTTGACTGTTGCCCATCATTTGCAGGAACATGCCACTCTAATACCATCTAGCTAACTTCCTGCATTAGGACCAGGAATTTGGGATTTGAACACAAAGAGAAACCCTCAAGAAAAGTAAGGGTGAGAAAGTAGCTCAAAAATCACAGTGCTCATCTCCCTCACCAGTGGAAAAGAAGGTCTAGTTTCTGGGTGGCACGCTGAGTTTCTTGGGGGGACTACATTGTACAAGGTCCCAAGCTGAGCAGGGTTTGTTGCCAGACATCACTGTTTATTAGGGCCATTTTTCCTCAGCCAGTGAGCTGAAAATGCCAAGAAAATAATCAACACTTGTCTGAGAATATAAGCCAGCAGCAAGGAGTTCTTCTCAACAGCATTAAAAAAAAAACCCCAAGTAAAAGCAGCCACTCCACTTGTTTAACACAGCTGGAATTGGAACTGGTTCTGTTTCTAAATTGCTACTGAAAGCAATGGAAAAGCCCAACTGAGAAAGAAGTAGCTGTAGTAGCCAAATTGCAAATGGCTTGGAAAGAGGGCTTTTCAGCTGACATGTTCTTCAGTGCTTTATAAGAGGGGTCAACAACCTCTAAAGATTGATATGACAAACTGTGTACTTCCTTCCAGACTAGGGGTTAAGTGTGCAAGAAGGACCTCGCACAGAAAGCTGCCCATCAGGATACTGCTGCCTGGTTTCCCACTCTTGCCTGGCTTCTGCTACTTCTCCCAACACATGGCAGTTCCCAACCCACAGGTCTGTGTCAAAGCTGCCTTGTGCCACCCCAAACTTGTGCTGGGGCTGTCTTCAGTGTAGTCATAGCACAGGTTACCATCTTCTCCCACTCATCCTGCCATCAGTGTAAAGGGAACACAGGAGCATGTCTGAGAGACACACACACAAGAGTAAGCATGATTCAAACTTGTCCTTGTCTGTTCCTCCCTGACAGACAACTGTAAGACTGACACTTGTGTTTTGGAGCCAAATCACCTGAATGTACCTAACTGCCCTCTGTCCAAAGCAGAACAGTGTCTTGCATCAGCACCAGGACACCAAGAAAGAGACCATGAAAATCTTTTCTCCCTTGCTGAGCAAGGGGGTTCCTTGCTGTCATACATCTGTCTCTTTCCTCCTCCCCCTTTCCCATTAGTGGAGTTACAATGGAAAAGCTGTAGCTATAATAATGCTGCACCTACATAAAATGGGAAATGGCACAGGATTATTCACACTATACCTTGAAGTGTTCAAGGCTTGGGGACTACAATGCTCATAAATAACATTTCAAGCAAGTCTACTAGAGGTCCTTAGCTCAATATGACATAATTGCCCTCTTGCAGGTGCACTACTTAGCCTGCAGCCATTTCAGAGAATTGCTGAAAATTAAAATAGAAAAATAATTGAAAAATTCACCAGCTCACACAAAGGTTCCTACTTTAAAAACGTAGCTCTGAACTCTACAGGGAGGTGATTGTCCCTCTCTACTTTGCCCTCATGAGGCCCCATCTGGAGTCCTGTGTCCAGAGCTGGGGCCCCCAATACAGGAAAGATGTGGAACTGTTGGAGAGGGTTCAGAGGAGCCATGAAGATGATCAGAGGGCTGGAGCACCTGCCCTATGAAGAGAGGCTGAGGGAGCTGGGCTGGTTCAGCCTGGAGAAGAGAAGGCTGCAGGGGAACCTCACTACAGCCTTCCAGTCCCTGAAGGGAGCAGAGAAACAGGAAGGGAATCAGCTTTTTAAAAGGATAGACAATGGCAGGACAAGGGGGAATGGATTAAAGCTAAAGGAAGGAAGGTTTAGATCAGATATTAGGGGGAAGTTCTGCACAGAGTGAGTGGTGAGGGGCTGGAACAGGCTGCCCAGAGAGGGGGTGGGTGCCCCATCCCTGGAGGTGTTCAGGGCCAGGTTGGATGGGGCCCTGGGCAACCTTGTGTAGCTCCAGGCCTGGAGGTTGGTGGCCCTGCCTGTGGCAGGGGGGTTGGTACTCTATGATCCCTCCCTCTATGGGTCCCTTCCAACCCAGACCATTCTACGATTCTATGATTCTACTTGAATTCAGGTATTCCTGAGGCAAGGAGCCACCAAGATGGCTAAAATCCCATTTCCTTGCCTAAATGTACAAAAAGCAACATTAACTGCAATTAAAAAATATTGTAGGACAATTTTTTTAACACAAAAACCTTGTTATAAAAACCCAGTTGGACCCAAGCTGAAAACAGACTAACTAAATTAGACATCCACAATTTGTATTATACAGAATATACACTGAGAAACACAGCAATAGAGTTTTGTTGACCACTTGCAGCAGAGGAAAGACAGACTCTCTCAAGTCAAATAAGCGAAGAAGTGGTATGTTTCAATATGCCTTTATGAACTTTCAATTAGTTAACACCAATAGCACCAAATATTTCTGAAAAAATACATTTTGCAAAGATATCCAACCTACTGTTACAGCCTGAAGATTTCTTCAGAAACTCAAAGAAGTATCTGAAATTCTAAATTCTTGGCCAAGTTTCTCAATACAGACATATCCCACAATCAAAGCACAACAAACTTTGAGATTTTTCTCTCAATACATCATCACCGTTCTCCTGACCAAGAGAATTTCTTTACAAAGATTAAAACCCCAATATTATATTTAAGCCTATAATGTCTGATAATTGGTTTACTTAAATGTCTGATAACAGTGAACAGCAAGCAAGCTTCTTAAGAAGGAAGAAAAGAAACAAGCAGCTAATAAAAGTGATCAGCCACAGGACTGCCTAGAAACTTATTAAATTACCTGTATGTCTATTTCTGAAACCAGCTGAATCATAGAATCATTGAATACTTTGGGCACCCAAAGTCCCACCCAACATGGCCTTGAACCCTGCCAGGGACCCAGGGGCAGCCCCAGCTTCACTGGGCACCCTGTGCCAAGGCCTCACCAAATGGCACCTCTTACTGTCTTAAAACAGCATTTATGCAAGAATTTACATAGCCTCTGCTATTGCAACACACTCACAAACTCAGACACCCACCGCTTTCTCTGGTAGTAGCAACACCATTAGAAAAAGAGGCTTTACACCAGGTACCTACTAGCCACCTACTGGCTACCTAGGCCAGCAGTGAGATTTTAAACAGCACAACTCATTAGCTCACATCTTCTTAGCAACTGCCTTCCAGAACTCTTGCAATTTCCCTTTGTGACCCACAATTCAATTGTGCCTCAGTTTTTCTGGTACGTTTTCTGTCTGTAGCTTTTAGCAGAAACTACTTGAGCCTGGCAAAGCTCAGATGGGCTGGTTGCTCCCAGCTCTAGATAGGACCAGTCCCACATTTTTGGGGGGTTTGGTTTTGGGTTGGGGTTTTGCTTCTTAAGGATCTCTTCCTTTGGCTACAAACAACAGATCCCATCATCACCCAGAGACAAGGCTTTCTCAACCTTGTCTAGAGCCAGACTCGCAACAGCCCTCCCATGGTACTTGAAAGGGCAACACACTAATTTTTTCCTGGCCTCAAGAAGGTTTCTCCTAACAATAAAGAGATATATTCCACTCCAGGGTCCTCTCCAGAAAGATAGGCAGGCTCAGTCACTCCCTCCACAGGTTCTTGCTGAGCTTTCCCTGCCCACACAGATCTTTTCCACCTTGTCCCACAACTACTTCTTTGATACTGAGTGCACAAAGCAAGGTGTTATTCAAATACCCTGCATCAGCCACCAGCAAAATTTGTTATTATTCATCCAGTTGGATGAAATTGTCATACCCCACACTGGTATCTAAATATTTCCTTCAGAAATTAAATGGCTGAATTAATGGCTAAATAGTCCTTGAAATTGTACCCGTTACACTTCCAACCCCCATTTGCCACCTGCAGTCATCATCTTTGTCCATCTGCACTCATTGTGGTTGCTCATCTTTGTCAAATTTATAGCAAACACTCAGTCTTGGAAGGAACAATGCACAAAGCAGAATCGTAACGATGAGGAAAAAAAAATGGGGAGGAGATCTTTAACAAAAGCCAGGTGTGGAAGTTATTAATTAACTGCAGAGATATGGCACGAGCAATTCAAAGTACAATTTAAATAATTGGCACAAAGCATTTGCTTGATGCATCTTAGAATTATATGAGCCCACCTTTTCACTGAAGCACTACACAACGTGGAATTATTTAGGAAAGCACGTTCATTAAATTCTGCCATAGTGTGAGAAGGAGGCCTTAACCAAAGGATTTAGAATAAAATATTCATACTTCAGATGATACAGGGAGTAAATTCTGACAGCATTCCATCTCTGGGACTAAAATGTTTCTTTTTTAAAGTAGTGGGTTTTCTTTAAAAAAAAAAAACAAAACAGAGGAGCTTACATTTGATCAAATGAAACTTAATGAAGGTGATTTAGCCTATAAACTTAATCATCACTTCGGTGTCAGCGTTTCACAGGTTCTGGAGACTTTCCATTCTGAGTCAGGAATACAAACTTCACAGACAAGGGCACATCAGTGTTTTTCCCACTATCGGGTTTTACAGATAAAGGAGAAGATGTAGTGTCTGATTCACAGGCACACTGCTTTTCCCAATTGCTTTACGATAAATATAATCTTCCTCTTCTTGGACTTATTTGTAGATAAGCCTCTATTCCACATACCTATCTATGTACCCTCCAGGCTCCCCAGTGTGTATTTCTGTGCATTCTAGAGCATCTTAAAGGAAGAAAGGTCTATTAAAGCCCTCATCTGCTGGGCTGGGCTTTCCCCTGCGCACTCAGGGCCTGATCCAGAGGCCGTGTTCAAGCAAGAAGAATGTTTCCAGTAAATGTCATATGCATTCAGCCTGGTCCCTGATCACTCAGCCCACAGAGGATGCCCACATTATGAAAGCAATGCACACAATTGCAATCGGGACAAATTATTTTCCTCCACTTTAAATTATCTTCCTGTGGTAAATGCAGCTGGGGACTGTAAAAGCCAAAGGGGCTGTCCAGAGATTTCCAAGTTGTTCCACTCTTTTCTGGCATCCAAAATAACCAGATATATCATGAGAGCTGAAATGACAATGAGAATATCTATGTATTTTAAAAACGCTTTCTGAGTCATATCTGAAAGTAATGTCTTTTCATTACATTCAGATTGCTAATGACAAACAGAAGATGAGATCTGGTGCCAAGGTAGATCATTTTCTGTTTCTCTAGGAGAGAAATTTGGCTCTGTGAGTCCAGTTATTCAGTACCGTGCACATACGTACCCCAATATCCCCTCCTTCAGTGAAACAGGCTAGCAGGACAGCATGAGGGATCATCAAAACCTGACTATTATCAATAATTAATTAGCAATGAACAGTAACTGTTTAGGATTACAGTCAGAAGATACAAGGCAATTCTTGCAAAGTGTCAGAGGCCTCAATTTTACATTTAGATAGGAGACTCAGCACCCTGTTCAGGCTTTCTCACGTTCTTATTATTCTTCTCCACGACTTATCTTCCACTTCTTTACTACCTCATACATGTAACCTGAATAAAAATACTCACAGGCACTTTTAGCCACTAGACCCAGTTCAAAGTTGTCTGATCTCAACTCAATCTTTATGCTTTTGCTCATTCACATTCTACCAATTACCAGCAACTACGTGGGGAGTTTTTTTGTGTACCAGGCAGCTTCTATTTGTGCAATATTTAATGTTGTGATGAACACTGTAATTTTAACTGTTTTAAAACTTGCCTTATGCTGTTAATGAGGTGATACAATAGCGGAACAATAATGACAAAGATTTTCTTTAAAGCTACTTTGCTTGGAAAATAAAATGCCTGCACAAAAATCAAAATTGTAGTATACTACATGTAAGCCTTTAGTACAAATAGAATTCCTGACAGATTTATGTTCAGGATAAAAAATGTTACCTGTCAAAAACAGCTATAAAAAATTAAATATCTGCCTAATGTGAGGCTTCAAGTATTGTGAATGCAGCATTCATTATCATAAATACAGTAGCATGATCTAATTATGCATTCTGTACTAAGTTTGTCAGGTAACACAATTTGAAAACGGCACAACTAAATCAAATATGTTCTTCTTAACTATTGAGTGATAGTGAAAATTCACATAAAAGGCTTCTTTACAATCAATTTTGAGATGCTACAACTTTGCAATGGGTTTAATTTTATTTCAGGACTTTATCTTCAGTTTACCAACCTATTTTAGAGATTGTTCCAACATGAGCGTTGAGTGTCTTCATATCCAAACAAAAATAGATGAGTTGTTACATGAATCATCAATCTTATTGCTGTTTATCTTCATCTTACACACACTGCCAAAGTACTCATCTTTTTCCACTGTCCTTTGATTAGTAATTTAGGAAAAGGAAGGATAAATCTTTACAAACCATGGGATCTAAATGGAAAACCAAGGCACGAATTTGAAGGTCACTTTGCTTGGTTTCAACAATAGGATTTGCAACTTCAAGGGCATGGGAACACGGTTCCTATCATTCATCTTAGAGTAAATAAAAAATAGGCCTGACCTATTAAAATAAAATCAGATAAGTAACTAAAAGAAATACAAGAAATTGTTTTTTCATGCACTAGAGAGGTTGAGCTGAGGCAAAATTAAAGCAATTAATCTTTCAAGTAACTTTTCACTATCCCATGAATTTCACCTCAGTCAATTTAGTCTCTAAATATGGATATATGAGATATAAAATAGGTGTCACTTTTGCTTTTTGCTCAAACTCATAGGCCACTTCAGTTTGTTTTGGTAGCAGTGCAAGAGCACAACTTCTGCTGTCTTCTCCTTCAGCTTCTGTTAACCAGTTCCTCCCTGCCCTCTCTGGTACGGGCTTTCCCCTACAGCCTGATGAACAACATACAATGTGTTAATCAAGATACAGTTTTAACAGTGCTTCAGGAATCAAGTCCTACATGTATTTTCCATGGCAATCCAAATTTTGTACTCCTTCATTGCTCCCACCTTGCAAAATAAGGTCCTGACCATTCCCTTGTTCTCAGGTTCCCAGCTTCTTTAAAGTCAATCTGAACATAATCCCACAGCACCTCTTTTTACACATCCTAATGTCTGACCAGAACGTCTCAATGGGATTTGCAAAACTCTGTTAACACAAGGAAATAGCCTAACTATTATTATCAACATTTCCATTCCTGTTCCTGGCAAAACTGACCCTCAGGTCACAGTCCCATTCTATTTGACACATACACAAAACATCCTGTCAAAAGACCATCTCTGTTTCAAAGAGCTCACTATGTGTGCACATTGAAAGACTGTAAAAATGGGTTCTGAAAAATCACTGCGTGTTCTTCCTAACTTAGAGGAAGATGTCTTGTTTTTTGAGACATCTGCATTCAGGTTTTCCCTGACTTGTTTTTTTCTGAGCTTTTACAAGTCAGAAAAAACAATTTATATCCATTTAATGAAAAACAAGGCAAAGAGAAATCCTATTATAGGCATAAACCAACACAACATCAGGCTGCAAAGACATCTAGAAGAAAATGGAGGAAACTGAGCAGTACATTCAGAAAAGCTAACTTTTACTTCCAAATCCCAATATTAGTTGTCTGCATCAAGATACATGAAAGACATGTGGAGGACCATCACAGACACCATAGATATAGCACGACTTCAGATCTGAAACAGCTGAACACCAGAAGTTTCCTCACAATTAATTTATTTAATGAAATGAGAAGAAAATCATGCCAGTGCATGACATAATCATTTTCCATTTGGTTAGCATGAGTATTTCAGAGTAAGACAAACTCCAGAGCTTATTGAAAGCTCATTTTTAGTTTGAGGACTGGGCTAGTTTGTCCTTGAAGTGCAGAATGAAGCTTCTTTATGAACTGAGATCCAGCTCATACCCAAGAAAATCACCTTCTTAAGATTTTTTAAGACCTTACAGAGTTAGGCACAAGGGTTGTCTTAAAAAGGAGAGCAATAAGGTAGAATGTGTTATGCCACTGTGCTTCAAATAATGGCACACACATTGATCAGAAACAACAAAACACAGCTTAAGGATCTGAGAATGCTCCCACAGCACTGGTTCTGGGGTCTTGTGCTCTGTCACTGGGAGTGGCACACACAGAAGTGCCACAACATGAACTGTTTTGGTGTGCATAAAGAATAGACCACAGTATATAGGCTGCCAATAGCTTGTCCCTTCCTGAATTTGGTTACTACCAAGGAAAGGAGAAAAGAAAAAAAAAAAAAGGAAGGAAAAAACCCCACTACCAAAAAACCCAGCACATTTTTATATTTTTTGGAGGTTTTGTGTCTCTCTTTATTGGCATGTCTCCATTTCATGCTCAGCATGTTAACATGGGTTGCAGAATTCAAGAATGCTTAACATTAGTCTGGGATTTGGGGACATCTGGCAAGCTGGTTTGAGCTACTGCTGTACGTCTGGAAATCCTGGATATTTCTACTGAATGAAACAGATCAGGTGCCAAGCACTTGTAGAGTAAATATGAGGGTTAAAACCCCTAAATGTGATGCCTCTTAAAAGCACTGAACTTAGTAGGGCATCCTGGTTGGTGTATATCATTCTGGCTCATCTGAAAATTAATACAGAAACTGTATTTAAAAGAAAAAAGATTTATAAAAGGATGTTGCAAATGTTCAACTGTAAAAATGGAAGGAATGTATGCTGAATAAATATCCTATTCAGGTGAGTATCAAACAGGTTAGATTTATTGTGAGATAATTATCATTTTAGAATTTTTTTCTGGTTTTAGCAAATGCTAGTGTTAATTAAAAAAACTCTAGGGATTTTTTTTTACAGTATTTATTACTTAGCATTCATACCACTATAGTGACTGGAAAGCACTGAGCACTGGGGAGCTCTGAATCTGTTCATGTGCACCTACACCAGTATGTTCGCATGCCAACACTCAGACTGTCTTCACAGCCCCCTTACAACAGCATGAGCTTGCTTTACTGGCAAACAGCAGGTTCTACCTCCACTTGGTAATTTCTGAGTTGTTCAACTCAACTGATGATTAATTTTAGTGTCTCCTTCATTAAAAGGTACCAAGGGCTTCGGGTTTTTTTTCTTTTTGCTATAGACACCATTCATGTCCTTTGAAATAGGAGATTAAAGGCTTTGCCTGCTTAGAATCAGCTGTATCTGGGAGCTTTTGTATAGGCACAAAGGAAGAAACAGAAATCACAATTTCATGTTTTCACTGCCTCACATGACTTCTCATAGGCACCTCTTTCTCACTTATGGTTCCACTTCAGCTGATTTTTTTTTTGGAATTACAATTTTTACACTTGCTTTGACTTCCAATCTTGCATAATTTGAGCTTTAAACTATCCTCATTTTTACATTCTGTCTCACTCTATTTTACTTGATTTCTTCAATACAAACAAAGTTCAGGTGGCAGTGTAATCCATTCTAAGATCAGGAAAACAGTGAAACAAACCTACACGTAGCTATATGTAAGATAAAGGCCATCAGCATCTGTGAGCACTACTGTCCACAAAATACATTCCAAGAAAATGCTGGACCTAAATATCTTCAGTAAATAAACACTGAAATTTAAGCTTAATAATACAAAGCAAGGGACTATTCATTCCCTCCCCCCTCCCCATAATCTTGCTCAAATTAGGTGAAGAATTAAAAAAATTTAAAATACTGAAAAAACAGAACCTCTATTCATAATGTTGCAGCAAAATTAATAATTGAAATCATTCCATTATTAACATCACACAATTGGGGCTTACAAGGGAAATATTGGCACACTATGAATTAGAGTTGCAATATTACAATTCTTGATTCCTAACACTTAAAATTTTCCCCATGGTGATTATGGTAAGAATAATAATAGTTCTGTGCAATAACAGTAATTAATCTAATTAGTTCATTAAAATTATGATGGCTATTATTACTATAGGTCATAAATTAAGACACAAAAATATTCTACAAGACATTCTCTGAACATAAATAGAGATGAAATATGTTTTCCTCTGCACAATGGACAAGGCAGCAGCTGTTTCCTTGGTGAAAAAAATAGAGGGACGATTATCTAGAGATGCAAATGAAGCTTCTTTCAGGAACCACTGTGAAGGCTGAATATCGATGACATGAAAATTATTTTTCTTCAGATGGAAAGAAAACAGTCACAGGACACTGCAGACTAGGGAAAGCTTTTAATTTCACAGTTCAAGACCTATGACCTGGGAACACTTCCACTGCCCTACTGTTCTTCCCCTATCCCCTATACTTTTCCCCATCAAAACCTTCCCTATATAATGCTATTTTTAATAGGATGCTGGCTTGCTTTCTGCAGTACATTCATGGTGTTTTGTGTGTGAGCTTTTGGGCAGACATTTGTATGCATTTACTGCATCTATGTGAAATATCATATATGATAAGCACGTATCTTTCGATGTGGAGGTGAAAACTCTGGGAAAAAATTGCAGAAACATACAATAAATCAATTATATATACCCTTTTTATTGCCTCACTGGCCAGATAATTCTGTATTTCCCAGAGCTTTACTCTAACATTCCAATCCAGTGAGCAGATTACAGCATCCATCATTTACTTGAAATCAACATGCCAAATAAATATTTCTTCCATCTGCCTCTAATGTGAAATGTCACCTCTTTTCTACAGGCACCAGTAAGATTCAGTCTTAAAAAAGCTCCAGTTTTCCCTGCTATAAAAGCTTTGGAGTTTAAGAGTAGCCAGGCTCTGAGCAGAGGAACACCAAGGAAAACGAGATGTGACATTCCAGTACCCTGCTCACACTCACTCCAAGCCTTGGAAACCCCCAAATGGTCTGTCCTAAGTACAGGGAAATCACATGGAAAATATTTAATCAGAAATATGTAACACTACAATCCATCCTTTTTTTGGCTTCGTAGGAAAATGCACTAGATGATGTGCCACTGTATGTGAAGCCCTCCCTGGAGGTCATCCTCATGTATCCTAAATACCACCTCAATCTTCATACCCACACTCTGCTGGAAGACAAGAACTTTCAGAGAAGAGCAAGACAAAGAGAGAGGCAAATTGGAACTTATAGAGAGATTTTTCCAAATGGCAGAATTTACAGAGATCACAGACAAAGGGAAGGTCACACGAACCCCCCAAACTACTGCAAAAGTTTCTGGCTGACCACATAGTTAAGTAACCAGTTTAATCTGTTTCCAAAAGCTATTTGTCACTGACACAGTCTAATGCAGAAACAAATACTCTATATAGAAATATATTTAGCATATCCTGAGCTGCATCCTTCATATATTACTACTGATACATCAGCTCTCAAAAATAGGGGTTATATTCCCAGACTAGACAAACGCTATTTTCCCATCTCCCTCCTAGAAGCAGCCTTTCTGTACCAGTGCTACTCCACTCCTTTACCCAGCACCCAAGATCTGTGCTTTTGGGAGGCTATATTTTACCATCACTTACTTCATATTTTCTTACCCTAACAATTTAAGTTAATGCCTGTATCTCCATATCTAAAAAAGAATATGATAAAAAGGCATCATCCAAAAGCACGTAAGGAATTACAATGATAAGGTTGCACTTCAGCTGGGAAATGGCATCTGATTTTGCTTTCAACTATAAACCAGAGAAGTCACAAACCAGGTTACTCTCAAAGTATGCTAATTAGAGTCAGAATCTGTGGATGCTTCCTAGGCATGGATTTATTTTTGTCTAACGCGCAACTTCAGTGGGGGGGCTTAAGTTTAAAAATAAATAAATAAAGGTTATCTTCTGTGCATTTTTAAAGGAAATAATGAATAATTCAATTTTATGGAAGGAAGCATAGGAACAATTGATTCAATCTTCCCTTTTTCACTTCATTATTTATGCTGGTGTTTCTTTTCAGAAGATGTAAGCTCCTCTTTCTTTAAAGAACTAATAGAAGAATTGCTTTTCATTTCAAAATCTCAAGCCATTTTCCAAGCACCAAGTCTCATTTTGTGAAATGAGCTTGATGAAAAACATGGGAAAAGACAAAAAATGCACAAAATGTGAATAACATTCAATAGAAATTTTTAAAAAAATGTTACAGACTGTTAGCAATTTTTCCCCATGAGCTGTTCTATTTACAGTAAGAAAGGTGCTAGTCTCTTGAAAGATCTAAAGAAAAGCAGGGGAAAAAATCCCAATCTCTTAAAAACCCCAGAACTTTTATGGAAAGTGTTCTACCCATAGTGCAAGAAAGGGAAACTGAGATGGGCTAAATGTTTCCTTCAACAACGTGTAATTGTTTCACACTCTGATTTATAATTTTCTTAATAAACTAACTAAAGTTCGTGCTCCATTCTATTATACCTCTATAGATTCTTAAGGACCTGACCCTACTTTTACTTTTATATTCCTTAATTTGCCACTGCCAATCAACTGTTCTTTATATTCAGAATGTTGTAAAAGGGACGGGGTCTCACTAGTCCTATAAATGTTTGTGATACACTCTTGCTGAAAGACAGGGATCTTCCTTTCAAAGAAACACATCAGCTCCAAGTGATAAAAAAATTCACCTCACTCAAAATTATGAGTGAGCTTCTAAAGGTCTTAAGATCTTGTTTCCAAAAGAATGACTTTGGCATTCATTATTTTGCCTCGTGTTTTGTGTGTGTGTCTGTGTGCTAAGGTTCATGTTTTCACCTTCTCTCTGGAACAATGAGAAGCAACAAAAATGCACTTTAAAAAAATGAAAGCTGGCTCCTGCAAAACCACATCAGCCTGGCAGCTAGAGAGTGCTTTATAAATAGTAATACAGTGAGGAAATGCAAAGGAGGGACATAACCGTGACAGAAACTAAAGACAAAGGAGGGGCATAACTGTGAGAGAAAGAGGAGACAAATTTTGTCAGAGAAGTCTGGAAGCTGAAGACGACCAACAAACCTCTTCATCTTTTCTCACATTCTGCACTTGCGTCTTAATGGTTAATGCTGGGAGTTTGTACACTGATGAGCACTGCAGGTAAGCACACACCAAGAATCCCAGAACATTGTTCAAGATTCCGTTTCTAGCTCCAGCATTTTCTGTCTGCTTCTTTCAGAAATACTGTTACTGATATACAGCTTAAGGCACTGATGAGGTCTAAAAATCTTACCAAAAAATACCTGTCCACTTGGAGACCTCTGGGCACCTCCTGGCACTGGATACATAAGACTCATACTTGAGAAAAGCTCACGGAAACTAATGCATAAATATACTTTGTGTTGCTAACGTCCCCCCACTGGTCATATGAAGTCAATGGAGTATAAGAGACAAATAGCAAGAACTTCTTATAGCACCTTCAACACAATGATTTCTTCTAGAAGGTACAAATATTCATCACTGGCTTACAATTCTAGTTGTCAGTCATGGCGCCAAACACAGAATTCTAATTGAGATGCTGTTTCCAAGCTAGCAGGGCATACATTTAGTATGCTTGTTCTCATGAGGTCTACTTCTTGCCTTCTTGGAAACATCGCCAGTAGGTTTCCCTTTGTCCATCTTGTTGCTGCAGCAGTCCAGAAGTTTGCCTTTGTCTGACTCAGAAAAATCATGAAACATTTCCTCATTTCCTTGTGGGCAGAACTGTGTAAGCACAGCTGGTACAAACCACTGACTAAGAATCTGTCTGGCACCAGATGGAAGGAGAGAACAACTGCAGTTCTACATTTCAGTGTCTGTCAGTCACATTTTTGTTCCATCTTTGAGCAGAAGAGCTGAAACACACTTCTGAACCTATCTAGATCATCTGTGTCACTGGAGCTCACCTAATGCAGGCCTGTATATCGCAGCTACATGACATTCCTGCTGGTCAGCTAGACCGTCCTCTTTTCTATCCAATATAGGGCATAAAACAATATCGCCTTCGGGAGTCTGCCTTGAATAATGACCTTGAACCCCTCTTCTGAAATATTCCAGTGCAGCCTAATTGTTAAAATGTAAGTACTCAGCAACTTGTAAAAATTAAGGCCTCTTCAAGGGTAATGAGGACCAGTACTTCTGAGTATAAGGCCTTTCAAGCCAATGGTCACATTTTAAGATCTTATCCCCCATTTGCAAAACCAGTGTGGTGAGGAATGTTCATATTCTGTGGCTGGAGCTGCAGGGCTTCTCCAGAGTTATCCGTGGTTAAAGCTGGGTGAGCACAGGCCTGCACTTGGCTGCCGCGCCAGCGCGCCGCCTCTGCCATGTACGTTCCACTGCAGTCACTGACCGGCTGGGCTCAGCATTTCAAGGAAAATCTTTTTTTAGTCTGTTTTCAGGGGGAAAGAGATCTTCCTAGAGAGTCTATCTGTTCCAAAAATGTACTCTCTGTGCTACGGGTATAGTGCTCCTCCTTTGATTTCTGTGGGGCCGAGCACAAACTCAAAGTGAGCAAAAGCACACCTCTGCTAAGGTCTCATTTCTGAGCCCAGCGATACGCCAGTGCGTGCTTAGATTAAATTCTGATAGTTGACAGTCAGAATTCATTCTGTTTCAGAATACTGAGTAGAAATTGCTTACCCATGTCATTAATAGATGATAATTTAATAAAGTGAGACATTTTTGCATAGGAAAACTGTAAAAAATAAAAAAAAGCCCCACATTTTTTCTGGCATAAAATTTGAAAGATGAGTCATCTATCCTGCACCAGATACAAATAAAACAATTAAAAGGGAAAACAGCTTTGCTTCTGGGAGAAATTATGACTTTCTCTTAATAAAATACATGAATTTTCATCAGTAAATGCCTTAATGTGTGAAGGGAAAATGGCAATTTTCAGAGCTCTTCTCCCCAGAAGGGTATTACATTAGATCTTTTCCATTCTGAATGTCCCAGACATATTTTACAAGTGCCTACAGATACTGTAAAGGCGGGATTGAATTCTGTATTTAAATTGCAACCCATCTCCAGTTTCAGGTCATTGAGATACAAAAGGTCATGATATTTGCCTTTCATTTTTCTTCTCTCAGAATACTAAAATTCGAGACTATAAAGAATGCTGTATGAAATATAATTTCTTGCCAATTGCATGAAGAATATACAGTGATTAAGTAAGTAGTTTGACCTGAGTTGTTTAATCCTATTCACCTAGGATCACCTTGAAAAATTTGGCTTCTCAATGCAAGTATGAATATTTTAAAGAATATGGGAAAAGATTCAAGGTGAAAAAAGGCCACAAAAGATTAAAATCTGGTTCATCTTCAGGTCAAAAACATTGTCTCTGAATAAAAACAATGAAAAAAATGCATGAGTGACTTTTCTTTTACATTCAGCATAGAATACATTATTTCAGTGTGGGACCTGAGAACATAAAACCTGATAAACAAGGGGCTAGGCTACAGATGGACTCTTTCCTCCCACCTGCAAAAAAAACTTGAGGCAAGCTTTGGAATAAATGGTTTTAATCTTATTTACACACAACTCCCATTTACTGTCCTACTAGTGAAGAAAGGAGACAAAGTCAGTAAATCTTGTGTCTACTTTAAGGCCACTTAACACTTCCAGATGGATGTGAAGGGTCACGATGCAAATGATAGTCAGAGCCAGCATTTCTACTGAACCTATTAGATTCACCAATTTTTAGGAACTAAAATGGGCCATTATCATCATCCAGTTTAACCTCCTGCATATTGTCAACCATAGGTTTTTACCAATTTATTCCTGGTGAGCACATAATACCTATTCCAGCTATCTTAAATATTTTGCATTACTCCTAATTTGATTTTGAGAAAGGAAGTAATGTATACTGTCTCATTTCTCAGTAAATGTTAATTGGTTAAATCAATCGCACTGCTAAAACACAATCCCTCAGTTCTAGGGCAACATCAAGCCCCATACTTTTCATGTGGTCTACACAGTCACAGCTCTGCACACCACTTTTGCCAAGCACATATTTGTGTATAAAAGTGAAGGCTGTCTTTTACAGCATCCCACAGACACAAATTAGAGCATAAAAGTTTCTATAACAGAAAGTAAAAGTAGTTACTGTGTAATTAAGTGCTCAGCAGCCAGGCTCAGGTGGAGTAAATTCTGAGGGCCATTTAAACTGCTATGGAGACAGCATGCCTCATGCTATTCACTTTCTTTTCCTTTGGTAGCCTCAGGAGCTCAAGGCATATCTTCAGGCTTCATTATATGGAGAAATACATAGATATACCTGCAAAAGTATAGTCTTGTCTCAATGTAAAGGCACCAACTGCTTAGGTCTAGCCTATCTCCTATCAGATCCTCAGTGAGCCACACCAGGTTTCTGATAGAGATAACCAGCTCCAGTTCTGGAACACATCACAGCCTCAAAAAATTGAACGTGTTGAAGTGTGCCCTTCTAGATTTGGGGGAAAATTTCACATGTTGTTTTGCATCACTCTCCTTACACTTCTACACATGCACACATTCACAGCAGTGAGAACCCACGAAGGAACTCAGACCTGTGATGGGTGATCCTTTCTACCCCACACCTCATCCCCTTGGTGTGCTGAGCAACCCCCCTTATTCCTCTTTATTTAAATAGAAGAAAATATCAGAGGCCACACGACAGCGCCAGATGTAAGGGAGAGAGGGAGAGGCTGCTGGGAAGGGGCTCTTAGGGTCAAGCATGGCAGGATACCAAAGGCCCAGGAGTACCAACTCCTTCCCTCCACCAGCCCTGCCCCACCACAGCTCACTTGCAGGCGCACAGAGACACAACTAACTGAAGCAGGAGTGTGACATGCTCTTGCAGCCTGCCTTATTTGTGGAGCCAAATCAATACCGAGCCCAGAGCGAGCAGTCATGAAATAATGTCATAACCCACCGATTCCATTATCAACCTCCTGATTACCCTTTGAGGAGCACATTTGAGACAGCGTTCACCAGAGGGTAAGGGCTTTCTATTTACACAGCTGTGGATCTCCAAAGATAACTGATTTTTTTTTAATCTGCTCCTCTTGAAGAGATAAAGTATTCAGCAGGTTGATAGAGCTTTCAGCTGCAACTCTCTTGCTTCCTCACCCTTAAGTTTAATAGCTCATCAAGATGCAGCTTGCCAAATCTGCTTCTTTTCCTCCTCCCCATCATTTCCGTTGTCCTCTTCAGTGTCCGGGGTTTTGAAGAGTTTCTGCTTATGGGGTTTATGGCAGGACACTCATATATCTGCTGATGCTGCATCACATTACTGATTTTTAATCTGGAATCAGTATCTTCTCACTTCTAAATACATGATTAAACTTTACTAGCTATGTTTTTGTGAAACTTTGATTTGACTTTGCTGTGGCTGCTACCTTACTGCTTTCGACTTGATGCTAAACCACTTCACCTCCTTTTCATAAACACCACCTACAAATATCTATTTAACTTCCCTGAATATATTATCTTAGTGTATTGTTCATTTGCAATCTTACTGGTAGGCAGAAGCCACAATTTGTTACCATTAAAATCTTGTTATAGAGGATTATTTTCAATCAGTTGTTGAAATTTAGCTTCTCTCCTAGAAAACAGGGTAGAACAGACAGAAAGCAAGAGCGCTAAGAGTATTAGGTGGATTTACTTCCTCAAAGAGGAGTCAGAAGGGAGTTAAAGATAAAAGGAAGAAGATTAGTTTGACACCGAAGGACTGGGAATAGTTTTTTAAACAGTATTTAGGAAAAAAGAGAAAAATATAAAACCTAGCTCACAAGAAACCTTCCTCCCACTCCTGGCTCCACTGTACATCATACATTTAGGTTAGATTTTCAAGTAATTTAGTATTGCAAAAAAAGACTTATTAATTTGTTTTCTGTTAAGGACATAGAAAACATTAATAACTCTCAGTTCTTCCACTTTAAAGTGTCAGGTGTCACTTGTCAATGAATTAGCCTTAGAAGTCTTTTTCTTCTTTTGTTTTGTGCTAGTGTTCTTTTCATCATGTGTCACATTCATTTCAGAGTGCCATGTATATATCACAGATGGCATATTTTTAACTTACATATTTATTTTTATTTACTTCTTCCTCTTTTCTTTGAAATTTAATCTCTAGCACCTCAGACCCAGGAGAAGCAAGAAGACGGAGCATAAGAAAAAGTAGCTGATTTTATAGCTGTTCCGTGTGAAATATACTATTTATAACGGAGGAATTTGGGCCTGTGGCCCCTATAAAAATGGTCCAAATCTGATGATGAGACGCCCCTGGCTGGGGGGAAGAGTAACTTCTCCAGAAGTCATCCTGCTAAATCAAACAAGAACTCTTGTGAAACAACTGAGTGTAAAAGAATAATATATGTCAAAGGACAACAGCAAGGACACATTATCTCCATTTTTCTAGAAAGGCAACTCAAGAAGGAAGCAGTCAATTCAGCAAAGTTTGATTGAGGAAAGATGCTTCAATTTTAACATCCATTAGGAAAATATTTAAACACTTGAATATTTTTAAACCTAAATTAATCACTGGGTTTAAACACCCATTTAGACAACCCAAAAGCTAAAATCCTGATGTGCAACTGCATGGGAAGTCCCTGGCAGAACTGGGATTTTACTATAGTTTTCCTGCACATGACCCATCCTTTCCCTACCTAATACATCAAGGGAAGGGATAAACTGTCATGCTGGTTTTCTCCTTGTAGGTATGAAAACACAAGGCATGGAAAAGGTCCTGGCCTCACTGTGGCCAGGTACATCTAGATACAAAATACTAGTGCTAAACTATTGTCACTGGCATTCTGGCATCTTCCTTGCTCTCTCTGTTGAAAGCATATTCTGCAGTGGTAGCTTAGGCTTTTGGAAAAAAGATGAGACATAAAGGCTACAGATCTAAGCTAGCACAGTAAGGAACTGTGAAGGAACTTTGCAATAAGGAACTTGACAAAGCAGAGTAAAAACATGTGAAGTGTAAGTAATTTAAAGAACTGAGCTAAAACAAGACCTATGAAGGGAAACTATATTCAGCCCAAAGTGAAATAAAGTATAAGGCAGAAATGTTGTAATCAGTGCCCACTGCCCTGAGTGGGAAGGCAGACAAACTATCAAGGAAAAACAAAGATGCTGAAGGCAAAGGTCTTCATTAACCAAAACTGATTTTATACAGACCTCCATTTCCATACACCCCAATTACAGAGCCCAGAAAGAGCACAACAGATCAGCACTTCTGAAAATCCTGACTCTTCTAATACAATATACTTCTGTAACATTCATTATGTTAACTGTACATTACATGTTCAATATATATTATCTATATCTAGATATTATCAATTTTACCATGGTAATAATGTTGGATCTACTTCTGACTGCAGAAATGCTGATAGCAAACATGCATTATAAAGAAAAACTGTGAAGCTCAAGAGAACCCACTGAGCCTATATTTACACATCAATTCAGGAAGGATATCTTCTATATTACACAGTTAACTTTGCAGCTATTTCCATTTTACCCCTATGGCTTCAAAGAAGTCAATAAGCAATTGATAAATCTTCTCTCACCCTGGGCAATTAACGGGAGTTACACAGCATTGGCTGCTTCAATTTTTGTGTATGTGAAAAGCAAAAAATTGATTTCACAAACTTACTGGTGCTTATTGATTCCGTGCCTGTCCCCAGGCCATTCCCATTTAACGCTTTTGCGCGGTCATTGAAAAAAATTTCAAGACTGTCAAATAAAATCTGTTTCTTCAGAGCTTTTTCTGTAACATTACTTTGCAAGTATTTTTAGCCTCAGCAGTTTGTTTTCAGGCTTGTAAGGTTTTAAGCATATAGAAAGTAAGCATAAAAAAAATAAATGACCCAACCAACTGTTAAGCAGGGGTGTGTCAAAGGTCTAGTGTCCTTTTAGGAAAGCAAAAATTCCACCTACAGAAATCTATAGTCAGACTTCACAGGCTCAAGATGGGTTTACAGACAAATCAAAGTACTCGTGTATCCAATCACCCCATCTGCATGCCTCTGACTGGCAACTGAATACCATGACCATTCATAAAAACTGTGAGTCCTAGTAGCCAGATTTGTCCCCAGGACTGACAACTAGCAGAGAATCACAGAGACAAACGCACCACAAGTAAACTGAATGTGCAAAAGAATAGCAGCCTCTTGGGAAATTTGTCCTCATGCACCTGCCTCTCCCAGCTCATCACCCATGTTTGTGAAGTCACAATAGGCAAAACAGCAAGGGAAAATGACTTTTCTATTTTTTACTTTTAGGTATTAACCCAATTAAAAAGAAAATAAATTGAATGGGAAGTAATTTGATTTTGAACCCTCTTTAGTCGCCTTAGAAACGACTGTGCTGGTTTGATCTAGTTTTCAGCACAGTGATACTCTGTGTACCCTTTCGTTCCTTCCTTTCTTTCCTACAGAGGCTAGTTCCTACAATCTGCTGCCAGGACCAACAACAAACACTCCTGATGGTTATGAGCTTGCTGCAAGGAGCAGTTAAAATAGAGACTTAGAAATTCTTAGTGAGGTAGCAATTGTCCTCCTTTACAAAGGAATGACTTACAGCTGCTCTTCAAACACTGCAGTAAATTGACTATTTTTAACCACGTTTTTTATTTTAAGGAAATACACTTTATTTCTACAGGATGTGTGGATGTAAGTTGTGTGCTGAGCTGTGAAGTGAGTCTGGATGAGAGACAATGGGGTCCTTGCCTACTTTGAAAACTGTGAACACTGTATTTTCAAGTTAAGTTTCACTGGAACTTCAAAACTTCAAGTCCAAACTCTAAGTGACAATCTCCTTTATGGGAGCAAAGAACATATGCATTGTCTGATGTACAGAAAAGGCAGATCAATGCAGTCTGCAATCATAATTCACATAGAAAGCATGATAACCTAAGACCAACAAGCTGATCCCTTTATACACAAATGCCAGCCTCAGGTATATCCAAAGGAGCTTTAGGGTTTCTGGATGGGTAAAGCATGACATGCATGACCCTCCTACACCGCCAAGCCATCATACCTTTGCTCTCTGCATAAGATACCAGTCTCTGCTAAGAAGGCTTCATTAGGTGAGAATGCACATCAGCCCACGCAGTCTCCAGAAACACACTTGGCACTGCATCTGTCCAGAGCTGCACTCAGTATCTTCTTCTGGAAAACAAAAATACAACAGCTTTGCAACGGAATCTTACTGCTTGTATAATGCAGTGAGATCCTCTGAAAGATGAAATAAAAACTAGTGAAACTGTTATTTATAAAGATGTTGTAAGTACAGAGGTAAAGTTTACTATGTGAATTACAGTAAAAGGAATCAGAAAGAATGCAAACACAATTTGCAATCGTGTAACTGATACCAGAACACCAAGTGCAGACATATATCAAAATACTGTGAGAGGTGAGACAATGCTAAAAGTAATTTTTAATATAATCTAATAAACTGGAATTTAACAGGATGATTTGTCAGTATGATATGCACCAAGTCAATGATGCCATATCTGAGTGAGGATGACTAATTATTTAAACAATGTTGTTGTGGTGACAGTGTTGATTGCATAAAATGTTTCAATTTCTCATTGACAGAATAAAGGGCTCCTGTGTGGTCTAGTAATGACTGCCCTTGAACACTGGAAAAATGTTCTCTGAAGTATTTCTAATGGAATAATTAATAAATATATATTCTTTCCTTATTTTAACAAGTGCATTTTAATACCTTCTGAGTATCTCATAAAATAATATTCGATTGCTTTTTAAAAACTTACTAGAAAATGCTGACTTACTACTAGAGAGATTCTTTTTCTGTTACTACAATGAGAACATAAACGACCATGACAATAGAATAGAAAAAGATTTTACAATTACAGATGAAACCAAAAGATTTTTTAAGTGTTGAAAATCTTACCAATTGCATGTTAAACTTTATATGGAGATGAAGAAACTTTATTCTTTCCTAAGTTGCTTAGGTATCTTTACAAATAGAAGTACTACCGAAATACAGCAGTAGCTGTCCTTGCTCTGTAATTTACCATTCTTACAATTTATTGTGAATATATAACTTTTATTAGTTGGTAAATGTGTAATTTTGATAACATTACAAATGAAAGCTCCATGAAGCTTCCATATGAAGTTAAGGATTTGCAAGGACCAACTATAACAAAGAAATAAATTGTTTATTTCATGGTCTTGTATGACAATCATATTGAAAGAACGAATATATATCAAACATGTTCACACTCTAAGGACCAGGACGATATAAGAAGGACATAAGCTTTTAAAACACAAAGGTACATTAGGTGTCTAAAGAAAGAGTTATGTACAAGATGGTTCGTATCTGGGATGCAGATCCTTCTCTCATCTCATGGCAGGGTTAATAAATAATAATAAGAGATTATTAGTAATTAATAATAAAGCAAATAATGTATTACCTAATCACCTTTACTCTGTCAACAACTCATTCCCACCGAATTCTGAACTGAGGAGAAATAGCATCGAGCCATTTCATCAGATGACATACAATAGGGAAATAGTATTTTACTGCTGTATCTAATTCACTCAAGGTCTAATGCCAAGCCTTGTATCAAGTACTGCCTCACTGACATTAACCAGAAGCTCCTTGGCTTTTAACAGGTGAATGCATTGTTGAGAAAGAATATGAGAACATGCAGTTCTTATCTGTCCCTTCCACGCCGTTCACGGCACTGAGCACACACCACCTGCAGTTCACGCCATCAGCCGGTGATGCACCCACATCATGTACAGATGTTGAAGACACCATCAGATCGCATTCATTACAGCCAACAGAAAGAATCAGACTGCTATATGCAAGTGACTCTCCCTGGAAAACAACAATGCTCATCACTGTCACGTATCGCAGCTGTGGGTATCTGTCTGCACAGAAAGCAGCTCGATTGCTATAAAATTTCAACTGTCAGAAGATTCTGTCTTCCAGTGTAATTCCAATTTTCTGCCTGGAATCCTTAACTTTTGGACTCTTCTTGCCTCCTTGCAGCAGTTCAACAATGAGCTGGTAACAAAAGCCTTTTAATACCAATGTGGTCATCAACTGGATTTATGCTAGACAGGAGAGAAGACTTGCTGGTACGTATCGGCTCAAAGCAACCACCAGGAGCTCAGAGATCAAATTCAGAACTTTAGAGGGAGGAAGACTTCTCAAAAACTTAGCAAAACAAAACATCTAAATGCTTTCAAACTTCATCCCTGCAGTAATGATTGATACACATTTACCTACTTGAATATTCTTTGTTTTGCTCTGTGTTGTTGGTTTAAGATACGCACAACAGGAAGGAAGCAAACATCATTAAAAGCTGTAAAAAACACACTTTCACAGTAAGAATGGTTTAAGTCTTTTTGAACTACAGAAAATCTTCTCCATTCCTGCAGTCAGGGCACATTTCAGAGCAGGACCACCAGGTTATGGCCTCAGCAGACACACTGGCAATGTTGTATTGAGGGAAAGAACGTGAACATCAAGCTGTATTGTATCAGCTTGAGTTCACAACAGAAAAGAGTCATTTAGAGTGGTTGGGGGCCATACATTTCAGAGCCTTTTAACAGTGAAAAACAGAGCAGGAATTTGGGGACTAAGCCCAGACCCTTGCTGGTATTTAAAGCCCTTGCTCTCACTGGAATGAAATTCCTCAATGCTATTTCCAAAAGTGATTAAAATTTTCAAGGACTAGTCAGATAATTGGAAAATAATTACATGCTAAAACTCCACTAAGAACAAAGAAAAAGTATGCTACACCTATCATGTAATTCATTCACAGTACAAAAGAAATTACATTTTAATGGTATTACAAATATTACATTTATTCAGTGCGTATGATTTATTATTAAACCAGTAAAATGAAATATTCTGTTTAATCAAACACATTCCAAGTAAACTTCCTTGCTTGAAAACGCAAAACCCAATGTTCTTTCAAGCGCTCATGGAGAGTCTCGTACAGACACGGACTGTGCCTGTGCGCTGTGGTGCACACTGCGCCTTCGGCACGGAGCTTCTGCTCCTGGCACCACCCACCACACCACACCACCCCCCCAACTCAGTTCTGAGATGGATTGAGTCAAAATCCAGAAAGATCAGGGCTGACTTCTGTGAGCTTTGGACCTTCACTCTCCAAACGGCCAGCAGGAGCAGGAGTTGGTTCAGACACTATTGATTCTGATGCTGAAGTTTTCCACGGAGTTCAGTGGTCTTAGGACTAGATGTAAACTGTATTTACTTCAGAAGTCTGTATTTTCTAACCAAGAGCTACATAAATGCAATAGGAAAATATTTGACTAACCTCTTCTATTTACTTACAAGACTCCAGTATCTACTTGAATAACCTCTGAGAATAAATACAGCTCTCAGGTCATTCAGTTTTTCCTCTCTGGAGTCATTTTCCAACAGCACTGATCTCACAGTGTAAGAGGGAGAGGCTTTGTTGATTTTAGGGAATTTGAATTTTTGGGGGAAGCAGGTTAATACATTTTTTCCCGCTGAGGCCCATTCCCATAACATCTGTGCTGTGCACATACACCTAAGCAAGATCTGAAGAGGTCATCAGGAACATTAGGAACACAGCCACACCTGTAGCATCCTGAACAAGCTATCCTAGGGGTGCACCTCTGCTGAGGAAGAACGTCATGGTTTTATGAGCCTACCCTCTAAAGGGCATGCAGGTAGCGGTGGACATGCAAAGAGTTCTGCTTGGAGGAGTTGCTCCTGCCAATGTTAGCATGTTTTAACACTCCCTTTGCCACAACCATTTGTTAATTTATTTCTATCCCTCACATTTGCCCTTTTCTGTCTTGGACTTCATCTGAGTCCAGTCCCTTAATTATTATTGATCGTATATTAGTTTTTCTATCTACAAATTTCTCTTCAATATACTTTATATTGTGAAACTAGAAGTCTTCTTGATTTGTAAACAGAAACCTTAAAGGTACTTTCAGTTCTAGTTGAAACCCTTATTAACAAAAGATAGGAAATTCTCCTTCAACTGTTACTAAAGTTCAAATAAGAATCTGCAAAAGCTGTTTTTAAATTACATTGATACCTTTAAATGATGCATTCATTAAAAGTATATTCAACAAATCTCCAAAAATAAAACATTTTAGGGCTTCTCCTTCTCAAGAAAGACTTTTCCAGGGAGCTGGGACTGTAAGATACTAACTTGTAGGTATTACAGTGGAGATACTACATCAGCTATTGAAGATATTGTTGTCTTGGAAAGAATATAAAATGATTGTTGGAGAGTTAATTTCAAAAACAAAATTATAACCTGCAATACATGAAATGAAAATTCTAAAGAATTAGATAATAAAAAAGTAAGCAGATGCAGTAATGCAGTTTATTATACTAAATATTTTCCAAATGAAAGATTCACAGTATTAATGTTTCATTATTGTGGGAATAACTAGGTGTAAATCAAAAGAATGAGCTACTGCCTACCACATCAAGTGCATTAATTTTCCACTAAAATAAAGTTAGTGATTTCAAAAGCACTGTGAAGTCCGACTGTTTTAATGACAATTCAGCTATCAGGCTGTTAGGCTTGCAGGTTGGCTGTTGTTTAGTTGATATGCCTATTGATGTTACATGGTACTCAGGCCAGAAGCTCACAAGTGTCTTGTATGCAAGTTTGACCTGTAACGGCTTCACAAAAGCATCAGTAGCTTCTGAGTGGGCAAGATGACTTTTATCTTCCCTTCCTCTCTTGTGCTGTTAAATAATGCAGAAAATATGAACACTTCCTCCTACTCTCTCCAAGTTCCACCCTCACCTGAAATCCTCCATGCATACTTCATTTTCTAGTATGCCCTTTAAAGTCCCTGTCCGGCAGCTGTGAAGGTCTTCCTGACTGCTGCCTCCTGCTGCAGGAACTAGAGGAACAGTATCCAAACTTAAATTCATATAGCTACTGGGAAAACACAAATTATGCAGGCTGCCACTGGATACAACAGTTCTTTAAACAGAGCCTTGTATGGCCCAAACATCACTTCAATGGACCTTTTCCCTAGCACGTAAAATAGACGCAATACTGTCATATATCCAAAGTCGTACTGACAAGAAGGTTCAGCCCTTATTAGACATACTAAATGCTAAATTGTAACACAGCAACACACCTGTTGCTTCAGAAAGAGGTACTGAAATTGCCTAGAAAATGACAGTCTCTATCCCATCCTTACTGAACACTTCTGGGCCCCTGGGGTTGGATTCTCTAGCTCCAGTCTAAGCAAGCATGGAACCAAAGCCTGCCAAGTTGAATTCTGACATCTCTCTTTGCTGGGCCAAACACAAAGACAAATGCTAGAGTAAAGGATAGTGGAGAAAGACATCCCTAATAAGTATATTG
Organism: Gallinula chloropus; assembly: GCF_964237585.1. Lineage (NCBI taxonomy): Eukaryota > Metazoa > Chordata > Aves > Gruiformes > Rallidae > Gallinula > Gallinula chloropus. Next base: position 4,118,237 of record NC_140095.1, on the reverse strand, counting down.
AAAATAAATTTGTATGTTAATTGTCACCTACTGAACGAGCTGATTACAGTTCCATCGAACTCAAAGAAGCAGCACTCATCAGTGTTGTGTCATCATCACAAATAGGTCACGTAGCAATGAACTGATAAAAAATTGCTGACATTTGGGTTATAAACAAGCAAATATGTTAACTCAAAAGGTGAAGTACACCAGAGCTTGTCTGAATTCTAAATAATTCCCATCTGCTATAAGGAACTAAAGGCCGAGTGGGTAACAGTTTCTGTTATCATCTACTTGCCTGTGAGTAAATCTGTGGTCATTACTTTCACATATAAAAACAAACAAGCTCGCTGCTGCTCTATGCTTCCTTCAAAAGGACAGCAGACCAGATATTGTGGTTTATTTTCCATATGGCACTTGAACCACCTGATGCACATCCTCTCCATGATCAATGATAAGAGAGAAATTCTATCACAGCTGCTTCGCTTGTCTCTGTTCTAGTAAGAGGTATCCTGTTATCTAAATGTTGTGGAGGATACATTGTTTCTTTGTTCTCCTATAGAAAGGAGTGGCAATACTTACTCTTCTGTACATGAGAAGCTATCTAAGATATGAGGTGTATATATATTGATATTGTCCCCAGAAATTTTTCTTCTTCCTCTAGAGAATCCTCACCTTCTCCATCTATATAGGTAACAAAGTTTTTCTTTCCTATTTGTTCTCTCAGCTCCTTTTCTTTCATTGACTTTAGAACGTTTCTGTTTCTTGTATATAACCCCCTCTCCCCACCTCAGTACTATCAGTCTCTTCATCAATTTAACTTCAGTGATATACAAGCCTGAAAGACAAATAACCACAGATGACTATGCTTTGGCTGCTGTGGTAGGAGAGCATTTCCCAGGCCTCATTTTAAAAGGATATTTCTTAATGAATTTCACGGTTTTCACACAGTGCTTTTCTTTTGTTGTTATAACAAATGCTTGTCAGTATGGGGAATTTGCCACTGAACCCTTGATAATGTCCTTTATTCTGCACTTCTCAACAGATTTGGAGTAATCCAGTTCTGCATTTGTTCAATTAATGCTACATTACATTTCATGCTGGTCATCCAGTCGTTTTAAGCTCTTCAATGAAATAACATTAAATAATTTTCTATTGCTTTAGGATTTGAAGATTTAGAAAGACAGAACAAAGGTTTAATTCTGTTTGATGAGTTATGTGAAAACTGTTTTTCCTTTACATTATACCAATCCCATAGTTTTTCTAGTTTTAAATAATATCCTGGAATTATGGGTGTCATGGTTCAGCCCTAACATCATGGGAGAAAACAAGAGGTACATAGATGTTTCCAGTGTTTCTGAACTTCTGGGAATGAGGTGAATTTTGCAGGATAAGAGAGTTACATATTCTATTAATCTGGGGGGTTTTAAAGGTTGAGAGAACCCCTGAGCACAACTGGCTTGATTCTGTTCATGTGAAGTTACATGCAACAAACAGGGTGCTCATTGTCAGACCTGTACTATTCCAACAGCCTCCCATGGGAGCTGTGCCTATGAGGACTTGCCCAAATTTGACTGAAGTCAGCAGTAGCATTTTTAGTGACCTTGACAAGTGTCAGTTCCATGATGGAATTAAGCAACCCTCTGTTGCCTCCCTTGTCACCTATATCACAGAACTAGTTACGACATGACTGTGCCTCCTGGTGACGAAGAGCTGTTCAGGAGCAGCAGAAACATGTTCTTACAACTGAGCTACTCAGACAGTACAGCACTGTAAAGTTTGAGGAAAGTAATACAGAAACCAGAAAGCAGATTTGTGACTTTGTGTTAAAGATACAGCAGGGCACCTTCTCCTCATAAGGTTGCTTCAGTGTGTCATTGATTTTGCAGTTTATTATTAAAGTGTCTTACAAGAGAAATGGCAACCAGATTGGACACAGGGAAACATATTAATGGCATGGAACCTTAGAAAAATGGGCATTCTTATAGTTATTAATCAGACCAAGCTACTCCATGAGCCTCCCCTTGCTCCCCTTTGCTTTGACAAAGAAGCAAATCCTCTGGCATCCAACTCATTTTAACAGTTCCACAACTGCAGATTTCCCTTCTGCACATGAAACAAACCTCTTCTTCAAGAACTGACATCACACAGGTTCCCAAGCAGTACTTACTACTTCATCATTCTACAACAGCATAATACATTAAAAGCAATAAAAGCTCATCCCTCTCTCAAAAAAAACCCAGCAATAACTCAACAAAAAACCAAAAAACAAGCCCCCCAAAAAACAAGCAAAAACCCCACAAAGCTTCAGTCTGTAGCCAGCTGTGATTAGCCTGATCTAGCTCTCTGGAGGAGGAGGACATGACATTTAAGACACTGAGCCCCTCTATTCCAAAAGCCTTATTCGTAATAGCATTGAGGGGGGAAAATTATTCTTTTGATCTTGTATTTTAATCTTAAATTTTAATTTGAACCATAAAATTTTAATAACTGTCCTCTAGGTTTCAAAGAGAACAGCGCTAAGTATTTTCTGCACACTGCACATTACACATGTAAAGCCAGATTCCTTTGCATCTGCAAGAATTGCGAGGCTTGATTATTAAATTAGTAATGACCAGCAGTCAGTGGCTTTCAACCCCTCTGAGTGTGTGTGCTGTGTCTTAAGCTAAAAAAAATAGAAATTGTTGTCCATGTAGAGCCTTTATTTTCATAAGCATCATGGTATTTAAAAATAATTATGTGTATCAACTTCATATGGGATTCAGAAAAAAATGCTGGATTTCCCTAATGATTTACTGATCGGGTTTCACAAGGTTGAAATGCAAAGTAATTGCTTGTGTCATTCCAAGATCTAAAAAGCTGATAATGAATTTTATATGGTACAAAGAAACATGTACCAGCTGGTGTAATAATTTCACCATACAGCTGGTAAGCAACACATTTTCTAACGTGAGCCCAAGAGCAGAGAAAGGTAGTTCTGTTAAGGCAGTTATTACAGCCTGAATGCTTCTCATCTCTCTCAGAAATGACCAACAGCTCTGTTTTGCAACTCAGAGATACAATTATAATCTGAGCAAAATAGAGAAAAAACCTGTACTTCAATTCTCCTGGAAGAATAACTTAAGAATAAATTGCAATAATTACTGAGCCAGCGGACTTGGTCTGATGTGTCTGTCTGTCCTGCCATAGGACAGAGGGCTACTGGTGAGAAGAAGTGTGCAGCCTTCTGCAGCACATGCAGCCCATACACTGAGACAGCATCTTTGACTTTTTACACTTTCCATGGTAGTAAATGCTATTCCTGCTGATAGCATAATTACACAGAATAGAAACAACCATGGAAGAAGTTGAACTCCAATTCATTTTACAGTATCAGCTGTTTGCCTACAGTTCTTAGTTTAAAAGGCCAGGAAGGTTCTTAATGTTTGCAAAATGTTCTACTATGGGGAGGTTAAGGCAGGGAAAAAAAAAAAAAAAGATATTTCTGAGGCAATAAAGACTTCTTTCATTTCCAATTCCCTTTAATGTAGTTGCTATTCATGAAGAAATGGCCTTACGTTTTCCAAGCAATGCAAAGGCAAAATAAACCCCACTTCTTGTTAAATGGTTCTACCCCTGCACTCTATTTTTAAATCAAATTTGCTTGTGTACAAAGGCAGGACTGCCTTCTAGATCTGGTTCAGGGTTCAGCCAAATTCAGCAAGTATGGGTCCTGGCAATTTTTACCCCAAAGTGGTGTCTCTTTGATGCCATAAGGTTGAAAAAAAATGCCAGTGATGCTTGGTGAAGAATGATTTACAAGCAAGTTACTGAAGCTTCTTATTACTATGTCCCCTAGATGTGACTCTACTACATCATCAGCCCAGCATTGTCCTACATACTGGTGCCACCTCTGCTCCCATTCCATCATCCTGGTGTCAGCTTCATATAGGCCAGCATGGAGAATGACTGAGGCTGCACCTTCACATCTCCTGTAGCCTCAGAGGAGATCAAACATGTTGCTGCATGAAATTACTGTAAGGCTATCGTGGGGAAATCAGAGCTTGCATATGAAGAACCAAGGAAAAGGCTGAATAAAGGCATCCTTTGATTAAAATTATTCACTTAGAATAAAACCTTATATTCAACTCAATCTCTTGGTTTTTTATGATACTGCAAATGAAGCTTCCTATCTCCTGAAAGAAGTGTAACCGTTACCTGGTGTTCCAAGATGTCACATGGAGGTAATGAGAAGCTTGTTCTGGAATCCCTCTCATGCCTCCTTCTTTGGACTTCCAAGCAGAAAACACACCAGGGGACATTTTAAAACACTCTAAGACGATCTTCTTTGACAACAGAGCCACGTGGTTAGGAGCTGGGAAATACTGACAACGGAGATCAGAAAGAGTTCAGGAGAGTTAAAAATGGATGGAATAATAAGATGGTAAAAATATTTATTATATGCTTGTATATTCACTGCATCTTATTTCTCAGATTGATACTGTCGTCCTATGTCATGTTTTCCACAAAACAGGCTCAATAGGTCAATTACTGAAATACTAATTAATTCCTCATTTCTGCTAAATATGAATTTCATCACTTGGCAGAGTTACAGCTTTTGAAAATGGAGGAAAAATTCAAACTTAACATTCATCTGTGCCATCAGAGATCACCAAAAAGCTATCAAACATTTTAATGCTTATCATCATAAAGTTCATATTAGCAACACCACTTCATCCCATTTTATCCATATTTTGATCATCCATGGGAAATGCTGCTAGCAATATAAATTTAAATTAATAGTAATAGATTAAGATTAAAATTTCCTTGTGTTTCTCACAGGTTCCTCCATTCAGTTAGGACTCATAAAGGAGTAAAATATTCCCAGGTCTCTGTTCAGAGAGGCTGGCAAGGATATTGCAGACAAGCAGCATGCACCACCTCACCCACAAGTCACCCACACATGCTAGAATACTTGGAGAAATACAATCCAGCACAGGCAGGCAGGGTTTGAGGTTTCTCTTTTTTAAAGCCAAGTCAGCATGTGAAGGCACAGGAAAGCACTGGAATACTGACACTGAGCAAGATCTCCAAGGGACAGAACAACTGTTAATACAAGATGACTGGACAGCGCCAAGTTTCCAGTTGCAAAATCCTGAGTGAAGGAAGATTGGGTAAAGTAGGAATCGTGTGATTCTACCACGGCAACACGCGACAGGCAACAACCTCAGCTCTGCTTTCCCTCTCCCCTCGCTGGGCATGTGTGTTCTGTCAGGCTGTGTGCAAAGGGAAAGCCTTCCAAACCCAAAGCTTGGCACAAGCACCAGGTCTTACCTGTATGTCTCATTTTATTCTGCCAAAATCTTCACTGGATGTGTGTTACCTGGCGCAGTGCATCACTTCTACAAAAGCTGTCACCCATTTTCTACTTTACTAATTCTGCTTTAATTATATTGTATTTAAGAGCACACAAGAGACAATCACAAAACAATCATGGATGAATTAACTTCATCAGTTCCAACTACCAGGAAAATAGTTTTTATTGTTAACTGGCCTCAAATAGGAATTCTGTAGCATAACACACTGCTGCTTTTCTTTTTGCCTTTTTTTTTCCAAAGGCATTCACACAGAGAGCATTTTAATTTTCCACACTATAGCTATGTTGACCTTCCAGACCTTGCAAAGTAAAGTATTTATGATCCCAGGGTTTTTTTATGGTATTGTTTCAATATTTTTGTAACATTTGTATTTCTTGCTGATGTTTTTGGCATTAAAAATCACTCAAGCTGTGCTGAAATATAATGATATTCACTGAACCATAGTATGGAAGGATAATTCAGTTCAGGGAGGTTATTCTAGCTCATCATGTACACAAAGGCTTGAAAGAAAATGCAGAGGATTCTCAGTTCTTGACATGTGCACTATTCAATCTCTCTTTAAAAAAAATAATGTGACACAGAGAAGACTTCACTTACATATCGAAATCTGCAGCTTGAGGTCTGCAGAGCCAGCCAGGCAAAACAGGTATCCAAAATGCATACATAAAAACACCTTTTATGGTCTTCCTCAAAGCACACTGTCTTTTAAATTCAATTGATCATGGAAAACTCAAGCCTGTAAGAATCTCCTTTTTCTTTTCTTCCAGTAGCAGAGCCTGTCACCCATTCACCCACTGCATCTCCAAGTATTATAAGCAATGTAAAATATTTGGCCTGTTTTTTTAATAGCTCCTCTACCTAAATTCAAGATTTGGTGGCTTCATTTAAAAACTGGGCTTCCTTTACTTTTGGTAAGAGAGAAGCTAGGAAACATGGACTGCAAATTCACACCTTCAGAAAGAAGTTAAAATAGACTATTGCTTTTTTCATTAAATATTAAGGTTATTAAATAATTTCATATTTTAGGCAGTCATGAGCCACCATTTTGGATCAAACTGCAGATGTGCTGACTGACATCTGTTCTTTTCTAAAGGCTGACCTAAAGAGAAAACCACTTGTGTCTTTTCTTTCTTAGAAGGATTTTGCTTGTATGCAATAATACTCTTCAGAAATAGCAACCTGAGCAAGTCATAATGAATTTGCATTCAAACCACACCTTGTTTCATTTTAGGGCTCTATTTAAAACCTGACTGTTCATTTTCTTCCATACCTTCTGTAGATCCTCTTGGAATCAAGATCTATGGAGAAAGGACCCTCCTCTTTACCAACTGTAATCTCAGTAAACATAATCCTGCATTTAAGTGGCTGCAAATCAGCTGCAGTTGTTGTGAATACACAAGAGCAACGTGGGATTATGACAATTTTTTTTTCCTATGCTCAAAGAAATCACTGGAACAAAAATGACTTAAGTATCATCTTGTGTTTTTCAGCTGGGATTTGGTTCACTTATCGTTTACTGTAGAACACTGAAAAATGGTATTTATTATGTGGGGAAGTAAGACTGCATTCCTTTTTAATGTTGGCTGTGTCACAGCTATCTACCCATTTGTTATGAGTAAGATTGCAAAAAGAATATGAAGTTCAGCAGCACCAGCAAATCCATATTTTCAGGCTGAAAAGCTGTGAGCTGCATTAGTATATTTGAAATAAAGTTTACTTTTGCACTACACCAGCAACAATTCATTTCTGGCTAACATTTTTACCAAAGTGTACTTCAGAGACAAATATTTTTCCAAATCTTTCTACCTAAATTCTTCTGGTGCTGAATTTCTGATGGATATTTAGTGTTCATTGTGACTTGGTGTCCTGTAAGGACCTATTTATCCTATCTCTCTTTTGTCTGTCTAGAAAACTTCCACTACTATCTGTAATTTACCTGAGGGGAGACCTTATCACCACCTACAACTGCCTGAAGGGAGGTTGCAGAGAGGTGGGCGATGGTCTCTTCAGCCAGGTGACAGGAGATAGAACAAGGGGCAATGGCATGAAGCTGTGCCAGGGCAGGGTTAGATTGGATATTAGAAAAAAATTTGTTACTGAAAGAGTTGTCAGGGCTGGAACAGGCTGCCCAGGGAGGGGGTTGAGTCACCTTCCCTGGATGTGGTCAAAAAAAGGGTAGATGAGGTACTTAGGGATCTGGTTTAGCTCAGGATGGGAATGGTTGGACTCGCTGATCTTCAAAGATCTCTTCCAACCTTGTGATTCTGTGAATTTCAACAGTACCACCATACCTGAAACAAAACTGAGACATTCACTGCCTAGCTTTAACTGTAGGAACTTCACATTCCCTGATCCTGTTCAGTAGTCAACAGAGAAATATGGACCATTACTTCACATTTTGTGACAGCTCCATGAAGGAAACTCTTTGCTGACTTTTAACAAGAACAGAAGGGAATTAATTTGCTTCCCTAAGAAAATGCACACCTCACATGCTATTCTCTTCAGTTCTTAAATCACTCAGCTGCTTTGGAGTACTTAGTCTATCTGTCCTTCTCTCATTCACCAGTAAATGCTTTGCTTTAGTACTTAAAATCAAAATTTGCACCTATAGAACATCACTGTGTTCTAGTCTCTTGTTCAGGACCTGCTCACATGACTGGTACAGCCAGCCTGTGAACAGCTTGTGGCTGCCTGAAGACCTACTATGCAAACATGCTCACCCAACAGGTACCTTCAGGTGCACATATGGTCTGGAAAGTAAGGTCTGTGAGTTTGAGTGTATGCTCTCGGATGCACTAATGGGATAGTACTTGATTTGGGAATGCTGAGGGGGACATGGGGTTGGCTAAACAAGGAACTAGCACAGAGAGCCCTCTACAGCCACTCCAGCAGAGTAAGAGTGTCGTAACAGTAGCTAAGAACACCACACAATGTTTTGATGCCAGGGGTTAAACCTGTGTTGGGTTCAGAAATGAATCAACTGCCATCCTCTGTTATACTGGACAACATTAAATTTTTTATCCTAATTATGTTTTCAGCTGACTTAACAGTTTAAGACTTATGGCAAAAACACACACTGGTACTTTCCAGAGAGCAGGTTTGTGTTTTAAGGTTTATTTCCATAAGGTTTTCATAACCTCACAGCACAACTGCAGTCCAGTTTCCATTTATATTTTGTGAAAACATCAGTGAAAGAAACCCCCATTTGGAAGGGCCAAGAGCATTACTGAATGTTTTGGAAATATTGTCTTAATTTAGAATGAAAAAGGGATTAACAACCACAGATTTTAGTAGGTTTAATCTAAATACCTGCTCCTTGTATTTCTGTGCTGGGAGATATTGATATTATCTATTCAGCACTATACTAACCATGAGGCTGACTGTTCCCTGCAGCTCTGCTGACTCAAAATAATGACTTGCAGGGGAGCTCTAATGACAGAACAAGGGGCAATTATAGACCCAGCATGAGCCTTGGAATAACTGTGTGATGTATTTTGTGCAGTTGATTGACCTCGTGTTCAAGTTCATTTGTGCTCTGCTGCTGTAGATCTGGCCTGTGCCTGAAGGTATATGGCTTGTTAATCTCAATATAAGAAGACAGAACAGATTAGATCACATCAGATTGTTCAGACAAAAGCAACACAGCTCCAGTGCTGGGATGATAAATGATAGGAAGAAAATGGGCTCTGAAGGCAAATATTCCTTTGCCTACAGACAGGAAGATCTGGGGTTGTAAGAACAGACTATTCAGCCACTTTTAACATTGATCTCCAAGTATGAAAAGAGAGAACGCCACTTTTTCCCTTAGATATCTGAAAAGGCTGCTGTCAGGAATTTGGAATGGTCAGAATAAGCTAAGTTTCTCAAGAGAAAAGTTCCTATGAAAATCAGTCTATGAACCAAGAGCAAAACCAATCAGACTGCATGCCTTCATCTTCTTGTCTCTCTGAAACACCACCCTGCTGTGATATAATTCACTGCCCAAGACTGAAGCATTTTTCTGATAACTTCTCTTAATCCCAAAGCAAATAATTGATACTAAAGAAGAGAGAAGCAGAAACAGTAGGTGGTTTCTCCAATCAATATTAGTATTTATCAGCAAATCAACTACAGTTACCCACTGTTACTATGAAAAAATCAAGAAGAGAACTTTTAATGCAAGTACACATGACCTTAAAAAGCCTCCATGCAACACTGAAGCACTTTGCTCAGAAACAAGGTTTGGTTCTGAACTGGCACAAGACCAGTGGTTCTCTTAACAGAGCCTGTTTACAAGCACTCCAACCCACCAACCCTAAACAGTCTTCGAAAATGACTGTTAATGTGAATATTAATATCCAATATAAACTGAGGAAAAGCTCTAGAATGAATTTTGTGGCAAGTGTGTACACGAGGAAGGAGCTAGATTTAGGTGATGTAAACCCAAAGATGCTTCAGAAAATTTTATTCCAAAATACCCCGTCTGATATACATGTTGATGCTAATTTACGCTGAACATCTATCTGTTACTCCAAAAAAATTCATAAAAGCTAGCATTTTGTGCCTACATGTTTTAGGTTCTCTTTATCATGCCAGAACTATGTGAAACAATCTCTTCATAAATCAGAATCCAGAGCAGAGCAAAATCCAACCCTAAATAGAGATCCAGGTCTTAATTTTTTATTTTCTTTTTCAAAACCATATTAGGAACACAGAACTTTGTGCAAGACACAGATTGGGTTTCTCTAAACACTACCAATGTTTGATGAAATTTAGAATTAGTTGCAGTTTGTGCCAGCGAGCAAAGTAGGTTATTCATGTGACAGCCACGACAGAGAACTCGCATCCAGGGATGATGCCACAGTGGGAACACTTCTTCAAAGGACCCTTCAGTGAACACACAGCCTATTGCCACGACTCATAAGTTTTTACATTTACTATTTAGGTAGTTGAACATGGAAATTAATTTACTGTTAGCCACACCAAATGACACTTCCAAATGTTTTTCTAGAGGAGTTTTGCTTTGACTGAGGCATACTTTAACTTCTTCTACCTCCAGTGAGTATAGTCTGTCATGGTTTAACCCCAGGCACGAACTAAGCACCACCAAGACACTTGCTCACTTCCCTCCCCAATGGGATGGGGGAGAGAATCGATAGGGTAAAAGTGAAATAACTCCTCAGTTGAGATAAAAACAGCTTAATAATAATATTGGGGGGGAGGGGGGAGGGAGTGGAGGGAACAGGAGGGGAGAAAATAACAGAGTAATAAAACCCAGGAAAACAAGCCACACAAATGAAAAACAATTGCTCAGCACCACTGACTGGTGCCCAGCCAGTTCCCAAGCAGCAACTGGTGGCCCTCTGCCAGCTGCCCCTAGTTTACCTGCTGAGCATGAAATCATATGGGATGGAATATCCCTCTGGTCTGGGGAGTCATCTGTCCTGACTGTGCCCCCTTCCAGCTTTTCTTGCACCACCAGATTTCTCACTGGCATAGCATGAGAAGCTGAAAAGTCCTTGACTTAGTGTAAGCACTACTTAGCAGCAACTAAACCATCAGTGTGTTATCATTACTATTCTAATTCTAAGTCCAAACCACAACACTGTACCAGCAACTAGGAAGAAAAACAAATCTACTGCAGCCAAAACTGGAACAGTACAGTTAAAAACACTACCTTAGAGTCCAGTGGAATTGTCACCACAAGAACAGGCATTTCAATAGAGAAGCAACAAATCTGACCAGAAATAAGCTGAGCACAACAGTGAAATAACTAACTCATAACATGAAAGCAGACTACACCAACCGTATGGAAATGAAGATGAGTTTTCTGTTCTCATGCTCAGAAATGAGCTTACAACTTAGCACTTGGAAACTACCGAGGAAAGAGAACATCTGTCTTACTAGGGAGAACTAAAAAAGCTGGGATTTAGGAGACAAGAAGGCTTAAGGTCTTCTCTAGGGGAGAATGCATAACCCTTCTTCCTCAAATGATACTACTACATCTAGGGAAAGTCAATAAAGATCGGAAGGGTTAAAAACAGATCACTGATAAGGAAAGCAAAGATACCACTCTCCTTAGGGTTTTAAGTTATGGGACAGCTTCTTACATGTACTGAAACTGTAGAGGAAATGTGGGATATTTGGGTTTTGTTCTTTACATCTTGTTTTAGCAGAGGTATTCCCAGGGAATGCACTCTGTTACTTAAAAGTGTTTATGACTAATGAAACACAGCAGCACTAGTAAGCAAAGTCTTCAATATTTATTTAAACAGCAGGTAACAAAGCCTCCCTGGAAGCTTCCCCAAAATTCATACCAACTGTTTGAGGTGATTATTTAAAGATTAAAGGATAAATGTTGCAATACAGAATAAGCTACCTGAGAAAGAATGTTAGATACAGCAGCCACTGATCAACTTTACTCTAAAACCTGTGGTACTAAGTATTTTTATTAGCTGACTTGACATTTTACAAATAAAAACAACAAGAAATAATATATTACTGCTGGATAAGCTAATGAACATAAAGAGCCTTGCTAATTCAAAGAAAAATTAAATCAGTGACAGATATGAAGTGTCACACCTTCCATTTAAGGATACAAATCAGATCAACATTTTAGCACAGCAGATTTGCTACAAATAAAGTACTTCAACCTTGAGATGACACCAAATTTAAAAGAAAACAAAACCAAAACCAAACAAACACAAACCACCCACACAGATAAGGGCAATAATGACAAGCTGAAGGTTTTCTGTGCCTGAAAACAGGCGCATCTACAGTAATGCCTGGTTAAGAGTCTGTCTGGCGTCCTCCTGCAAGATTTCATTGATCTATGAGAACAGGAGCAAGTCATAAATCATTCTGTAAGTCCTCTGCTTATGAGAGGCAACAAAAGCAACACTTATTAATTACTGAAGAACATTACCATATATTAAATCCTAGTTTTTATCTGGTAAATTCTCTTCCTGATTTTTTTTTAAATAGCAGGATTCATTTATTGCCTTGTACAGTATCAATTACACAGCTAAACTACACAACTGCTGCCCTGCAAGACGAGATTTCTTTTTATCCCTACCAGAGAATGTCAGTGAGGCTATTTCTCTTATTGTAAAGGTCAATATCTGATTACAATCAGAGTTTAAAACAAAATAATTTCATGAGAAATATCCTGAAGACATGACATCTTTTTCTGTCTCTGATGGGCTGCTTTCTTCCTTTACCTTATGCACTGGAACGTGCTATCCAAAAAGGCTTTTCTTCCAGCTAAGGAGGGTAAGATCTCATCATGTCTGACTTCCAGTTAGCATAAGCTCTCATCAACACTGCCTGAAGTTTAACGTGAGGCGATGTCATCTTCTCTGCATTGCTAAAGGAAGTCTGACTTTGGTCAGTTAAGTCTTATTTACATGACCAAATAGGCTTTTAAGTAATATTTCCCAGAAAAGTTAGAGACAGAACTTCCTATTGTTATTTTCTTATCTATTTACTCCACTAAAAGCTTATCAACACCTGTTATACACATCAATGTATTTGATGGAAAGGAATAAACAGTGCCAAAGTGCTCATAAATACAAAACATCTTTTGTCCAACTGCTCTGTAAAGCCAACATATTCAAAGAAACGAGGGCAAAATGAGGGAAGTTAAACCAAACTAGGGAAATGCAGCATCATGTGGGCTGCATGGACAGACTGATCCGAGCTGAAGCTTGGGAGAGCTTGCCCAGTAGTTCAACAATTTCTTTATTTAAATAGTTTTTCAAAGGATGGTCAACAGTCAAATATTAGTAGAATGAAGCATTTTACACCAGTTCAGAATGGAAATTTCAGTTCTTCATCTGCTGGCTTTTGTGTAGACAGCAATGTCTAATTGGAGACTGAAAATGGAAATGGGTAAAAGGCAGATGTTTCATCTCGTAAGACTCATGCATGAATTAAGAAGAGATGAAGAAGATTCCAGAACATCCCACATTGCCTCAGCTCTGTGTGATCCACAGCAGCACAGAAAGAGGTTTCTCTTGTTCTCAAATTCTAATTAGTTTCTAGGATGAAATCAGTCTGGTGATGCACACTTAGCAAGCACCTCCCATCCCAGCAGAACTGCAGCACCAGGGTTGCAAGACAAGAGGTGGCAGCCACCAGCACTTGGCACCCCTGCCGCTGGTGGTACGGAGCACTGCTTTGCCTTGGAATGATCACTCACAGGGAAGGCAAAGCACAACTGCAGCTTTCCATCCCGTTTCCCCCCCTCACAAGCTTTTGCTCAAAGAGCTGCAACAAGATGACAACAAAATTATTTTTTGAGACTGTTTGGAGAAGATTAATTTGCTCACTGATCATTTTGCACAAGTAATTAGTCACAATTGCTATTAGGAGGGGAGAAGGAAAGAGATACAGAAAGCAGATTAAAGAAACAAACCATAACAAATTCCATAAAGTCTCCTGAAGTGTCAAAACCTTTTCAATCTTATAATTGCCTATGTAAATATCCAGGTTTTATTCCCAGTGGCTTAACAACTTTAATTTAAATAGGAAATAGCTGAATATATAATAATTGCTTGTTCATTTTACATGCACTATAGTTCATTAAAATAAAACACATACTCCGCTGGATATCCAGTACTTAACCATGATTTTATAGCACGTGTAGATGTTGATAAATTAAGTTGACAAGAACTGACTGAGGATACATTCCAAAGTCAATTAAGATTTAAGTTTCCTCCTTTAGTGGTGACAGTGGTAAGTATGAGTAAATTTACTACAAATAAAAGATGCAGAAAGCATTCTATTTTCAAGTGTTGTTCAACTTTGTAAAAATAATCCAATCAGTATTTTATGCAGCGAGCTCCTGGAGAAATTGGACTCTAATGCAGTTTGGTATAACCAGCAGGTCCAATAAGTTCCTTTCAGTCTTTTCAGCAAATGAAATCTTTCACCAAACAGTGGACCCCCCCCCCCCCCCAAAAAAAAAAGATATTACAATTACAAATCTAAAAGATCAACTAAGTTAAAAAAGTGGAAGTAGCATTATCAGTATCAGTGTGGCCCAGGCACACTTGAATATAGATTTAAATCACTGCAGGATGAAAATGAAGGCAAAGCTACAGACTTGCTACTACTCATTCAGCTCAGTTCAGGTTCAGAAGCAGGTAAGAGAAGAGGGATCTGTGTCCACCCAAACAAGCACAATATCCACACTCCCTTATCCTCTCAGGCAGCTTTGTGTGAAAGGAAGCCAGAGAAAAGCAGCAAGGAAATAAGCCAGACTGAAACAGTAGCAAAAGGATGGCCCTGAATAAAACAGGAGATGGCTAAAAAAGTTCTGAACCAGGAAAGAGAGCTCTTGACCCCTGCCATGCTGGGGCTGAATCTTTGTGCCTTTCTTAGTTAACAAGCAGGATTTCATACAGAGGAGATTCAGCAACTGTTTTCTCCTTCTAAAAGGCAAGCCCTACAGGAACCTCCAAAGCAATGGCTATTTAAATATAAGAATTTATACAATGTGCAAACTGCCTTAAGTAGAGGCCAATGATTAATCCGCATGGTCTATGGCTGTGGAGAGGCCTTTAAACTTAAGGACTCCTCAGGTCTCTGCAAGGCAATTGACTTCCTTTCCTGTTCCCCCTCCTGCCTCTGGTACTTCATACCTTTTCCCTCCAGCTACAACATCCATGTTCCCCAGGGAGGAATGGATGGCTCCCTGTAACACACCTGCCTGTCCCTGCCCAGAGTCCCACAGGGCAGTTCCTGCAGGCCCCAGCTGCTTCCGCAGCCTGCAACACCACCAGGGAGCAAAGCGCAGGGAAACCAAACGCTGCCCCATCAGGGACTGCCTTGGGGGGGCTGTGGTGACTGATTAAGATGCAGGCCTGGGTCAGGGAAGCAGAATTCCCTTTCTGCCTCCTCCATGGAGTGTTGTGGCCTTGGTTCTTGCATGCAACACAAGAGACCAGTGCTTCAGTGTTGAAAATACTTCCAGATCATCATCTTTTTCTAAAAACAAAGCCTTTGACTCTTTGTTGTACCCACTGCAAGCTAGCCACGTGTTGCCAGCTGGATTGATTCACAGGAGTAGATGAGGCACAGCTACAGAATTAAAAAAGATATTTCCTTTTTGTAGCAAACAAAACAGCAGTTGACCCAGGACGTGCTTTTATCACACACAAAAAAAACCAAAAAACCAATAACCCGAAATACAAACCAACAAAAACCACAACCAGCACATACTAAAACAAAACAAATCAATCCCCTCCCAACACCCCCAAACAAGTAGGCTACCATGTTGCAACAGCAAAATTCCCAGCTCACATCACAATGCATACCTGGAACTTATTAATGCACACAGTAACACTGCAGTTGTATTGTTGGAACACAGTGTTCATATTTCAGTTGAGATGCCAGGAGAAGAGATCTGAGCACAAAGTCTGACAGTCACAACATTTTCACATTTTTTCACATAATCATTACTTGGCCAGTGATCTGACACAGCGCTGACACTCCCTGCCATGGCCTACTAACCAGAAGATAGGGAGGGCGGGGGGTTTGCAGGAGGTCTTGTCTTTTCCTCCCAGAAAGGAAGTGGCAGAAAGAGGCAGGTTTCATAAATCTCAGGCTTCTGTAAAACAGGAGATTTGTTCAAACGTGGAGTGATGCATGGGTTCAGATCCCCTCGGGGAAACCGTCATTGCAGAGGTGGGAGAGACACTGACATCTAAAAATAACACAACTTTGGTGTCAGATGAAGCCTCTCTTTCTGAAATCTGCCCCTGGTCTGACTTCAAGAGAAAACACTCAGATCCTCAAAGACTTCTCTCCTGAGCTACAGAAAAATCTCCATTATTATTTGCAGCAAGAGGTTTGACATTTTCTCTGCACGTTCCTGATTCTAGAGGGCACGAACATTAGACCTGCACGCAGAACACAGGTATGTAGAAAACCAGTAACAGAAAGTGCACTAAGGGGAGAAGTTGTTGTCTTTTTACCAAATATTCCATGACCTATTTTGATACATCAATGAAAAAATTTATTTTAAAATTATGGTGAAAACACCAATCCTATCTCAATTAAAACACCCCGCTCGTTTCCCTGCAAGGCAGCTGGCCCTTACTTGTTGTTTCAGAGGATGACTTGATGAGCACTAAAAGGCAGAAGATACTATCAGGGCAGTGACCTCTGATGCTTTATAGATTCACAACACAGGCGCTTTATTGATATGATTTTAAAGAGCTCTCAGAGGCGCAAAATGCAGTTGCTGTAGGACTAAATAGCAGACATCCCTTTGAGAACAACAGATGGCATCCAAGGTGACTTATCTCCCAAACAGGTAAGCACTCACTTTCACTTATTTGTAAATAGCCATCATTTATCCTGCTTTGTTCAGCGGGTCCCAGCGGTGTCACCTGCATCAATGACTGAAAGGAACGGATGGCAAAAATAAAATGTAAAAGTGCAAGTTTAACTTCTTTTGCCCCTCAGCAGATCTGAGCCCTGAAGGGCTCCATAAAGAAACCTGTGAAAATAAAAAGTAATGGTACTCTTGATAAAAATTATGTGTTCCAGTAGATTCTGAATTCAGCATAAGGGAATAGTAACGTCCTTTCTTTCCTGCTGAGATTCTAGTATAAAAAGAACTTGCCTCACTAGAACATCTGGGTAAAAGCAAGTTTTGTAACTAGCCTGGATATCAAGAATGAGCATTAACAGCTTAAGTGGAGATGCACAGCTGCAAGTTACTTATTAAAATGCTTTATCATTCATTAAGTCCCAATGGCAGATTCAGAAGAGTTGGAAGACCTTCCAGGCTGTTCTTTGAAAGTGTTTCAGGATCAGCATCAGAGGCAACTCAGTTAAAGAGAAATCATGTCTCAGCTACCACAAGAAAAAAACAAACCACCAACAACCCCACAAGAGAGACCTCCCTAGTAGACATGCCCAAAGCTGATCTTCAACTCATCAGGTAGGACTGGAGAATGTTTCTCTCTGAAAGAAGATAGGTGTCTATATCAGCACTGAAGTCTGGATCAGTGGTGGACTTTGGAAGCAAACCTCTCAGCTCTCTCACCAAGTACACTTTGGTTTGCATGACACTTGTTCTTACAGCACTGAAATCAGGATTCCCCTTCAGAAGATGCTGAAGAGAAACTGCTCTCTGATAGCATACCTAGCATGCTTGGCTAATAGAGGGCATTCAGTCCATACAGCCAGAATAAAGGTAGTTTAAATTAAGCTTCTCCCCACTCCTACCAGGTCTTACCATCAATTTATTTTTTAAAGATGTGCTCCTACCTGCATACTATTGTGGCTAATGCATTTACTTCAAAGGCAGGCACTCAACCCAGATGGACCCCACATGAAGCTACTGAATTGCAACAACATTTTTCACAATGTTCAGCATTCCTTCTCATACAGAGATGGCATTCTTCCTCCTCCTTGTCCTGGGACGGACCCTGTTGCAGCCTAGTGACCTGGTCTGCATTTTGCTTCTAGGATATTTCTACATCAACCTTTCCAAGTTCCCCAATAAGACACGTCATTTATCAGATGTTTAGTACCTCTGAGAATTTGCAATGATTTGTAAGGTTAAAGCACTACACTTTTGGCAAACATCACTATGTCATGTCAGAGCAAAATTTCACTTTTCTTATACCTGAAGAATAAACTGATCAGATTATAATGATTGAGTACTTTAGTGTCACATATTCACTCCTGAAAACAATGGTAACTCCCATAATAAGATCTTTCTTCCTAAGTCTTGAAAAAGAATCACAGGTAGGAAGGAAAAGAAGGGGTAGCAACTATTTAGCTCAAATTTGCAAACCACAAGGGTCCAGCTGGCTCCAATTAGAAACAACTTGGAATTGCTACTGCCACTCCTACAGTTCATGTAAGTTTGGGTTAAAGTTGGGATTCACATACCCTCCAACTGCCTCAAGCCTCTCAAGCAAGGCCACTTATGCCAGTTTTTGCATTCAAGTTGAATATTTGGAAGGAATGAGAAAGGGAACAGTTTGATTAAAGGATTTCTACAGAAACGCATACTTACAGTTCTATCACAGGAAAAGCCACAAAGCAAAAACCAAGGAGGGAAAAGCTGGGCAGCTAGACAAAGCAGGAAGGGTATTTTGTGCTACCTGTCCAGGAGCATCACTGAAACACACAGCAGCAAGAACGAGCCCACAGACATTTCCTCACTGTGCTACCCTGGTAACATCCCACAGTTTCCCCCTTCTCTTAGCCAGCCCCTTTTCAGTGTCTGTGGAGACAGGACCAGGGGCAATGGCTGCAAGTTGGAGCACAGGAAGTTCTGCACCAACATGGGGAAGAACTTTTCCCCAGTGAGGGTGAGGGAGCCCTGGGACAGGCTGCCCAGGGGGTCTGGAGTCTCCATCTCTGGAGAGATTCCAGCCCCGTCTGGATGCCAACCTGTGCAATATGAGCTGGGGAGCTGCTCTGGCAGGGGGGTTGGACCCCATGATGTCTTGAGGTCCCTTCCAACCCCTACCATTCTGTGATTCTCTTGACTGAGTTTCATGTCCATGATCACAGCCATGGAACATCACTATTGTCCTACGCCCGGTACACTAAAACTCATGCCTAATATACTCCTGAGGAACCCTCTAAGTGTTCCCAAGGTGAAAAAAATCAATCCACCTTTTGAATGACCAGCAGGACTCAACGCCTGATAGTGTTGAGCACTTCCTGTCAAGTAATGTAAGACATCTTTCAATAGCTGAATAGTGCCCTCAGAATATTGCCCAAACCAGCAGAGACTTAAACATCTGAAAGAAGTGTCAGCCAGGCATCACCATTGCCATGATTCTGCCAAGTCACACTCCAAATTTAGGCCACTCTTTTTGTACAATTTCTGAACAGGGACTGGGTAGGAACAAAAAAAAAAAAAAGGAATGATAAGAGATTTTGTTTTCCTTAACAAATTGTTAGAGAGAGCTGAAAAAATGTTTAAGGTTTACTGATAAAAAGATATATGTTTTGGTGATAAGTTTCTGTACTGCATACAACACCTCCTCCCCCCTCCCAAAATGTTATTCATGAATTATTAGCATTCAAATTCATCTGTCAAAACGATTGTTGATGTAGTATAGAAGGGATACATTATCATCTGCTCCACAGTTTGCCTCAGAGCAATCTTGATTCAGATATTTACATAACCAAAGATTATGACATCTTTTCCAGCCCTTTTGATGTGTCTGTCAGCAAGATGTCAGTGGAATCAGATTAATTCCAGCTAGATTCTTTCCTGATACCCAAGAATAGCTGTGAGGCATGAAGCAGTCATTTTGCCAAGCAGGAAGTTTGTTTTCCAAGAAAATCCCCTGACAAATCATTTGAAGCAGAAAACACAAATACACAAGAGTGAAAAATGTGGGTTTTATTATCCTTGAGGTCCAAACTGTAGAAACATCTTTAAGAGTAGCTTAAAAGTATTAAAACATCTCCCTACACCTTACATCCAAAATCTGTTTTGTTCTTAGTCCTTGCACCACAGCGACAGACGTAGACTGTGAAAAAGTGCATATGCTAAAGGACACAGAATCGGGTCACCATTCAGGTGAATCCTGCAAAGAACTTGTCAAGGTCCACAGGTTACACAACTGAAATCCCTACCAGTGCTCCCCCCTCACATCCATTTTGCTTAATACTCTCATTCACAGCAAGAACGGACCAGAGCTTGTTGCCACTGTTGAAAATGGTCTTCTAACTTTTCACAACTGATTCAAACAACAAAATGGGCAAAGACACTTGTGCTTTGTCAACATTAAGGCTGCTTTATGCTCTTGCTAAAGAAGCTAAACTAGGCATCAACAGAGAACCAAAATCTCATAAAGGTCAATATCCAAGGACAGAATAAATTGGTGTAGAATAATTCTGTACTGGGACTTTACAGCATAAAATATAAAGAATATTTAGGAAGAATAATGTTCGTGTGCTAACTGATGCAGAAGGAAAGGAAAGGATTATTGAGTACATAATAGAAAAGGGTCAAAAAGGGCAGATTAAATGACAGAACCGAAAGAGAAGAAATGTAGTAAAAGAAGGACTGGGAGTTTACACATTTGCAGGAGAAAATAAAACCAAATCAAAAGCAATGCAGCAGATGCACTAACAAAGGGCCAGATGCAAATCCCAAACCAGGACCCTAGAAGAAGAAACCAAATGCAACATCAGGTGACTTGTGAGAAATTCTCCAAACCTTTCATTCACCTCCTCCTGCTGATGGATAAATCATGGGCCCCCTAATCCTGGAAAGGATGGACAAGAGGTGGAAATCAATCTGGCTTACAAACATTCTCATAGTTGAGCTTTACAATCCCAAATAATTTTACATTTTCCTGATTGTTTTGAAAACTTCAAATTCTTCCAGAAACACATGTCCTTTTGCTCTGACATCATTCATTCTATGCAATAGGTTACTTAGCAATGATATAGAGAGATACAGATCATGTGCTGACCTTATTTGCTTGTCCATTTATAAATATATCACTCCTGAGAAAAAACTCTTACTCTAGAAGGGCCCAAGTTAAATATCATCTCAACAGTTTTTGCCCTCAGAATTCTGTAACTACTGTCATTACCAATCACCCGTTGGCTCCACTGTCAGGTTTAAATCCTCCTCCATAATTTTAAAGCTTTTTTCTCCAGTGTACCAGCACCTGACATTATATCATGCGTACAGATGAAAGACAAAGGTATCTGACTGATATTAAATGTTGTCACTCAGCTGGGGCTGGGAGGATGCCAACTGGTCAAATTCTCCAAAATCTTTGAACAGATGCTGTGGATATTCCAGTTATTACTTCAATTTCACACTCTTCCTATCTATGCTGACAGCTGGTTTTGACAGTCTGCTCTCTTCTTCTCAGCTCTCATGTCAACCTCAGACACATAATAGCTGGGTTAGAGCTTAAACAATAGTGATTAGATTGGGAAGAGGAGGAAGCATAGTGGCAATAAAAATTAAGATGCTTCAGTAAACCTTCAAACTCTGGTCACTTCAGCTGAAAGCAACTTCACAGAAATTCATCCAGCAAGACAAAAATTATTCAGAAGACCAGAGCAGGAATTTTTTTAAGGCCTTTGGGTATCTTGTTGAGTTTTTAATCACACTAAGACTAGTTTCCACGAAGGAGTCTGATCGACCAATTCGGTCTTCAGAGTCTCAGGATTTAGATGGGTCAACACGTTATGGTACATCACCTTACCCTTGGCAGTTGTCTTCCAACTCATTTGATGCAGTTTAGCCCTCATTAACATAATGAAGCCCCTCAGCTTCACAAAACACTTTAACACAGGTAATATCAAAGAAATAATCAGAAGAAAGAGTTGTGGATCAAACCCCATCATGTTTAAACATGCCAAGTCGTACTGTATGCTGTCAGCACTAGACTGTAGCCCTACATAAACACTGCTCTCCTCCACAGTAGGGATAGCTGTAATAACTGAAATGCATTTTTACCATCTGTTAAATAATTCACACAAACAAGACTGCAGATGTATTTTTTTCCAGAAATGTTGGCTGTATATTTAAAAGGTAACCTCTACAATCCTCACATTCATAATTAGGTTTGTGGGTAGACCGAAGGAAAGAATTCCATTTGCAGAAAAGCTCAACAGATGGTATTGTGTATTAAAGTGGAAGCATGTGAAAACTATTTGAACAAATGGCAGATGTGTCTGTCAGCCTTCTCCTGTGCCATTAAAAATAAAGATTGGCATTTAGGCCATTATGCAGACTGTCAGACTTTCACAAAAGTCCTCTGAGGTTTTTCTTGGCTTAGGACCCTCGCAGGCCCAGAGGGAAGGGGAAGAGAAGGGCAGTGTGGGTCTTGCATGGTATCTAGCTTTGTCTCCCTAGCCAGTTCCACTCTCAGGTTCCTTCCAAAGGCCCCTCTTTACATATACAAATGAGATTGTACTTAGCCAGATTTCAGACAACAGGGAATGGCTCTCCATTATGGCCATCTTTCAGCATTCTTTCCTGCAAGGGTGAACGTACTGCAGATCCCGTGAAGGGTTAACACAGTTCCAAGAACACACTGCTTTCTATCTAGACTCTTCAGCCATTCCTTTAATGTGCAAAGTATACAGAAGACAAAGAGTGCAATACAGAAAACACAAGAGCTCAGTATTTTTAGGATCTGCATTCTATCACATGAAATACCGGCTTTCCCAGATGCTACCTATTGGTGATGCACCCTTTTTAGTTAAAAACTAACATTCTTTTTTTCATGGGACCAACAGTGAACTGCTCTGTATCACAGTCTGTGAAACCTTCAACCACTGCAAAAACCTACTGTCTGTAAATACATATATCCTATGACATTCTCCAAAGTGCTGACTACATCTGCTACTATTAAAGTGAGGCAGGAGTTTTTCTGTTAGTACAGCAAAGTTGGATGCCTATTCACTGAATAAGTAACAATAAAAAAAATTGTTCAGTTACAAGGGAAAATGCTGCTTAAGAAATACACATAATAAAAAGAACAATCTGTTTTACTTTGAAGAGCTTAGATCATTTTATTTTTAGGAATACCTTTGAAAGAGTCAAATCCTCTCTAAGATGCGATTGCCCAAAGCAATAAAACACATCAATATTTTCATGATAAAAAATCCATAGTTTTAAATTTAGCTGTTATGGAAGTTAATTCTTCACTAAGGCTTATCTTAGGCTTTCGTTTACCCAGAACACACGAGCTGTCTTCCCCAGGGAAGAACAGAGAGCCTGCTAGCTAGTTCTGATTAGCGAGGAATCAAAGCCTGTCTCACACTCTGACGCTTTAGGAGCCGCGTGGTCCCAGTTGTGTCTGACCTGCAATCCAGGCTCCAATTCCACACAGTGCTAGAGACTTCCTTACTGTGATAACTCTTTAAGAGTCTCTTTCATTCTAATGCATTCTGTTACTAAGAGAAACCTTGCTTAGATTCAAAATGAGAAATACCCTTCGAGCCAGCATGTGTCACAAATGCTTTCTCGTGCACGCCTGTTTTAATAACAGGGGGAAGTCTATTGGTCCAAATTCAATGCCAAAGGGAAGAGCCTGTGTGCCTCTTGGGAGGCAGAATACACTACTGTCACACAGGCTGCTTAAACTCAAGTAATCCCATTATACACATCAGGGATGTGACAGAGCATCCTGAGCAGCCCTGTCCTCGATCTACCTTTCTTTCACTCGCTCTGCAGCCTGCCAAGGCATAGACAGCCAGTGCCAAGTGAACAGCATGAAGTATAACTCTACCCCTTCACCCCCAGCCCTGGTGTGCTTTGGGGGTTCACAGATATACTGATTGCTTTTTGTGTGAGCCTCTGCAAAAGTAAATCCCTTTATCAAAGCAATCTCAGCTGAATGGAATCCCCAACTTCAGAAGCAGGGTTTATACAGAGCCCTTCTCATGACTGATACCGTGTCATCCGTCATCAGAACTTTTGGCAGATAGCTGTGCCAAACTTCTCTTCTACTTTACTGCTTCTTTCCACTTTCATGTACTCATAGTAGAGGTGAAGAGCTAAGCTTGAATGACTACTTTAATACAGCTTTTTCTCTTCAATTTTACATAGAAAATTTCTTCTCTGCTATCAACTCCAACTACTTTAGGGAAGAGCATTTAAGGCTGCAGCTAAGTGGGCTGGTTTTCTATAGTGTTAATTCTCTAAATATTCCAGCTTTCCCAGCAGGCTGCAAAGCAAAAGGATGCACAAATGTGCCTGTAAAGATAAACTGATTAAAACACTGACATCACATCTGTATCCTAAAATGGAGGACATGGAGTTTGCAGATTTTCCTGTAATTCATTCTCTGTATCACTGAATGAGAGAAAACTTTTAGTGGCTTTTGCAGCTTCAGTATATCACAAAGCAAATAACACCTAAATGCACCAACCTAAAGATCACACACAACAGGTTATTGTGCATGGACTTAAAAGTGTTAAGACTGTTCACACTAAAGCCATTCCATAACTCACCACAAGAACCAGGCCCCAGCTCTCTGTGAAGATTCACAACTAACCAGGCACACAGGAATTTTAGAAATACACTTCAGTGATTTCAGTTGTGTTGTTGGGGTTTTGGTGGGTTGTTTGTTTTTAAACAGAAAGGCCAAAATACTAGGAAATACCCTCAGAACATCTTCAATGACAGAAAGTTTCAGTAGCTCCAGCTGGTCTGTTCTGCAGCAGTATCTGCTGTTTGCTGAACAGAATGGCATAATGCAGCGTGTACAACACCAGCTACTATTAGTGTGGCTTTGCCATGGGAAGATAATTATTCAAGTAAGCACAATAAGTATTTTCAAACAGTACATTCTCAAAACAATTTCTCTTTCGAATTCACCTTAAAATTATTTGCTTTATACTGGATGACACCAGGGCTTCAAGCTCAAATCAAAAAAGAATGAAACAATGCTGGCTAAATAAGAGCAAAGTATTTTCCAGACTGAGTTTGGCATGGCTGGAAAACAGTATGAAACCTTCCTGTTAATCCTAGTTCACATTTTGAAAATATTTTCAGAAAAAGTGGTTTAACTTGATAGTATCTATGAGTAAGAAAAACAAAAGACCATTTTATTAAAAAGAAAATAATGTTACATCAACATTGTACCCATAGTATTAACAGGGGAAAAAAAAAAAGCCAAAACAAAACCCCACCCATGTAATTCTTGTACTAGTTAACTCATCACAGGCCTGTAGTTACAGGATGTTACTGTAGGATTCACAAACTTGGGCTTCATTCACATCCAAGCCAGTGGGGAAACACACACTTACTTCATTGTTTCCTGAATCTACTGTCTCAACCACCAACTGCCCATCAACAGCCAAACTATGATCTGAAAATCACAGAATCACAGAATCTCAGAATCACAGAATCTTAGGGGTTGGAAGGGACCTCAAGAGATCATCGGGTCCAACCCCCCTGCCAAAGCAGGCTCCCTATCTCATATTACACAGATAGGCATCCAGACGAGACTTGAATATCTCCAGAGAAGGAGACTCAACCACCTCCCTGGGCAGCCTATTCCACTGCTCCGTCACCCTCACTGTGAAAAAGTTCTTCCGCATGTTGGTGCGGAACTTCCTATGCTCCAGCTTGCAGCCATTGCCCCTTGTCCTGTCCCCACAGACCACTGAAAAGGGGCTGGCCAAATCCCCCTGCGTCCCAAGTCTAAGATATTTATAAACACTAATTAGGTCTCCCCTAAGCCTTCTTTTCTCCAGGCTGAACAGACCCAGCTTACTCAGCCTTTCCTCATATGGGAGATGTTCCAGGCCCTTAATCATCTTCGTGGCCCTTCTCTGGACTCTCTCCAGGAGATCCCTGTCTTTTTTATACCATGGAGCCCAGAACTGGACACAGTACTCCAGGTGGGGCCTGACCAACGCAGAGTAGAGGGGGAGGATCACTTCCTTCGACCTGCTGGACATACTCTTCCTGATGCATCCCAGGACCCCATTGGCTCTCTTCGCCACCAGTGCGCACTGCTGGCTCATAGCCAACCTGTCATCAACCAGGACCCCCAGGTCCTTCTCCACAGAGCTCCTTTCCAGCAGGTCATCCCCCAGCCTGTACTGATACAGTCGGTTGTTCCTCCCCAGGTGCAAGACTTTACACTTGCTCTTGTTGAACCTCATCTGGTTTCTCCCAGCCCAGCTCTCCAGCCTGTCAAGGTCTCGCTGGATGGCAGCGCAGTGTTCCTGCGTGTCAGCCAATCCTCCCAGCTTTGTATCATCGGCGTACTTGCTGAGGGTGGATGCTATACCCTCATCAAGATCGTCAATGAAGATATTAAACAGGACTGGACCCAACACCGAGCCCTGGGGAACACCGCTAGTCACAGGCCTCCATTCAGATTCTACTCCACTGATCACAACCCTCTGAGCCCGGTCTGACAGCCAGTTCTCGACCCACCTCACTGTCCACTCATCTAACCCTTGTTCCCTCAGCTTCTCTATCAGGATGTCGTGGGAGACAGTGTCGAAAGCTTTGCTAAAGTCAAGGTAGACGACATCCACTGCTCTCCCTCCGTCCACCCAGTTGGTGATGACATCATAGAAGGCTATGAGATTGGTCGAGCACGATTTCCCCTTGGTGAATCCATGCTGACTACTCCTCATAACCTTCTTCTCTTCCAGTTGTTTGGAGATGGCATCCAAAACAAACTGTTCCATCACCTTTCCAGGGACAGAAGTGAGGCTGACTGGCCTGTAGTTACTGGGATCCTCCTTCTTGCCTTTTTTAAAGACTGGAGTCACATTGGCTATTCTCCAATCTTCAGGCACTTCTCCTGTAGTCCAGGACCTATTGAAGATGATAGAGAGTGGCTCCGCAATCACCTCCGCCAGTTCTCTCAGCACACGTGGGTGTATCCCATCTGGACCCATGGATTTGTGTGCATCCAATCCTTTGAGTCGCTCCTGGACTACCCCTACCTCAACTAGAGGTGAGCCGTTCATTCCCCAACCACTGCTACTTTCGTCTAGTATCTGTGGGTCCCGAGAAGCCTTCGGAGTAAAGACCGAGGCAAAGAAGGCATTCAGTATCTCCACCTTCTCATCATCTCCCGTTACCAAGATACCCGCCTCATTTAACAAGGGACCTACATTATCCCTGGTTATCCTTTTACTATTCACATACCTGAAAAAACTCTTTTTATTATCTTTTATGTCCCTTGCCAGCTTAATTTCTAAGCAGGCTTTAGCCCTCCTAGTTGCATCCCTGCAGGCCCTGGCAACATCCTTATATTCATCCCATGATCCCAGACCCTGTTTCCACAGTTTATAGGTCTTCTGCTTCCCTTTGAGTTTACTTAAAAGCTCCCTGCTTATCCACGCAGGTCTTCTACCTCTCCTTCCCGATTTCTTACTCAAAGGGATGCACCTATACTGTGCTTGGAAGAAGTGCTGTTTGAATGTTAGCCAGCTCTCGCAGGCTCCCATTCCTTCAAACAGAGCAGCCCAAGGGATAGCCCCTATTTGATTTCGGAGGAGATCAAAGTTAGCTCTTCCAAAATTCAGGGTAGCTGTCCTACTTTTTGGCTTGCCTCTTCCACTCAGGATCTTGAACTCGATCATTTCATGGTCACTTTGTCCTAAGCTGCCCCCGACCTTCACCTCCCTAACGAGCCCATCCTTGTTAGTGAAAACAAGGTCCAGCACCCGCCCTCTCCTCGTAGGTTCCTGCACCATCTGTATCAGGAAGTTGTCTTCCATATGCTGCAGAAATTGCCTGGACTGCATACGACTGGCCGTATTGCTTGCCCAGCAAATATCTGGGTAATTGAAATCCCCCATAATGACCAGCGCCTGCGATCTTGAAGCTACTTCCAATTGCTTGAAAAATGCACTGTCAACCCACTCCTCTTGATCAGGGGGCCTGTAGTACACGCCCACGACTACATCACACATACTGGCCTGCCTTTTAATTCTTACCCACAAGCTCTCGACAAGTGGTTCGTCCCTACCCAGCTGGAGGTCAATACACTCTAGGTGCTCTCTAACATAAAGAGCAACTCCTCCACCTCGTCTCCCTAGCCTATCTTTCCTAAAAAGCACGTAGCCATCCATGGTAACATGCCAGTCATCCAGGCTGTCCCACCACGTCTCAGTGATTGCAATGAGATCGTGGCCCTGTGACCGCACAAAGATCTCCAATTCTTCTTGTTTGTTCCCCATGCTACGTGCGTTTGTATATAGGCATTTTAGTGGGGCAGCAGATGCAGATATCCCCAATAGCTCACAGCGAGTTTTTCGATAGGGGATGGGCAAAAGCGGCTCCACTGAGGAGTTCACGGGGTAATCCACAGAGTTATCCCTACTCTCATGTGGAGCAACATCCCCAAGTCTGCCATTGTGTTGTTGGCATTTATCTATTTCCTCCATCAACTCGTGCTGTGACTCCCAAAGCACCTGCCTTACCCCAGCGGCCTTTGTAATATCCCCTTCCCCCTTCCTAACTAGTTTAAAGCCCTATCAATGAGCCCTGCCATCTCCTGAGCTAGGATCCGCTTTCCTCTATGGGACAGGCGAGCCCCATTAGCAGTACTCATGTCCGGAGCAGAGTACACCATCCCCTGGTCAAAAAACCCAAACTTCTTGTGCAGGCACCAGCCTTTCAACCACTGATTCAATTCATGTGTTCTCCTGACCCACTCTGAACCCCACCTCCCACAAGTGGGGATAGAAGAAAATATTATTTGGGCACCTGTCCCCCCAACAAAGCGCCCTAGGTCACGAAATTCACTCTTGATAGTGCGCAGGCTACACTTTGTGATTGCATCCCTGCCTGCTTGAACTATCAACAGTGGGTAATAATCAGAGTGACTCACCAGCCCTGGGAGCCTTCTGGTAATATCCCTGACCCTGGCTCCAGGAAGGCAGCACACCTCCCTACGTGTAGGGTCTGGTCTACATATGGGGCCCTCCGTCCCACTGAGGAGGGAATCCCCAACCACAACTACCCTTCTTTCTTCTTGCTTTGCTGAGGCAGTCACAAGGCGTGCAGATACTCGCCTCGCTCTGGGCTTTCGCTTCCTCTGAGGTAGAGGGACTGTATTCATCTCCTCACATACCTCCTCTTCAACTTCCAGGGCTCCAAACCTATTGCATATGGGGACCTGGGGGAGCGGAGTAGGTAGGCGGGGGGAGTGCCTATGGCAGCGAGTAGGGACTGCCTTCCAGACCTCCACAGGGTTTGGGTCACTCCCATTTACCTGGCTAGGGCTGGGCAGGGGGACCGCCTTCAGTAGTGTGGAATCTACCTGGCACTCTTCCCTCTTGGATGCCAGGGAGCTACACCACCAAAATCAGACACTAAGTTGGACCTAATTGCAGTGATTACTAAGAACCAGTTATCACATGCACCCACAGCATTTCAAACAAGACCCTTTTTCTTCCTACAAAGTTTGTGAAGTGACTGGGAAGGCAGAGCAGGCTACCTGAGGGTATTCCCACAGAAGCACTTACCACCAGCAGACAATGCTGAACCAGACCGGTGCTTTGGAACACCAGAATGCTTGGAGAAACCATGTGAGAATGGACCTCTTTGCCACACTAAACAGATGTGCCTCCTTCCTCACTGAAGAAGAGGCATTGAAATACACTAATAATGGGAGAATAAAGCATAAACAAAGTTGTTCTAATACAAATAGCTGATCAGGCAGCTGAGAATTAACTTTTCCACAAAGCCAGGTCATCAAATGAATACAGTACTGATGGTCATCACTTACAACTAACTTCACATTACATCATCTGGACAGCCCTAAAAGGAGTTGATATGAGTACCAGCAGGAGAAGAGTCTCTGACAAACAGTGAAATGCTAACAGACAGTTCTGTAAGGGAAATCTTCACTGCCACTGCCTGCGTGGGTCAGAGGATTTTTATTTAAAGATCATATTCCTCACATTGCTAACAGTCTTGTTTCTTTCATTTGTATTAAATTCACTCCAACAAAACAAAAAACAAACAAACAAACAAAAGAATGACACACCAAAAAAATCTTCCAGCCTCTTCATGATCAAACTCCCATGCAGGCTCTCCAGGTGAAATTTAATTTCTGAAAAATATTTGTTTCCTATTTCTGAAGCAAGTTACATTTAACACATCCCAGTTAACAAATCATGCCTCTAAACGTTTTACAAGAATGAAATCCTATTCAACTATTTGCAACGTTACTTATCTACCCAAATGGAACTTAAATCATCACCTTAAATCCTGTGAGCATGCCACAGTGATGTACTGCACACTGACAATGTTTGGGTTTGATGCTGTTTTTTATACTAAACCCCACATTACACTGGCTATTGATCCAGCAGAAAGCATGATTGATTTCCCACTTGGCTTTGCCTTTGCCATTAAACAGAGAAAGACCCAGCAAATGGCTCTCTTTGTAAGGTGTCTTAGTACATGAAAATCAGTGCCTACTCCTTAATTACTGACAGATGGCTAAATTCTAACTAGAAGCTATTAGGCCAGTAGGAGAAATTCACCGGAGAGTAGACATGTATTAGATACAAACTTAATAAGCCTTCTGAAAGAATTAAAGCTTCTGACAGTAAACATTTTTGGCAATTGAATTCTTCTATTCCTGTTCTTGTATCTGTTGAATTTAACCAGCTCTTGACACAGAGCTTTAAGACCTTCTGCTGTATGACATAATAGCTACCAGGCTGCTTTTGACACCATATACGTCCTCAGTTTGTCTGCATGAACATACACTGGATACAGAAGCTTGGCATGGAGAAAACTTTGCAGTACAACTGAGAGGCTACTGATGATGTGAGCAGAGCCCAGGAATACTACCATCTAGGTCACTAATGTGTCATCAGAGAACCACCTGCCCTACTTGAAGAAGGTAAAAGAGAAAAACAAGACATTACAACAAAAATTGAATCATGTCATTATGTTAATTTTCCACTACAGCTCCAAACACCAATAAATACATAAATAAATAAACAGGAAGAAGAGGCAACAGTATTTTTCTAACCTGATTTTCCCCAATACCTGCCTGGGCTGTGAGCAGAACAACTCTACAATTCATGGAACAAAACTTAAGAACATTTCTCTAACCACACAAACTAATAAATCCTGATACTGCATTCTCTACTGTTAAGGCTCTAGTTTCATGAGATTTGAGGGAAATTTAAAATCAGGGCAAGTCCTTTAATTTTCTAGTAATTATACCACAACATTTTCATAGCGGGTAACAAGAGCTAAATTTGGAATTACCCTTGAACTCGTAACAGTTTCAGTTACTGAAGAAAAAGGCAGTTCCTCCAGTGGTTAAACCTACGATTAACTTGCACATTTAAAGAAATGTATTTATATTTATTTGTAGATCCATAAGAAGATGATGAACGTTACTGAATGGGCTTACAGGGAAACAATAGTATTGCACGACAGTGCATCTTTCCCACCTTGTCACATCAGGAGGTTCACAACAAACGGAGGGAGAAAGGGAAAGAGAAAAAAGTCAGAAAGCTTCCCTCCTGAGAGGAATCAGTAAGAAAGGAATGAATATAGAGAGTATATTGACATGACAGTGGATCAAATCCAATTCAGAGCTTCACACCAGAATTTCCTATCCCTTATCTTATTTACCTGTCAACACAAGGGTATCTTAAAGCCACCACCAAACAGCAAAGTTAATCCAAAAGACAGAAGTAGTCTCACGTAGCTCAAGGTAAGAAAGATACAATAGAACATGGAGCTGATACACTTCACAGAAATGGATTATTTTGCACTAGATTTTCTCAGACCCTACTATAACATACAGTCCTTTCAGACAGAAAAATAATGGTGTTGGATGGACATCTTTCAAGTAGCATTCACTTATTTCAATAAGGCCTTCCCAAGACATCCAAACCTGCTTACTGTCTCCCTTTATAAAAGGTATTATTCTGCCAGGTGGTTTATCCAGACTCCCACAAGCTTTAATTATCTCTTCACTTAATGAGTACAGTAGCTGATCTAGATTTATTGCAGTAGCTAGAAGCTTGTGTGAATAAAATATCAGTTCTGTTTGTGATGTGGCAGCTATCTTTGTTTGCAGACTCTTCTAATTACTTCCAGGTCATTAGGCCCATCTCCAGCAGATATTTTACTGTCATTAGAAAAAGTGGTGTAATGACACTAAAAAAGTCATTGAGTACAGAGAAGGGGAAAAAAGAGAAAAAGGACAGGAAAGGTCAAAGTAAGGGTCAACCCTGTTAACTCCAGCCTGGATTACAGATCGCAGAAATCATGCAGAAAACTTGGCACAGATCCTATGACACACCCTGGGAATCAACAGCTTACACGGGCACGTGGCACAGTGGAATTTCAGCTTATCAGTCACCATATTAAGTCATTTGTCTTATACAGATTTGTTGAGGTTAAATGATAAGAATAGGTTAAGCTGCTCACCAGTTCAAACACTGAGTTCTGTGATAAATATGCACACATACACCTACATGTCTGTGTGGCATGCACACATGTCAGAACTGACAGAGGCTAAAATTAGCAAATATGCCTGTACCTGGCCAAAGGCAGCATTGGATCAGGTCTAATTTTGCTCCATTTCACTAGCAACCAATATTTTTAGAGGCAGGAATCCAAATGCACATTTGCTACATCTTCTCCCATGTGTTCCAGAGACACTCTGTTGAGGCAGAAACCCTGGCTGCTCTAATTGCTTGTTCCACTTGTTCACCGAAAGATTGCCTCTCCTACCAATGTTATCTTGCACCAGTCCATCCACTCTCAGTCCTGTCCTGAGTCGTTTGTTTGTGATATATTTTTAAAAGGTATAGCCACAGGTATTTCAGCCATAATTAGATTCTGCCACTTCAGCTATCCAGTCAATGGTTGTGATTGTAATTCCAAAGGAAGATTTCCAAATGCATTGTCACAGAACATCTAAAAGAGTGCAGTTTAACCTACATGTTCAATTGACCACTTATGCTGACAGCCCTAATTGTTCACAAGTGGACAAAGCTATGCATTAAAACGTCTTTTGGCATTGTTCTAAATCAAAGGATAATCTAACTTCAATCACCATGTTTGAATTTGCAAACTAATTGCATCTCTTCCGTTTCCTTTCAAGAGGAATTGTTCCTACAATTTAAAAGATTGCCAACACACTCTCTGAGAAATACTGCATTCCTTAAAAACAGTAAGGTGTCATTACATACTCCCAGAAAAGGAGTCCCACAGCTTCATGTTAAGTGTCAATTTTCAAGAGGATGCTGAACCCCCCGCAAGGTGCATAGTACTGCTTTGCACTCCCTTCAGTCAGGTATGTAGAGATATAGTTTGCAAAGGTGAAATGAACATAGTAAAAACATGCTGTTTGCAGCTTGGGACTTAAACTTAAGTAAGAAGTGAAATAAGGAAGATTGAAAGGGCAAAATCTATTGAAGAATGTGTTTTCATGCTATGCCTAACCTCACAATTACTGCAACTCATCACTTGAAGAGGGTATACGTGTGAAAAATTTCCTTGTACAGTCTGCATTTCCATCTCTATGTTTTTTTCATCCAGCCCCTCTCTATTAGGCAGATATCCCCTTAAGCTCAAGATTGTAATTTTTATCTTTTGAGATAAAACTTTCCCCAATAATAACAAAGTCCTGGGCTGATTAGCATAGGCAGTACATGGAGTCCATTAGGTTTATTTTCCAAGGTGTGTTTGTGCACTATTGCTCTTTGATTCATCTGCATTTGGTAGAAAATCATAATGGGAGCACAAGTTTGTACTTTCATTTGTAGAGTTCCCATTCTGTTCAAGGGTGTTCTGACAACAAACACTGCTCCCTTTCTCTCACATGATTTTAGCTCCCCCAAAATTGCTGCACTGGCAAGTGATGGCAGTCACCATAATACAAAAAACCCAAAAAAACCCAAAAATCCAAAAAACAAACCCAACTGCATCTTTCACCCCTTAAAAGAACTGCCAAGTAACAGTCTGTGTACTTACATTTCATAATTCAGTGGAGAGACAGGATGTGGTCAGTGAATAGAATTCCCCATATTAAATACACCAAATCAGCATATAGACTGTAAAATGAATACTACTATAATTTCTGAATCAGCCATCCCACTTCATCACCCAGCAAGTGATCATCTAAGGATCACTGCTATTCACATGAAGCTATGAAAAATACTGTATGTTATGTGCCTGCTGCACTAGCCACTGTATGACAAGTAAACAAAGGTTTACAGAGTAAATCAGGTAAGCCAGAGGATGGGGAACGCAGAAGGAACTGCCCTGTGGGGTGACAATGGAAGTGGTAGGTCACTGCTGCACCAAGAGGAAACGGTTTCTATCGGGGTTCCCCAGGAACACTATGTATTTTACATACTGGTTTGTTCACAAAGGCCAAAGACAAATACAGATTTGTCTCAGCACTTCCTCTTCTCCCAAAGTCAGCAGCAGCCTTCACTGGGCTTTGCAACATTTACCATACTGTTCTTCCTGTCCTTTTACTCTCCAGCTCCCTCAGGGCTCGGGCAGCAGGAGCTCCAGAGCTCTGACAGCCATTTAGGTCCTTTCTCAAGTCTCAGCCTATACTTTCAGATTTAATTCTAATTCCTCAGAGACTGAGATTGTACTCCTGGAGATAATTCCTTAGATCTGTTTCTTTTCTCTGCAGTACTCCAAACAGGAGCTACTTGATAACCTTTCCAATTCTTCGTTTACCACTACAGGTCACTAGAAGAGAAGAAATGGTCTTCCTTGCTAGACATATATTTTACAGTATCACAGGCACAATAAAATGATTCATAATCACCTAGCACTACACTGGTCTTTCCTTTGTCCCAGACACTGAAAGATGTATTTTCTATACCGAAAAGATGGGAAAGATACTGAAAATGCATTCTTCAGTTCAGAATCTCAGTTCTTTTTGGTATTCTTTGTGTGTCCATTCACTTGCAGGCTGCAATGATTATAAATCAAACAGCATCACACTCAATTACATGCTAAAGTCATAGTTTAAAGTATAAATAACCATATACATTTAAGGATGCCTTGGCAATGCTATAAAAACGTAAAATTTCCATGTTCTAATCAGAGATGCCCTAGCAGAGAGTTAGGCAAGTGTCTCTCACCATAGGCTATTAAGAAACCACTGAAATGTGAAGTAACTCTTCTTGGAAAAGGAATTTAATAATACAATCTTTATAATGCTGGGGAGTTGTCAAGCCATCATAGATGGCATGCATTCTGTTCTTTCTTCCAAGCTAAATATGCATTAGAAAAATGGTCACAAGATAGGAGTTATTACTAAAAAACATTCTGTTTCAAAGAAAATTTATGTTTGCACTCTGCTAGATACACCAGATTGGATAATTTATCTCCTTGGCAAAAAGTGTTTGTGTCACTCATTTCTTTTTTTGAATCTTATACCTCTTATTAAACAGTCTGTAAATCTTAAATAGCAGAGCCTCCCAAAAGCATTTAATCCAGAAAGAACTCACATTTTGTACCTGAATGGTAGCTTCAATCTCAAAAGAAATCTGATGTAATATGATAAACTCCCAGTTATTGTTATCTATGCAACTTCTCTCACAAAAACATCCAAGAAATAAAGTATTAACTAAAAAAACATTTCTAGAAGGTATAACCTATGCTTTTGACCTTGGGCTTTCAGTAACTGCCTTGCCAACAAGGCATGCAGCTGCCACTGAAATAGTTTGTATTACATTTCAGAGTCAAATCATTGGATTTGCAAGATACCATCTTCTGTCTTGACTCTGATCAGTTTACTCAGTTGACTACAGTACGGCAGCCTTAAGACAGTAACAAACATAAGGATACAGGAGCCCAACGCTGACTATAACTTTGTTTCCCATTCTTAAGCAAATCATTTAACCAGTGATGTGAGCAGGATACTGACCCAGTGTTTTTCTCCTTTCAATTCAATTTTCCTGCCAAAACCTAAATTAACAGCTTTACCTTCAAACCTAGCAGGTGTTCCAGCTCCAGGGTCCTTTCAGACCACACAACTGCGGTCATGTAAGCAAGTGACAGGAATAACTTGGAATTTTAAATAGTGTGGAGTTAGATGTCAAGTTCTTAATTTTTCATGCATTTGCTTCAGACTAATTTAAAAATCCAGATGGAAAGACACCAGCAAGTAGTGCACTGGTAACACCCTGCCGCCAGAAAGGTCTCTTCAGAGGTTTCTTCACAGTCTAGAATACCTCTTGGAAAATGATGAGGTGATTAAGTTTTAGGAATGTAAGGAATACAGAAGATTATAAAATTAGATACTTCGAAAATGAGATAAATGGAACTTCTTTATCTTAACAACTCATGTCATTTTACTTAATAGTATCAAAATCTGTGTCATAAGTGCTGTAATTAACACAGCAGAATCTTTGACAAAAAGAAAACATACAAGAATTAGAACAACCATCCAAATCCTGCATCCCTATCCTTATAAAATTAAGTCACTGTCTTTGTCTTGTAAAAGATTGGCTCCATCCCTAATGCTGATTCCCATGTGCTTAACTGGGTTCAAAAATGGAAATAGTTCTCTACTTGTTTCAACTTGAATGAGACATCTCAAGGCCACTGACTTCACTTCAACTGAAGAGCAATTGCACAAACTCAGGTTATGCAGGATCAGAAGTCTCTAGCAGGACAAGAAAACAAGTGCACAGATCACTGAAACCACCTGAAAAACAACCATCTCAGATGGTCAAGAAGAGAGATGAATGATTAATGCAATCCTTCCTGCCAACTGCTTCCATGCAAGAAGAACCTCATGTGGGAAATGAGAGAGGCGTTATTCACAGCACCTAACTTCAAGCCTCAATTTATATGTTGAAGGTGGGGTCTGGAACTTGACAAAAAAATGCTGTTCAAATGCTCTAGAAAAGCACCAAACCTGCAAGGTTCTCAGGACATCTGATCTCCTAACCTGATCATGTACATTTGATTCTTACCGTGTATAAATAAACATCCTTACTTCAAACCCTTCCTGTCACAAAGACAGACAGATAGAAAGAACTCTAACAGGCTGCTGACCCATCTAGCTGTCCCCACTGCCTTTCAGCACTAGGAGCCACCATCCTAAATCAGCAGTCTGGAAAAACCCTAAAGCCACTAACAAAATATCAAAAAAATCAAACAGAAAACAGAATTATATAACCAAGAAGCTGTCTTCCCATGCACTCAGAAAGACATCAGATGATTTGTTAGATTAATACAAAAAATGCAGATCAAAATGTCACATTGTTCAGAGATTTGTGGTCCTCAAATAAGCATGATGGTCTATATTGTGGCTATAACTGTTGCATATCATGAAGAAATTATTCTTAAAAGGAAATATAAATTGGGAAAAAGGCTCATATTAATCATTACAAGAGTTGTTATTAAATATCTAATTAATTTGTTATTGTTAGTAAATATCTTTAAGGACTAAAGTAGCTATTTAGGTTAAATGATATATTATTATGCCATGATATATAATGCTTGTATTAACAACGTGCTTAAGTCTGCAACTAAACATATTAACTGTGAGGCATGTAACATGAAGCCAGCAAGAGAGAAAGCTTTCAAACTCCCTGTTTTTGCTTTTCAATTACAGTTCTTCAGTCACCCCTTCAATAACTTAAGGGAATCAGCATTTCAAATTCACTTACACATGTTTAGCTCCTAAACTTTAAATAACATGGAACAGGTCAAACTCTGTATCAGTTCATCTATTATGCAGTACAGAAACTTTGGCCAGCCAATTTTTATCTGGTTCTGTAAGTCCACTCCTCTCCACATGCTAGTTTCACTGAAGGACTATGAATCAATCACTTCTCCTAAGTAAGTGATTTTGAGTCATTTCAGGGACACTGAGCAATTGCAAAGGATGTTCCAAAGCAGGTATTATTACTCTTTTTCCTCCTTCAAAAATAATTAGGTCTGAAATACATTACTGTAATGGTTCAGAAGTGTTGCTTTCTACCAACACCTTTTTGATCACTGATACGTTCATATACATCTCATATATAGTGTACACTAACGTATGTGAATATATAATGATGAACTATATGGTATATTTTATGCTGATTAGTACGTTTTTGGTATAATTCCTGATAGGGAGAAGCCAAATTTATATTTGCATTTAGAGCTTAGATGGAGTTCCTACAGAACCAGGGTTTTGGTTGAAGCTTACATCTCAAAAAACCTTTCCAGACTTCTGTATCATGAAGTTTCCCATTACTACCCAAGCTGAGTTAAAATTACCCAGAAATGCGTAGCCTATTGAGACTTACTGCCTAAATATACAAAAGGTTCAATCAGATAAATTACTGAATCTTATGGGTTTACGTTTTTTGCACAGAGTATATTAGACTACTGCCTTTTACAATATTTAATTATACAATTCTATCAATTATCCTGAGCAAATATGCAAATACAGCCGTAACTGCTTCATGCAGTGTTTTTAGACTTAGCATTCATTCAAAACTCTGCTAGACTGTGTAGCATATTAAATTCATTTTGCAAACACAGCAATTGTCTTACCTAAGAAAACTGTTCCTTATAATTAAAACATTTGCTCTTATTTGGCACTTTTCCCTCTGTAAGTTGAATTAAAAGGCTAGAAAAGGCTCCCCTGCAGTATTGATAGGTCTCGTATCTGGGGGTGGAAACACATGTTCAGGACTGGGTTGTGGTTTATTTCCCCCTGAAAGTGAGAGATATAATTAGCCATCAACAAAACTGTATCTTCTGATCTCATCCACACTACGACTAATAGGCTTGTAATACCCATTGCCACAAGATATTACTGGAACCATGGGCTCGGTGTTATCACAGACAGACTGGGTACCTGCACAGAAAATGAGAACTCCATTTGCAGGGACAGAACAAAGAGGCAGCAAGCTTTCTGGAAGTGATTCAAGCTCCCATAGTGACATGGGCTTGCCTGACACTGTTACAGAGCTGCCTATGCCAAGATACATCTAGGATGCTTCGGATTCATCTTGAGATTATATTCAACTGCACTGAACTGCCTTTCCACCAGCAGTTGGTAGAAATCAGATGCACCTATCCAGTATTTCACTTTCTCTGAACCCAACATTAATGTGTCACCAGGTATCCCTATACAAAAGCAGACACTTCCTAAGCATTCATACACCAATTTGCTGTGTCCATCCCTGGATTCCCTGCTGCAGCATTCTCATAAAGAGAGCAGAGAATTTAAATGTGAGTGGAAACACCACTACATTCGACAGGGTCCCTACATGCATACTGAACTGCTGTCAAAATCCATGTTTTCAGGCCCACAGCACAGGTACCTGGCAATGTGAGTTTCAGAACCTTCCTTTTCCAAAAGACTAAGTTCCATTACTGGAGATGGAACACTGAGATAAATACCCAGCAGAGTAAATAAACTCCCAGTACGATCTGATACAGCAGTCAGCATAGTAATCAGCAAACACAGTGCACTCCACTAACAGCATTAGGTTATCCATATTAGAATTAAGCTCAAGGACAACTACCTTCTGCAAAGCAATCACACTGCTAAATAACACGCAAGCGGCATGGTCGGGTGGTATTAACAGCTTAGCCCACACTGCATTACCAGCTCAAATTAGCAAAAACATCCAGGGTTTAATCTGCATCTTGAGAGCTATAACATGTTTAAACTATGTACATTCAGTGGAAGAGCCTTGTAATGGTGTGGAGCAGGTCTGCAGGGTTGTTTAAACCACCACATCTGCTTTAAATTCTGATATATTTTATTGGCATTTTTCTTCTGTCTTCAGGGAAGCCTGTGCCTGGGTATGTTGAGGGGTTTTTAAACAAAATTTTTGAGCAGCTTTTTAAAATGTTAGAAGCATATACAGCTTTTCTAAACAGTTCAAAATGGACCTGCACTTCACATAGGTCTACCAGTTCCATATTTATGCACAACTGGCAACTAATTAAAGGGCAATTTTATGGTGAAAATGTTTATTGGAGTACCATGACGAGAAAATTATTCTTCATAGATTGAAAACCATTGTTTAACTTATTGAAAAGCAGATTATTAATAAACCTGTTTATCAACAAACAGTAATGTAAGATGCTGTTTTAAGAAATGGATCTTTTAAGCACAAACAGCATTTTCACCACTGAAGATAAAACATAAAACTTTAAAGCCAAGATGCAGTTTTGGAATTCTACTATTTCTCTTTCCTTTTATAATCCATAGCTGAAAGCTAAAATAAAAGTCAAAACCACTACAAGCATGTAATCATACATTGCAACTGCATCCTGAGCAGCCTAAAGTGTTTGGTGGGCTATATTTGGAACATAGCACATTGTCAAGAGCACTTCCTGTTCTTATCACAATAGCTTTGTAGCTATTTAGGGAATTTAGTCACTTGGACAAGTCTTTGCACATAAATAAAATATGGAAGCATGAAAGAGAAAGCATTTCTGAGGCTTTTAAAAGAGATGAGATGAAACAAGGTATTTCTCCATGTTATGGGTTCTGTGTACTGAAAAGTACTGTTAGTTTTTTCTTTATAGGCCAGTATTTGTGTTTATCAAATTAGAAGACAACAAGGTCTAAATTCCTTTATTTTTTCCAAACAGTCTGAAATGGTACACTTGTGAAAGCCACAGAGGCAGTAACAATGAAAGGCCTCACTCAGAGGGCATTCCAGTCAATGGCTGTGTCCTGCAAGACAGGAGGAGACTGAACATCTCCTCTTTGGGAGCTGGGAAGAAGTGGAACTACACGTCCCAAAAGAACCTTATCCCTCAAAACAAAAAAATACCGTGGAAGTAGAGTTGACCGCAGATTTCACCCTATAAAAGCTCTCCCTCAGTTTTGCACATTTTTAGGTGTTCAAATGCTTAAACATCACTGATAGAGCTCTAGAATCCTACTCCACTTTCTAGACCACACAAGAACAAACATTTTAGAGAACTGACCTGAAACCTGGGGCCACCTGAAACATTTTAATTTGTGAAAAGATAGGCCACTGGAACATTTCATACAGTTATAATAAAATAGGAGAAACTTGTTTCCTTTTTCAGGTACACTGAATACTTTTCTAGAGTTCAAAGACATACTGTAACACAAATACTTTTTGAATAATTGATTAAATGATTCAATTATCAATGCAGTAATTTAATTTTTGTGTTGTGCACAAGTGATTGAAAAGGAGATTTGACATTATCACAAGTAGTGTATGTGCCACACTAGATAAGTCTCTCTGGGGAGTGAAACGTTTTATGAACAAAGTCATCTCATTATCATTAAAAAAAAAAAAAGCAGAATTTCTTTTATCATTGGGTACTTCAGAGTCCAAAATATCCATCACCCTACGGTAATAAACACAAACACAGATGAGTATCCCTGAATTTCAACCTTTACCTTGTTTTATATATACATGTACACACAAAGCAGTACTATTGCCCATAAACCTATCAAGAGGCCAACTGCATAGGTGGCAAAATTTTTACTTGTTTATTGTTGTTTTTAACTCCAGTACTTAATGTTGGTTTTTTGTGTCCTAGAACAAGGTCTAATGTCATTACAGATTTTAGAATGGAGACAACTGTGGGCTTACCTTTCTCATTGCAGTGCTCTGTTTCTAAATGCCTTGAGTCAAAGTGGGAATATTCTCAAGATCAAGGCCTAAGAATGTAGAGCAACAACAGTTCTTGTCTTTTTTTCTCTTTGTTTATCAACAGCTGTAGTTGTCCACTGAGCACACTTCTGCTCTTACTGCAGCACAGCACATGCTGAAGCTATGTACTCCTTCCAACAGGATCACTGTGAATTAAACTGTGCTTATTACACCAAAGACCTTTTACTCAAGGTAATTACTTGAATCTCCATCAAATACTAAAATCACTTATGTCACTGGAAAGAAGCCATTGACAATACTGGGCTTTGGATCACACCATATGTGAGGTTTCCATTATATGTCACATCATGCTGATTTTCCTCCCCTGATGTTTTTCACAATCTTCTATGATGCTTTATTACTATCCATTACTACTATCTGTAGCAATAAGAAAACTATTCAAATATAATCAGGTATCTCCTTGCTAAAATAATGAAATTACTAGATTTTTTTTCCCTTGCTCAAGGTAATAATTTGTTGCATAATAATACACATATGTGAACAACATTGAGACACAACAGCCATTGCCCTCTTTAATCCTAGCTCATTGCATGAAGGCAGCATTACTCCTATGTCAGCTTGCAGTGTTATCAGATTGCACATGCATACCAAAGAACTCATTCAATTAGGACATTAATGACTTCTTTAAATCATTACTAGTACAATGTGGTGATGTATTAGTATTTGTATGTGTAAATAAATTCAATTGATGAGTTAATTGCACAGAAACATGAAAATTAAACAAGTAATTTAAATCACAAAGAGTTCAGAAATAAAAAGCGTGTTTGTAATGCAATTACTGTTTTAATATGCTAGTAACTTTAATAAACAGGATCTTAATTACATGGCAGGTCAAAAAATATTTTAATTAATAGAAAAAGGAACCTTTTGCTGCTAAACTACAGAGTCTAGCTGAGTTTAGAGAAAATGATCCATGTAAATGATATCAAAATGCCACTTTCTACAATAATAAATAAGGACTTTTTAATAGAAATGCATCTCCAAAGTGGTCCAAATGATTGAACAAAGCCTGACTGAAACTAATCACGCTACAATCTACATATGACTGAATCATACATTCACACCATGCCCCCAAAAAGCTTTTCAGAACTGCAAAACAAGTGCTAGAATGGTAATATTTTAATATTAATCATCGTAAATGAATCTCATATTAATACACTGAACAGCGCTGCTGCTCAAAATGAAATGAGTTGTACTGAGGTGATGACTCATGAAAAAGGCCATCTCTCCTGTTATTGTGTGATTGTGTGTCAATTTATGGGGCACTGAGATCTATGAGGAGTGCACTCAAGGTCGCCCAATTCCATTCACCAGACTTCCTCTCCTCTGTCCAGTCGCAGTGCTCACTGGGAGGGCCTGCAGTGGAAGGGCTCCTGGGCAGGGGGCTGAGGGATCATTACCAGCAGCCATCAGATTCACTGAAGATCTGAGCAAAGATCTTACAGGCAGAGGGTCGTATTTTTGTTCAAGTCTAAAGGACAACTAGCACCCATTAATCTAGAAATCTATAACCTGAGCAACAAGAAAAAGCCCCAAAGCTGAAGAAAAAACTCTGCCTATGCATTGCAATAACTTTACTTGCTAGCTTGAAATTTAAATTCTAAATCTAGCTGCTATAAAGTGCTATACTGCTGAGACTTAGAATAGACTAAATGTATGAACCAGCCCCTTAAAAACGT
The DNA here is from genome assembly GCF_964237585.1 of Gallinula chloropus. Classification (NCBI taxonomy): domain Eukaryota; kingdom Metazoa; phylum Chordata; class Aves; order Gruiformes; family Rallidae; genus Gallinula; species Gallinula chloropus. The sequence goes on along the minus strand of NC_140095.1, from coordinate 4,075,114 downwards.
GATTTTCACTAAGCTGAAGCCCACAGCACAGACCAATGCATGCTGCACGTTCTCTCAGTGAGCAAGTATGAAACGTCACCATCCCACTGCATTAACCGTAGAGCAACTACACCTTAAAATCCAGATCTCCCCCAAAAACCTCAAAATCAGAGGGCACAGTAGTAACCATCTGCATCACCAGTTGGATAAAATTTCAACAGCAACTACTGTGCACATTTAACTCCTGTACTGAGGAAGCAGTAATTCCCTCAGTAATTGGGGGATGCAATTCCAACCCAGGTAGCAAAGACAAAGCCATTACTTGTCTGCTTTTCATTTCCAAGGAAAGTCTCTAACATGTATTCCTTTATTGAATCCACAGTCCAGTAAATTAATTATGAAGCTTACAGGAAGAAGTGGCTAAGAGGATTTCCCTAAGAAGTATTTGCCTAAAACCCCTACAGTAAAGTCTGAATATAAAGAAGTGTACAGAGGAAAATGTTTTCCTACACATATTTATGCAGAACCATTATTGTCCTATCTTGTGGCACATGATATTAAACAACTTGAACAAAAAAAATCATCCCCAAAAGCCACAGAAATGCAATTATCACCTTTAAAAAGCAGTAACAACAAAAAAATCCCAAATGTAGAGCTCTAGTCCCCAGAGACAAACAGTTAGTTAAAAACCTTTTTTTGTTGTTAACAGACCAGGTAATCTACTGGGATTTTCTAACTGTCTTGAAATTCGGTCCTAGGGACTTCCCTCTGGTCACACAGGAATTAATCATTCTGAACACTTCTCATTTTTTACAAACCAGTAAAGAAAAACATGTTAAAAGTGGAAATCAATTAATGACATTTTTACAATATGCCACACTGCCCATAATTGGATTTGCTCGTGGTTTTAGGATTTATTTTCTTTCACTCCCTAAGAAAGAAGAATTTATTTACCTGTTCCCTCAGAGCTGCCTAGAGACAGGGAAACCAGGCAGAAGGGAAACTGCTTGTCACACCCCCAGGAACTTAGCACTGCAACAAATGGCACAGGGACCCCTGAGACCTTCACAAGGTCTCATGTGTATTAAGAGATACACATCTATCTCTTCACTCTTTCCTTAAAGAAACGGCAGTAGGGTAGGGATACTAGGCTGGGATGAGTGGGATAGCAGGGTGGGGTAAGGATGGGGACAGTTAAGAAAAGATGGAGGGATTCACTGCTTTTCTGTCTGTGTTCTAACAGCACGTGACACAGCAGCACTGCTGGTACCATTAACAAGAGGTGGATCATGGGTACCTAAAAGTGTCACCCTGAAGTCCCGCAGGGATGAGCATTCACTACTCCACTGACTTCTCAGTGCGCGTCTCCAGAAAAAACAGCCTCCCTACATCTCCTTACAGCACTCCTATTACACCCCTGCCATAAATCAGAGTATATGTGTGCTATTTCTGTCCTTGCCTGACTTTGAAATCACCTGCTTATCTTCCAACAGCATAACCATAAACGGCTATTCAGCAGCCTCTGTTGCTTTCAACATTTCCACGCAGAAGATATGACCAGGGGTGGAAAATGACTTCATAGTATGTACTTTTACAGCTAGAAATAGTTTTTCCTACTTTGCATTCCAGCAGAATAATTAAGAGGTCCCAGAACTCCACGCAAAAAGGAAAGGGATATAATGAACACACAAAGGTAAAAATTTTAGGTAATATTTTTAAATTCCTGAAGCCCAGCACCCACATAGCTTTGGAAAGCCCTCCTGTGGCTTTATTTACCTTAGCTACTCCTGTGCCATCAGCCCATGGCCTGTTACAGAGAGTCACTCTGTCCCCAAACACAACCATGAGACCCACAGGTCTCACTGCCCTTCTGGTACTTCCCTTCTCCAAACATACAAAAGCAAAGCCTGAAATAGAATTTACTCTTTGCTTTCAGCAAAAACTAATGCTTGTCAAATGCCTTGGACAAACACAATAAAATCACACAGGGCAAGGAAATTGCTTTTGTAATTGATTTACTAGTTTTCATAGAAGAAAAGGCATTTCAGTAGAATGTTCATTAAACTGCTTGTCTACAACAACAATCACCACTACTCCTCCCAAATTCCTGGTTTTAAAAACCCAGTATCTCTTTTTGAGATAAGAAACTGAATGAAAAAACCCACACCATGTATGGTGGTATATTCTGTTGTAGAAGATAGTCTAGAAATTGAGATTTTGGGAATTAGCCACTACCTGGAACTGCCAAGCTTTTGGTGCTTTTCTCCTCCCTGGCAACTCAAAAATCCTCATACAGCACAGACCTGACTAACATTGCATCACCTCTGCTTTCCAGGTCAGGGCCTTAATAGTGACTGGCAGGAAAATATAACTGGGTCCCAGAATATTTCCAACACTCCCAATTATATCACTTGGTGACAAAACAGACCAACTTGCAAAAAGCCTTAAATGCCTACTGGAAATAGCCCCAGAAGAAACTGAACCTCCTGGAAAAACATGCCTCAGTATGATGGGCCACAGAGACAGGCAGTTCGCTCCCTCAAACCAGTATGCATTTTTTTTAATCTAAATAACTTTAAAGACATGGCAACAGGACCAGATGTACAGAAAACCTTCAGCCATACCACGTTACTGTTGACTGCAAAGCAGGAAAATATCCTTCATCTACTGTACAAGAAGTGAAATTTATTATCAGAGAGAAAGATCCACTCTACTCTTAGGAGAAATAATTGTAAAAGCTGCAGTATTACAGAATACACCACAGTCTGATTTCCTTTTCTAATCCCCTCTCCTTCTTCCCTAAGAAGGAAAATAATCTCTCAATAACCCATGTCTCCAAACCAACAAACATCTCTATTCTATTAACAGAGTGAGGTACACTGATTTTCACATGTTTTTTCTGAGAAGAAACTAAAAAGGCAACATTTCCAGAAGGCTAATTCAGGAATACATATTCCCAAATGTGTTCCCAAAGGTCTGCAGTCAAACCCCACAGATCCGTAACCCCACTGTGAAGAGTTGCATCCAGGTCCATGGTACTGGTACCATCCTCTGCAAATCCTTTTTTGATATTGAACTTTACCTTTTCCCCCCCTCTCCCCCTCCATTCTTTTTTCTTTTTTTTTTTTTAAAGCTGCAGAATTGAGCTCATTTCAGACAGAGCTCAGGGCTTCTGCTGCTTCAATTCAGTCTGTCCTCAAAACAGCTCAAGACAATCCGATCCTGGAGCATGGTTTCTGTGTCTATGGATGGATCCATCCTGTCACACACCACCCATTTTTGAGCTCAGAACCTAAAAAACTGGAATATCATTTTCAAAGTATCTAACATACAAATTTTCTAAATAGTCTCGAATTCTTTATTCTGCCCAATTCATACAACATACCAGAAAAATACCAGGCAGAATGAAGACCCCAAGAATCTTCATTAAAATCAAACTTAGTTGCTGCTGCCAAATTTCAAATAAAATGCTAGGCTGACATTTAAAACACCTTCTTGCACAAAGGGCACTGTTCATATTACAAAAAAATTAATTAACCAGATCTCACATGCTTTTATGTATTGTAATTCATGGATTACTGAGATTCATAATTGAATAATATGTAGATGTCACCTAGAGCTACTAAACCAATTCTCCTACTTGTAATTGCCTGACTAAGTAAGAATGACACTAACTTTAGCATTTTCTCTCTGATTAAGGCCGCTATAGATTTGTGGTTGCCTCCATGTAATATAAATCAATAAAGAATAATTTTCCAGGCAGTAAATCAATTGTCAGTTCACAGACCCTAATACTCCTGTGCAGGATCTATCGAAAAAATGAATGGCAGGCTCGTTAGTGGATGTACAACATGCTCCACGGCCTCCAAACGGTGTAAGGCCCAGTCCATGACACGCACTGCTGTGCCTACCAAATCCGTTAACACATTCCTTGCCTTTCAGAGCTGCTCTGACAGGGCAGAAAGGTCAACAGGCTTCTGAAGTGGAAGAAAGGAAATGAAAAAAATTGTATTTTCATTGTACTCCTCCACATTAGCACCTCAGTGTCCTGGTATTCCCATTTCTCCTATAAAACTTGAAGCATGTCACTAGGCAGAGTGAATGTTGTGAAATTATTAGCGGATAGAGATGTGACTGAGATGTTAGTAGTTCAGCTGTCTGGAAAATCAGGAACAGAGAAAAATCACTGGAAAAAACTAACCTGATTAGATGCAAGCAATTTTGGTGCTGATTTTTTGCCAATTTTATGTTTGGTGGGTGTTTTTTTGTTTAGGGTTGTTTTTTTGCTTGTTGTTGCCTTTTATCTTTTGGTTTTGTGGTGGTTTTGGGGGTGGGGTTTTGGGGTTTTTTTTGTTTGGTTTGATTTTTAAAATCAGATCAGGCTCCTTTTCCTGCATTTCTCACTTCCAGATCTGAGGGACCACTTTCCAGGACCTATCATGGTATTGTTCCTATTTCCACATAAAAGTTACATTTTTTTGGCCACTAAAAACTAGTTGTATCATCTCAGTGCCAAAAGCAATGGGCCACCTGGTAAAGGGCTACTGGTAAAGTCATATGTAGACAGCTTGGGAGTCTCACTCTGTCAACATAAAGATCATGTGCAGCTAAAGACCGTCTCCTTCACAGACAACTGCCAAGGGGAAGTTTGGCCCCACCTAAAGTGAAAGCTGAAATTAAAAATAGAATTTAAAAGACCATGACATGGGAAAGTGTCAAGAAAGAATTTTAAGAGATAGCTCAAAGATCTGTTCTGTGACAGTCCATCTGCATCACTGTAATTCCCTTCCGAATCACTCGGCACTGCCACCAATGTCACCTTTAAAAATTAAAGGTATTTGAACTTTTCTCTATACAAAGAACAATGGTTGCTCTCTTTCTTACAAAGTGGTGGAAAGAAAAAGTAAAATAGAAGCTATACACATAGAATTTTATGCAGAGAAGGCAAAAATTATGCCTTATGCCAGACTATTATGAAGAAAGAACTTGTCATAAATTCAAACTAGGCTCATTCTCTTACATATAAAATAAAGGTTGAGTGCAACCTTCAAGCAAAGGAGACAGAAAAGTGCAGGCATTGTAATATCCACACTCTCCCACAGTGCTGAGAAAATAGGACCTTAATTATCTAGCATTGTTGTCACCTAAAATAAGAACTAATGCTCCCCCACTGGTTTCTGAAAATCTGTTCCACCCTCAATTCAGTATCAAACCCACATTGTATAGTCCAACTTCTCATCCTACTTCCAAGGTTTGTATTTTTTGGTATTGTGAATTTCACATCTTTGCTGGGAAATAAACAGAATTGGACAAAAAGTACTCATTAAAACCCATTTCTCAAACAAAATGGCCTTCAAAATGAATACCCTCCTCCCCCAACCCCTGCCATTGCTGCTGACACTTTTCAATACAGAAGTCAGATACTATTTTAAACCAGTTTGTGGGTTCTTTTTGTCAAGATAAGATCTGCACATCTGACCTGAAGGAATGGAGCACTCAGGTTCTACAAAAGAACAAAAACCAGGCTATACTCAAAAACTATTAATTCATACATATTTGTCTTTCACCATTTATTTAAAACAAACTGATTTCATTGCAGGCAAGTGCTCTTTATTCTTGTTACACAAACTGTCTTTTCAATCAGATAACCATAGCATAATTAAAATTTAGGTTGGAAGAGAAGTTGGGAGGTCTCTATCCCATTCCTTTGCCACAAACAGGACCAGTTAGTTCAGCTTACTTAGGGTCTTGCCCAGGTAAGTTGTGAGTATCTCCAAGAAAGAAATTCCAAAACCTCTTTGGGCCCATATTCCACTGTTCAACTACTCACATGATGAATTTTTTCCACTTTTATCTGATGAGATGAAATTACCATTCATATCTACCACTTGCACTTCCATGATGAATCTTTCTCCAACTTCTCTGTAAAAATGACTGTGACAACCACTGTGATGTTTCAGTGACTGCTTAACACAAAGGGGAAAAAAAATCAATCAAATTTACCTCAAGTTGATTAATTTCATTTTCCACAGATGTTACCATATTTGAGGAGAATGAAGAAAGGCAAACCCAAACATTTTCCCCCATAAGTGTATGCTAAGCATTGCAGAAGACCAAAGGAATTATCCACTAGCTCTACAACAGCAATTGTTGCACAGGAAGAACCAAACAAGCAGCAGGTAGCTAAGTCAGTATGTTTGTACTTCCAGACACAACTCAAGCAGCACCTCTTCACACATTTTGGCAGACACTGGTTTTGTACTGTGCAGCTGAGGATGTGCAGAAAGCACCCTTCACTGCCCGTGCTGAGAAGCTCAAACTGTATCCCCATCTACTTATCCCAATAATTCCATAAACACAGAGTTGCTCTGCTTATACATTTGATTCCCAATATCAGCTTCCAGAGAGTCTGTAGTCAATATGAGTCCACACAAAACTTAACACTGGACGCAATTCTCCTCCCAGCTCTAGTCTTTGCTAAGGAAAATTCATCTCACACAACAGTGACCTAATTCCAAGCTATCAATTACTCCTGGATGAGAGGAAGAGTATCAGTTTCTCGTGGAAACTATTACATTTTTCATCAAAATCACTCAGTAAAGAAAGAAAGAATAGCAAAGAATATTGCTATAGCCTAGGGGAGCTGAGAGGGCAAAGACTAGGTGTCTAGTTCCTGTTTCAGGTACAGTTGCTGAATGTCATACAATACCTGCTTAACATAAAATGGAAACACTCAGTGCAGGAACTGTGAAATATTGAGCGGTTAAATGAAAAGGGGATTATGACTAATTCCTCCTTAGGTTATGTTGTAAAAGAGTAATCTTACCTTCATTCTCTAAAGCAAATCTGAAATGATCCGGAGCTGGTGTGAAACTCATTCTGAGCCACCACCCGGGGAGCCTAAGGGCTGAAAACCTTGTACTTGAAGGACAGATGCTAAAAAAACACATACTGAGAATTTCAGTCTTGTGCTTTCCATCCCTCATAACTCTTCTGCAGATCTAGCCCAGGAACCTTAAAAACTTTATAAGGCAACATGGTTCACAAGGGCTGGCTGTGCTACCATGCTCACAGAAAAGCATTCTATCAATATTCCCCTTTTTGAACATTTCAGAGGCTTAGAACATTTCCTGAGGCACACACACATCTCTCCCTTCTGCTCTACTTGTGCATTCTGCACTCCAATTCAGCAAAAATACATTCTTGTTCACAATAACAAATGATGCCTTTGGATAGGGTCTGATCTATAACCCAGTAAAGATGTTCCCACTGACACAAAACTCTGAAGTAGATGGCTAATTTCTATTATTTTAACCACACTTTCTACACTGAGCACTAGTAGTAAACAGCCTAAGAGATCAGATGGTGAATGACTCACCTGAGATACAGTCAAAATTTTGTTTTCAACGAGTTCAATGTCTACAGCTTTTCTGTTGTAATGGGGTTATCACTAACAGTTCTCCAATTTACCATAATTTTATGCATGTGCATTATTTTTTTAAAATAGAGAAATGGAAGGAGATCTCATCTGCATAACTAAACTCACTGCAAAGACATCCAAGCTGACAACGGATTTGAACTCAAGAACGTAAGCTTCAGGGAACTTCATCCAATAATTTCAGAGCTGAATTTAGCCTTATATTGTTTATTTTTAAGGCTTTTGTGCATATTTCCCTCTATAATTTGCCCGTCACCTTGTTCATTATTGAAACAGCATTTCAGTACATATCGAATTGAAATAATTACTATAAATTGTTTAGAACTGTGAAGCATGTGAGACTAAGCTTTCAGTTCAGCAGTAAGTCTACATAATCACACGGAGAGCTGCTCTAGAGACTTTTTATAAAGTAATCAAATTGTGAAACTTAGCAATGCAATTGATTTCCTTGTCAGAAGATCTACATCGCTGCCTGGGATGCCAAATGGCTGATGAGAAATTCACTCACCTACAAGCCTTGGAGCAATCACCCACCTACCAAAACATTCGAGTAGGTGGGGGGGGTCTGTTTTAAATGAGTCACCTAATTATCTGCAATGCACTGGCAGAGCAAGACTCACAATACTGAAGAACGTGCATTTTACTCAACAATTTCTTTTTCATTTCTCATTGCCACTTTTGGCTTTTCAAATAAGGCTCCATTCTTTCATGACATGTCAGAAAAGACACATGATAATGTTGTAGCATTCAATGGGGAGCTGCTTCATTAGCAACTGAGTTATGTCACATTCTTTCATACCTTGCTATATGACTGCAACAACTTGACAAGACAAACCCTAACACAATGCATCAGCCAAAGTGGATAGAGAGATACTGCTTTCAAAAGCCTGCTGTCACCATAGGATTTCTTTATTTTTTTACTCAGTAGGCTCACCTTGCTGAAGGCTGCACAGGTCCTCCCAATGCATCTTGGCAGGCCACACACTGACTCACATATCCTACTGTAACCCACTAGTAAGTGGTCAGGCAGCACAGAATTGAAGTTGTGGACAGTACCAGAGTACTGTACACTAACCTTTATTCCTTCTCAGCTTTTCATCTGGAGTTTCCAGACACAACCAAATGCATTATGCAGAGCTTCATACTGTATTCCTGGCATTTCTGTTTTCTGCATGGTCTTTAGCACAACGCTTCACCTTGTCTCAGTTTTCTAGTAAGTAACACAAGCATATCATAATATAATATGGCTCTATTTCTCAGGACAATTATAGGAATGTACAGTTTGTTAAATGGATTAAGAACTTTTTCAGTAGTGCCAGGGGACTGAAACATCCAAAGACAGAAAAAGATTCACACTTAAGTACAAGATACTGCTTTTAACCACCTTCTTCCCAAGCAGAGTTGCTGGAGTTGAGGTTACACCACTACAACCTGCAGCTGATTTTCAAACATGCCTCAGGAGACAAAGGTTTGCAAGAACTGTTAAAATTCAGTACATTCATGTTCCCAAATGCCATTTAGCACATTTAAGAGGTTCTTGCTCTTCCACATATTGTCCACAACCTTTGTGGATGAGTACAATCATTATAATGTGAAAATTAGAAGCAGACATTTTTAAAGCTAGGAACACTATGACAACACGTTCTGACACAATTATACAGAGAGGGTTCATTTCATTGAAACACTGAGTGCTGCAGTTATTAGTGAGCCCACTTACCATGTGCCCTGTGGGAAGTTACAGGTGGTGGCCACTTTTTCCTTATGTATCATCAGATCTACTTCTCCACCATACTAATCACCAATGTCTTCTGCTCCCACCTTCCTGGAGAAGTAACTCCTAGTTTACAATGTGGAACAATCTGATGTCTCCAAGTCTTTGCTTTACAGGCAGGAATTTGTAAGGGAGAGATAAGGATTTTCTACTATAACTGTGGGCATTCTTTGAATAAACTCAAGCCCCTAAAACTAGGAGGCAACATGAGGCCTCGTTAAGCCATTAATTTCTATTCATGTGACTACTCAAAATGTGTGACACTGATGTCACCCAAAGAATCTCCTCCACAATGAGCTCAGATGCACACAATGATACTTCACCCATGTCTTTTTTAGTTTTAAAGTTGGGTATGGCACGCAGTAGGGTAACATGCCTGGCCATTTAGTGTTGCCAAAACCCATTCCCTGCTGTGTGTTTTCCACTGATGTCAGTATGTGCATTATTCTGCTTTTCCAGACAGTCATTAGCTCAGATAACACTTCATAAAGCTGAACTTCTCTGAGATTTTTTTAAAGTTCAACCAATTCTAGAAATTCAAGAACAGATTGAAAAGAAAGATTAATATTATATGCTTAAGATTGAGATATCAATCAACTAATTGACAAAGACAAGTCCAGGTGAAAAGAAATATCATCTGTCATTCAACAAAGGATTTTAGATCATTTGGTCATGCTACAGGAGTACCTTCAGAAATAGCAGGGATTAGCTTTTGAATCCCGGGAAAGGCAAAAGAAAGACAATCTGCACTGCTCTTACAATGCACACTTTTGAGGAAAGGGTGTGGTGGTTTAACCCTGAGTGGAAGCCAGGTACCCCCTAAAACTACTCTGCCCCTCTCCTCAGCTGGGCAGGGGAGAGAAAATACAACAGAAGGCTCCTGGGTCCAGATAAGGGCAGGGAGAGGTCATTCACCAGTTACTGTCATGGACAAAACAGACTCAACTCAGGAAAATTAAGTAAGAGTAGGGTAACAAGAAAAGAAAACCAAATATTAAAAAAAACCAAACCATCTTCCCTACACCTATCCCTTCCTGGGCTTAACTTGACTCCTGATTTTGTCACCCTTCTCTTCAGAAGTGCAAGGAGAAGGGGAATCAGGATGGAGAATGGGGATATTGGGTTCTGATTTTAGTATTTCTATAACAGAATCATCCTTTGAACATCACTTCTAAACTTGAATTAAGATGCCAGAGAATGCAACAGCAATGATGAGTTATTCATTGGCTACCTGTAGTCCTAGAGCCATGCACCTTATTTCTGAGTATCTCATTATTCATCTAGGCAGCAGAACAAAGAAACTTTTGGTTTATATACACACTGATTAAATTCCTCTCCAGTTCTTATCAAGCCAATGGACTGTACTGTTTAATATGTACTTAAGGGTTACTAAGTGGACAATAGTCACTGCATCTTTATCACCTGGTCTTTACTGCTAGTACTGTTTTTCTTGTTGAAACAGTAACAAGGTCTTAGGCTTCCAGGGAAGGGCTGATGGGACTAATACTCAAGCAAATCCTCCAACTCCTTGTTTGAATCCTTCCAAGAGACAGAGACAGAACAATTTTCCATTTAAATATGTTAAAAATACATTGCTTGTTCATAATCTTCAAGTAAAAAAATTATAAAATAGCACTCTGCTAGCAGTTTCTATTGCTCTTTACAGTTTTACAATTGCAAGGCCCTTTGTGACCATCATCAGTGCTAATACACTCTTTTGGTAACCATTTGCCTTCATTCCCTTTCTTCTTTCCAATATTCTGCTCTAACCACCTTCATCCTATCCCCAGCACAGTGAACAAATTACCTTAAAATACAAAGCTCCTCCTATCACTTCCATTGCAAACATTCCATGCCACATGACCTCTTTTTTCCCTTGTTTCCCTACCTGAATAAGGAAGAACCATCTGATTTCTCTTCTTCTGTACACCTCCCCACTATTTAGGCCACAGTTACTTTTTATCTTATGTCTCAGGACAGTCTTCATTGTCATCTAGAGATGGACAGCCTACCCAAAAACGTCAACTAGAGGATGTGATCCCATGATCCAGATTAAAAGGAAAGACCCTCCAAGGAAGTAAATTTGTGGTTTCATCAAATATATAAAGCTATACTATTTTTAATCAATTAAGTATATTGCTCTACAGTGTTTAATCCTGTGAGGTAACTAAAGAAAACATGCTTTCTCTCCTTCTAAGTCTACAGATGTTTCTCTACACATTCATGATATTAGAAAAAGACTATGGTCTGTTAACAGCTGCCCTGCAGCATGGAGAGTGGGCGACAGACACTGCACAGTAACACAAACACTGGCATGTTTTTTCCTGTGGATCAAAACCCTTCCATGAGCATACATTCAACTAACCTAGGCTACAGAAAAAGCTAAGTACAATCTGGTTCCAGGTGTCTTTGTAGCATACAGGCTTCAAAGGGGAGGGTATGACTCATCTGAAGATCACTTGGAGGTGGAAGAGGTGCAAGTAGATCACCAATTCACCTACCCTACCTTAACACTACAGTCTATATGGATACAGAGAAGTGTAAACCAGTCCCTTTGTTGTAGATCTGCTCTCACAGCCTCCTTTTACAGTTTCTCCCCCCTAGTGAGCTACAATTTTAACCAGTCGCTATAAAATAATTATTGGATTAATAGAGGCTCCTTCCAGACTCGCAGAATCTTGTCCAACTGAAGATGAAACTTTTACTAAGGCTCAGGCATTTCCTCCCTCTTTTTGTTAGTGTTCAGCACAACACAAACTTTCATGTTTTTTCATAACTACTTTTATTACATCTTTTTTTCTCATTCTCTCATTTAAATAAAAGCCCTGGAAACCTATGGTTTCATAGATTGCCCGCAACCCTCAATTTATGGATGCTACTTGCAACCTTCAAAAGCTTTTAAAAATAGTACTGGATCTATTATTGTGAATTACAGTAATTGCAGCAAAGATTTAAGAGGCACTTTGAGAAATTTCAATTTCATGGTATGTTTCTGAACCCACTTCCTTGGCATCTGGGGGAAAATGCAGTTATTTTTTGTGAAAGAGCTTTTCTTCCGATCTTTTGATATAAAGTTTCAATTGAAACTTCAGTATCAACATTTCTATCAAGAAAAAAAAAAAAAAAAAGCTGGGTTTCCAATTCAAATGGCAACAGAGGCAAGGATGGTCCAAGACTAGAGCCTCACCTCAGCTGTATGAGCATAAGTGGAAAGCAACCCCATCAGCAGAGAGCAGCCTTTGGGACCTTCATTTTCTACACCTTTCTAGAAGTTTCTTTTTCAGGGTCTGATGGGGTCAATATATTCTTAGATCAAAAATAAAACCTGAACTTTGGAATATGTTGTTCATGAGAACATTAGCACGTTTGGGCTGAAGAAGTGAGTTTACTGATCTACAGGACTGAAAGAAATATCGAGGGAGCAGCTCTCAGCTTCCCTCACACAGCCTGCCCATGACCCTCTCACAACAACTGGTCACGTGCAGTTGGAACCACGGGCAGGAACCACGTGACAATTAACAAGCAAAGAGGACATAGTCTCCTCCTTTACTTCTTCCTTCCAAAAATGAAGCTTTTCCTTCCTTAATCCTAAAAGCATCTTTACAGTCTTCAAACTCAGGGTACGGTACAGGCTGGAACAAGGACACCTACCACCTCACAGAAAGACAAGAGCGGAGCGTGCAGCGAAGCAGAGGAGAAACAGTGGGGAAAACGATGAGATATTAAAAACATCCTGAAAGCAAGAATCCTTAAGATCCTAGGGGCCTCATAAAGAGTTTGCTCTTACTGGGCTGAAAGCAGTCCTAGGAGAATGGATCAGCTTGCAAGGGCAAAAGCAGATTTGATACAAACCCTGTCCCAGTGATTTCCAGACCTTTGTCCAGTGGTTTCTTCCTCGCTCAAGAAGAAAACTCCCCATGTTCTGGTTCACATCCCTGCAACAGTTAGGTTTCATAATTCAAGTTCTTTCTGTTGGTTTTCACATCTGCATTCCAGTAACAAGATGCAAAGATATCTCCTTGAAACTTCTAGATATAATAGCTATATTACTATTCTACTGTAATAGTTTGAAGTCTAAAACTCCTTTATCCCAGGCCATCACTCTGTAATCGTTACCTGTTCTATCCTCTGGAACTACTTCATAACATTTTACAGAGAAGCTCCTGAAATTGCCCCCATGGGTGCTCATGGGAAAACTTTGTCTGGTACAATATACTAACTTTTACAGTTTTAGATGTCACCCAGATGGATTCCCCTAAAGTCAGTTTAGACTACCTCTCTCTTTGAAACTGTAATGTTATGCTTAGTTTGGAGGAGAGGGGATATATTTTTGCTTTCAATTTTATATAAAATGGGGGATGAATCAAAAGTAGTAAGTTCTTTCCATGCAACTACAGTGGCAATAGCAAAGTAACACAGTAGCAGAAGAGAAGTATCTTTTCCCCAAAATACAAGCAACTTTTAGGAGGAAAAGAAATGATCATTAGAATCATTGGCTTTGGATTCTGATTTGTGTGCTCCTTGCAAGGCAGTTTCATTGATGGCTCATCAAGTTTTAAATTACTGGTATGGGAGCAATCATGTTGTTCAGATACCAGGAGGATTAGCTATTACCATAGGAACAGGAGCCGAATCACACTCTCCTGCCTGTCTTCCTCATCCTTCACCTCCAGCTCCCTCATACTACAGATATTATCAATGCTCATGATGGATGAACAGCTAGCAGAGACTTGCTAATACAGATATGTAAATAAGAGATTCAAACAACTGTTCTGCTGACTAGGTTTCAGCACAACTGCATTAGTTGCTGTTGGACTTGGTCTTAAATATCTTGTTCGGGAGGTTTTGCAATCACTACCAAATTTGCTGCCATGGCCCTGAAACTCTCCCCCTTCTCTGAAATTACCAGCTCCAGAAAGGTCAGGACTAAACCAAAAGAGAACAAAGATCCCAGACCTCTAACTTCAGCATGTCAGAAACAACAAATGAAGAGCCTCCCCTCTTTTGGACTTAAAGACAGGTTGCAATCCTTCTAGACATGCAAATCCAAAGACATCCCCAAAAGCCATTAATTCTTCTTCCAGGATAGGATGAGAATGAACTAAGTTCCAGAGAGAGCAGGAAGGAAACAGAGGCGTTAGTGGTACATCCAGTGAAGTCTGTTGCATAAAAGAAAACACGTCCAATATTAACAGACCGTGTAAATTCTTGCTACAACAGTGTGGTAACAGTAGAGTTAAAAGATTCCTTCCTCACCGTCCTTTCTCCTTTGTTTCTTTGAATATCAGGACCACAGAAATATATGTGCCTGTTTCAGAGGCTGAGCTGGGCTGCCCCTCATAATCTGACATACCTTGCCTCAAAGGCATGCCAGCTCCCAAAGTGCTCTTCCTGCACTGCGCCGCTTCAGCATTTGCTGGAGCATGGCACAGGCTGGTGAATAAGCTCGTCCTGAAAAAACCACTACTTAATGAAGCACATTTTTTCCCAAGGTTTGTTGGGTTTTTTTCCCCTACTGCTCTCGTAATGAAAAGATAACTACAATGCCCACATACTGTAAATACTAGTAAGTACTTCTGCTCTGTGTCGTACAGCTGAGAGTCATGCAAATTCTGACAGCACGACAGGCAAGCTTACTCTGTGCAGTGGTATTTTATTATTTTAATTTCTCCAAATGCTGTGGATTTTACTGTATTTTAGCATTCAGTGCACAGAATTTTTACAGTTAACAGATGCTCATTTAATAGGGCCCCTTAGGAAGTACAATCTGGGGACCCCTCCTCTGCCTGGTATTATTAGCTTAAGCTACAGGACAAATCTGGTTTTATTAATATAAATTTTTTGCCAAGTTATCTGACAAGGAAAAGTATAGTAAGAAAGCTGCAACAATACTTCATGAGGGGTAGATGACATATTTGATTCCTTCAGGAATGTTCCCCACCAACACATGTTTGGCTTTCAATAGCCTTGCTCCTTCCTTGTTAGCAATATACTATAGAGCCTGGAGCAACATGCTACAGTTCAGAAGCCAGCCAACTATCACTGCTTTACAAAACAATTCTGCTGCTGAATCAATATTTTCATGGCCTCCAGCTACTAGAAATGTCAGTATTTTTAGAGCTGCCAAAACACTGAAACGTCATTTTCAAATCAAGGCCCAGACGATGATCCCCTCTACACTTGTATAATTGGATGTCAGCAGAATCACTCAGGATTTGCAGATGAAACTACTCAAAATACAGCCTCATCACCTTATTTATTTTCTACCTTGTCTCTTCAGCTGTTATTTTTAGAATGCCTAATCAGAAGGGAAGGTAAGAAGTCAGAGACCTGACTCCTCTTAGGACAGCTGTTATGGTTTCTTCATTTTCCACTGACCAACCTCCTTGGAGGCCACTGAAGTTCTGCTGGAGAAACATCATCAAAAGAGCAGATGCCTTGGCTGGTATGCTGACCACATACTCTTCCCAGCAAACTCAGTGCTCCTTTTGATTTTACTCCTTAGCTTTCACTCTGTCATGTATTTTCTCTTCTTCTGTAATATTAGCCAAGTTTCCAGCAATCAGTTATTTTCCTGACGGGTTGCCTGTGACTTTCTGAAAGCTGATAATCCAGAGAACAAATCCTTTACTTAGAAGTTCATTTTTTTTTCTCTGTTACAGATTTTTTTTTCTTCAGTTCACACCTCATAACATGATTGCATACACAGGAAAGACAGCTTTTAAATATGACCACTGACTGTGCAGTTAGTAGTGGGAAACAGTGGCTCTAAGGTATCCAACAAAAATTAAAACTATGATCAGGTAAATCTAAAAGGACATAGGGGGAGGAAGGAACAAGTAATTTACTTTGCTCCCCCACCTGGCTACACACTACTACTCATAATCATCATGAAGAGTAGTGGAAAGGGAATGAAAAGAGCCAGAAAAGAGCTCCTGTGTAGAGCGAAGGCCAAGGACAGCTGCACCAAACAAGCCTGCCCAGAGTCTCTTGGGTCAGCAGACAACCAGCAACTGAAGAGAGTAAATTAATATTTTTGGTGCATGACCACACACTTCAGTTTTAATTGGTGACAAGTGAGCAACCAAAGAATTGTAAGTGGAATTACATTTATCTGTATACAGCAGATCAATATTCACTCAGCATGCAACAACTCCTTGCATCTCAAAGGGATAAAATAAATTGTCAGTCAGCAGCATGCTTTTGTTGCTGTTGGAATTTTTCTAGCTAAATTATTCACCTTCTCAAAAAGCAATCTGATAAATGTTTATTTCTTCATAATGCATTCTAACAACTGCTGATTTGTGACACTTGCAGTGAACAGAATTTAAATTCAGAGCAGGGCTCTAGGAAAATACTAAATGGTACAAACAACAGAGGACCATGAGAATTCTCTTTTTTTTTCCACTTCAGATATTGCAATGGCCTCCCATGGCAGAAGGGGCACTAATTGAATTTAAGAGATGTGATAAGCGAGAAATTCTCCCCTCACTTCACATCACAATGAAAGCCAACTCAACAGCACTGGCAATAGCAGCAGCACCAGAACAGCACATAAGCACCAATTTCACAGCCAAGCCGAAGAGACTGTGAAGCTGTAAAGTTCACTGATGAGTGTTAGCTGAGGGCAGTCCTGGATAGCAGCGGTGCAAGTTTCACAAGGACTCTCGTCAAGAGGGTACAAAAAGCAGACTATCCATTTTGCCAATAACAATCCCTGACTAGTGTCATTTAAAATGTCACAGAAAATTTAGATTTCACTCATCCCTTACCAAAAAGTTTAACTGTATACTTCAACAGTATACTACAAAATTGGGAATCAGAGTCGTGGAAACAGGAATAATTACTAACACCACTTCTACATTAAAGCATTTCAGATTCTGAAATATTACGACCTTATGAGTTTAACTTTGTTTTTACTTAAACATAAATCTTCTCTGTATCAGCTCTATTATTAGTTTCAGTGCTGAAGAGCATAATGCAGATGAAGATGCATAATTCATGCTGTGAAGAGCCCATAAAGATACGCACCTGCCAACTGCTATGAATATGACCATTAGCGTTAATTTGACTGCACATGAACCTAGAGCTCAGACCTGCAGCATGCTCAGAACCATGACAGAATCACAGTTATCATTCAACATGTTGGCTAATAAAAGAATTTGAGAAATCAGAGGGGAAGTTTCTTGGGTATACAGCAAGACTGAATTATTATCCAGGGAAGTTAACTGTTTTGCACTGAGTCATTATCTTTGTTGAAACGAACACTACACATAGAATTTCCTTCAAGAACTACAGGGTCTCAGTATGGATTTTGAGCAATGAGATAAGCAGTACTGTAATTCTGTACAGAAATCCTCCTAACAGAGTAATATGGCGGAAAGCTGCAGTTAAATGGCAGAAAAAAAGAAAGGGGTTATGATCGTTAGTCAAATAGAAAGAATATGAACAATGCAGTAATAAAAGATGATATAAAAAAAGAAACTGAGAAGCACAAGATGTAAACAGCCTACAAAACAAAATTAGAATCTGAAGAGGCACCAAGACAGGGTCATTTAGGGGAAGGCATCATAGGTAGAGCCGCTGCATTTTCAGAGACATTGGAAGAGGGTGATACAGCTTTGATAGCAGCTTGCAAGGATGCTGCAGTAATCCAGATGGTAAGTTATGAGAGCCTGTTTAAATAGTCCTAATGGTAAAGAATAGAAATGGGTAAACAAACTTATACTGCCTGATTTTGAACACAGCACATTTCTTGTTTGATTCAAATACTGCCCATTTTACCTTCTACCAGAAGAAACACATAAACACAGGGAGCAGAAAACTCCACCGCAGGGAAAAAAAAATAAATCCCAGTGAACCTGTATTAATCTCTAATAATTATTTTAAAAGTCAGGCAGAGAAATACAAATCATACATCAGCTGTAATTTATGTTAAATGCAGCTCTAAGTGCCACATGTGATATGCCTACATCCTGAAAAACAAAAAAAAAGGGGAAATATAACAGATGTTGTTGTTGCAAAACATTAGGCAATATGAATGACTCCACTTGTTTTCCTAAATAAAAATTAAAAAAGCAAAAGAAATGAACATTAAGGACCTAATTTCATAAAATATTAAATACCTCAGTTGATTCAGTATGTGACACCATTTCTTGCTGCAAATCTCACAGCTGCTGCTGTTTAAGTGATGGTAAAAGAAAGGAAGCAAAGGAATGGGTGTTAGTGTAAAATCATGGGGCTTTGACATAAGTCATGGCAGAGACGAGAGACCCTAAACCATGTAATTTAGAAGCTTTCAGAAAATTTGGGATTGCAGATCTTAAGGTGATAGCCTCAAAGAACTTGATACAGTTACATTATATTGGGGAGGGAAGCAGGACAGAGCTTAAGCCTTTACATGGTAGATATATAGGAAAATATCTGAGGGCTTTTCAGCAACCCTTCAGACCTTTGCTAACCAAAGAACTTCATCTGTCCCAAGAGATTTCTCTGAAAGGTTTTGTAAATGAGATACCAGTTTCATCCCCCTCATGTGCCTGCTAGTGGAATAACAGCGCTAGCAGGTGTCTTCGCAGCAGCTCCTAGTCTCTCTCTCTCCAGCCCAATGATGTTCTGTGCATTTTAATCTGTCAGGACAAGGCACATCTAGACAAAGCAAGAATTATAAGGAGCAGGTCTGTTGTCAGTCACTGAGAAGGGGATGCAGAAGAACAAAGAGAAGAACCGAAGCACCCAAATAGTGTCTGGGCAACAGAGCAGCAATCTCCAAGCAAATGAACTCTTCTGCAGGTGGGAGGGTTGGGTTTTTGTGGGTTTGTTTTGGTTTTTACTGGACTCTCAAAGATTATATTTTTTTTAATCCACCACAGTTGCTCTGATTATTATTATTTGCTGTTTCATTACTTTGAATTTATCTTTGCAGAACAAAGGTCCCCTTGCTGCTCCAGTTTACCTCACTGAGTACCAATCACTCACTACAGTGACAGAACAGAGAAAAATGCTTGATACTGTGGGATCAGGTTCTGCTCTCACCTTTCCAAAGAGCTATTGGACAAGGAGAAATCAAGAAGCCCTGATTTTTACTTCTATGCTTCCCCATGCCTCAGACTGCTTTAACAGGAATTTGAAGGTTACTGCCTCCTTTTTATCCCCACGTATTCTTCTCCTTTTCCTGAATTCAAAGTAGCAAAAAAGCTTTGTAGTATTACATTTGCACCATTCAGCAAAATCTAGTAAAGACTTACAGTAATTGCTGAGAAATTTTCCACTTTTTCTCCCAACAAATATAATTCCTGTCTGCTGCCTGCACATCCTCCCTCCCCACTGAGCCACTGCACTGTGATAATCACGCCACTAACATTCAGATAGAGATCAAGTGTTGCACCCAGCTCTATCTCTACTCTGACTTTCAACTTCACATTTTACTTGGATGCACATATTACTGCCTGAGAAACATAAAGCCATTTCTCCTCTAATGAAAACTGCTTTTAGATAACAGTGGAACTACCCCAGATTTAAACAGGGAAGGAAGGAGTCTTAATATGCCTAAACATGGGGACAAGAGTGAAATTCTGTTTGCTGTTTGCAGACACAGGTCATCTCAGAGCATGCAAATTAACCATTCAAATTAGCTCCAGCTGAAAAAGCTTATGTCACACATCTGTGGTTATAAAGACATCACTGAAATGACAGGCATTCCTGAGGGTTTGACATCACAGAGTCCAGTTCACATAATTCTGATGCCGGTTTGTCAGGTAGTGTATTACCAGCCTGACCACCTAATTCATTCCAAAGGCCTTTTAATTTCAAAACAAATTTCCAGTCATCACTGTCACCTGTGAAATCTTCATATAGATACACTGTGTGTAGCTGCATGACCTCCTTTCTGTCTGTGGCTTATTCATGGGTATTAAGAAATAGTCCTACAGTGGCATGACAAATGCAACATGTTCACTTTTGTAAGAAAGGCCTGAGGATGGGTACTCAGCTTTGCCCCCATCTGCGTGTATCTACCATTGCTGAGAGAGCAATGAGATTTTAGATTGGCTAATGACAGTAAGTCATGTTTCTAGGAGAAAATCTTTAACACTAAGAAATTCCTAGAAGTAAGAACAGCAGTTATTGGAAGATCCCAGATTAGCACAGGTACTCTACTAATAAAAGTAACCCCACAACACACCACCCCCCCAAAAAAACCCCAGAAAAACAATGTTAAAAGTAGCAAGATCAAGCCTTGCAATGACTTAACAGTCCAATCCCTACAGGAAACAGCTATTAAGTTAAATAGTAAATAATTATTGAATAACTACACAAAGAGTAATCTGATGGTTTAGGGAGATTCTACCAATTTGATGTTTTGTTTGTTTTCTGGGTTATGGTCCTTCTTGATACTCTCCAAGTTTAGGAACACTGCTGGAACAATTTATACTGAAGAAAAAAAAAACCCACAACTTCTTGAAAGGAGCTGTACAAGCAATATCTCAATTCTAACTGCCTTTCAAATACTGGATTTATACTGCTACAAAAACTAGTTCTGTCCTCTACGCATACATATAGTCAAAAAACTGCACATCTACAAGAGCAATACTACAAGTGTCAGATAATCAGAGGCTTCCTGAGCTATACAGAATGGCTCAGACTCGGCTAAACACAGATAGACAAGACACATATAACCTGAAATGCAAAGAGAAAACCTGGTGCTCCCCTTCTTGTTACACCTGACTGAAATAATCTGACAGTCAACTTGCTCTTTTGCATTTTACTTTAAGTCTTGCTTTATCTAGAAACACAGAGGAGGAAGCATTTGGGTTGGCTTTCATGGAAGTTGTGTGTGGATACCTATAACCACTGCTCTCATCACCACTTCTCCACATTTTTATACTGAAAACTTTAGTGATGGTGGATGAGCTCACTGACAATGAAGTGCCTGAATAAACAAGTATCTATGAACATCTATAAGCCCCATCAATATCCTCTATTTCTTCTCCAATTTGTCACAGAGGTTGAACCTGCCAATAATCACAACCTGAGACACGTAACTCAAGCTTACAGTAAGAGACATCACCTTACTACCATTTTGCTACAATACCTGTCTCCAAGAGTTGCCATGGACAGAATTCCAGGTTTCCTTGTAATCTAGTGCTATAAAATGATATTCAACCATGTCACGCTGCTTCCATCGGTATGCTTACAGCATGCCACGGCACCTGGACCAAATCTATCCCAAAATGAAGAAACGTATCAGCTTACGCTTCAAAACACAGCCTGTGCCCTCTGATTCACTGCCTGCTCTCCCTTTGCTATCATATAACAGCAGAAGCTTGGCTTCTAAATCAACTGCTGAAACAATCATGGCGTGATGCAGCAGCGAGAGACCGAGGGAACCAGCGCTCCCCGAAGAAATCCAGTCAATTAAATTCTGCCCGGAAGGGATCCAATCTAATATCAAAGATGTTGCCATAAGGGTATGTTCCCTGGAGCACAGGGTTAATGATTTAGAGCATGTCAGGCTGGCCTGAAGCAGTCGATGTGAAGCCACACCTAAATAAATAAATAACCAGGGAAACAACCACACCAAATACCTGCAGTAATTAAAAAAATAAGCCACAGAGACATAATGCAGTAATTGGCACCCCATTTAAGGGATATTCAAGTTTTCCTGGTTTCTCCTTAATGCCTGAATATTTTATTTCCCTGGATCACTGAAACATAGAACACTGAAGAGTCTGTTAATATCCATGAAAAAACCAAATGTAAGTCAATCATCTCTGAAAGCAACTGCAGCTCCTGCTAGGAGCAGGTGGAGAAGTTTTTTTACATTCAAAATGGAGACTGAAGGTTGGGTATCTTCTTTGCAGATTGTAATTCATCCTTACATATACACACTGTCACCAGCATTAAAACAAAAGAACCCTCACAGTGTTTAAAGTATTCATCCCAGAAATCACCATGAGCTAAAGGTGTCTGGTGAAGTGAAGATAAGTTTGTTTTGTAACTTACTACTCCACACACAGTTCCTACAACTAACTGCAGTACAGTCCAAGTGTGGGCTTTTGGTTTGGTTGGGGTTGTTGTTGTTCTTTTTCATTACTATTCCCAAGTCAGTTTTGTCTTCATCTCACTGCAAGTGTCAAATAAACATCTATTTTTTGCAACTAATTCAGTACGCAAAAAAAAAAAACCTAAAAAAGCCACTACATGACAACAAACATAGAATACAGTTTTCCTGGTTCTGATGTTACTTTTAGGCAAACTTTTCTGTCTAGAAGGCTTGAAAATTAAAAGGTAAGAGTTTACAGTTTGCTTATTTGGTAGCATGTAAATCAACAGTCTTGGATAGCTCCTCCTGAACTGAACATCATCAGCTGAACAATGTTTAGAAAAAGGACTGTTCAGACACAGCACTAAGAGGACCATCTGCATCAGATAAGAATCATGATTCAGCACACATGTGAAGAGGCAGGAAAGATATTGTCATGATTGAGGTACTGGAGAAGATCTCACCCACATTTGTCAGAGTTCTAGTTCTCCACCCAACAAAGGGATTAAAAAGTAGAATCAAGGTATTTTTGCCAAGAGAAATGAAATCTATGACCCCAAATCTGGATTTGGGAAAATCACTTCTCTGGAGTGGAAACACAGATTTGCTACTGGAGCAAGAAGCATTAGGTCTTTATAAACATCAACTTGGCACTTAAAGCACATCTTCAGCATACAGAAGACACATCCTGACCTCTCTCTTAAAAGGAGAGATGACTCTCCCTCTCATTAAAGCATCAGGTAATACTATACTAAGCAATGGATGTTAAAGTCACAGACACACAAATTCCTTGACCATCTTGACAATGAGTTTACACATATGTGAGTACATGTGCTTATTGATCAAGCATGTTTGCTTGCTCTCTGTCTCCATTTATTCAAAACAGTTCTACCTAGAAAGAATAAGGATTTACCACCCTCAAATATACAACAATTGCACAGTAGAGTACCCTCAGAGAACACAATGGCTCGAATTCACTGCCAGAGCAATTTCAGTCTACCCTTTTCCATTTGCAAGTCAAGAAAATCATTAGTTTTGCTCCCCAAAACCAGAATAAAGTCCTCATTTCTTTCTTTGTGTGGGCTACTTCAGAAGATGATATAGCAAGGACAATTCAACCACTAGATCAAGAACCATCTAAAGCTCTGCGAGATCACCTTGAACTACTGCAATAACATAGGATTCCTTCCTCAAGCAACGGGAAGAAGACAACATACATGTGGTTAATGCCAACTGCACTAAGACCAGTAACAGCCAGAGGAATCCAGAGTCTGAACTGTTGCTTTGGAAGACAAGGAAAAGAGCAAGTGACATTTTTAAAAACAGCATTTGAAGATTATGTGAGTGCAAGGTATTGTTTCTTGATGTGTCTTTTGTCTTTCTAAACAATTCTGCAGTACACCCTTGAAATGCACTTGGCTAAGAAGATTTAGAAAACCATTGTTTTCTATACATAACTATATATGGAGATAAAGCAGGTGATGGCCATACTCCCCTTAGCCTCATTCAAGTTGAATTACCTTCCCCTTTACAAGCTGCATGTAATAAGTTAATTAAGTGAATGGAGTTATTTTTCAGGATCATTAATAAACTGTGCTAAAATCATCAAAAAGAAAACTCTCTAGAGTTGGGCAGGTTTATATTTGTAACTGAAAAATATTTTGCCTTTTTGCCAAATTAGTTCTATCATCCTTTCACAGTAATCTTGGATAATTTTGCTTTGCAAAAAACTATTTACATATTTATAATTAGATCTAGACAAAAGCCCCATGCTATAATTTGAAGCAAGCAAGTTACTTAGGCTTCTTATGTAGCCTCTATTAATTATCCCAGCATCTTAGCCCTCCAGTACAGGGGAGTGCTCTTGTGCCACCTTATGGCCAGGGGCTAAGACACAGGAAATCTTCAGAGAAGCTTCTGGTAGTAGGTCAAGGCCCTGAACCCACAGTCTCTGTAAGGTGAACAAAGAGACAATATTTCACAAAAATTTATTTGGAGAATAAATGTCTAACAGAGAACTGCTAATTAAAGTCAAAACCCTGTTGCCAAAGGACAGGACTTCCTGACTCCTCTTTCTGACCAACACCCTAAGCTGGATCCTGTGACATAAACAAGAAAAAGTGCTGAGCCTTTAGATGCTCTGTGGAGTCTGATGCTCGAATAAATCAGTACTGTGCTGTTAAGGTGAATGACTCAGGGTGATGGGCAAGGCATAAGAAAATAGAAGTCAAAACAGAACAATCAAGTAGATACTTGTTACCATGGCAACCAAACAGCATATGCAAGAACATCTATATGCTAGAAAGAGTTCTAAGGAGAAGTGAAACTACAATCAAACTCAGGTTTTGGCTACATAAGACTTGAAAAGAGGTCCTATTCCCTATGGAATTGAGTGCACCTTCAGCAAGTTTGCTGATGACATGAAGCTGAGTGGTGTGGTCAACACCCCAGAAGGAAAGGAAGCCATCCAGAGGGATCTTGACAGGCTGGAAAGGTGGGCCGGGGGGAACCTAATGAGGTTCAACACTGCCAAGTGTCAGATGTTGCACTTGGGACGGAAGAATCCCAGACACAGATACAGACTGGGAGAAGGAGAGTAGCCCTGCTGAGAAGGACTTGGGGATTATGGTGGATGAGAAGCTTGACATGAGCCAGCAGTGGCTCTTACAGCTCGTAGGGCCAATGGTATCCTGGGCTCCATCAGGAGAGGGGTGGCCAGCAGGGACAGGGAGGTGATTGTCCCTCTCTACTCTGCCCTCCTGAGGCCCCAGTTGGAGTACTGGGTCCAGATCTGGGGCCCGCAATGCAAGAAAGATGTGGAACTGTTGGAGAGGGTTCAGAGGAGCCACGAAGATGATGAGAGGGCTGGAGCACCTTCCCTACAAAGAGAGGCTGAGGGAGCTGGGCTTGTTCAGCCTGGAGAAGAGAAGGCTGCGGGGGGACCTCATTGCAGCCTTCCAGTACCTGAAGGGAGCGGAGAAACAGGAGGGGAATCAACTTTTTAAAAGGGCAGACAATGGCAGGACAAGGGGGAATGGATTGAAGCTAAAGGAGGGAAGGTTTAGATTGGATGCTAGGGGAAAGTTCTTTACATATAGAGTGGCGAGGTGCTGGCGAGGCTGCCCAGAGAGGTGGCAGATGCCCAGTCCCTGGAGATGCTCAACGCCAGGTTGGATGGAGCCCTGGGCAACCTTGTCTACATCATGCCTAGAGGTTGGTGGCCTTGCTGTATCCTATCTGACAAAAATCTCACCCTGGGTCTGTAATGGGTTCTGTATAATACCAAAACCACTCCTATCTATTAGTATCTTAGTGTCACAGTAACTCCCACTTCGTAATCCAGTTAAATCTTCTAAAAACTGTATTTGGTGTCTAGTACCTGTTATATGGAGGATTAAGTTTTAATTACGAAACGTTTACTCTCTCCGTAGAAATCAGACAAGTTCCACAGACATAATTTGATGCTCCTATGAAGTGTCAGCAAGGAGCAATGACCCTGGTGAGCTTACAAGGACACGGCAAGCTACATCACCTTAAATCACTTCCACACCCAGCTCATTAGTCACTCCAGTTTTTGCACCTTAGATCACCCAGATACTTTAGCTTTTGGCAGGTAGTCAAATAGGAAGAACTTTTATTACCTCTTCCTTTGAAGGAAGAGTGAGAGAGAGGAGCAGCAACCAAGGGTCCTTTACTTTCAAGCACTCCTTCTGAGCTGGATATTTCATGTTGGCAGTCATAAAGTAAGCTCATTCCTTTAGAAAAATTCCTAGGGGATGAAGTTATACCAGAAATACTGGCTGAAATAGTAACCCTTCATCCTTAAGGTCAAAGGAAAAGCTGTTCTTGTAAGCTCACTGAAAACCGATCTGATGGATACCAATGAAAGCAAAAATAAGTTGCCTACTGTATAAACACCTCCAAAGTAAATAAAACCCTTGAAGAGAAATGACAAAGTTAAAGAGTCAAGTGAAATAGCAGAAAGATAAATTATCTCAGGAAGCCAGATTCACTCCTGTGCAGTAAGTTAGTAGCAGGACAAGAAAAGATTGGAAAGCATGGCAGGTTTTAACAGTTTGAAAAGAAAAAAAAAAAAAAAGGATGAACAGTTTGACCCAACATCTGTGCCTTCCCCCTCTAAAGTAAAAATCCACAACCCCACAAACCCAAAAGCAAAACAAAGTAACTTTCAATAAAAGCATTACCATTGGCAATTAAAATCTAACAGCTTCTGTAAGCATTTTATATTATGATGCTTTTGACAGTGGGGTACAAGTGCTCATTTCAAATTGGCAAAAGCAGATCAACATCTCACTTGAAAAATGACAAAAATACAAAAGGAGCAGAATGAGTAAGTTCACCACAAGCACTGACAGGAGAGCACCATGGGGCACAATTCTCCAAAACCAAACTATGGGTATTTCAACTGAATTATTTTGGTTTTACAGTGTTTAGTTGAATGGAATATTTGGACCAGTTCTTGTGAATTTGAAAGGAAACTGTTGATTTAAGAAACTTCAGTAAGCCAGGAGTCTGCTGTTGGTGAGGAGTGTAAACACCAGGAATCTTTCTGTTCCTGTGATGACAGACAACACTGACGGTTCAACCACAAGATAAGGACATTGTCTAATAAATACAAATATTCTTGTGAGTCCTGCAGCATTATTTTGTGCATAAAGCTGCACAGATTAAAAAAAAAACCAACCCAAAACTGCAAAACAAACCCAGCCAGAACATAGAATCAGGATTCAGAAGACCTGCTTTAACTCTACCACAAGCTCACTTCCCTTGAATCTCAATCTTTACACGAATTTGACCACAGCCAGAACCATCCCTCTGGACATACCCATCCTACAGACATCCTTTGGGTATTTACTAAATTCTTCAAGGAAATTTCAGAGCCATACCACCTGCTAGGAGGTTTTTACTGCAAATAGAAGTGTTCTAATGGCAGTAACACCACTGCTAACACTGTAGCTCTGTTTCAGTATAGATGTCCATGTCTTTGCCCACACAGCCAAAGAGTAAGAGGCAGTATCAGCAAAAGTCACCCCACAGGTTGGTACACATTAGTGTCCACAGAGAACACAAAGTTCCTGGGGCACTTTTCAAGTGCTTAATGAGACCTCAGTTCTCCTGTCAGGAACCTGTACAAGACAAGGACCAAAATTTCTTTTTTTTTGCTTCTGTTCTAAGTCCTTTTCCTACCTTTCTTAAGAAGCCTGAAAAATCTCTTTTTGTATGTTATTAATATCTTCAAATCTCCTCCTCTTTTTGCAAAGCTACAATGGCAACGTGCAAGGCAGAATCCAGTTCAATGCTGATCAGACTCCCGATATGACAGGATTTAAATAAAAACAGCTCCTTCCAGTTTCATTTGAAAATATGACAAAGCCTGTTTATCAAATACAACAAACCATCTATCACCTTCTAATTGGAAGCCTTTTTTGCCAGCATGCCTGGTGCCTCACTAATCTGTACACAACTTAATAGGGAAGTTAATAAATTATGCAAGAGAACTAATTATACCTATTTGTCAAAAGATGAGATAGTTAAACTGAGGATTTAAACAACAAGGAATGAGCATTTTGTCCTAATTAGTTTGACCTAAACTTTGGGGGACAAGGGAAAAGAGGCAGAATATTCTCTGACTAATCTCTGAGTGGTAAAAGCTATTATCATACAGGCAATACAAGGCTGAAAGGGCCACTCTTTCATGAAACACTGAAGCATGCATTTCTTTCAAATCATAGCATGTCATCCTCACATCAATCTTCCCAGCTGCCTAATCTGTTTAAGATAAAAGTCCACTAAAGGGAAAAGTTAACATTAAGCCACTTTATCGACCTCTTCCCTTGTTACTCTGAGGCTGGTTGTACGCTTATCACTAACATAAAATAGAGAGCTTCATGAAAGCCACTCTAACCTATGGAAACTGCATCAAGTGGATAGCTGCACACATTTGTAGATGTATTGATTCCTTCGCTTCAGAAACTGGCTTATGTTTTGTAGGGACCACACAGGATTGTAGGAGTCACTATATAAATTAAAGGTATTTTAACATGAGGAACCAAGTAGACTTTAACAAAAGTAACTGAAAACCTACCCCTGTATCTTTCATATAGTCAATAAAAATACTACGAGAAAATAAATATATTATGGTAATCATAAAAACACTCTAAGGGACAAAATAAACTTGTCGAGTAAAGAAAAAGAAAATCTGAAACAGTTGCCACTGGAAGAGGTTCTGACCAAAAATAAAAGATGAAGTACAGAATATGTGATGAATCACTCAACACACTTCCCTGCATTTGGTTTTATTTTCTGACTGTTGTGCCCAGATCAGCATGAAATCCTCTCTCTTCAGGTCACATCATCTTATGTTTCTCCTGTGCTTAAGAGGAAAATTCCACCAAGAGACTGATGAAACCTGCAGAAAACAGCCTGTTTAGTAGACACATTTTCCAAGCACAGTTCATATTTAGGTGAACTCTCTTCATTGCAGCTTTAAAGCATGTATAGTGTATACAAAATGACCAGTTCAGAGAGGGCAATACTTTTGAACTGACCTCTTGAGCTTTTAAGTTAATGTGACATCTATGGTTCTCTAGTTAAGCATCTCCTAAGAGACAAATGCAACAGTAATATCTCCTACTCATAAACGCAACTTAGAATCAAACATTCCAGCATTAGGACAGGCTAGCACTAGAGCTACTCTTAACCTGTATTACATGTATATATAGCACACCAGTCTTGTAAGGGTACACCTTTTGATCCCATACTTAATTCCTACAGTATGACATAGCAATATCAATATAAGCTCCAGAGTCCTACATCTGTGTTCTAAGCTAAATCTTTAGAAGTGATTTTTACAAGTTGTATTCATGATGCATAATGAGAACCTGACTCAATGTCGAATCAAAAGTGCTGTGACCTTTTTGTTGACTTAAGCTTTCAGCCTTATCCTAGGGACTGTTTATTCAATCTTTGTGCTGAATAGCACTACATTAGAGAAGCCCACTGACATCAAAGGAACTACCTGTTGCAGGTGCTGATCAATACAAGTACACAGAGTTGAACTGGATTCTGACACACCACACACAACAGTACAAGTGTGAGGATATACTTGTGAAATCTCTATTCACATCTAACTTCCTTCTTGAGTTAAGTAACACTAGCAGAAGCTCACATAAGAAGAAGGTATCACTTCTGCAAGGTACATGTAGAGAATCAAAAAGGCCCTGAAGATGTGAACCAAGACTTTGGGAGTCTTGGCTCCCAAAAACTTTTCTGAGTTAGAATTTGGGAGTTTGTGCATTTAATTGAAAGCCAAGTTTCAAAAACACTTGAAGCTAGTCTGAAGCACTAGTGCCACTGAAAGAGGTAGTTCTGCCTGTTTGCCATAAGACTTCTTTCCACTCCTGTCTCACCCAATCACCTGTCCTGGAACAAGTGCTTGCTCAATGCACTGTAACCCAAGGGACTTACCTGGCTGAATCAAAGACAGAACTGAAGGTGGTGGAAGGCTGAAGGAGAAACTAAAGGTTAGCTTTAACCACAAAGTTTCACAGTCCACTTGATCTCATAAATCTTTCCCTCTCTAAGAGAAAGGTGTGAAGACAGAAACTAGAAAATGGAGAAATGTAAACTAGAAGGCGAGAAACATGAATTTAAACCTGCTGATGGTGAATGTGCCAATGCAGACTTACTAGGGCTAACTGAGAAGTCTTGCCATTCTATTTCGTTAAACAAGGTATATTTGTATATCTATTCCCTGCAGTGTATTGCAACCAAGATGGAAAAAAACATGTCCACATGCAGAAGTTGAAGTAAATTGCTAGTTTTGCTAATAGCAACAGGTATAACCATTTTTTAAAATCAAATACAGTAGTCCTTGCTTTTTAATTGAATCCAGTGATTGCTGTTCAATTTCTAATCAGAAAGCAAGTATTTTTGTAACTTCAGTCAGACTTAAGGAGGAAGAAGCTGTCCTCTCCCTTCACTTATTACAGTTCTCATAAGTTGCTTTTTAAATGTAAACTTTACTGGATTACACCATTAACCTGACAAGTCTACATTTATGTTTGTTGGAGCTGTTTTTGAAGGAAAAAGGAGAGCAGGAAGGAATGGATAATATATATGGTGCAGTCTTAACATTCAATCTGGATACAACAAAACCAGTCATATCTAGAGCCAGAACGTCTATGAGGGTCTTTAAGTGCAACGGAAAATGTCTTAATTCAGTTCTACACAGAAAATTCTCCTTCCAGCATAGAACAACCACGGACAGTCACAACCCTAAAAGGTGGGAAGTTTCAAAAATTTAATGCTGGAGAAGGCTTAAAATGCAAACAGCTACTGCAATTATGACTTTACTGCTGTTATAAGCATATTTACATGTGTGTAAGATTTTTAAATTGATTTCTCTTTTGTTTATCGCCTCCTAAAATGGAAAGCTCAAGTAACCTGACTTTCTTGCCTTTACTTGGAGCAGTGGACAGATACTGGTATAGTGTCATAAAATTTGAGTTCCCCAAACCACATTTGATAAATTGAATCTTCTTTTCTAGAGTGTGCAGGCTTGCTAGTTCAGTTTGGTAAGGTTTCAGTCTGAACAAGATGAGTCCTGCAGTGAAACCTGTTATTCCCTTAAATTGAGGAAACCACATCAGGAGCTTCCAAGGAACACCATTACAAACCCTTCCAGGATCAGGTTGTTTTTAATTCAAAATGAAAAAGGAAAAAAATAAAAGTTTGATATATTAGAGCACAGTTTGTTATCCTCTGCTGTAATACGAGACAAACGCATGAATAATTGTTACAGAAAACATTAATATCAGGAATTTACTTCACACAATTTTAATTGCATCTACCTTCCATGGTTGGTTGGAACAGGGCAGAATTTCACTAATTTAGTGGATTCTGGATTAGCTGAACAGATTTCAAGCTGCATCTTTCTCAGCAAATCTGGTTTTTGCTTAAATGCACGAACTATATTTCTCAATGTCAGAGCAGCCCCCAGAAGAAGCAGGGTATATTTGCTCACCCCCTGTATTTTGAAAGTGCCAGAGGAACCCAGTCTAGGCACATTAAAATACAGTTTGTTGAGTATACCTTTGTTCTGCACATTCATGAGAAAATGACACGGCAATTTCTCCTTTCACCAGTCAATGACAGCTACGACTTCAACTCGGCTATTCTCCCCCATTCTTTCCGAAGCACTGGTATTAGATAACAAAACACACACAACACCATACAGTTTCTCTGTCAGCACAATCAGCAAGAGGCACAGCACAAAATGCAAGATCGAAGAACGAGGGCAGAATTACAGCGGTGAAATCACCACACAATTACTGACTACATCTCCCTGAAGAAAATGCGTTCCACAGGTACGTAAGACAGAGCAGCCTCATCAATCTGATCTTCAAGGCACATTGTAAAGACTCCTTACAATGGACAGTGTACAGCCTTTAGGCACTTCGATGGCCCTAACGCTATAATTTAACCTCCATACTCGCTCCATCCACCATAAACAGGTAACAGATCGCTCCCTTTCTTCTTGAAACAGCATTCTGTATATTCTGAGATATATTACATCCCGTCTTCTTTCTATTTTTAGGCCAAATAACTCTAGCTCCTCTTTACTGCATTCCTCTCTCTCAGCAGTGTTTTCTAGACCTGCTGTTTTTCTTCCCAGGGATGTCTTCACTGGGACCCCAGCTGTCTGAAAAATAAAACTGGCAACAGTTGTCTCACAGAGGCCTCACTGATGATGAATGAAGCTGCTAGATTGTTTCACAAGTGTTACAGTCATGTTAATATGGTGTGAGCTGTCAGCCTAACATTAATGGCTCACTATTAGTTGTGATTCACTATAAATCCTAAGTCCCTTCACACAGAACTGCCACTTCACCAAATGTTTCCATGCTGTATTTATGCAGCTGCTTGATCCTGCTGAAGCACAGTACCCTAATCTTGTCCCTGCTGAACTCCAAGGTAATTCTGAGTTCTGTACCTGTCTCTCAATGCTCTTGTGTTCATTCCTGCTCTGGGATAGCTAGCAGATTCACAAATGAATGCTCTGCATTCTGCTGTCCAAGTCACTAATAAAAATACCAAATATCAGACATAGGATGTTGACAAGCCCTCCTTGGTATGCTTCTATGTTCTGACATTTGGCCAATTATGCATATTCATTGAAAGGTTTTTTTCTGACAGATTTTATATCCATGAGGCAGCAGACTCCTCTAGACCATTTCTCCTCACTTAAGAGAATATTGCATGAAGCTTTAAGTCAAGTCAAAACATATAATATCTACTGCTTCCCTCCTAACCACCTGACCTGTAACACTGCCTTAAAAGGGAACTAAATGGGTTTGTCATCATTTGCCCTTGAGAAATCTGTTTACTTGGTAACCGATCTTGGTAACTGGCAGGGGCTTATGAGATGTCTATCCAATTATTCCTTCCTTTATTTAAACCAAACAGACTTGTCTAATTACCCAGCTCATCCTTCCCCTATATTTGCTTTTCCCCAGGTACCACTTTCTTCCCTACACAGCCAGTTCTTTAAATACCCTACAATTAATCTCATCAGGTCCAGCTTCCCTGAAAACATTTAAGAACTACACTTAGAGCTAGAAATCTTTTGCACCAATTTCTCCAGTGACATAAGTCCCTCAGTGCAAAAGACACTGTTCTGAAGCAGCTAAAAGATATTTTCCAGATAAGTAAATCCTAAAAGACAACACAAAGTGACAGTTATTTGCCTTAAGAATTTTTTCTTCCTATTCAGCAGGCATTAAGATCAAGAGAAGCAGTCATTTCCACCAATAAAGATAATTCCCAACTTTAAAGCAACTGAGAGCACAACTGCACACCTGGATCTCAGAATTTTTAAAAACTACATTTCTAGCTCACCCACTTGCCATTTATTTCAGCTTTATTGTTCCATTTTTGGAAAACAGATCATAATAGTAAACCTTTCTGCTTTACAGTCAGAAAAAGAGGAGAGGGACAAAGAGAAACCTGAGCAGCAACACAGCACACACAGAGGGTAGTAGAGGTAAGTCAAATGACTGGTTCCATGCGTCCCTACCCTGCTGCAGAAGGATCTCAGCAAGCCACTGGGAAGCATGAACACCTTTCCAGCTCTCTCTCAGAATCAGAGAAAGGTTGAGGTTGAAAGGGAGGGGATGTGTATGTGTGTATCATTTTGTTAAC
The DNA here is from genome assembly GCF_964237585.1 of Gallinula chloropus. Lineage (NCBI taxonomy): Eukaryota > Metazoa > Chordata > Aves > Gruiformes > Rallidae > Gallinula > Gallinula chloropus. Next base: position 4,041,661 of record NC_140095.1, on the reverse strand, counting down.
TCTGGCGGTCATCTTGTGTCACATCATCCATGTCCATGTGTAGTCGCCTCCCCCCACCCCCAAACAGGGTCACCTAAGGCAGGTTGTCCACAACTATATCTAGATGGCTTTTGAATATCCCCATGGAGACTGTACAATCTCTCTGGGTAATCTGTGATAGTGCTCTGACACCCTCACAGTAAAAATGCGTGTACTGATGCTCTAATGGTGCATCATGTGCTTCAGAAAATCCCTTGTTAGAAGAGGGAAGATTTCTCCTCTCACTTTTATGTTTAGATAAATGCAAATATTTTGCATATGTACTATACACCTACTATATTGTGTTCTGTGAAACAATGCAATGGTGTAACACAGCTGAGAGCACCTAAGATACCATGATGGATCTTCAAAGGACTTCTTCAAAATAAGACACAGCTTTTAATTTCATTTCTTCAGAGTATACAAGTGAACTAACTAAACTAACAGCAATAGCATGTTGTCTGGTGCTTACTTGACTACTATCTTTATCTTCTTCCATTCTTTTTGGCAATACACTTTTTCTTTGTGATGTACTATCCTAGAAATATGCATTTTGTATTACGTACAGAATGCTATTTCCCACCTTGAAAATGCTATTTCTAGAGGCCAAAGTAATTAACTGGCAGTTAGGATAAACTGGAGTTTAGTTCCAGAACCGCATCTGACTCTTATGCCCTCCATGACTTTAATGAAGCAAAATGCTGGGAAAGAATCAACTCTTTCTTGCTTGAACTTTCCTGAGATGTAGAATACACTGCAGAATAAATATCAAGGCAAGAGTTTAAACCAGGTTCCAGACTCACTCTGATAGCAGCCAGATCTATTCTTGTCTTTTCATTGAGCATGGACACTAGTATATCTTGCTCCAGTTGTGCATAGTTTTAAACCTTACAAACAGAGCTCACTTAGTATAGAGGACTTGGTTCCACGTCTAAGAAAAGGTATGAACCCAACTCCCTTCGTCTCTTCTCCCATGTACAACCAAAAATGGTTCTAGAAGGAACAACCCTCACCAGAACAACAATGCAAATGTCTGACTATCACCTTCTCCAACTACCGCAGTTACTGCTTACTGGACCACACTATAATAAAGAATTCATTCTTGACAAGTCCCTGCTACCAAATATTCAGAGATGTAAATGTTTCTATGAGAAAGCAACACAGTATTTCATCGTGCACTTGCTATTCCCATGTACTTTATAGTTCACAGCAGTCCTATAGATGCCAGAGCAAATGACTCAGCCCTTACACAATGATTGTAGATTGATTACAAAAATCATTACTATGAGAGTTTTTTTACCAAAGGTGCTGTGGTGTGAATACCAATTTTCACCTGAGGGCAGCTTAAAGATGCTTAAACAATTACCTTCATTTGATCTTAATGGAAACAATTCTCAGGTATCTGAATGAAGGAAATAATGATATCCGAGAGTAAACTCTAAATCACATAAGATAAATACAGCCATTACAATTAATTACACTAAACTGATTAGGCCAGAGAAAGGTGCAAGTGCCAAAGATTTGAGACAGTTACCATTCTCACCAGTAGAATGCCTGGATAATTAATAAGCAGAGTCTTGCTTAGGAATCAGATAAGAGCACTTTTTTTTTTTTACATACCTGCTATATAAGTTCCTTAATCCTTACAATTAAGGATCATGCTTATTTAAGAGCTAAACCAAAAAAAACCACCACCAAAAAGCCAATATAAATTATCAATTCCATTTTCAAGAGTGCAAACTCCCCTCCTCAGCAAACCTGGCCCATTGAACATAAAATACTCCACTTGACCTTCAAGCATCCCTCCAAAGCAGAATTTTTTTTTTTTTTTGACATACTGAAGGAAACAAAGAGGAAACCAACACTCCAACTAAAAGGAAAAGCAGTATCATTATTTCTAATTTCCTTTTTCCAAATGTAGGGCACTCTACCCCTTATCACAAGATCCAACCCCCATCTTTACAACTGTTATAGCAGAGATGGAGATCCCTCATGTTTGCTCAGGTTATTACAGATCATGTAAATAACACAACAATGATTTTCTGTTGCAAAATGTTACCTCAGTCCTCTGGTCACATGTTCTCCTTACTTGATTCTACCACTCCAAGATGAATACGTATTTCTTAGGAAGAGAACAGTTCCCCTAAGAGACCAGCAATGCCTCACCTGAATACTATGCAAAATGCCTGGCACTATGACTTTCTCCAGATAAAGATGGAAAGCTTGACAAAGAAACAGGAATTTGAATCCAAGTCTTCTACTCCTGAGCTATCTTTTCTCACTACCAGTTTAAAAATACTCCAATTGAATGTAGCCTAGCCTATGGAGCAAATCAGTGGCAGAGCAGCAAGCTTCTCAAGGCTGTTTCCAACCATTTTCTGCTATGACTCTGCAGTGCTACTCATATAACATGCTATAAATCATTGCCCAAGTATCTGCATGCTATTATATGAAATACCTTCAAGAGAAAGTAAACAATACACAAAGACTGCTGCTGAGCAGAACAGATCTCAATGGAAAGGCTATAGGTGGTGTAAGAGGTGAAGTGCTGGATTATGTTACTGAACAGCTACAGACTAAGAACGGTTCGCAAAGACAAATCTTTGTTTACAGTGAAGAGAGCAAAGCAGATCAGTCAACAGAGTAATAAATAGTTTGCCCATGCATTGCATGTCTTCCACATCAAAGAGGTACAAAAATACAGAGAGAATGTTGTCTTCAAAGTGAACTCTAACACCACACTTTAGTAGAGCTTGTTCCTCACAGTTCTCCTGCTTCTGAAGGCAGAACTAAACAGTAGGTAAAAACTATTGAGTCATTTTATTAAAGTTCTGTTTTCACAGCCTACTTTCACTATTAAGTTCCTGGTAATTAATTACTTCCTATAAGCTTAATTACAGCCAGCTAAAGAAATGTTGTGCAAGTCCATAAACAAAGCGTGGTCAATTTGAGTTAATGGGTAGTTGAAACTAAATGAGATTTCTATTCAACTACGTTCATATGCAGCCTGCTCAACATGTTCGATATTACAGCAGGAGATTCCAGAGGAGCCTTGAAAATTAACTGTGGAATCAGTACTCATAACGATCTATACATTTGTACTTGTTAGGTCTGACAGAGCAAGCAGTTCTCTTCTTGAAGAAACTGGCAGCAGCTATGCCATCAGCTCACAGGACTGTCCTAGAAACTCTTCTCAAACACAACAGAAAAACCTGGGCTCAGTTAAGGTGAAGTTTCACTCCAGATTACTAGAAGTTCATACAGATTAAATAAACAAAGTATATCTAATGAAAACTAATTACATCAAATCTTTTCTTAGCTTTGTAAGAGGAAGGAAAGTGATGGGTTAGGAAACAATTTGGGGTTTGCTATGAAAATTAAGTCTCTACAGAATCACATTTCCTCTATGGAAGCACATTTTCACCAACTTCTTGCTGCTTGAGATCCAATTCTAACACTCAGGAGTCCCCTATCCATCTGAATTCTCAAAGGCAAATATAGCAGCAAGAGATAAAGACCATATAAAGGAAAGAAACAATACTTCAATGGGTAAGGATAGTTTTCCTGATGCACTTGCACAATAATCAGCATTAGACTATTCCTGTATTTCTAAAGGTTCCCTGACAGATGTCTCCTCACAGAAGTCTGTACATTTGATTATATTCATTACCTATTCAAGGTATAATTCAGTGAAGGCTACAGGCTTATCAGTTCCTACTGAGGGGCCAATTTTACTCCCACTGACACGACACCTCATGTTCCAATCTCTTCCTTCACCGGCTATTCCTTTCTTCATCCAGTCCCCCCCTTTGTTGAGTTGCTCTGGCCTATGAAACTGGCAACACACACTGTTTATTACTGCTGACTATTTTGCTTTGTTGTCTATTAGAGACTAAAAATACTGCACTCTCAACAACTCTAGTTGAGTCCATGTGCACCATTTTAACTTTCCCTTTGGACAAGTTGAATATGTTTTAAAATAATGTTCCATAAAAGATTTTCAAAGTAACCTACATAATTACTTTCCAGTACAGCATCACAGTTTCAGTCTTTCTCAAATCCACACATATCCTTAAGCAATTCACCTAAACAGAATGAATCTCATTTTGAGAGCTGCAATCATAGTCCTCTGTTAATCCCCAGTGTAAATTTGTAAGTAGTCAGCCTGTCCAGTAAAATGTGTATTGGTCCAACAATTCCTTCTCAACAGTGAGACAGCTACAGGCACCGTTGCTTGAAAAAGCAAACGGTGCAAATTGAATGTCTGCTGATTAGCCTCCATTTATCAAATCAATTTTCTTCCCCTAGAACATACATAGTTAAATTCTGAGGAATTATTCCATTTATGGTGCTGTAATAATATCCCTAACTGACCTTTGTTGTACAACACTAAGTCAATGTGCCAGCATCATGTTCCAACACTGAAGAATCACGTTTGCCATTAATCAATAAGTCAACGGATTACTAATACATTTTTCATGTTGAGCAAACATTAATGCCTCTATTACAATGAAACCAAATACTTGACTATTTGCTTAAGAGCCTACCCATAAGTGCTGAAGCCAATGCAGGCCAGTACCAGAGAGAGATGAGCACAAAGAAAGCAAGAGTGCAGGAAGGCACTATGCATGGCACGTCTTGAGCTTTATGCATTCCCCCACAGCCTGCTCCAAAGGCACTCCTTTTATTCCAAGTTAACATAGTGCTGCAACAGTTCAGAGCATCTGACTACTGCTAACAGGGCTGCTGGAGCAGAGAGCATCCAACGGGACAGCTGCCTCAGTGTAAGTTTTCTCCAGTGAAGAACTCCACTGTCTCAATGGTTTCCTCAGGCAAAAAAAATGCCACCACAAAACTATTGGCACAAGTTCACCTAGGGTAATATCAACACATGCCCTATATTAAAAGGTGCTTGTTGATGTCACTCTGCTTGCTGGAACTAAGTTCCCAGGAATATAAACAGCTGCTACTTTGTGTGATCATAAAATTTATTATAAACCAAAGAACAGAGTCTTTAGATGTTAAACAACAGATCACTCAGGTTTGAGTCTTGGCATATTTCCTCAAATTCACCTTTGCTGACAAGTTATTAGAACTATTACAGCAGAAGTTTTTCAAATGGTAGATTTTTAACTGTCATCTTGTTTATACCCTATGAGAACATTTTAAGGTTATTTTTCAATTGTTAAGATCCACTATTTCATGTGTCTCATCACCACAGCCTTAAAAAGTCAGACAGAATTCCTGAGTCCCTTTGGAGCTTCATTTGTCTTTTATCATCAAAAGCTCATGCTGCTTTATATATGTATATTTTTTTTTCATTTATACCCCAGAAAGTTTGTAATTGTCAGCACTGTAAATTCACAAGTTGCTTGCAAAACAGCATCACAGTCTTATTTTTAAAACTAGAGCAAGGATTTCATAGAGCACTGTGCATACAAATAGGTAAGATGAATGCAATAGAGTTACATTAATTTAGTAGTGTAATTCAGAACCTGAGCATTCTGCTCATCCTGCTTGAATACTCACCTGCACATATGCCTACTGACACACACCTTCCTTCATGCATGTACCTTGCTTTGTACTAAAAGTCACAGACAAAAATCAAGAGAAGGGAAGGAACAGATTTTCTGGCATGTCTATACATCTAACTTCAATTTAGTGTACAGAAATCTACATTAGTTTAAAGCAAACCTGTTCACACAGCAAAGCAATCCAGCTGTAGTAAGATGGCAATAAAGGAGCTCAAAGAGACTTGTGGACTGCTGCAGTAAAAAATACCTCTGATACTCAACTACCTACTTTAAAGTTAACTTGGATGCAGTTAACAACATATGCATTTTGCTAGTATCCCTGTTGTAGGCTAGTTCTGAAACCTATAGAGAAAAAAGATATTTAGAGAGGGGAACAGTATTTATACAATATTTTTCCATCACCATACTATCTTTCATTGCAAAGGACTGTTATATTAATTCTCATGCAAAAAAGGCCCAAAAAGCAAAATATGTTAACATGACACTGTAACTATGCAACATTAAACAGTGAAACCACATGCAGGATTTATAACAACCATTTCTGCCTCAGTATCATGGCAACATCTCCCTTTAAAGTCTTTGTCACCTTTCCTTAAAGATGCAGGTGGGGGGGGCAGGGAAGGAAAACATTCATAGCCTTGAAAATGCAAAGGATAAATGAAGATTCCTTTTTAAAAAGAACAACACTTTGTTCCTTTTACCTAAAGGACATGGGGAGGGAAACAATCTTTAAGCAGTAACTGTTCTTTAACATATTAAAGTTCAGGCATGTTGAAGTTTGTTTCAACTTTGAAAATGACTTGGGTACACAAAAAAGGAGAGCAAGAGCTATTAAAAAAAAAATCCAAACAAAACCAAGCAACAAACCCCTTCCCCCCTCCCAAACCAGCCCTCTCATCACTGTAGTGTTGGTATATTTGGGTTCCCTCTAGGAGAAATTCAAGGGAAGTGCAGAACTTTCCAAAATCTGTTAGAATTTTACCATCTTTTGCTTTAAAATAGTGGTTTTATCTGACTTTTTGGTCATAAGGTCCTAACTTTGTTGGCTTGTTGCTTTTTTAAGAGCAGATTCAACAAAGAGGCAGGAGTCAGAGACGCACCAGAATAGCATAAATCAATTTAATAACCAGGCCACAACTGATGCTGATAAGATTAGTCAGGCTAAAATGTTATATCAAGATCATGGTGTTGCAAGGTCAACAGGAATTGGTCAAAGGGCCTGGGGACTCTAAAAGATAATGAGAGCACTGGCTATAGGAGCAGCTATCTATCCATTAGGCATCAAGTCGTAACACTGGCTGAGCACTAGCCAAACACAACACTTCAGTCCCTTATTTGGCCCACCATGCAAGCCAAACTTTTGACACACCCATTTGGTTTACAATTTCTCTGGAGTCTGAAGTCTTACACCTTCTTATGTGGAGTACCCTAATGTAAGAATAACTATTAGCCAACTTAAATAAACCAGCTTGCACAACAACTTCAAGAACTTCACCCAAGAAAGTTAAGTATATCTAATGTGCCCAAGACACCCTATTCTACACTGTATTTTCTCTTCCCTTCAGAGATCTGCAACCAACTTATCATTTCAGGCTGATGTTACATACAACATGAAGTACAGGACAAGTAATAAACACAGTAGTAGGAAGCCAGGTCCAGCTGAAATGAACAGTAACAATCAAGCTCAAAGAGTGATCTCTTAGTGGAGAGAAGGTTGTGTAATAGAAAGACATTAATCCTATACAGAACTTGCAACTCTGAGAAGTGTCAGAAAAGCATAACTGCAAAACAACACCTTTTAGATGTGTTTTCTTCAATTTCAGTAACTTCATTTCTCTCTCTGTTAAAGCTCCTTAGTCACTTCTCCAGGACTGGAGGTATTATAGTTTCCATGCTCTGAAATTTGATTTTAACTCCTAAACATTTTTTTCAGAATCATCTAGATAAAGCTTTAAAATCCATGAACAGGTAAGTAATGCTCATACAGGTATTTGCTAAACACCACACTAAAGCTGACAAATGACATTACCTGTGTATGTCTATCACACAGACCTCCTACTGATGGAAACTACAAAGTTGTCAAGTCAAACACGTCATAGTCTGAAAGGAAACTCTTCTAAATTTATTGTCAAATGCTTAGAAAAATATGGGAATTGGGTAATTTCTCCTATCTTATTCAGTTCCTGTATGTATTGATTTTACAGATATTTTACAGAATTTATTGCTCCCAGCTGCCCATCATCGAGATATCAGATCCCAGCACTTCAATCTACAGGAAAAATAACTGGCCCAGATTCATTCCTCCCATGTTAAACACATACAAAGTAACAGTTCCTGCACAACCAGGGAGCAGAAAAACACAGAGGAGTGGAGAAGAGAGGGAGAGAAAACCCACAGCAAGAGTAGTTTAAGCTCTTATTCCTGGTTGCATTCCTATCCCCAACTCCATGTTGCCATATCTTCACAGCCTTGACTTTAATTCCCAGTCCCATTTTCCCTACTGTGTTCCTCATTCTGTGCAAAGACAGGGTTCCAGAGGCTTTCTCCCCTTCCTGATTCCTGCTCCCATCCCAAGTCAGACACTTCTTGTCCAGCCAGTCAAATGTGCAAATATAAATCTTTACCTTGCATGAAAATCCTCTTTTTTGCCATTATCATTTACAGAATTTCACAGGCAGAGGATACACCCTCAGTAGCAGCACAGCTTTGATGTCCTCACTGCTTTTTGAAAAAGGTACAGGTCTCCTTTGGTACAATTACACATCTTGGAAAAGAAAACAGAGACGATGGGGTTGCCTGTAAAGGAGCAACTTATGCTGCACAACACTTGTCAGTTCGAGATCCCAGAGTCTAAGCAGATGTGTGGTGTGCAAGAAGCACTTCAACAGAGTAAGCAACACACACACTACAGCTCCCTGCAACGTTTTGCAGATACCTGTGAGCACATTCAATGGCTGTCTCTCTTCCTCTTCAGGAAAAGAACAGTCTCAGAGCAGTCACTGAAATGGTTTAGTCCAGTTTCCAGTCTGAACTGACAGCAGCATTAGAAACCTGCAGTGCTTTCATATCCCCCTATTCAGTTTAAAGTCCCTACCATAGATACCACCGTCTCCTTCACCTTCTGAGCAATATCAGAAAATTGTCCATCAGCCACTATCTCTTCTAACTGGGAGCAGCACAGCTGAGAGGAGGTTGCTCAGTGTTGTATTTTAGACAGCACTCGGCAAACTTCGGGGAAGACAGACTTGCAATTTTGGTGACACTGCAGTTCACAAAGCTAGAGTGGCACCAAGTGGTGAGCTGCTAAATTTGGGTCTTGTGTTTATTTTTGCAGTCACACTACAAGCCACATGGAGATAATATGAGTCAAAATGGTTTGGCTGTTCACTTTTACTGGGGAATCCAGATTTATTAGAAATTCTACTTAATCCTCACAGATGAGGAAACTAACAAGAGGTAGAGCTTTCCACAGAGTACTTTTAAGTGAGTAAAATACAGAATTTAATAGACAAAAGGCATATAAGAGTAATTAGCAGGAAGTGAATAAAGGTACCCTAATTTTCATGATCAGATACAACCACAATGAATCTTTATCAGACCATTTGACTTCTAACATTCAAGGCTCCCCAATCCTCCACGCTGGAGCCATTACATCTCTTACTACATTCTGAAGCAAGCACTTCTGTATGCATTTGCATCCTTTCTAGCATCCCTGACACATGCATCACCACCCGTTCTCAAAATGTCTTGCACGTTGTTGCTTCTTGTAGCAGCTCAGAAACAAACAAACAAAACCAAAACACAAACACAAAACCTAAGAACACTGTGTACCTTCAAAGATCATGTCAGGAAAAGGATTTTCCCCTGTGGTTAGTCATAATAACTACACTTCATCCCACTCCTCCTCTCCACAATACAGTAGGCTTCTAATCAAACCTGGAGGAACTGAAGAGAAAGAGTATTTCTGTGAATAGCAGCTGAAAACCCCTAACACCCCTCCACCCCCCCATTGCTGTGCTGTAATTCTCAATAAAAAACCCTGCAGCTATTTCAAGGGCACCAGTGCATTATTGCTACAGAAAATGAGAGATTGTTTTCATCACGCATTTGCACTGGCTAACATCTAATAGGAGCTATTACTTACCCAGGCAGCTGACAAAAGTGCTCACTCACGTGGAACAAAGCAGTTGAAGTTAAACATTTGTTGGCCACTTTGGCCCAGTTTTTCAAGTAGCACAGGTCCATTTCGCCTTGTCTGGTACAACTCATACACTGACAGGAGAAAAGTCCTTGTCTTAGGAAAAATAACTTGTCTTATAAAAATAACTAAAGCCAAAACTGATGGAATATCCTCACAAATCTGAAAAAGGTAACTGTCATCACTATCAGATTTTTAAAAAGAGATAAACACGATATGTATCTAGAGGTATGTATAATCACAAGGCCACAGATTACATCAGTTAAAAATTATTTCAATGTTTATAGAAAAGTTGGTACTAAGGAACTGAAAAATGAAGCCTTACTAAAGCAGCTATTTGCTGTACACAGCACATCATGGTTACCTTGGGCAGGTTTGTGATACAGCTGTAGCTGGGCTGAGACTTCACTTCAGGAATTTGAAAAGCACCTGAGGTTCAGGAGTTCAAGCAGCCATGAAGGTCCCTGAAGCTTCTGACCCCTCTGAGTTGCACAGGCTGTTAGTAACATGATTGTGTCCAAGCATAATCAGGTGTTTTGGCTTCCAGGTATCAGGGCTTAATCTCAACTTCAAAAATCAGATGATGCAAAATCTGAATTATGATGATTTTTACTAGACAAGCCCACTAAATGACTCATATTTTTCTTCCATTTAAATTCAATGTCATGTGGTTACATTCTGTGTATGAACGTCCCAACTGCAAATTAACACTTGGTCCATAAGCTCTACTTTCTTTCCTACTTTTAACAGATGGCAGCAACATTGGTCCTCACATTTAACAGCAACTGATTTCCAATTCCAAAATACGTAAATGATCTTTGTATCATTTCCTACTGAGAGGTAATTAATGGATATTTACAAGCTGCTTGGAGATTCTCCAGCAAGGGTGTCTTCACTGATTTTGGCTTTGTTTGGGTTGTTGGGGAGGTTTTTTTTGAAGGGGGGGGTGTTTATTTTGTTGGGTTTGGGGGTTGTTTGAGGGGGTTTTTGTTTGTTTTTTAAGCACCATGGCTGTATTTGACAGTGTTACACTGATTGCTTTTGTAAGATTTCTCACACCTCACTTCATTCCCTCCATGCTTCACTAAGACAAGTCTCATTGATGGTGCTACTACCTTCACTTCCTATCCCAGAACAAAAAGCCTTCTCTGCTTAAACTCAAAACCTTCTAAAAGCTAAAGAATTAAGATTGTGGCAGGTGTGCTGAGTGCCTGTGTTTCATCACTTCCCTGTCTCCACCAACTCCAGCCATTTGTCCAATTTCACTACTGCCATGAGTTTTATGCTTAGATTATAAACTCTGGTACTAAATTAACAGCTTTGCATAGTGTATTTGTACCAAGCACAACAGGGTCCTAATCTAAGGAGTCATACTTCCTAGTAATTGCTATTTATTATGTGAACTTCAAAATTAACAAGGTAATAAGTTTGTGTTGCCTGCAAAGACACAGATGCCCTAGTTCTTTCTATTTCAGTCATTATAAACATTGAGGGAAAAACACATAGTACAGGTACAGTCATTTTATAAACTGTACAAGGACAGCTATGCTTCCTTGGAAAAGTAAAAACTCACAATATTTTAAAACAGCACTCATCTCCTTGGAGATATAGCCACTGGTAGGCAAGTGTTTGAGAAAAAAAATATTACCTACCAATTTATTGTAAATGAGAAATTGCATGTTGTGCTTTATTTTTAATTCTCCCATAAATGAGTGTTTATCCTGGAATCAGTGGATATAGATGAATGGCAGACTAAAGTACCAACTGCTTCCTTAAAAGAAGAATTATCTGAAATCAGATCTTCTTTGTTGGATGAAACCTAAATTGCAGAGGGAATATTTAACCATGTAAGGAAAAAAATCCACAGATAAACTACCACATACCATAGTTAGAAGAACTAATTGTCTTTCTCACTTCCTCTTTTACTGGAGATTCTAATAGAATGCTTTCTCTAAACAACAAAATATAATGTCACTAATATCCTCTCATGCAAATTTTTTAATAATGCAGCTTTAATGATAGCAAAGTGCTGATACATGGATTGCTAAGCAGTTAAAACTTGTGTTGCTCAAGAGACCCCAAGTCAAGTTCACCCTTTTCAATACAGCAGAGAAATCCATGGAGAACAGCCCAGTGACTTCAGCAGCATTTTCAACTGCAGCTGGTAGTACAGACTTAAGAAAACAGTAATTCTCATAAAGACTGATACATACTTCATCATCTTCAATGATGACTCTCAAGTCAGATGTATTTATTTTGACATATTTTTGTCTACCTACTGTGTTCCTCAATTCACGTGTTATGGTTCTCTTCAAAGTTTAGAGCACAATTTCAGACATCACCACAGAGGAATTGACAAGTGCATTCTAAGACATTGTTAACTATCCAGATTTACACATCTGTGTTACACATGCTATATGCATAACCCACCTTCTGAGTGTCCTTGAGTTGTCAACTGCTGTGCAAAGCCCCCTAGATTATTTACTAATGTCCATATTGAAGATAAACAGTGCAAAGACTACAGGATGTTAGAGCAGAAGGGCTCATTTCAGTCACTGCTGTCATATATGACCAAGTATTTCATTTGCTTTCAGAGAGCATTACAACTGGCTGAAATATCCAAAAGGCCACTAATTATCCTTCTTGAAAGAAAAGAATGAGTTTCTCATAAAAGTCCTTTTACTTATACTTCTGTCTAATCACTTGCTACTTGTCTGCAAATGGATTTACTCTCATACATAGCAATAATGATGACAGATGTTTTTCTGCCAGTCAAACTTCACATTCAAACTTCAGTTGATTATTATGAGCAATCTACAATTTCCTTCATAATTAAGGCTGCAACTTTGTTCCCATTAAAAAGTTCAATTTTGACCTCCCTCTTGCATCTATTAATGAAGTGATACGTGAGAATCATGGCAGAAGAAGAATTTTCCTTCCCATTCAGAGTAAATTGAAGGTGAAAATTCCAATTTGTGGCAATGCATTATAGATATTGCCACCTGTCAGTTATCTGTCATTTTATTGGAGGGAGAACAACTCAATATAAATATACTGGATTCAAAGCATGTCCTCTTGCACAGAACTGAAGCTGAGACAACAAAAATCTGATTTTAAATGTAATTGACAGCTTCTTTACTAAGATCAGGGCCTACTATGGGCTCAGAAATAATAGGCAACAAACAAGCACTATCTTCCCCCCACTTCTGCCTCATTAAAACAAACTACCTTCCTCTCAGGCACAAAAATCCAACCACCATCAGTAAGACAACCCAAAGAAAACCAGAAAATTTTCCTAAAACAGCAGAATTTATTTGGATGAGGTGAATATAGTCCAATGATAATTGATTTATGATGTTCCAGTATTAGAGGTACTCACTGGCTTTCTACGACTTTTTCTTTGGGCAGTCTCTAACAGAAAGAGAAGGATAGTGATAAGACATAGTTTAATGGATTTATCTACTGAAAATCTAATCCACAGGGACAATGTTTTGTTACCCAGAGTCCAATTTTAAAAGTTATTAAGATTTTAATAGGCTCACTAGATCGGTATGTTGACTCTGACAACCTAATTTAGGCTCCCTGGCAGTTTCAGAGACACTGCATTAGCTGCTGGAGCTAGCCAGTTTAAATAACCTCCTTACTTCAGAACAGCCACAAACCAAAACAAACTCTTCAGAATAGCTGAGGTTAAAGGATTTGAAAACAACTAAGGGACATGAAAAGGCAATACAGAGCCAGGACCTGTAATGAATTTCTGAATAGACCTGTGTTTGTTATGCAGGACAGCAGGCACCAAGGAATAGCCTTTGTGAACAAGGAAAGAAAGAAAAAAACAATCTACCACCCTTTGTTTTTCTTACTGCATGCAAACACCCTGAGTAGTAGAAGGAGGACTAAAATACAGCTTGAGGAAGCTGTAGATTAAGAAATTTGTTTCTATAAAAAAACTCCGTTTCATTCCAGAACCTTGGGTTACTGGGGGGAAAAACCCAACCAACCAAAAATAAAAACCACCCACCCAACAAAAACCCCACAAAACCACAACCACCACAATCTTTTCTCAGTCAGAACCCATGAATAAAAAAAAAATATCACTGAAATGACTCCCATGAAGCTGCTATTTTTCAATGGTGAGGAAAAACAAAAATCCTTTCTGTTTGGGGATTTTATTGACTTTTTCCTCTGTAAAATTTGTTTTTAATCTTTTCACAAACAAAATTAAAAGGAGAAATGTGAAACAAAACCTTGGTACCAACATTTCCACAGCAGTATAACTAACACCAGTATGCTTTTTGTTTTTGTTTTAAATTAGGGATGATATGTACTTCTAACTAGTAACTAATTCTGTTCCTTGGTTACTAAATAATTGTTACAAAAGAAATGTAAGACTACTCATCTGCAGAGGATAGTTTATTCCCTCTGTAAAGATCTTCCTACTCACTTGAGAACAGCACAAGCATTTCTAGCAGTAGCTCTGGAAAATAAACGTAACTAAGACACTTACTCCCTAACAGCAGCTATGAGATTTTCCATTGAGAACATTTTGCCATTCTAGAAAGACAGAGGATATACAAAATCTAAGTTATCATTCCATATTAGTATTTAAAATTATCCATCTGAACCTACTCTTCAAACCTGATTTTGTACTTCTGCCAGACAAAACAGGTCACATCAGTGAGCACATGGTATGGAGTAAGATCACCACCAACACCCTCAAAAAACCTCCACAAACCAAACAAATAAAAAAAAACACTCCAAAAAAAAAAAAAAAAAGTAAACCCACAATGCTGGCATCAAGCAGCTGAAGCTTGCAGCTCATGCTGTGCAGCAACCTGGGGCCACTCTCCACATTTACACTACGCAGGTTATTAACAGCTAAAGGTGCTTTGAGAGAGATTTGTTTTCAGCATGTGAAACACTGAACCTGTCCAACAAGTTTCATTTTGAGGGCCAAATTCATCATAATTCAAGAGTTGTCTCTTTACCTTGAGCACTTTGGTCTAACCCCATATTTACTTGAGTATGCTTAGAGTTTATGAGTAACTACAAAACCCTCAGTTTACATTCTGTTGCCAATAGTGTCTCACTTTTTCCCCATTAGTTGCTGCCATTGGGTTTAAATCTCCTCTACTTCTTTAAGGGCATCTGCTCAGAATGTTTGCATGAATATTAGTTCACAGATAAACTGAAGGAACCAGTATTTTTCTCATTGGATCTTTTTCTTATTGTCTTGACTTGCAAAGGAAAAAGAAAATATGTATGTACTGTATGTGATACATCAAAACCTAAACCAGTAAGTAACACAGTGGTAGGAGTGGAAGCTGCTATATCCAGTTAGAAGCACAGTTGCCTTATTCCAATACTTTCATTTGATCACAGGTCAGTGGTACGGTTATGAATAGAAGAATTCTTGAAGAAGGCTGTTAAGATACTATGGCTCCTCCCAAACCCTAATGAAGTCTGACCCAAGGGCGCAATTCCTACCCCTTCCAAAATTCCACTTAACTCTTTACCCTGCTAACTGTGGATGATTTTGTCCAGCCATCACTTCTTGGAATCCTGTTAAGCTTTTGGCCTCAGTGAAATTTTGCTGCTCATTGCTTCTGTAGCGATGGTTTGTTTCCATCCTCATCAGACCACTGTGCTATATGCTTTTTCTTAACAAAGCATTTGCATTGTAAGGCAAGCTGAAAGCCATCACTACGTGCCACAAATACTGTCTCTGGGCCTTTGACTTCACACCATGTTTCCTTATTACCAATTTAGATTATTTTTTTTTATTTTGGGCTGGGTTTTCTAATGTTTGTCTCAATGAAAACACATCACAGTTTTTCCCTTGAGAAGACTGGATAGGATATGACATATTCCATAAACAGAATGACAGTTCTAACACATTCTAGATGGCAGAGTTTAGAGGAAATCCTGCCTTATCTGCTCATGCTTTCTTGGTTTCATCTCTTGAAGTTCCTCACGCTTATACCAAAATGTGAGTTCTCCTTATTTTACCCACAAGTGAATTGTATTTACTGCAGCACAACACAGACACACTGAAAGCTCACCTGCTTTCAAGACGGCTGCTTAACAAGAAGTAGATTATCAGCATGTGTCAACAGATGGTGAAGCCAGGATAGACAAGAACTCCAGCATCAGCTCCAGCCAGCAGCACACACCTCCAGTGCATAAGACTGACTTTCACTGAAGTGACACAACAGCAGGACTGCTGCATTTATCAGAGTAGGGAAGGATGGAAGGAAATAATGGGGTCTTAACAGTGGCAGCATTGAGTAAACAAAGTAGTATTTACCCTGAAATATCAAATACAAGGATGTGTAGTTCCCCTTCAGACCCACAATGAAAATACAGAAAATTATTTCAATTAGCAGGTGCCAACTTGTTAAACAGCAGAGTTGGCCAACTCCACCTTCTCGGGTACAAGGCACATAAAAAAAGGCCACACTAAGAGCCAAGCACTACTTTACACATTAGTGATTTGATTGTTTCACACAGATTTCACTCCCAAGGCACCCATAGTCTTTCCTGAAGTGATCTGCATGAGTCGCATCTTCCACTTAATACTCCCTAACCCTGTAAACAGAAGTCAGGAATCACCAAGCTAAAGAGTGCTGTGGAGTCTCTGAACAGAGAACACTTCATTAAACTAATGAAAATATTTCCCCTTCCACACTTACAGTTCAACACCTCATTTTACCCCTCTCTTTTCAGCACTAAACCACAGTGATGTTCACTCCTGTTTCTCATCACTACAGCTAATCCAAAAACACCAAGCCCATCCAAAAGCACTGCAGTATTCTGCAATTCACTTCTTCCTTCTATGTCACAGGTGTGCAAAGAAATTGCACATCTAAAACACTCCAAAATGATGCAGCAGGTTAGTACTCTATACTTAAGTCAGTCCTAAAACAGCTTGACAGGCTATGGGCCATAAGCCACACCTCTAAGAATGTTCTCAGGAAAAAGACATTCACACAAGCAAAGACTCAAAGTACTAATGGAAGTTTTCAAACATCCTACTACTGTCATGAATCCAATTAACAAAACTGCCATCTTAGGAACCAAAGTCACCAAGTAATTTTATCATAGCTTTGAAATTGGTATTGCCTGAAACAGAAGTCTGAGTTATTGCTTATTTAAGAAAAAGAACTATCCATGTGTGCATGACTTCTTCAAAATCTCTTTGTATGAATCAGTGAAGAAGGACAGAAACTTCATCTATTGTATCATCACCTATGTGGAGTAGATAAATCCTAACTGTGGAAGCAGTGTGTATTAAGTGGCAGTAGAGAGACTCCATTTCAGGGCATCAGAACATCCCTGGATGGCAACAGCTACAGCAAGGCAGAAGAGTGTCAGAGAACTCGCAGCAGGATACCTCTGACAGACACATCTTCAGTGGACCATGAGCCTGAGTTACTTCTAACACTCTAGGATTCACCTTGGGGGTTGGTGCACAAAAGCTTTTCCATAAAAATCAAGTTCACAACAGACCACCACTACAAAACAAGGTGTTTCTAAGTAACTGATAACATTGCCAATGTAAGGAAAATCATCTTCTGAAACACTTATTTATCAGCCTAATTAATATGCATCATCAGGAAGATGAAAAGGATGTAAAATATTGTATGTATTACATACACAGAACACATACATGTAGATCTACTTTTAAATCCCATATAAATTGCCTATCACAAATGGTTCACGGTGAGAAGCTGATCTCTATGGGTCTCTATGTATGCAGACACACACACATGCAGCAAGATAATTATTTTGCACTTTTAAAAAAAAACTAAGCTAATGGGCACACTGCTGCTAGTGGGCAGATCCCCATCATACATTATATCTCAGTTCCTAGCAATTTTGATGAAAACTACAGGTGGAGACAGATTATAATGGGAACATCTAATTGAAATTCATCTCCATTTTGCCTCAGATAGAAGACACGCTGCTTGAGCCCTGAAACATATTCAATTTCATTCAAATTGTATGCAGATTTTCAGGCAAAACTGAATTCAAGAAAAAAGTTTCAGGAAGTCCTGAAAGAGTTCAGAGTGTTACAAATGCTTTGTAACTGTATTTCAGCCTCTGTGTACTTTTCCACATCCATGAAGGCTCCTTACCAAGGCAGGCAAGGATAGATACAAATCCCACAGAGGTCTATCCTTTTGATAGGAGCCTGACATCTTCCACTGACATGTTCAGTCACTTTCGGTCCTTGTGGATTCACTGGGGCATTAGCTGTTCAGTATTGTTTCTTCCAACACATTCCCATCAAAAAAGAGAGAACCCATCTGTCTTTCACCTTTCAAAATCATCTCATGAGTCAAAGCTGCACCTTGACTGTTTTGGGTTTTTTCTGCTTAAATGTTTTGCAAGTGAGAAGACTGAAAGCTGCCAGTTATACAGGAGAGTTAGGGAAAAAGTAAATGAAAAACACGACAGGATTTCCCCCACCCTTTCATCTGGATACAATACAGTCATCTATTACATCTTACAATTAGAACTTAAGCAAATTCCACTTAATTGGTCTGAATTTATATAAAGAATAAGATTAATGAACAAGCAATATTTGTACTAAGTAGTGTGGCCTTCCTTTTCCTGCTACTCATTGATGCAATCCCATTTTAAATGAATTCAACAGAAAGCCTGCCCCATCATATGTAAACTAATCATTAATCCAATTATACAACAGACATTGATACTCTATTGCTTATGCTACTGTCTCCAAACACCAGGGACACTAGAAAACATGAATCTCCTCTAAGAGTTGCATGCACATACATGATACCAGAATCAAAGAATAGGAATCTGTAAATTAAGAACGCTGACAAGTAAGTGACAACCTTGTATCTGGCCTCATTCCCCTTCAGTGCTTTCCTTAATATCTAAATTTCTGACTTCATCCTCCACAGCACATTGTAACTCAGGATTAAATCAAAGTTAAAGCCAAAAAAAAAGGGGGGGGGGGGTGTTAAAAAAATTAAGTAGAGAAATAAAGCATTAACAAAGGAAACACAACATTTATAAGTCAACCTCATTCTACGAATGGAGTCTGAATTAAAAGTTGAGAGTTTGAACATGCCATATTAAAAAGGCTCAAGAATTCATCTGTTGTTGCATTTTATTTTGATGTATACACACAGGGAGAGTACTAAATATACCATCTTTAAAACACAACAGGTAATAAAGGAGCATTCATTGCTATTTGAAAAGGTGGTAACAAACCTACTTTCTTTTACTGTTGTTTCAGAATGGAGAATTTCCCTTTTGCTGTCTATTTTCTCTTAATACAAGATTATGAAATGTAAACCCTGGTTTGTTCCTCTTCTCTTTAGTTGGGCAACAAAAATGAATTCAAGCTGAAACACTCCTACACCTAATTTCCCATATAATTCCTTATGAGAAGAAAAAGGTGGCAAGAAAAGGATTAGAAGTGTAATGAAAACCACATTTGCACCCAATTCCAGCACATCAAATTCAGAGTACAGCAAAGCTACGCAAGGCAGAGAAGCTACAGGGAACTGAACTTGTACAATTCTTTCATCTGAAAATGAAAGTAGCATATGTGGCAATTCTGGAAGGGGCAGGGGGGGAAGTCAGACCCTATCCTAGTCTCACTTTTCAGAAGGCATACTCCACCTCCAACCAGGATTTCAACTGACACTAGACAAAGGCCTGCAGCAACCGCAAGCCAGGCCACCTGACTCACGTCCTGCAGACACTGAACTCTGGATCTGAGAAAATTTCCAAAGAAGAATTTCTCAGGAGCTGGCAGAAGATTACTAGCCAAATACAAAGAACAACCCCCCACTGGAACCTAAATTGCAAATTATGATTTGGCCACAGATATAACAAAATGTGTTAAAGTCCAATATCCATCTGAAGGCATATGCAGCCATCCAACCCATCCAGTGTGGTATCTTGAGCGATTTCTCACCTTTAAGAATAACTGCTGCTACAACAGATACACAGTTACTACATGAGGAAAAGAGAAAGTGTTTTAAAATGTTAGTTTCTTATGACATTGAGACACTTCAGTCACCTAAAATCGGTATTGGCAAGACAGACCTGAAAGATAACAGTAAAAAGGTCTTCAAAGTAACCAGAGATGAGTTACTGACATCGGGAAATCTTCTTCTGTACAAGAATCAGTGTGGATCTATTCTCTCCTGAAAGCATAAGCAGTCAGAAAACACACTAAACTGACCATCTGTTCCTCTCTGATAACATGTAATTAACTAATTTATTTATTCAGCACTTAAACCCTCTCCCTTCTCTTCGTATTAGTCAAGGATGATTATGCTAAATCCAGATGTAGTTAACATATTGTGCACTCAAGTGAGCAATGTCCTTATAGGCGTGTCACTTGCCTTCTGGCTATCCACCTCTACAATCTCAGCCCTGTTGCCTTGAAGATCCTGTTTGTTACCCTCTTCTCACAGGCTGGTCAAGTACTAAGGTATTTTGATGGGCAAGTAACTGAGCAATGCACAGAATTACACCCTATTCTGTGGGCACAGTAACCATACACACCTCAGCGGATGGACACACCTGGCTGGAATTCCCTCTGTTGTACAAGATCCAGAACTGCTGATGGTATAAAATCAGATCAAAGCATGCTCCCCAAACAAAGCTTGAGTCCATATTGGCAGCAACCACTATTACTTTGGCACACCGACAGAACTTCCTGGAGATCTCTGATATGTGAGTAAGACTCCAGAAGTCCAAGGAAGTCAGTGATTGCCTAAGACAGTCTTTCCTAGCAGAGCCCATGTGCCTCTCTGCTTTTCAGGAAGGTTTGCGTAGAATTCCTGAACTAATGCTCCAGTTTATGTAACAACCTGTCACACAAATACAGATGGAAAATAAAAGAAACCATACTCAGAAAAACTAAAACCACGCTACCTTCAGTATAGGCTCATCTACTCACCAGAAGTTAGAAAGAAGAAATCAAGTGTTGGGTAATTCACCACAACTCTTCTCCTTACTGCTCTCCCTAGTCCTCCCTGTTTCTGAAGTCTGGCAGCAGCCCCCCAGAAATTCTCAGATTTCCATATTCAGTTAGTTGACATCCTTTCTTGTACATTCTTCCCCTTCCATTGTGACTCTTTAAAAGATCATTTAAAACCTTGGGATTGGTGCACTTTTAAAACAAGATGTTTAGCCACAGTTTTTGTGGCATGTTGAAAGGCAGGGACTCCGACTGCAGTGGATCGAAGACAACTTTAATAATAACTGAGCAAACTCTGATACCCTCTTGATGGCTCTTGCAGCAGCCTGAAGTCAGGTTTCAGTACTTTTTAATTAAAAGAAGCAGCACAACTTTCTTATACAAAAGGTTGTCCCACCCTGTCGAACTCCAGCCATGCAAGAGTCTGTCTACAACATCCTTAACATTACAAAGCACACCCTACTACCTCCCTGCTAAACACTACACAAGTGTACGTGCCTACAAGACCCCGCACGCTCCATCTCATGCTTTACTGCTTTATCTCTTGCTTCCACAGCTTCCCTCCAACAAGTGTAAATGTGTCTCCTTTCCAGGGCTGCTCTTCATTTCCCACAGTTTGGCATAGTTTTCTGGGATGGTATTGTCTGGTTTGGGCTTTTTGTTTGCTTTAAGATGAAGAAGCTGCATGGGGAAGGGGTAACTTGAACAGAAATTCTTAGGAACTTACTGCATTCCTGCATCACAACATAATGCATCTGGAGTCACAGAAGCCACTGACAGAAAGTCTTTGCCCATTCTGGTGCTGCACAAGCAGCCCTTCCCTTGCAAGTCTTCAAAGATGACCCATTTTCATCTGTACAGCTTTAGCCTCCAGGAACTCATTACAACCTGAGCCCAGGTTTTCAAGGGACTAAGATTTTTTGCCATAATGGTAAATGTGATAGAAGTATTCTTTCAATAGAAGCTTCTCTCTATTTTTCCAGGACAAGAATGCCAACTTAAGATATCTTGAGCTAAGGTGAACCTTGGTTTTGTACATTTGATTTATGACATTTCTACAGCCATTGCCAGCATTTCTTCAAAGCATCAAAAAGGCCTTGATTCCCATATATATTTAACTTTTTCTTCTATTTGCTTTTGCTACTAAAGCATAAAGGCTGGATTGAACTGCTCATCCCATTTATAAACCAAGAAGAAGAAACTCCCTTTAAGCTCAGCAGCTTTCTCTTACAGACTCATGCACCCTTTCAAGTCAAGTTACTGCTCCAGAAATGTGAAGGTGTGACTTTCACCAGCCTACTAAGGACATGATTCAAATGATAATTACTTGGTCCCAAAACCAACATTTTACAATCAGCTAGTTACTAGTATGCATTGTTACCATACTGCAAATATGAATGTGATTTTTCACTGGAAATCCATTACATCATGCAGATTGACCTAAACTTAAACCATGCTTTTGAAGCAAAACAGGAAATTCTGAGCAGCACTTGAAGTGCCTCCCCACTTCTAACAGCAGTATGGAATGAACACGGGCAGGACAGGGGTAAGGGGGAGAGGAAAAAAAAACAAAGAAAACCAAAACACTTA
Organism: Gallinula chloropus; assembly: GCF_964237585.1. Taxonomy (NCBI): domain Eukaryota; kingdom Metazoa; phylum Chordata; class Aves; order Gruiformes; family Rallidae; genus Gallinula; species Gallinula chloropus. The sequence goes on along the minus strand of NC_140095.1, from coordinate 4,019,352 downwards.
ACCTCAGTTAAACTAGAACATAACATTTTAGAAAATGTGTCATTTGGCAAATTAAGACTCCCTTACCCAAGCCTCCAACAACAATTCACAGTAAGGGTGACGGAGCCCTGGGACAGGCTCCCCAGGGGGGTTGTGGAGTCTCCTTCTCTGGTCATATTTAAGACCTGTCTGGACGCTGACCTGCGCTAGGGAACCTGCTTTGGCAGGGGGGGTGGACCCAATGATCTCTGGAAGTGCCTTCCAACCCCTACGGTTCTGAGAAATTCTGTGAAATCCAAGTAAATTCTGTGTTGACACTAACATTTTAATTCTCATATCCCTTGATTCCTATCATGTGAAACAGTGGTTGGACAGAACAAAACATGCATCTCATAAATTAATAAAAGCCAAGAACAATTGTTCCTTTTATATGTCATTATAAGATTAGGGAGTGGTAAAAAACATTTACAAATATTAATTGCAAAGTTGTACACTCATCTCCCATAAACACAGACCCAACTTGACAGCATAAGGAACCTATATATATGGTATTTGTAAGGACCATGTGAATAGAAATTGATGGAATACTCGAAGGAGCAGAAAATATTTGATGTATACTTTCTTTTCCTCTCACTCCATTACAACCCCCCATTGGTGGGGTTTTGGACTTCTTTCTAATCAGTTAAAAGTCAATAAAAACATAACAGTCAAATAAAAATACTATTAAGTGGAAGTTTGTTTGCAGGTAGTGTCAAAGACTCTGGCTCTGTAATAAATTCTAGTTTTCCAAAACTTTGCACTTTCCATTTAATTTTGTGTTGATTTATGAGTCAGTCTCCTGGGTACTAACTGTATATAAAAGAAACATTAACTCAGTGGAGGCAATAGTTTTGTTTTTTAATAATAAAAAATGCATACTGTTTATACTATTATTGCTTAGGAAATTAGATAACATCCCTTCTAATACCTTGTGCACAGGATACTGTAGCAAACCACTTAACGTGCAATAATAGAGTATTGACTAGGCACAGTGATATGCAAGACAGGGCTCCCACCAGATTAGACAAGTTCCATGCTGTTACAAGCCCTGCAGGAATGTTTGCTCCACCTTAACAACAAACTTTTCAAAAGATATCAACTCCAAAATAAAAAGGCATAGAACACTCAAATATCAGTGAAATATTTTGTGTTTATTTCTTAATAAACTGTTCATAATAATCAGTATATATTTCATAAACAAAACAAAAAATACACTTTTTCTTTTGCCAGTAATGACTCTATGAATGGAACCATCTGGAGTGCTGTAAATACACCACAAAAAGGCAGTACAGTATTCCCCCAAAAGCCTCTCAGAAATACATGTCTGTCACAGGCAAGAAGCACGGCACAAACCCTGTTTTTAAAGTCTTCTTCCATTAACCCTGAACAGATGTGACCAGCATAGCTCACACAACCACAACAGGCTGTTTGGCTAAGGTGGTCCTACAAACATAAAACACTGTGATCAATGATTAAGCCATTGGACAACATACTCTTAACTTCCTTAAGCAGATCTTAGTGGTTTCCCAACTTCTTGGCACACTCACTGCACTTCCAATGCAACACTGGCAACATCTGGCTGTTCAGGTAGGCAAAATAAGCAGCCAAAACCCAGGAAAAAATTGTAACACCCAAAGTCACGCTGCCTCCTGAACCAGCACCCTAGCAGACATTCTTACAGCATGAAGCAGGGACCGTGGTGACATCTCAATTTCTCCCATTCTCCTGTAGCAGTAAGATGAGCAAGGCCAACCCTTGAGGCTTCCCTTACCTTCTGAGAACAAGCGTGACTGCACCCCATCTCCCCTTCTTCAGTGTTACTGATTTGCTGGGACTCAGCTTTCAGTTGACTCTCCTTGTAGAAAGATACCTGGATTTGAGTACCCAACAAGCACATAAACTGCAGACAGGTAACTCCCCAGATTTTCATATGCAGTGCATTCTACTCTGCCTGTGAAGTGCTGTTTCATTGAAGCACCTTTTTATAGACAGCCATACATGCTAGCCAGAAAACACCCCAAACCAACCACCATCAGAAACAACCCCATGCAAAGCAAAGCGATCTGCTCCTTCCAGAGAGAGTTTAAGTTTGCTTCAAAAGGACAGACAATTTGTTATTTAGTCAAAGTTTGGTAGCTTGGGCATTTTTTCTTTATTATATTTATTTTTAAATAGAACTTAAAAGCAGTTTTATATATGACATTTGCCCTTGTGTCTTTCCGACAGGGGTTCCTCATTTTCAAAATCACTTTTTTTCCCTTAATATTTGTCTCCCTTAACATCATAGGAATGATACTTTATAAAAAAAAAAAAAAAGTTCACTGACATGAAGCAGAAACAGCAATGCTGCCTATGCACTGCATGCTGTCAAACACCAAAAGCTGAAAAAGGAAAGAAGAAAAATGCTTTCCAGATGCAATGAACTTGAAGAACAGATTAAGGAAGTACACTACTCATAACTGTGGAAGTAGAACTGTTGAGAGATGAAGACAGAAAAGGAAAAGAAGCAACAAACAAAGGAGAAATAATATTCCAGGCAATTGCACCCTTTTTGGGGTAGGTAACTAAAGAATAACCAGAATATTTATCTTAAAAACTAAAATATAGAGACTGATCTCTTCCACATCACACAGGGTGTTAAATATTTTGCAACAGAAGGGAGATTTGAAACAATCAAATGTCAACTCTCACAAGCTTCAAAATATTGCTGGTTTTGGTAGAAGTATTTGGAGGTAAGCTTCCCAGAGCATCCTTCCTCCCCCTGGCCCCCAAAAGAAAAAAAAAAAAGAAAATAAAAAGAGGAATATGTGACAGAGACCACTTCAGAATTGTTTTTGCTTTTCCAACTGTTTTTACTGAAATGTTTCCAGTTCAAATGTAAAACTTCAGCTCATTGTTCTTAAGCTGAGTTTTAGAGCTTGCTCTTAAAGATCTACCCCTTGTACCAGGCTGGTCTGTGCGAGGGGAACATTTACTCCCAGGTACAAGTTCTGCTCCTCCTGCCCAGGTCCCACTATGTAGAAAAATATACATCAAGGAATGTATTTTGTATCACAAGTAAGGATCATAAAGCACAGCCTTCTCTGCATTACCACACACTTACCAAGTATTCTTATTCTGATCTTTTTTAAAACTGACTATCCCATTTATATCTACAAGCTGAGAAAGCACTTCATTTTTCTACAGATCAAGATTGCATATGGTATATGCACATTAACAGTGACATGAAACTTCTCCACTGCAGAAGTGGCGTTGGTGCTATGTGAGTGCAAGACAACAAGTTCCTAATACTGTAGTACAGCTTGTTTTGACATCAACCAAAATAATCCACATGAAAAAGACCCAGATAAAAATAAAATCACTTGAGACTATGTGTTTCTACACTCATACAGCTGCATCCCAAACTCTTTTAATATCAAGTTAGCTGAGGGAGAAGAGGATACTGTGAGCACCTGCTCGCTGTAAGGCAGCCCAAGGCCCGTCACTTGGTCCATGCAAACAACCCTCACAGCATTCTTTCCAGACAAATGCAACACAGCTAACAGGTAGGAGTTGTGTAAGAGAATTACTGGCATTTATGGTCATTCATGGTTCTGACCCCTAGAGCTTAGAAGACCTTCCTTTTGCCAGTGCTAAACAAGTAGTATTTTGTTCTCTCAGTTACCTACAACTACACTGTGAAGATTACATTGTACCAGAATTCTATAGTACATGAAGATAGACATGGGAACAAGGCAGACTTAGCGAGGAAATGATCAACCTGAGGTTGAAGCCTGTCACCCCAGGACTCAGTGTAATATCTAGCTTCTTTCTATTCCCATCTTTAACTCCATCCTCTTTCGTAACTTCAAGAAAAACACTTAACCCTTATTTGTCTCAGCTTCCTCATCTGTAAAGTAGGAATATTCACACACTCTCTGTATGCTTTAAGGTGTTGCACAGGTTACCTGTTGAATGCTTTTCACTTCCTTACTGTGTATCAGTTGAAGAGCAGAAGTTGGATTGCAAACATGAAGATATTTTCACTTATCTTTGGAGAGTGGAACGTAGGGCCACAAATAAAAAACTTCATATATGAATTAACACAGATTAAAACACAGATCTAACAGACTGAAATCCAAGCACCTACCAAACAGGCAAATACAGCATACTATAGCTGCAATTATTTTAATTCTAGATCTAGGGCACTAGTAGCCAACAGGAAAAAAAACAACTGTCCAGTAAATAAAAGAAATAAATCACCCAACACTCTTAAATGTCAGGGAAATTTTGAAGAGACCATAATGTTTCAAAAGCCTGTCAGTCAGTCTCCTAGTACAGAAATGATGCATCCCTCTATTGTCTATACATTAAGAGCAGCTCTGATGTGGTAATTTATTTGCAAGCACTGCTGCTCTTTCAAGTGAAGACAAGACAAGTGGGACTTTGTGCAAATTGAACAAATCGGCAACACTTGATCAACTCAATTAGCTCAAATCAATCCAAGTGTTTCTCCATCTATAGTTAGAGCTCAACACAGATGCAGTCAGGTTATGAAGGCAAACGACATGCAAAGAAATACAGATTTGCTCTGCCTGCCCTCCAAGCTGGCCAGAGGTTACCTGGTTTGGAAGTTCCACAGCTGTGTTAGCAAAACACCATGTTCTGCTGAGGAGGCAGAGCTACATGCTTGCTTATGTCAACATCAACTGGGAATACTGCCAAAGATCTTTTGTTCAAAATTAAACAAAACAAACAGGAATAGCACAGTCAACACCAGTATTTCAGTATTTGTATCTGCATAAAACCAGAGATATGCATACCTGAGATAGGTTTCAACAAGATAGAACTGCTTTGTAGCATAAGAGAATCATCTCTTAGATGACTTCTTTGAATTAGTCCTGAGATTTCAAGGTGTAGGAAACAAAAGAACACCTAACCAGCTTGCCCACTTTGTTCTCCTTCCTCTTTGCTGCCAAGAAATCACAATGACCACTGAGACATGGACAGATTACCACACTGAAGAGTATTGGTGATTTTATTGATGAGTCTCTCAAATCATTACTAAAACAAAGTAAGCTGTTCACTTCTCAGTTAGAGTCAAATGGACTGATGACAATTACCTCAACCTTGGCTGATGACAAATGAGGCTACCTTCCCCACTCAGGTCCTTGACCCAAATTCACAGTTAGTCCAGTGACCTAGACAAAACCCTTGAGAAAACAGTGTCTAATGATGCTTGTCTCTACTCAAACTACTCCTCGGAAACTCTAGTTACAACTCTTCTGCCAAAATAGATATTCTTCAGTAATCAACACATCTTCCCAGGGACTTTATGTAAGTCAATACTTCCTCTTGCTCTCCCTTGTCTATCCTGCATAGTTAATAAACATACAATTTTTTGTAGTTCTACTGAGTGCCTCAAACTTTTCTTCCTTCTGTGACAGGAACACAAATGATGCTACTTCATACAGACTAAAATTATAATCACTGGTTTCAGTTAATTGCTTTAACAACAACCCAAATGGATAACTGAAATGATAATTTTACTGCACAAGGCACTGTACAAAAGTAGAGAAGGCAAATGTTCAGATTTTGAAGACACCCAAATTGCACATAAAACAGGCAAATTACTTCCAGCTTTGAGGAGTGAGGTCAGGGAGACATGAGGATAAGATTCCTGTCAAACATACAAAAGAACTTTATCTACAAAGTAAGGTGCTTTCTATATTTAAAATCTGAGTATGCTGATGAGGAGGAGGTTTGGGCGTTTTTTTCCTGTCTTTTGTGTGTGTGTGTGTGTGTGTTTTATTTGTGGGTTTGGGGTTTTCATTCCTTTTAAGAGGAGGAAGGCATTGTGAGAGTTTGGGTTTCTTAAAGAACATTTCCTTGCATAGCTGCAGCAGATGGACCACTTCAGGAGTACTCACTTGCATAAAAGCACATTTGCCTTCAGCCTTTAGGAACAGGCAAGTCAAAATATTATTAGAACCAAAGATGCCAGCAGGAAGCAAACATCTAACTCACTCTGATGACCTGACCACTTCGCTTCTAAGAGCCAAGTAATAATGCAGTAACGGGAGTGAATTTAAAGCTTGTACTGCTTTTGGCTAAGATCATTTTCTCCATAGGAGCTTGTATGGTGCTGTCTTCTAGATTTGTGATGAAAACAGATCAGCTGACACACTATTCTACTTGTTGCTGAACAGCACTCATTCAGCCTCAAGACCTTCTCCATTTCTCACCCTACCAGAGAGTAGACCTGGGGTGCAGAAGTAGGTGGGAGGGGACACAGCCATGGAAGTATGATGAAGTTCTGCTTTTCTAGAGATGGCTTAACACCTGCCTGGCAATGGAAAGTAGTAAATGAATTTTTACAAGGGCATGGAATTATAGGACAAGGGGTGATGGATTTAAGCTGAAAGAAGGTAAATTTCTATCAGAAATAAGGAAGAAATCCTTCCCTGTGAGGGTGGTGAGACCTTGGCACAGGGTGCCCAGGGAAACTGTGGTTGCATTCTCCCTGGCAGTGTTCAAGGCCAGGTTGGATGGAGCTTTGGGCAACCTGAGCCAGCAGAGGGTGTCCCTGTCCATGGGGCGTGGGACTGGGTGATCTTCAAGGTTCCTTCCAACCCAAACTATTATATGATTCTACAAATTACTTCATTTGCTTTGTGGTCTTCTCCATGCAGCTCTGTTTTGCCTATTGAACTGTCTTTATGACAGCCCACAAGTTCTCTCACTTTTACCCTTCTTTTTCTCTCCTCCATCCTGATGGGTGAAAGTGAGTGAGCAGATACATGGGACTTAGCTACCAGTCAAGGTTAAACCAAAATAAATCCCTATTCTCATTGTTCACCTATGCATCATTTCATTTTTCTCAGGAAAAAATGTGCCCAGCATCACTTTCAACTATTACAACTCACAGACTTATTGTGATGTAAGGTTATAAAACATCTGCATCATCAGCTGATATTTTCTGGGAACTGAAAAAACAGTCAAGAGAAAAAGCTAAAGTAAATTATCATCATCCCTCATAAATTCTCAAGGAAGAGACTTCAGTACTTTCAAGTTCCCTTGTATATTAAAAAAAAAAATCCAACTGCCTCTAAAAGAGTATATCCCTAATTAATAATGACTGATCAGATTTCATAATTGCAGCATTTGTATTTTTTCTTCCTTATTAGTGCAGCAGTGCAATCATCACCACTAGCAAAAAGTTAGGCCATATACATATTCCAGAACATACATTCTGGCATTGCCTTTGACAGCAATGTAATTCCAGCTAAACTAGAAACAAAGTTCAACAGAGCAAGCTTGATTTAAACATAAACAACAAAATCCCAAACAAACAAAAACCAATCGCCAATAAACCAACAACCACAAATGTAATATATGACTTGAGGTTTTATTAATATTCAAACCACATATTATTATTCTTCACATAGTCACCCAAGCAGAAACAAGGAGATATACCTCACAGGGGTGTTATGAGATTAATTAGTTAATAACTATAAAACAATCTGAAGGTGTAAAGCCATGTTACAGAAATGCTAAGTGCTGTAATATTCTATACATAGAAACAAAGGTGAGCTTTCCAGAAATTCTGCAAGAGTGACGGCATGTGAAGTAATTACAGGAGCAGTTCAAGTTATTTTCTTGCTTAATATAACAATCCGTGTCCCAGCCCATCAAACCATTGTTTCCAAGGAGTGAATATTGAGTGGAACTAACAGCTCACACTAATGGAACTGTTCTCCAGAGAACACAATACATATCCCTACCTCCTAAGAAATGAAACCGGAACAAAGCAGACAAGAGGAACACAGAACCAGGCTGATGCCATTCTTTTATCCATGCAAGGACTAGAATAATTCTAAAAGCAGCTTAAGAAGTAATATCCCAAAAGAACAGTTTTAATCCTATATCTTTTGTGCCAATGCAGTGCCTATTAACCTCACTTTACCTAGGGAGTACAGCATTAACAGCAATGCCTCAAAATTGCCCAGAGCACTCTATGAAGCTTTATTTATATGCACACATATACATACACTCAAAGTCAAGGCTGGATTCGGGTCTCAGCTCCAGCAGATTTAACTCAAGGTATGATAGCAATTCCATAGCAATGACTCTGCACTTGTCAAGACATCAAGCTATCTTCAAAGCCACAAAGATCCAATTCTGAGCTTGGCAGTCTTCAGAGTGGTACACATCTCTAGTTCAAGCCAGCGCTATTGCACAACAGCATTAACAGAGTTATGGAGTAACACAGTTAACTTTGAGAAGTGAAAACTATAATGATGGGGCAAAGTAAAAATGACAAAAAAAGTATAAAAATACTGCCAGCTCTACTTTCAACTTCATCATTATCTAGCCATTTCAAAGTAAAAGATTCCTGTACGTTGCATCACACAAGCCAATGACATGGTACTCCCCAAATCTACATATTTAGTTAGTCCCATAAATCAACTAGCTTATCTTCATTAAAAAGGGAATTGATTTTTTTTTTTAAACTTTTTAGCTGTTACCCAACTGGCACATAGAGCAATCCTACACAGCCTCACAAAACAACCTTTGTTTGAAGAACAACTCTGCAAAGTACGTATATCAGGTAAGTAACACACTCTTACACCTTGCTGCTGGTAAGGACAGCACTAAGAATGAAAGGGAAGTGGCAGCAGAAAGACTGTGGTACTATACTGTCTCTTCAACTCTCCTGCTTACACAATTAAATCTTAAATTAACCTAGCTTTAGAGACAGAACTGTCAGAGACACACACAACACTGGTCCTCCTCCTGCTCCATGACACCATTAAACAGGTACCTCCAATGCAGTCAGCGCCACCAGAACTTAAGGGGTGGGTCAACTTGAAAACAGCAGCCTCTGGCTCTGCAATGAAAAATACTCATGTCCAAAGACCTATGTTTATGTGAGAACAAACGCCTCACAAAACATGGTCAACATGTCCTACAGGATAAATGGTAACTGAACACTCTCTAACCCATGAGAGATGCACAAAAGTGATGATGTTACAGTGTGAGTAATTAGAGGGAAGACAGAGGACAGCCCACCTCCAGTACAGTTCAAGAGATGAGTGACAGCCTCCTCATTCCAACAGAGGGGATAGCTGGGATGCAAAGCTTCTTGCTGGGCACATTCCCTTGACTCAGTTATTCATTCATATTGTCCTCACATTCTAAGATTGCTGCAGTAGATAAGAGGACATCTTTTTGTTAAGCCACACACAATGAAATCCAGTGAGATTACATCTAGAGTACAACCAGTACCCTACTGTACCTGTCTGCAGCTGTTTGTACTAGCCCTAAATCAATTCTCTGTAGAGATTTCTGCACACAGTGCATTATCACTTCTACAACTTCTCCTGAAGCCAAAGCTGATGTAAGCAGCAGCAACTGAGAAATATTTACACTATATCATATTTACTATTCACTTTCCTCAGTGCCTTCTGAAGTGCTTATCATTTTCCTTGCCATTCAGTTTAAAACACTTAAGGGTATCTTCAAACAAGCTTTGCAAAGCCTCCTCATATCAACCAGCTTTACCAAGTTCTGCTGCACTAATCTTTTGCCAACTCCATGACAAGTGTGGGAAACACTCTTGTGAAGCTGAGTAGGGGACAGCAGAGATTCAACCCATGAAAAAGTAATGGGCAGAAGACAGTCTCTCAGAGATTACTTTCCATAAAATTGAATTGGCAACATCTGCTCAATCTACTGTAGATAAACAGTGAACTATTTTCCAACTCATTAACTCAGAGGATAAGATATTAAATAAACCCTATGGGCCTCATGCTTTGTTATCACATTTAAGGATTGTCCTAAACTCACCAAATTAGTTCTTCTGTGCAAGACAGAACCTAAGAATGGAGTTGCAGTTACACAGCACACACACACCCATTAAAATTCCTGGATGACCTTAAAAAAAGGTAAAAAATGTCCCTATTTAATTTGACTGTGTTTCTAATTACTAGACACTTAGCCTAAATTATTAAGCATGTCTCCAGCAGTGATATATGGTACATGTAAATCTCCAAACAGGATTCTAATAGAATTATCTAATTCTATTAAACTACAAACAACTACCCATTAAATATTTATTAGAAAGCTTGCATTCACTTAAAATAGATTAAAATGTCAGCAAAACACTTTGCTAATCCCTTAATTTCAGCTTTCTATGGGAAGGGTTCAAAATGAGCCAATCAGAATCACACTTATTGATTAAGTACAAATTAGTTAGCTAATCAAAATCAATAAAAATAGAAAGAACAGAAAAGAATTTGCAAAGTCAACTACAGATTTCTCTAAATAACACACTCTGTTTAAATAAACAAGTTTGTTCACTTCAAGATTATTTGATTATGTAAAGCTTTTTAGTTTATTCTACCACAGGGCAGGGGTGATAAATGCTAACTCATTACATTTTCTTTATACCATCAATGAGCTGCACTTCTTAAAAAGACAGAACTGTTTTAAAACAGTATATTCAATAGTATTTTAAGATCTTAATACAGTTGTTAGGTTGATTTTTTCTACAGTTTACACAGCCTAACCCGGCACCAGAACAGAAATAGTACTTGAGAAAAAGCAAAGGGACAAACGTTCCCAGATAGCCAAAATCATGCACAACAGCAAATACTCACTTTCCAATGAAAAGCCAAAAGTGCTGAGGACAAGTAGAAAGAACACAGTGGTTGTAGATGAGTTACACAACAGCAATCTTCATGCCATTACGTTTTGTGGTAGAACCTATCTTTGATCAACCCAGTTTTATATATATGCACACACACACTTGAGTCATTCCAACAAAATCTAGGCTGCTTACTGCTGAGTTGTAACCAGCTCCCTAGTGACGTGTGTCTTCTAAAGACAGCCCCTCCAGAAAACACAAACAGCAGATGAAAGTGCATAAGGACATTTTAGATTTTGCCAGTACAACAATGTTTCTGTCCTAAAGACAGACACAATTATGTGTTCTGGAGCCCAGGAATCATATGCATGCCAGTCTCTTCCTCTCCTGCTACTTCCTGCTACTTTTTAATCCCTCCCATGTAATATGGAACTTCTATTTATACAAGTCATCCCTGTGACACATTTCACAGCACGTGCCACATCTGAAGCAAAGGTTAGATGGCTGCTACCATCCTACAGGTGACATTGGACACTGCTCAAGATCCAAGAGCTTTAAAACGTTGGCCTCAGGGTGCACATTTTTCAAGGCAGAAGGAAGTAGATATTCTGGAATTTTTCCATGCTTAGGCAAATTCTACACCAATGCTGAAAAAACCCAAAAGTCATAATGCAAATCAAACAGAAAATACAGTATATTTATCCTAGGTCTCCAAATTCTCTTTTATTTCTCAAAATGGTAGCTGTCTGAACACAGCTTTAAAAGCAACTACTTTTATTCTGACTATCTGGGTTATTTTAAATTCCCTGTAGCAGCACTAAAAGAAACATCCCAAAAAAACCAGAGTACGATCAATCCATTTAGAAATGTTAGCACATAGGAAGGAAGAATTTCTAACAAGAAACACTAAGACATTAATTTGTAACTAACAAACAAAAATGCACTGAAACTGACATTCCAGAGAGAAGGTAAAGCAGATAGAAAACTAAACATATGTAACCATTGCAAGAAGATCAGTGACTAGCAGTTCAGACACTGACAATTTCAGGAGAAAAAAGTTTGCAGTATAAGCACTGCAAGAGATCAAATCAACCTCAAGTCCATTTTCTAAAACCAGGCAGCCCACATGATCTATCTTGGATGAGAACAGTCATGTTACTAGCTTACTGTGTTGTCATTCTGCTGTAGTTTCAAGTGCTATGCAGAGGTAACCAGCCAGCTTTCCCTGTAGCAGGTGTTTGCTTGGCCAATACATGAGTATTCCTATTTCTTTTCTATCTCTGTCAGTTTCAAGGACAAAGAAACATTGCCTTTTATTGAGTTGGTTGAGGTGGGTGGGTTTTTTCAGTTGGGTTCTTTTGGGGAGGGTTTCTCCCTTCCCCCCCCCACCTACCCAGAAAACTACTCAGTGTTGGCCTACATCCTTTGCAGGGACTACAACAAAACTCATGTTAGGCAGTTGCATGCTGCCTGAAAATCATCCCACTCTAGATACAGCGCAGAAGGAATCCACTGCTGACATGACTCCAGACCAATTGGTAAGAAAAAATAAAACCAAAACTAAAATTTCCTACTCCTAACACTTGATAAGACAAATGGTGCTCAGTTACATCCAAGTCTTGTAGCTGAAGGAGTCAGCTCCTTGTACAGCCTGACTGCCCAAGCAACCCACTAACAGAAACTGACCTACACTCTCCCTCTGAAGTGCCGAGTGGCAGTAAGGCACCCTGTTGCTGTCTTTGGCGTTTTGGGGTCTGAGTCTGTTAGACACCTGTCCAACTTTCTTGCTGTTTTCACTTAGATGTTCTATGGCTCTTTGTTACCAAGTGTAGCTGCACTGGCAGTAGGAAAAGCGGGCCTGATTCTGCACTGTATGCTACTTTGTGTAGTCTTGCAGACAGGGCACAATGTGAGATGAAGCTCATAAATAGTAGCAATTTACAACCGCTTTGCACAGGTGTCATCAACTGCAGAGTGCAAAAGATGGGGAGAATCAGGCCTGATGAGATTTCAGAAGTGAGAAAGGCAAGCAGAAATTGGCCTTAATTTTTGTACAATAGCCAGCACTTTAGCTCTTCACTTGGAAACTTCACAGCTGTGAAACATTTACAAAAAGGGAAAGCAATTACAGTACACTACCACTGGAGGAGCTTAAATAATTTAAGGTTCACCATGTCTCTGATTCATTTTATTTCATTTTTTCCTCAAGACCAGATGCTGCTCATTTTAACACCCTTAATTTCCACATATTGAGCTGGGGTTCTCTTTTCATCTACATGTATATAGACTACATATGCCTCTATGAAAATTCAAAGTGTTTATTTCCAGAATGGGAGGATATGGATTCCCTTCCATATCTGAATCCTGGTAATAGTTCCTTTTTGATCTCCAAACAAGACTTTCACAACCCATAAACCAGCCACGGTAGTTGAACTGGGGCTCTTGGCACATCTACGGGGAGTTACAATGTCATTATATAAGATAAACTAACACATGTAGGGGACATAGATTGTCAATGTAATACATGGCACAGGTAATATGTATGAACTCATGTCAACCACAGCATAAATGATCAGACCTTTGTGCAATGTCAGGCACTTTATGGTCTCATTTTATTAATAATGACCATTTCAAGTGGTAAAACTGGAAGACTTAAAATAAACATCCTCTGCCAGGCTCTGATCATTCCTTAGAGTGTATCCATTAGAATCTTGTTAATCTGAACACTTCAAAAATTCATGTTAGTACAAGACTTGAGGTTTTTCACCAAAGGAAAATTGTAACTTTAAAAAAATCAACCTAGCTAATTATACATGTAAAGTACACTCACTAAAATCCAAGGTGGACAAGGATAGTGCAGGAGCAGCCAAACCATTGCTGTTTGAAAACACTACAGCAGCAAGAGAGAGGGTTTTCTGTCCCAAACACCTTTCTCTCCACAGTTCTGCTCCGACCCTACTTTCTGATGCTGAATTATGCTATTACATCCAAACTCCACTTCACATAAGGTCAGTGCATACAAGAACACACAAAACTGTCAGCTTTAAGGTAACTGGCAAAGTCTAAGCTAAACAGGTGGATTTGGGTTTTTTGTTGTTAGGGTGGGTTTTTTATTTTGTGGGCTTTTGTTTAAGTGCTGTTTGTTTCCAGTCCAAACCCCAACTAGGGACAGGGGTGTTCTGGGTTGTGGGGGAATGGGGTTTAGGGTTTGGGTTTTTTCAAAACCACAAAGCTTATGTCATCATTAATTCCAACCAATAATGATGACAACCAAGGAGAAGGAATGCAGATACTCAGTTCTTATACAATCTGTTAGGTAACCAAAAAAAAATAGGTGGGCAACATGATTTCAGCTAAATGGTTGTTCTAATACTGATAACAGTCCAAACAACTGTATTCATGGTGGGAACACATTGAGTAATAATTTAAGTAGACAGCTGTTAGGAAAATGGCTCATCTCCCATATCCTGCTTTCTAATATATTTCTGAAACATTTCTCAGCATCTTTTACCTGTCTGCCTTCATCAGCACTTTTCAAGGGTATCCTACTTAAACACTGTAAACAGTTCCCTGTATTTGTATCATGTGTAAAAATACAGCAGCTGTAATATCCTTAGCAGACTCCTTTCTCCCTTTGGATGAAAAAGCTGTAGACTTGTCCTCCTGTTAAGGAGGACTGGTTTCTTTGAAACACTTCCATTTAACAGTTTGTCACAGCAGATATGTTTTAGGACCAGTAATACAACTCTCCAACACCCAAGTATTTCACTGTAGTCACTTAACCTGTGCTATGCAAGCTTTGAAGGAGAAAGACATCTAATTAGAGTTTCAAATAGGAAAACATGGTGATTGTTCCAGGTGGTTCTGCTGCTAAATACTTGGCATTTAGAACCTGGTAGCAACAGCACCACAAGCCACAGACTGCACTCCCACCTCATGCACAGGGACAGCCTGACTTGACTGGCCAATGGAACACTTGAATCGATCTCACCCCTGACTCTTACTAATTTTTCCTTAACATCAGAAGAGATTCAGTGTTAACCCCCACCTTCCACTGACCATTCTGTCAACTCAATTCTGGGAGATTTTACATTACATACTTGTACCAGAAGAATAGTAACAAACAAATCAGACAAAATTAACACGAATTCTTCATACCCATTTTCCAACAAGCAAATAAGCACACGTTTACAACAGTGCAACCACTTCAGGCATGCAAACAAGAGCTATTTTGCTAATCAGATACTGCAATAGTATCAGAAACACTTACCAAAAAATGAAACACTGCAGGAAAATTTCTTAAATAGAAGCAAAACTTCCTAGCCACCTCTTTTTCTATGAGTTTTATCATTCCCACTTCAAGGCAAAACGCAAATATGAATATTTTGTTTCTCATTTGGCCTAACTGTATTCTCACTGTCTTCTACAGGCCAAATAAGATCTCGAACTACAAAATTCCTAAAAGAAAAACCTACCTCTGGAAGATGGGAGAGAAACCAAAGCCTGGGCCTTTGTGAAAAAACAAATCCATGGGCTTAGCAGCATGAAAAATTAACAATGCTGGGTACAGGCTGGACAGAGTATTACAATAAAGAAATAAACAAACAACAACAACCAACAAAAAACAACAAAAAAAAAACAACCTAAGAAAAATAGAACAAGGAAACCCCACTGCATTTTCACCTTCAGTTGCCTACAATCACATACAGGCCATAAAAAAGAATCACAAAAAACCCCACCCCGAAAGCCCAACAAAAAAGCACACTGACCAACAAACACCACATGCGTATCTAAGAACTGAAAAAAGTTACAGCCTGTAGTTCAGATTCTCACTGTACCTTGTACCGTATCCATCTGCTAATTCTGTGATGTCACTTTTCCACAGAGCGAAGAAGCCAGGTCACTGAGGCTAGAATCCAACAAGTAATCTATTTGCTTACAAAGTGTCAGCTATCCCCTCCAGATTAGTTACTGTTCTAACTCTGCTATACTAGCCAAGGTAATAAAAATAAAAACCCATAAGGAGTGGTTTTACTTACAAAGGAGACAATGGTAAACACAAATCAAACACTCCAACTTATGTAACTGTGTATCACTTGTGCAACTGTATATCACCAGCCAGATTTCAGACATAAA
Source organism: Gallinula chloropus (assembly GCF_964237585.1). NCBI lineage: Eukaryota > Metazoa > Chordata > Aves > Gruiformes > Rallidae > Gallinula > Gallinula chloropus. Next base: position 4,003,571 of record NC_140095.1, on the reverse strand, counting down.
ACTGCAGCGATAAGAACTCCCACAAAGATCAAGCAGACTAATAAAACACGGAAGGGCATTATGTAATTGCTGGCACGTCAGCCATGAAAGAAAAGCATCAGCTACTGACTGCACAAAACTTTGTCCTGAAGTATCAAGACAGTCAAAGATTTGAGTCTTAGAGAGATGTGTCAAAAACAACTATTGCCAATTTCAGTCACCACTTATCAAGTGAAACTCTTTAATTTGTCAAGTATTCTATGAACAGATGACCTTCAAGAGCAGCACTGTCTACAAAAGCAGCATGTTATAGGTATTTAACAAAAATGCTGCCTAAAAAAAACCCTATGCAAATGTCAAACTGAACTGAAAAGGCAACTTGCTCATAAAGCACTATCAACACACTTTGGGCCTCGATGTCTCAATATGATAGATCAACACAGGCTTAAATATACAGACTTACAGACTTTAAACTACATGTTTAAGTGATCCTAATCAGAGTAAACCCGGAAAATGGCTACACGTGATATTAAAGCACAAATCTTGATTTCTCAAGCAAAACATGCAGTCCCATAACCCTCAAGGCCACACATTATCTGACTACCAATGAAACACAGAGACTGAGACTGTAATTCCTATAAATCATTTGGAAGAACCTACATAATAACAGATGCAGTTCCTACATGTTAATCTGAACTATTGCCTATTTCATTCATAGAAGAAAGTTTGAAAAGGTATAATGCTTTTTGGAATGTTCTCTTCTTAAAAGGAGCAAGAACCCTCAACATCCACTGGAGTGACAACCCATAATGCCTTGCACAAAGCTCAACAAGATAAGTAAAAGAGAATGATCCACTGGTCACTGAATCCAACTTGCACATTTTTTTACTTCTAGGTTATTATAAGATTCAGATGATCAAAGGTTAGTTTTAATCCAGTTTTGAACAAGTAATGCAAAACATGGCCATTCAGTTTCTTAGAACAAAGTCACACAAACATCCTCTATTACACAGACTACCCACCCCAGAAACAACACTGACAGGTATCAGCCACCTCACTATTTGATAGAGCTTAGAGGAATTCCATCTCACTTTTCTGGCCTCTTTCATAAACACTAAAGCACTTTCATAGTTGAAATATTTAGTTACCAAGAAAACTTGATTAGCCAAAGAATCATATGACTGTAAGTGAACTCTAGTTAACGATTTCAGTAACTGACGTAGTTATAAGAATAGTCTCCAAACCGCTGATTTTTAAAAGGCTTCATGAAGCAGGGTTACATTTTTTTATGCAGTGCTAAGGAAAAAGGAATAATAAAGTATGTGTAAAGGTATTTAGTTAAATTAATTATCAAGTTTCACATCAGTCATTTCCAATAGCCCAAAAACAGGGCCAGCAAAATGCGGTCTTGCTCCAGGCAGAAGCTGGAGGAGACTCATCAGATGATCTCTATGAACTGAAATGTAATCAAACTGAAAACAGCAGTTGAATTGTCTTGAATAAAGAAAGGGAAAACGTGCAATATCTTTAATGTATGTATGGATGGATGGGTAGACTAAATGACTGTCACACAGAAAGCTTATCTGTAAACACTGCAGAAAGCCTTACCATTTTACCACAATAAATGACTGGTTTCAATCAAATGCAGCTAAAGCAAAAGGCATGGCCCACAGGAGTAATTACCAGTCTCTTGACTGAAACAAAGGGCAATTACAACAAGCTGAAGAATGCTCACAATAGTTGAGCACTTGATTATAGAGCACTGCTGCAATCAGCAAGAACGGGATAAGGGGGGTGGTGGTGGTGTGGGGGGTGTCTGTGTGTGTGGCACTGTATGTACTTACATTGTCCCCGTTTATATTAGTGAGTAGTGAAGGATGGGTTGCCATAGAGGCTAACAATGAAAACCTTACATTTTTAACTTTCAAAATACAATACAAATATTCTAAGGAATTTTAAGTATTGAAGAAAAAAAAAATTCACAAGGCAGGAGGGAAGGGGAGGGAACTAACCTATTGTGGTCTTGTGTGACTGTGACTTGGTAAGTAGCTGTAGAATTCCTGCTGCAGAAACTAATACTACGTTGTGATACTGCCGTGCAACCAGTAATTTGACTACAGGTATTCTCAGGATTATCTTTAGGTTTGTCTTCATGGCTGCACTGGGTTTGGCTGAGATGGGTTAATCTCTCCATAGCAGCCCTCACAGAGCTGCACTTCACACTACTGGCAGCTAGCAAGGTGTTGAGAACACACCAGTGTTTTGGCTACTCCTAAGTAGTGGTTTATTGAACTGCCTCTATCTTGACCCACAATGTTTTTTCCATCTTATTTTTCTCCCCTCCCTAAGGGAGTGAGTTGGTAGGCATGTGGTGTGCAGCCAAGGCCAGCAGTGGCACAGACCTGAAGCAAAGCAAGCAGAACTATGTTACTATGCTAAACTATACAGCTCAACTGCAATAGCACTAAAAGTCTTTCATAAAAAGCAGCTCAGAGTAGTTTTAAAGCCAAAAAATCTTTTGGCTTTGCTTCTTTCACATTTCAAATCAGGATCCCAAAAAATTTTATCACCCCATTAACATCTCCACTGTGGTAAGACTAGTGGAAAAAAGAAGTCCTCATCCTACAGACTGCCAGGTGGAAGAATACAATGTATTGCCTAGTGCACTAAAATAATTTGAGGAATATTGTCTTAATGTCACATAAGCTAAAGGAAGGGAAAAAAAAATCTGTGAAACAAGACCATTTCACTTAGATTCCACCTGCAATACAGCAAAGTGAAGAATTTCCCCACTCCCCATCCAAAAATGGGTTTTCAGGTGCATTTCCTCAGCTGCTCCCAAAAGTGCTAGTGAGCTGTATACAAAGTATTAAAAAGATCTATACTACCCCCTGGCAATTAGAAGATGTACCTGGGAGGATCAGACTTCACTCATGGCTCCAGGGCATGTTCAGTAGTTTATGCAGAGTTGAGCAAAGTCAGCATCAGGGACACTAAGTCACCTTCCCAAATGCACACACTTGGTCAACCCAGGACATTCTCTCACAGATGCAGGTTCCGAAATTCTGATGGCAGAGAAAATTATTATAGCCCTCTCCCCCTTCATACAGGGTGTAATATGTAGCACTTAATGTATTTTTTCCCCTTGGCTTCCTCCAACTCCTGCTCATTTTATTTCAAATAACTCCTTAGGAGCAAGAAATCATTCCATCTCCACTAGAGCAAATGGAGCCACAAAGATTGCAGTTGCCTACCCTATGAGCCACAGGCTTGACGTGTGAAACTTTGCAAGAAAGAAAAATGGCAGGAAAAAGACACCAAACTGGTTTATTATTTGTAGTTCCTGGCATCAGACATCAAGGTAATTAAACAGTAAGCCTACATGTTCTGGTAACAGTGGAGATATTTAACATTATCAAGCTTCACAGCCTTGCATTTTTAAGTACATTCTCTAAATCTTATGGCAGTTTGAATTGTTTCAGTTATTTAGTTATTTTGGAACAATAACAACAGGAAATAATCAGTAAGTGGGAAGAATCAAAGATAGACAGGAATTAAACCATTGTAGAAGTGGTATCTAGTTTGGTGCCTATCTGTTCTAAATTCAGTATGTCCCTGTGAAAAGCCATGTTCTATATTCTGCATGTTATGAGATTAATGTATTTTAATGCTGTTATGCTTGGATTTGATAAGATTTTGAATGAGACTAGTAAGAAAAAATAAAGTTTCCATCAACCATTTAGTCATAATTTCAACAATATTAAGTACTCCTGCAAAAGCACCTTCCCCCTCAAACAGGATTTGGCTATCCTAACACTTTAATTTCACATCATTCAGCTGTAATTACTATAGACAAAACTTGACAATTATACACCATGAAAGACGTGTAAGAGTCAGTTCAAGCTGGAAACAGCCAAATAAAAAATTACAAGTTAAAAGCAGAAATAAAAAGTGGAAAAAAGGTGTGATGCTGAATTCAGATGTGTTTATAATTACGACTATAACTGAGCAATTAAGCAGCCAACAGGTAAAGATGGAATTTGGCACAATGCAAGCAGCATCCAAGTTGAAGATGAAAATAGCATTCTCTGTTAAACTGTTCTATTCTCACTGCATGTGCTGCTCAGTCTCTTCGCTCATCATCTTAAAAATCTACCCATGTAATCAATATATGCCAACACACCACAAAACAAAATGAGCTAAAAATAAAAAAGCAAGTTACTCACAGGTGGTTCTCAAGCTGTGGCCTATGTTTTTCTTTTTTCTTATTATAGACATGCAAATCAGTACACATCTTTTCAGAAGACACACAAAAAGACATGTGCACACACAGAGTGCCAAAAAACCTGCAACACCAAGTTCCTGGCTCTTAAAAAGCAAACTTTGGCAACAACAGCACACATTGTCACATTTTTTGCCTCATAAAATGCAGGTACACCAAACAAACTTTGGATACAGTTTCAGAGCACTTACTTTCCTGAGCTCAGTCTAAATACTGAACCTTTTCAGCTTTCCTCGTGGTCTATCACCTACTTTTTTTTTTTCATTTCAGTGATGTCCTTGCACATCAGCATAAAGAGATTTAAATTTGCATACACATTTCATAAATTGGATGCAGCAGGAATAGATTCCTTCCTATAATGGGGTATTGTCTGTGTGGCTTGGTCATTAATGAACTCAATTGACTTATCTTTTGTGTATAAAAGCCAAGAGCTGGGCTGTAACCTTTGTACACAAATGCAGAGATTTCTGCAACTGAACTGAGAGAGCAGGACAGTTATCGCGAATGCAGTAACAGTCTCTTTCAGGAATCCAGGAACATGGGAAACAAAGTCCTGTAGTAGGTTAATGTGGGTCATATCTATTACACTGTTAGGGCTGACATTTTTCAAGCTGCCTGAGGGATCTGAATGTCCAATTCATATAATGCAAATAGCAATTTTAATAGTAATGCAACATCTGCAGGCTCAATCAATCTTGCTTACTCAGGCAAAACTCCCTATGAAAATGAGAAAATATGAACAAGTTTCCATATAAACCTATCTGTTGAATTGACCTCTGAATAACTTGCAGTGATCCAGCTGTTGATTCATTCTGCTCTCTCAGCTACCTCTGAATACTCTACCTTTCTTTTGCAGCTTAATGTCTACCCCACCAACGCTTCACCCAGGCTTACTCTTAACACCCACCTCTTATTCTGTAGATACCATACTTTCCTAAGTTCCCCTTATGTTTACTGATGTGATCTAGTCTTTCCTTTGAACACCACTGTCCTACAATGTTTTCATATCTGCATAAAACAGCAATACAGTACTAAAATTTGGTCTATCACTATGCTATGAGATGATAAAAGCACACTGAAAAGGTTTTTGTGTTTTAAGTGTTGGAAAAAAGCATCAGGTAGCAAGAGACACTAACAAGTTCTCCAGTAATCCAAAAAATAGATACGGCATAGGGAAGGATGGTGCAAGCCTTCAAGTACTGCCTTACCAGCATGCCTGGATGCCAAGATGGATGGGCCACTTACAGAAGAGCAGAAGCTACTTATGCATCTAAGCAGTTGTGTGCTGAGTCTGCTAACAACACTACCATATGGTATGGATCCACTGTTGGGTCTAAATTAAATGTACTTTTCTTGTGCAGCTGATGAACTGTAGGATTGGTCTTAGGAACATTGACACTTAGCTTTAAAGAACTTGAACAGTACTTCCCATTGCCTACCTCGAGGTCTTTGCCTAGAGGATGATGCATTCAAGCTAGAGCAAGGATTAGTTGATGGACCATAATTAAGTGAAAGGGAGAAGGAGGAGGATATGTCTATGTTTGTTGCCATCAGACAAGACAACAAGCGCAGGAGTCCAACATCACATACAATTAGCATTGTCACTGGAGCACTAATTAATCACTTCAGACACCTTATCTGTCTCCCACAACTCCCCTCCTCAACAGTGTCATCATTTACATTGTATAATGTTGCACATGAAAAACCACCTCGAGGTTTAACGGCCCAAAGAGCAACAAGCTTTAAGTGTTAGTTGCTTCCCTGCACTTTGCCTCTTAAATAACAAACCAATAAAACTATTAAAACACCAAATTCTTTTTATGGATTTGGCATAATCTTGTCCTTCAAAGGTACACAAACACACACATTGCTAGGTATAAGAAGAGGCCAGAAGAAAAGTTATTAGTGATGCTGGCAGCTACTGCACACTTACCTTACTGGCAGCTGCAGTTAAAGCACAGAGAGATGCTCAGGCTGACTTCCCACTCGTCTTCTGTCCACAACACTTTAACACAAAAGGCATCCATGACTGAAAGTACAACAGTCAGGAGGCACATCAGTATTTCTGCTGATAGCAAGGTTGCAGAAACAGGCTAATGCTTCTTCCAGTATTTCTGAACTTAATAGTAAAAGAATTTTAATATTTACCTTGAAAAATCACATTCAACCTTTTTGTTCTTTGCCCAGTAAATACAATGCTTTCACACAAAAAAAAATAATAAATAAAGCTCCCAGAAACCAGAACAGTTAGTTGTACAAAGTCCAGGAAGGAAAAAAAAAAACCCTGCTAAGAGCAGCTTGCAAAATCCTTCGTTGTCAAGTAACTCTTCCACCATACACTGGAAAGCACAGAAATTGTAAAAGCCTTAGCATATGTAGTGTGGAAGTCCAGCTATGACATGAAGGTGGCAGAGAAATTTGCCTGTTTTCCTCTCACACACTCCATTAAATGACACATTTTGAATTAAATAGGAAGTGAACCAGTATTCTTCTGGTGGAAACAATGTTCAGTGACAAACAGCAACCTATTCTAGCTAGGAGATGGGAATTCTGTATTCTTATGCTTATCTCCATCCAAGACTTGCTTACTCATCTGAACATAACCAACTTCAAAGGTACTGGGAAGAGCTTCCATGGGTGTCTAGCTCTAACATAACCAAAACCTTCACAAGGACCTAAAACACTGACTTACAGTAACAGACAAAAAGCAAACACATGGGTTATGCTTTCAAGGACTTAAACCAGGAATCCATAGAGTTTTAACATCTCTTCCAACTTCTATTTAATTCTATGTGGGCCTGCAATGCTATGAACAGAGAGAATTAGCTGCATGGGTAGATGTTACTAATACTGATGAAGAATACAGCAAGGAAAAACTTAGTTAACATTTTTTGGATACACAAAGTCCTAAGTCATTAAGCCACAGACACTCTATCAACTTTGGAGTATCATCTCAAAAAAAACCCCCAAAAACCCAGGAAAAAACCCCAAGAAAAAGCCCCGGTGGGACTGTGAAGTTATCATTTACCTAATATCTCATATTAACCTGTATTCAAGCAGCACATAATATCACAAGTGAGGAAGGAAAAGAAAATATCTACAGAAAAAAAACCCTAATTCAGGTGCCAGAAAAATAAATTTTAGACCATATCCTACTGAAATCAGTAGGTTGCCTTAAAGCTTAATTTGGTATGCTCCACAGAACATGAACAAGAGTTATACAATAGTTGCAAAGCAAGCAAAATACCATCGGTTCTCCAGGTTTGGTACATCATTCTCAACATCATTCTTTTGTTCCTTCCTTGGCACACTTGATGCTCTTTTAAAATATTTTTTCTCTTCATCATTTCAAACACAAGATTTAGAGCACGATTTAGCATGTTCAGTTGTCATCTAAAGCTCCAAAATTCTCCTTTGCAAATGGCCTAATAGTCTTCAAACTATTACAAACATCATGCTCACGGTGATTGGTACGCAAGGGAAAAACAGATTCAAATAGGCAAATTTTATTGCAATCAAACCATTAAACTTTTACTTTCATTCCACAGTTTGACAGCAATCCTTCAAATACCAAAGACATGTTTCTTCTTCAAGATTAACAAAATTGTGGAAGAGATTTGTTCTTTTTCCCCATGTGATACAAGTAGCTCATATTTGAGTTGCCACCTGCAGATAAAAGCGAACTACAAGTTTCTGAAAGGCCAGGTATTCTTTGACAATACTTCCATTCTCCTTGTTTGGTCACTGGAACTTTTAAGGTTCCTTATAAGTGTTTACAAAAAGAAAACTTCTAGTTTATGGCTTACTCCAGATCACTATCTCATTATAGCTGGGATGGCAGCATAGCTTTTTTCTGACATATCCAAATTATCAGAGAAAATGCCAACTTGTGGACCTATTCCTTTCATTTCTGTTTCACGCCCAGATTAAGGTTTATATTTCTAACACATAGACAGAACACCGAGTCAAAGATCCCAAAGAATCTGTAAGTATGACATTAAGGACCTTTGTGATTTATTTGCTGGTCTGAGATGATGGCTACTTGATCTGCATCGGTCTGATCCTACATTCAAATTCCATATGCTAGCTTCCTGTGGTACTGAACACCAAGAGATGTGTTAACACAGCCTGTCCAAGGAGATTAAACAAAACAATAAATGCTGAGGTAACCAACGAACTGTGAGCTTACAGCCTGAATTTCAAGAGCTTGAGAACTGTGGATCAGGGAGTTTTAGATGCAAAAGCGTTAAGGAGAAAATAAAACAAAAAAAAGTGAACTAAAAGGCAGGACTGCAACAATCAAGCTGACAGAGTGGAAATACCTGTGTAATTAATGCCAGCTAACCAAGAATGACAAAGGTTTAGACAACAAGAAAAGAGCACCTCATACCCACAACTTGCCTAATTCCATTTCAACTCTCATTTTGCACTGGTTTTCACTTTTCTCACTCCAATCAGTTTCTGTTGTTTTTATCAAGCAGAAAACCTGAATATGCATGATACACTGTTGATATTTTAAGGGTTTATTTTCTTTCCCAAGAGGCAGCTTGGCTGAAAAGACTGTAGTGAGCTGCTAATTATGCTCCATACCACGATGCCCGATTCAGTTAGCTAATTATGTTTGAATACCTGTTCAAGTGCCACATATTTTAATACCTGAACATGAATTAGAACTATTTTATTTTTACTTTTCACACCCTATGAGTTTACATCTTTAGCCCCGATGTTCTGTCGGTATCACTGCAATTCTTTAGAGTCACAGAATGGTTTAGAAAGGACCTCAAAGCCCATCTAGTTCCAAGCCCTATGCCATGGGCAGGGACACCCCCTGCTAGCCCAGGGTGCCCAAAGCCCCATCAAACCTGGCCTTGAACTCTGCCAGGGATCCAGAGGCAGCCACAGCTTCTCTGGGCATCCTATGCCAGGGCCTCTCCATCCTCATAGGGAAGAATTTCTTCCTCATATCTAACCTAAACCTACCTACCTTCCCCTTGTCCTGTCACTACAATCCTTGATAACCAGTCCCTCTCCAGCTTTCTCATAGATTCTCTTTAGGGGCTGATAGATCTCCCCAAAGCCTTTCAACCCAGACCATTCTATGATTCTATGATTCTATGATTCTATGATTCTATGATTCTATCTTCTCTTCTCCAGGCTGAACAACCCCAACTCTCTCAGCCTGTCTTTGTAAGAGAGGTTCTCCAGCCCTCTGATCATCTTTGTGGCTCTCCTCTGGACTTGCTCCAATAAGTGCATGTCTGTCTCACACCCCGGACCCCAGAGCTGGAGGGAATACTGCAGGTCATCAGGTCTCACCAGAATAGAGGGGCAGAATCACCTCCCACAACCTGGTGTTCCCATTGCTTTTGATGCGGCCCAGGATATGGTTGGCTTTCTGGGCCACAAGCATGAACTGCCAGCTTATGTTGAGATTCTCATCCACCAACACCCACAAGTCCTTCTCTTCAGGGCTACTCTCAAACCATTCTCTGCCCATCAGTCTGTAGTTGCGCCTGGGACGGGACCAACCTACATGCAAGATCTTACACTTGGCCTAGTTGAATTTCACGTGGTTTGCACAGGCCCACCTCTCCAGCCTGTCAAGGTTCCTCTGGATGGCATACCTTCCCTCTAGTGTGTTGACTGCATCACACAACTTGGGGTCATCAGCAAACCTGCCAAGGGTGCACTCAATCCCCCTGTCCATGTCTCCAACAAAGATGTTGAACAGTGCCAGTCCCAATACCAACCCCTGCGGAACGCCACTCATCACTGATCTCCACTCAGACACCTAGCTTTTTGAGTGTGACTATCCAGCAAATTCCTTATCCAGCCAGTAGTCCATCCATGAAACCAACATCTCTCCAATTTAGAGAAAAGGATGCATAAAAACAATCAGACTGTGGAACTCTGGTAAAACATGCCTGAACAATCACAGGCAAAAACTGCCAGGGGTAGACAAATATTTGCAGGCCACTCCCTGCTGCAGACAAAAGTCAACAGAAACCTCAATACAGTACATTAAGCATGTTACATAATAGTCTCTCACACAGTCAAGCAAGTAACACTCTTCTTTCAGTAAGTGTTATGATCCGTATTAAGATCTAGGAAAGGCTATTCAGACTAGGACATTTGTAGTCTTGTTATAGCACCTTCAAGTCAGACTTTTGGATCTGCCCACTTTCACTCTCCAATTAAAAAAACCCCAAACTCACAAACAAACCCCAAGAAAAATTAAAAAGAGCTGGCTCTTCCATGCTTTGACATGGACCTGCAATTTAGGTAACTATGGCTCGGGTGGACTTTCCCGTTTCCACCATTTGCCCTGATTCAACCATATAGCAAGCTTTTCTTACCCTGAAAAAGCAGTTCCTGCTTGAAGCCAGACGCATTATTGAGGTTTTATAATAGTAATTTCCCTGCTTTTACATTCTACAGCATCATGCTATATGTTGATGGTTTTGTGGTATGTTTGTATCCACATCCCACTGTCTGACCTTATAGTAACCTTCCCTGTCCCTTTGTTTTCTTTTTGCCCACGTCACCCATGCAGCACTCCTCTCAGAGCCAGGCAGACTACTTGTAGACCATGACTTAGGCACAGAAGTTTGGATTTCTGAAACACCTCAGGAGCCTACTTTCTAGCAGATTTTATCAGCTATTTGGCTCCTGTACATCTTACCTTATTTCCCTGAAAGTAGAATCATAGAATCATAAGGGGTTGGAAGGGACCTCGAGAAATCATGGGGTCCAACCCCCCTGCCAAAGCAGCTCCCCAGCTCATATTGCACAGGGCGGCGTCCAGACGGGGCTGGAATCTCTCCAGTGAAGGAGACTCCAGAACCCCTGGGCAGCCTGTCCCAGGGCTCCCTCACCCTCACTGGGGAAAAGTTCTTCCCCATGTTGGTGCGGAACTTCCTGTGCTCCAACTTGCAGCCATTGCCCCTTGTCCAACTACTTCTCCCTGAGGTCAAGAGAAACTCAATGTGTAAATACCTCAAAGCAGGGGAAACTGGTCACCTTGCAGACAGCTTGACATAAAAATCCTTAAGTCCCAATGTCATTCAGAAAAAGAAAAAACCAGCAAAAATCTACTCTACCATACATGTGAACTGCTAAAAACAGTATGTGAATCCAGTCCCATATTTCAATAAAAACCCTTCCAGATGAGTTACCTAAACTCTGCCTTTGAGTTTCTATTACTCAAGATAATGAAAACAGATGCCTGTTCTACTATCATTTTCTACATACCAGGAGCTTCATCTCACACAGCCTGACAGTTACATAGGCAAAAGTGTAAATGTAAAGATGGTATAAGCTCTGATGTACTGTTCAGCTCAGAGGCATTTGGATTCAGTTCACATTAGAAATGGATTTCACCATTTACTTAATTATTTCATTATAAACCCAGCTAAGAGCTTCTGCTGTCATACAGCCATAGGGGTACAACCTCAGGTCACCAGATTTTTGAGTAAGACCACCTTTCTCTGCTGAGCACAGGCAGCATGGAAATCTTGATTCCATACACTAGGATGTTTGACTTACCGCTGCTTGAAACCATTTATACTGTGATAATGAGGAGCACAATGGGTTACTTCTGCTCAATCTAGTATCTAAATCTAAGAAGGAAGAAAGAATGATTTAAAAATGTTTTTCCCCAAGATCCTCAGCTCAACACTATTCTTATGGGTAAAATTGCATAAGGTTTTCTTTAACAGAAATGTCTTTGATTAAATCTTTTCTCTGTTCACTCCATTCCAGCAATGGCATCATTACAGTTCTGATAAGCTGATGTTAGACCATATCTAACTTTACAATCCCATTTGAACTTGCAGCAATCACGGAAGGAATTTTTTCCTCCTTTACTGTTCTCAAGATTGAGCTGTTTTATAAAAAGGCATCAAAGTCCGAAGAATTAAAATCCCACAGCAAGTTGAGAAAACTACTTATGCAACAGACTAAACATCTGCAGGAACTTCAAAGAGGAGAGCCCTAAAACAGTGGCATCAATGCTTCCTGTAAACTAAAAGCAACATTCTTTTCCCCTCGTCCTCACAGAGTGACATATTAATACCTGTCTTCCAGAATAACAGAATTCAAATCTTTCTATTCAGGATCATACAATCACAAGTGTCAGGCACAACGACCTACTACGGCCTTTACTATTTCCCTTTCTTTAGGATTTCTAGTGGATTATGTTCTACTGAATAATTTAAGTGTCATAAATAAAGGTATTTTTACCTCTCCTTTGGGAGGCTATGTAGTAATATCCTAACCAACAGGGTACTATTTTGATAGCCCATTTCTTCATAATGACCAGATAATGATAATTGCATGACGGAAGCTAAATCCTGATGCAAACTATCCAGCTGAGCACTGAACAGTCTGTCTCTTACAACTTGCTTGATTTATGTTTCCTGTTGCTTTCTTCACATCAGTTCAATTTTTCACTTAGAAAATGCTCCTCTCACACCTACATTCTTCCCTTTTGTGCCTGTAGGTATGGTGCTGAGCAGGCTGACCCATTCCAAGCTCTGGCAGGACTGACAAACAGTCATTTAAGCAGAACTCTCTCAAGCCTCCTCTGAAACAGGGAGGCCATCCTAATTTGCTTTTGTAGGTTATTAATAACCTAATGATACAGCTCTGTTTCTTCCCTACCAGTTAAATTGTAGTAGCAGCCATACTGCCAAGATGAGAGACCGGATGCCACCCAGCCATCTGCTAGGGGAGGTAAAGAATGAGCAGAATCAAAGCTGATCACTTGGGCTTATTCCAAAACACACATGCCTTAGAAAGAAAAGTCTAAATTATTGATTTGAGAGTTCTGGTATTATCACAACAGAAGCAAGCAACAAATCCACGGATCTGCAGAGCCTATGTACTCAGGTCACAATTTGATGTCAAAATACCCTATGTAAATACATATCCATTCATTCAGTCATACAGCACAGCTTATTTCAAGTATTTGTAAATAGAATTTCTAACAAATTCTACCATTTCAACTCAAATTCTCAACATGCCAAAGAACAGACCAAATGTGGGTTTTGGTCCTTTTGAGAATAAGTGGACACTCAATTAGACAGTTGTGGTGGTTCAGCCCCAGCCAGTACCTGAGCACCACATGCTACATGCTCGTTCCTGGAGGAGAAACAGACAGAGCCCCCATGGGTTGGGATAAGGACAGTTTACTGACAAAATGACCATGAAAGGGGAACAATAACAGCCTGCAGCAAACTTCACTTACACCCAGTGATAACACAGAATACCTTATTGACCCAATGATAACAGAGTACTGCACAATACCAGGACTGACTAGACACCCTATCCACACTCAGACTGCCCTGGAGACACCCAAACATGCCTCTCCCCAACCAGACCCTTTACAGGCGGAGTGATGTCATGTGGTGTGGAAAACAGCCTGGGTTAACTCAGCTCAGCCAGGTCAACTCTGGCCTGGCCAGAACCTGGACAACAGTTTAAGTAGCATACAGCTCAGCAAATATTATTTTGTCCTCTCTCTTGTTATTCCACCAGCCTTGGATATGAAGTATGCTCAAGTGAAGTGTTGTTTGTGTTTGTTTTTCTTTTTTAAAACAAATAACTGCAAGATTAAAGTAATGGAACAAGGCCCCAGAGAGATTTAGTTGTTGTCAAACATATAATGTTTATAACCCACGCCAATGAGTCATAATAATAAACAATAAAAAGCCAGAGTTCTTTATCTCTAAAGGTTTCTAGTAAGTTGCTATTTAGAAAACAATTTCACAAACTTCAAAACTGCTCCGTGACTATAAAGAAGAGATTGTGAACTGTCCTACCTACCACCAACTTCAAGTTGTTTTGGAGGGGCTGGTTAAATACCAGCAGCACAGATGACAGGCAATGAAAGGAAATAGGGATGATGCTCTTCTCTCTCTTGAAAACCAACTTTTAACAGTCAAACCCTAACTTTGCATTTCTTGATATCATCCAGAATTCCCAGCACTGTACTACTAGGTGATGGGTTTCAAATCTCATGGGAAAGGAATAAATTCATTTAATCGGACCACATTCCATAGCACTTCAGTTTTCCTTGGGTACTCTCAGTAAAACATTTGGGAACAGGCTAGACCTATGGGGCAAATGTGACAGAAGATCCACATTATCTTCCCAACTGCCACCTAGCCCATGTTGTCTCTAAAATCTCTTCACAAGTTTCTACAGCACAGCACAAGGAACAACCAGACCTTCAGAGTCATGAAATAACTAACAGTCTGACACATCTATCTTTAAGATGGGCATGGAAGAACACAGAAACATCTGTTTTTTCTGCTTCCCACGATCCTCTAGAACACTAGCTGTTCATGAGCTTTGCTGCACTGCATATCAACCAACTGGCCTCAAAATTAAAATTTGACTAATTTGACCTTTAACAAAAAAGGGCCAATAAACAAGTGAAAATTAAGTTCTAGCTCTTGATTATTTGGAGTAGCTTGCCACTCCAAATTAAGCATATTTTAAGCATGTTGGTAGAATGATACTGTAAGAGCCTGGAACATTACTGCTTGCTCAATGGCTAATTAAGACATCCACTTGTATTGCTGTCAATCTAGGAACCTCCCACTAGAATCAAAAAGGAAAAAGTAAGAGGCTGCCTGTGGTTTAAAGGCATTTCATTAAGCATATCTTTGGTCATAAATTACTGTTTACCTGTCAACTGGGTTCAGAACACCCACAAGGTGTTCTTTGAAGTGAACCTCTTGGATTTAAAGATTTTTAAACAGCTGTTGAAAGACTGTTTGATCTGAAAATCTGAGTCTTTTGAAGTTGAGAGCTAATGGAAAAGTTCTTGTTTTTCGGGGGGTTTGTTGTTGGGTTTTTTAGAATGATCAAGCAGCTAATGAGATAAACTGATGGGAAGACAGGCTTAATAGGCTATGTATGTAATTCTCATGGGTTTTGGGTTTCTTTTTTTTTATTTTTTTCAGGATTAACAGGAAACCCAAATATAGTCAGGGCCACATGAGTCAAAATCATAACAAAGAAGAAAATTAATTTTAGTCAGACACAGTACTGTACTGGAATCAAAGCTATTTTGGGACTGTACTTTAACCCCCTCACCAATGCATAGAAAATAGAAAATTAATCTATTAGGAATTTGGCCTGTGCTGGTTTTGCATGCTATGATAGCTCGTCCCTGACATGTGGCTAATATATACCAAGGAAAGGGCATGGCTAAGCAAAATAAAGATCTGATTTAAATGAACTATACATATACTCTTAATGTTTTTAAAACCCATCAGATGCAGAGCATTTATAACACCCCAAACAGGCCAAGGAGCACTTTTTGAACTTTATTATTGCAATAAAGTGCTTCCCAACAGTAAAGCTAATATTAAGGCATTAATGCTTCAAGATACGGAAACAGGCTGCTTTCGTCAAAATCATCTGATGAGAGAGGTCCCCAGCACCACGTGCCAGTGGCATAAGTTGGCTGCTCTAATTCACATGGGATACAGCACCAGAAAAAAGTCAAGACACAGGAAGAGGAGTCAGGCAGTTGAAGGACAAATTTTAAGTTATGGACAATAAGCCTTAGAGTTTAAAAAAAATAAATATTGGATTAATTTCCTTATATTAAAATATGAATAGACCAACATCACATCTTAATTTACTACTTCAAATAAACCCACTTGGCAGTGATGTCTAACTTGGCCTTCATCAGGTTTTGTGCAACTCTTTTGCCTAAGTCAGAAAAAAGGTCTAAATATACAGAAATGTGTTTATCATATACCTCTTTAAATAGGGTCATATTCTACAAAGGATGGATAATAACAACATAAATTTGTGGTGAAATGTCCCCCTCAATTCTTGCTACTTTTCTAGAAGAACCATAAGACTAGTTTGAGCATTAAAAAAAAAAAAAAAAAATCAGGCTATGGACACAACTCACATTTATTTGTGTCCTTTGGATCAAACACAGCCTTCCCCCTGAAATCAACACCTGAAGATGATGGATCAGAAGAAACAGTTGGCGAGCGAATAAAATGTAGAAATGTAAAGAAAACAGCCTCATAAAGGAACTTGCAATCTTGCTTGATAGCTTTGTGCACGTTACTTTAGCCTTCATAAGTCACAGTAAAATGGCAGAGGATTTCAGTCCTTCATCCTCTAAGGCTGCAATATAACAGTGACAGAAATGGCAAATAGAAGCCACAGGAGAAGAAAAAAAAAGATACTTCCATTTATTTCTTTTAGTACTTTCTGTTCCAGGGCAGGACTGACAAGGACACTTGTAACAGCATTGTTACATGACCTGGGAAAACTAGGTAAAATGTAAATGCCTACAAAAAAAAGTAGAGAATAACACATAATTTAGAAAACATGTTACAAGCTGGCCATACCACCACTGCTAAGTGAGATAAAGTCGTTTTTACCGTCCTTCCATTATTGCCCACCAATACCCTAGTAATTACTAACTACATTTGTATGTGTTCTTACAAATCTTCCCTAATGGGATAGTTAATAATGCAAAACCTCAGCCCAAGACACATTTCTACTCTTTAATATAGTTGCCCAACCCATGTGGTACATTTGTTGATAAGGTTTCCAGAAGAGAAAAAAAAAAAAAAAAAAACCACCTAAAAAAGACCACCACAAAGCTACAGAACACAAGACTCAAAAACCAACCCATAACCACCCAATGTTCATCTAATTCAGTATCTCATCTCTGTCAGCAGCCAATACCAGATGTTGCAGAAAATACAAGGAAACCCCAAGATGAACCCATCACAACACATAAGGAAAGAAGCATCTTTCCTTACGGTAAATACTAGTTAATGCTCAGTTTTCTCCAATGACCATTATTAGCTCAAAGTGGAGAACAGAGAATACTGTAGTTGTACTACCTTATTGTCAGTATGAAATTTGGTATTTCAGGGTTGTTTTGTCTCCAGTGCTTTAGCTAGAGTACAAAGCAGCCAGTTTAGCATTGTCTGTGCAAAGGAGAAAGATATGAGGGAGCATATAGGCAGGCAGGGAATCAACTTTTTAAAAGGGTAGATAATGGCAGGACAAGGGGAAATGGATTAAAGGGAAGGTTTAGATTAGATATTAGGGGGAAGTTCTTTACAGAGAGAGTGGTGAGGGGCTGGAACAGGCTACCCAGAGGGGTGGTGGATGCCCCATCAATTCCTGGGGGTGTTCAAGGCCGGGTTGGATGGGGCCCTGGCCAACCTTGTCTAGATCCCAGCCTGAAGGTTGGAGTCCCTGCCTGTGGCAGGAGGACTGGAAGTCTATGATCCTTGGAGTGCCTTCCAACCCAGACCATTCTATGATGTGAGGCTATCTGAAATAAGATGGGGAAGCAAGAACAAGGGGTAAAGACACCCAACCAACATTGAAAGTCAGTTGCATTTGCGGCAGTGCAGATACAATCACTGTTTTCCAAATTTTTGTTGAAGTTGTAGCAGCAAAATCCAGAGTCCTATTTAGAATTACTGCCTGTATTAAAGGAAGATTTTGTCTTTCAACTCAAGGCACTTGTGAGCAGAGCACAGTCACATCATAAGCTAGGGAGTAAGTTTGACAGTACACCCGATTAGAGCCTCATCAGAGACATGTTTTCTCTCCTTTTTTTGCTTTCTATTATGCTTTAATATTAGCCAAATCTTCAGTTTTAAAAAAAGAATCTTCAGCTAGTCCTGTTCCTCAGGCACCTGAAGAGTATTACAGATACAGCAAACACTGAACATGAAAAATCAGCCTACAGAGGTATGTAGGTCTGAAGAAAAGAAACATGTTACTCAGAAGCAGGAGTCTGGTATTACCCACTGCAACCTGGAAGGTAACAAATAACAAAAGAAAACACAACAGTTCACAGGATGGACAGAGCTTGGTAAGCAGCAGATGCCAAGGACAGTTTAACCTTGCCAGACAATAGATGCAACTGCTTACATTTTAAAATATACAGCCTCAGCCTAATACCCGCTTCTCTTATAGAATGACTCTAAGATGCTCACAGCTACATCTAGGGTAGGTCTAGAAGACATGATGAGGAGTTGCATGCTCATGAACAGCATGCTTACAAGGACATCTGAGTAATTATCTACCAAATGCTTGCAAGCACTGGTTCTGCTTTAGAAAAATCTTACATCCAGTATCATTCCTTGTGCAATGTCACTATTTTCTGATCCCTTGACAACAAGTCCCAAAGTAAAAAAATCTCACAGAGTGATCAAAAAGGAACAATGATACCACTGTAGGGTTGGTAGTAAAACATTACCTGCCCAGCTCTAGAGCATGCTGTGACCTCCATGCTTTTTCACCTGGGTTCCCGACTTGGAAATTTCTGCCAGGCTCCATATATATGGAGTTCAATATCCAGCTGATATGAGCAGAGCAGACACATTATAAGATAAGCAGAGAGATGTTTGGTTAATTTTGTCTTTCCAATTAAAAAATATTTTTAAACTATCTGAAGACAGAAAATCACAGAATCACAGAATCACAGAATTGTAGGGGTTGGAAGGGACCTCCAGAGATCATACCTTATTCTCCAATTTATTTGATGCATAATGGACAACACTGACATGATCACAACCATACCATACCTAACGTGAGGTTATGGTTATGATGCATAAAAATTTAATGGGATGACTAATTTCTTTCATAATTGACTGGGCCACCACATACTACAGTTGAATGAGAAAATTATGACTACAATAACTGTCACCATCCACGAGGAGACTTCCTCCGACTTGAGAAGCAGTTACAGCACTAAGACCTATGTTCTCACCTCTACGTGTTCAGTAATAGGTTGGCTTAAATAACACCATAAGTGCAAAAAGGTCTTTTTCCACATATAAACACATCCAGACTGATTTTTACATGTGATGTCAATAGCACTTTGCATGCTGGAACAAACCACAAGCAATGCCTACTTTTAGGGGTCTGAAACCAACCAAATAGATACATTTTGATGAAATTATTTCCTCATCCCACAGTTACTCATATAGTCTAGGCTTTTAACCAGCTTTAAACACTTACTGAAGAACCAGAAAGCCAAGGTTGTCTTGAAAATGTACTCTCTCAAGTAACAAACTGAAGTGCATTATGGGAGTCTGTTCCTGACACCAAAGTATGTGTTATACTCCTGAGCTCTCCAAAACTGGTACACATAGTAACTGGTACAGATGCTTATTAAATGGAATGAGGTAGAAGTCACATGTAATACTATGAAACAAAATTGTTCAAGCAAGCAATCTTTCAGGTTTATTGATTTTTTTTTTTAGTATATCTGATCAGTCCTATTCATTTGTTACTGATAGTTAAATGGCAACAGGAGTCAGTTATTCAAAGCAGCACCCGTGCCTGGGTTATTTTCTGGTCCATTAGCACTAGAAGGTGTGTCACTTCAGGCTCTCCTGACCAAGTGCAAAGTTTTGGAAGTGACATATATGAATATTAACACAGGTCAGGCTTACTTCATCAGAGATACTAGCAAGGAAACAAGGGCTGCACTGATGTGATTATGTGGATATGCCAACCCTCAGAATAAAGCCCACAGCTGCAGTCACCACAGGGAGAGCTATCTAGGGAGGGTTATGTTATTGGTGTCTTTACAGTAATTGAAGAATTCAAGAAAAATATCAGTACCACACCTCAGACTGTATCACCATGTTATTTTAATTAATAATTCTGTGATGCAGAGAGAGAAAAATAAATAGAGGAGTGGTCCATGTAAAACAAGTCTGCCATTTCATATGCTAAATGCTATATATGCTGAAGGGACAGCAAGAAAGCATCAAAGCTTTGGCCTTGAAGTTTTGAACTCTTGGGAGAATTCAGTGACACAAACCTGAAGACTAAGTGATTCAGCACTAGCTTCAGATATTCACACTTCTGACAACTACTTAGCACTGAGTTTTGCATCGTGTAAGAAATGCAATTTGAATAATTTTAGCCTGCACTTAAGGTAAAGTATATCACTGTGCAGAAAACCAATTTAAGCCCTATACTCTGCTTACACATCATCAAAGTCTAACACACTTTTAGTATTTTGAGTGATACACAGACTTTGTATGTAAAGCAAGTTAACAGTCACTGAATCACAGTTTATTGACAATTTTTTTTCATTTTTTTCTAACTACAACCTGACTTAATTTTTCATCTTATCTTAATCAGATTACCTGGAGAATCCTTTTACATAGTTATTTGGAAGCTGAATTGGCTAGGAAGGAATATTTCTTTCTCTTACAGAAGCTAATTTTGACACATTCAACTGCAACTCTCCACAGTTATAAGAAGCCAATTTTATAGTAAGAATTCTTCTCTCCTCACACAAACACATCTCAGCTTCCTTTGCATACAAGGAGTATATGCAGCTTTCTTGGAAACAAAGAAAAAAAAAAGAATTCACCAAACAATTAAATGAGAGAATGCTCTCCAGTATTCCAATGTCAGAAGTCAGAGCACAGCATTTAGCTGGGGAAGAGCTTTTCACGAGGGCATGTAGCCATAGGTGTAATGTTTTAAACAAGAAAAGGGGAGATTTAGCCTGGATATTAGGAAAAAAATCTTCAATATGAGGGTGGTAGATCACTGGAACAGGTTGCCCAGAGAGATAGTGCAGGCCCCATCCCAGCAGAAATCCAAGGTCAGGCTTAATGGAGCTCTGAGCAACCTGATCTAGTGAAACTGTCCCTGCTTATTGCAGGGAGGTTGGACTAGATGACCTTTAAAGGTCCCTTCCAACCTAACACTTTCTATGATTCTATGATTTATGAGATAGCTTATAAACAGATGTCCTGGTGAAGTCCAGATGAGGTTTAAATATAGCATGATGCTATCTTATGCCCCTAAAGTCAAGAATGAGACCCTAACCACGTACTTCGAGGAAATGAGTGCTCAGACATCATGTCAACACATCTTGCAAATACTAGTCACAAAAATGAATTTCAACACTAAATAGCAGAAAACTACAAGAATTATTTTAGCTCAGTATGGACACATCAGCATCTATGACTACATCTTACAGGCACATCTTTCTGCAAAGTCTTCCTAGATATGTCATATTAATTTTTAAGTTTTCTGCTTTAAAGCAACTCTCTTTAGCTTTCTCCCAATATGTGCATCACAGTTTACTTTAGAGAACCTGAAAATCCAAGAAAAATAAATCTCCAAAGCATAGGGAGGGCAGGTACTGTGATGCTATTAACCATTAATCACACAAGGGGGCTGGAAGCCAATAAAGCTAGTCTTCTTCATTCCCAGTATATCACTGAAGCAATTCTGTTGGTTCAGATTTTTTAGACTTATTTTCTATCTTTTCCAAATTACTTCATTAAGCCCCCAATTGCATCCTGAATTCAAACCAGCTTTCTTCAAATTCAAAGTAAAAACTTGTAGAAGAAGTTGGGCAGACTGATCTGCTTTAAATGCCTGCAAGATGTGGTATTGCACTGAACTTTGGCAACTCACACTCATACAAGTTGTCAGTGAGAAAGGAAGTGGTGGGAAGACACATTCATGAATATGCATGCAAACTAAAGCTGAATTTTGATTTGGCTGCATACATAACCCATTTATGTTCATTTCTGTGGATGATCAGATGCTAGAGATTTATTCATGAAAATGAACCAAGCACTCAGTCACCAAAAGGGAATTCTGAGCAGCATTTTCAATGGCAAGGTCTGCTGGTGCTGGTGAGCTACACAAGTCACCTAATCAGACAAGGGAAATATGGGGGGGTGGTGGAGGAATAAAAAGTAATATATGTAAATCCAGCACAAATTAGAAATATTCAGTGAGGTGTTCACAGATGAGCTGCTAATCAGCACCAATTCATTGAGGAATGGAAGTTCAGTGGTCTAGGTTCTGCCCTGTATCTATCTGCAGGCAATGTAAAGCAGTAATAACCATTTTGGTAACAAAGCATTTGGAAAGCTACAAGTAAGAAGCATGAGATGGGACAGATAATACTCAGTAATAATCCAGGAAACTGTAGAGCTGTTTGATGTTCTTCTATAAATGGAAGGAAAAAAAATAAACTAGCTGATTATTTTAACAACTTGCACAACCCCACATGACAACCTAGACAAGGACTCAAATCCACTATGATTTCAGGTTTACCAAAAACCTGCAGTGCTAAGGCACAGCCTAAATGTCCTAAATGAAGATATGATCTCTCTTCTCTCATATAAAAAACCTCTTCACATACTGGACACTTTCCTAAAGCTGCATCGTACATCAGATTTCAGGAGGGCAAATGGCAACCTGGTTTAATCAGCAGCCATCAGGAGAGCTGCATCACACCACTTTCTCCTTCAGATTACATGAAAATCCAAGAACTGCCTTATAGGAGATTTAGGTTCGAGCAGCACAGAGCCTCAACTGTAAGACTCTCTTACATTTCGGACTTTCAAATTCTTAAATTTGCCCTTTACTTAAAAAAGTCAATGATTTCACCAAGAAAGTTTGATTAGTTTCTTTTACTTTCTGTAATGAAGTGCCATCCTTTTTACACTTGAAAGGATCTTTGTAATAATGCAACATTGATCTTTTGAATACAGATGAGCTAACCTAGATAATAGGATTTGGTACCCAAAAGAAAGGGCTTCTGAGCATATATATCTAAGGCTCCAGTGCCATCAAGAGGATTTCGAAAATAAGGCATCTATTCACGAGCACAGATTTAGATTTGGCACTGCAACAATACTCTTTCATTTCCATTATATTTGTAGGTGATCTCTGAATGCAAACAAAAATTCTATTACATAACTGAGAATGTAATGCACACACAAACAGCAAGCTATGATGCAGAACCAAGCATAAAGCAGCAATACAAAGAAACAAGCAGCCATCAACTGCTGCCAGGGGTAAGAATTTTGGATCTTTTCTCCTTTTTGGTAGTCCTCACCACACCGTAGTGCCTACTTTATTAACTGTAATGACATCTTCTGAACAGAGGGAATGGTTTGAGAAAAACATTATGAGCATTTCCTAGGCAGAAAGAGAAACAAGGGATTTTTATTTCCTTTTAAAATATCCGCTTCTATTCATAAAATAGAATTCTGTAACAACAGTGTCCAGTGGAAAACAAGTTACCTGGTTTCCTAACAAAAACCCACGAGGAACTATTTCTTTAAAGTACCTCAATGCAAAGCCATCATGTCCAGCAAGCACAGCGTGGAATTTGGTATCAGGATACTCAGATTTTCTTCCACCCTGTACTATAAGTTAGTTGCATTTGCTTTCTGGCCAGTGTAACAAATCTGCACCTTCATTCCCACATCACCTTGCTCCTTCTGTTCATTTACATTCACAACAACCACATGACAGCAGCAATTTCTTGTTATGTGCTTACAACACACTTGCATTTCTGGGTGTGTTTCATATTCCATAATCTTTTCATTTAACTCTGCCTCCTGCATACACAGATCAGGTGTACTCTGAGAAGGAAAGTCATGCTGAAAACAGTCTCAAAAGCAGTCCAAGAGCATCCAAGATCATCCGCAGAAAGATATTTAGCACAAACCCAACTGTATTAAGAAAGAAAAAACATTAGAATTTCACAAGTACCCGTGCCAGGCAGCACTTTGTTTAAATATAACAAAGGTAAAACCCTTCCCCTCCTCCTCCAAGAGCAAAATATAGCTTCTAACGTCTCATCCAAGCTCTTGCCAGGCTGCCAAATCATTGTCGTAATGGAACAGCAAGAGCTGATCTCAAACTGTGCCTCAACACCATTTTCAAACACAACTCTATTCCAAGCGTAGGCTGAGCCTTTGAGGAACATAACATAAAGAGTCATTTCAACTGACCTTTTTGAAATCTTCTTATGATATAGCCCATTAATAGGCTTATTGGGAATGCATTTTGCACCAGAAAGATTTGTATTGGTCTGGATAACTTCAATTGGACTTTCCCTATGCAGAGCAATCAGATTCTGCTGGTGACAGCACACATGTGCCATCATTTCAGCTTCGGCTCTCCAGGCTTTCAGACTACTGAAACACAATCATTCTATATTCCCAACATCAAGAGCTTCTGTTAGACCATGATAGCAGCAGGATCTCTCTCGATTTTTTTCTTTGCAAGTGCCTCCAGGCAGCACCTATAGATTGGTAGTTTAAGAAGACAGACAGAGCAGCCAAGGCTTTAACTTGTAAACAGGGTCTTTGAAAGAGCAAAGGTGTGAGTTTGTCTCCAGTAAAGCAAACTTACTTTGCTGTTTGCTTTAGGTATTTTTGAGATAAATCTGCAGAGCAGGAATGGATTTCCTGTCCATCTCTGCAAACTTGCCTTTTACTGAACCAAGCAAAATTGTGAGAATTTTATTTCCAATGCCAACATGTGTGTCAGGGTGAAAGACAAGGGTGAAACGTGCATTTCAGGATTAGGTGCATTTTTTGTCAATGCTTACGCAATCTGCTGTAGTAAGTAGAATTAAACACTAGGATTTCCAGAGTGTCAAGTGGCAGAATGTGAAATCTCTGGTATTTTGTTCCTGGCTTCTTTATTGATGCACTTCTGTCATCATGTATGAGTAACTGATGCTTCCAAATGAAGCAGATGAACACTCTGTTTAAAACAGAGAGATTTCACACATTACTAAAATGAGATTTGTTTACCAAATTAAAATACGAGCAAACTAAATCCTATATAGTGTTTTCCACCCCAAGATCTCAATATGTTTCTCAAGAAAAATCCCAAACCAATTGTGATCATGATTTTCTTATTACCAGTTGAGAAAAGTACCATGTAACAACTTGCTTGAAGTCACAGGAATTTTCAGATTTTGGGCCATTGTTATTGCTTCTCAGCTCTCTTGCACAAAAAACAACAAGCAGACACATTTCCACACACACACACACACACACAGAATGATCCCATCGCCTCCAGCCATGCCAACCTCCCTGTAGAAAAACACGTTTTAAATCTTAATGACAGGCTTGGCAGGTAGCATCCAGCAAGTGACGCATTCACACTACCAACTGAATATCATCTCTTCTACAAAGCACTACATCAGAGGAGAAACGAACGTCCTACTGACACCATTAGCATGTGTCCATCAAACTGACAAACGAAGATAAATCAGCTACTTTGCTGCTCCCATCAATACAAATACATAAAGAAATAATAAACATTATAAATTTTTAACTACCTATCTGCTTCTACCTGCAAACATGAAATTCCCTCACGCTTCAATAAACGAAAAAATATACTCAATGAAGTCTAACAAATGCGCCATCTGCTCGGAGAAAGCTGATGGACCAGAGGAGCGGTTCAGCGGGGCAAGGCTGACCTCCTGCGGCAGCTCTGCAGAACAGCGGCTCCAGAAACAAACCGGCTCCGTTCTGAGAACGTGGGGATTGTCTTGAATCCAACCCTCATCGTGTACCGCTGTCAATGAGCATCACGAGAAAGCTCTGGTCACAGGGAGCAGCACCTATCCTACATGGCTATTTCTTTTTGTAGAGAAAAAGCGCGTTCTCTGCGGACAGCGATTGGTTTCGTAGGCACTGCAATGATTCCTCCATCCAACAGGCTGCACTTCCCGTACTTAGGAAACAAGGCCTAGAGGTGTTTTTTCTCCCCACCTGAAGGAGGGGGTGATGTTCATAACTCTCCATTCTGCAACCAGCTCAAAGCCAAAGTCAGAAGATTTACCCTTAGTCTACAAAAGGAGTGTAACTGTCACCTAGAACCTTTAACCACGACTCTCATACACATCACTTGCAGCACTAAGCACCGCCATAGTTGTTACAGCCTGCTTTTGGGTGCAGCCATGAAGGTACAGATGATGACCCTGAACCTCACCTTAAGTCTGGAGGAATTTATTCTTTTTATTCATCTGATTGAAACAGAGGGAGATACAGGGATCAGGCAGTCTGTGATGATACGCTAATGCAAAATACAGTAACCCACCACCCACAGAAATAGATGGTCCAAATAGAAATGACAAAGACAGATTTGTAGCCATAAAACACACCAACTCAGAACAACAGAGACATAACCTAGAATATCTGCAATGACACCATAAAACTGGGTTAAGGAAACGTCTAGGACTTAATGGGAAGTTTTAGAAGGCAGACATTCTTTATTATAGCAGTGGACACACGGATCCTCATGTCTTGCACCATGCACGCTTTTTCCGAGGGCTTACACCTTCTACCGCATCAGTACTTACATATTCATCGTATTTGCATAATCACTGTAGGTACGGTTCGGGTTTCTGAGAAACTTCGGTGCCGGGGCTCTCCAGTGGTCCCCTTGGAACCCTCCTAGGAGGACGCACTTTAAGCGTTCTTCACCTCCTGCAGTCCCTGAGCACAAGGTGCCAGCAGTTCAGTTCCCGTCCCCCCATCTGCATCCTGCCTCTAAAGTCTGCCTACGGCGAGCACAAGTCAAACACACAAAGCCGCCAAGACAAAGGAATTCTCCGTTTCAACTCAGGCTCAATGTGTCAGTAACAGCTATGGTCGTTATAGCAGAAACGGCTTGTCAAGCACCGAGAGGCACCGGGAAGTCTCCACAGAAGCTCCCACAGCCTCAGTAGTCGCTGAGGTTACACCCGCGCAGTACCCAACACACAGCGAAAATACAACACTTCGCACCTTAACAATCACCGTGTTTTACAACTCGGAAAAGCCAGAAGTATTGAAACTTTAAAAAAAAAAAACGGATTTCTTGAGACTTGTTTATAAATAAGCCACTTAAACCATTAGTCTTGTGGAAAGTGCTAAGAAATGTTGCTTTTGCAAACTGAAAAATGTTATTGTATTATTTACTGGCTTAAAGGATTTAGGAAAATAAGGGGGAATATTGTTCTCAAGGGTTCAATTTGAGTACATAGCTCTGCTAAAAGATGCAGATGATCCTGGACAATGAGATAAGGGGTTAAATCGTGACTGAGGACATGGGCTGGAATTTAAGGAAATCAGGCTCAACGAACAGGCTTCAATCATGTTGATTGTACATCAAGGCAAACAGGAAAAACGATGTGGGGTCTCGATAAATCTAATAATTTTGATCAGGAGTGAACAAACCTTTCACAAAATTAACATGTGCAATCTGAAACCTGTATGGAGCTTTGACTTCCTGCAGCCCAGGGCCATGTCAGTTGCCGGGAAAGTTAAGATAAAGACAACTACTGGCCAGTAAGCAGTTGTCCCAGACAAAAGGACTCATACATTTTAATTTACTTCACCAATGGAAGTGGGAATGTCCCAGACATGCCATGTGTATTATACTGTGTACTGCTGTGGATGGGGCGCCTGGGTTGAGCCTGTAAAATCCATAGTCAAACAGAGGAAGGAGGTGAAAGGTTCAACCTGAGGAAGACTCGGAGCCTTCATCGCTGAGACCCCCGACGACCACTACCACAGGACAATGCGCAGACGCAATTGGGAGGAGTTTATGGAAACCACCTCTTGGAACTCATCTTAATACGAAGCGGGACAGGTGATGAATACGTATAGATGTATGGTATAAAAAGGCTGCAGGCACTGACCAAAAGTGTGCCTACTTTGTTGGGTCACCCGTTCTTGCAAGAATGTATAATAAATTACTGCTTCACTACTTGTCTACCTTAAGTTCTGCTTTTAGGACCTTTTGTCATTTCTAACAGTCTTCAAAGCAAATTAACCCCGCGGTGTCTCAGCAAACACAGCAATTTGTCCTGGAGTTTTCTAGACAGGGTAACAAACGAAATAAATTCAGGAATACTGAACAGAATCTTGAAAAAAACCCTAAACACATATATGCGGCGGAAAAAAAAGTTAAAAAGCAAAGAATAAACCCACACCCGTGGCAACTGCCACACACTCAGACTGCCAACCCGCTCCCCGCCTCAGCGGCACGCCGCCATTTTGAGTTCTGGAACCATCCCCCGCCACTTGCGCGCAGCTCGCCGAGGTGGGGACGGGCAGGCGCCTGGCCGGGGTGTGGAGGGGAAGGTGGTGCCGGGAGCCGGCCTGGGTGGGGTGGGTGTCTCAGTATTTACTGTGCGTTTTCACTTTTCTCTTGTGCTGGTCGTTGTGTTGCGGGGCTTCGTTCTCAGAAGAGCAAAATGGAGAAAGCAAAGCTCGTGGAGGTTGTCTCTTTTAACTCATTGCAGCTGGGCAGTTGAAGGGGTGAAGATGGCTTCGGCCTCAGGCACGAGGGCTCGTTTGTAGCTTTGTGTGAGGAAATAATGGTAAAGCAGGAGTTGAAGTGCCTACAACATTAAAGTTTGGCCAGCAAGAAGCGGGCGGTGTGTTTATTTAAACATTCCCTCATCACGCGAGCAGCCCTCATGAAACAGTTCACTTTGTGCTTGAGAACCAGAAAATGAGATTGTCAACTGTGAAAGTTACTCAGACCAATTTAATTTCCTTCTGTAAACTGGCTGAAGCCTTCAGTGCAGAATTAAAATGCACATTTTTAATTCGGTAAGTTTTAAAGGTCCAGCTGTTGTAGTCACAGGACAGTGCCAGTAGCACTGCAGCAGCAAGGCCTTAAATAGGAGAGCCCTTGTGCAGGACATGCCTTAGATGGACACTGATGAAAAAAAACCAAACCAAAACCTTGGGCCCAAGCTGGGAAGAGTTTTTCAGACCAGCCAAAGTACAGTGAGGGTGACAGAGCACTGGAATAGGCTGCCCAGGGAGGTGGTGGAGTCTCCTTCACTGGAGATATTCAAGACCCGTCTGGACGCCTATCTGAGTGATATGTCCTAGGGAGCTGCTTTGGCAGGGGGGTTGGACCCGATGATCTCTCGAGGTCCCTTCCAACCCCTACGATTCTATGATTCTATACTCTAAGGTGAAAATGTCCTTGCTCTGCTCTGAGCCAAGTTCTGAAAATTTTCATTTAGAATAAAAGGAAAATGGTAAGTAAGAATGGCTGCTGGAGGTGGAAATGAAAATGAAGGTGGAGGCCCAGAGACTTGTTCTGGCTCCAGTGGTTTCCATCCTTGCATTAATGCCACACATGGTCTTAACACATGTTCTGTTGCATCCTAAAACAGTTGCCTTAATTACTGCCAGAGTCCTTGATGCCAGATGGGATCCCTTTCTCTGTTCCTCACTTACGTGAAAGTAGATACTCGAATACAGGGTCAAGCCTCCACTGTAGAAACTGCTGCAGCAACTCGGGTTGTATTAGGACAGTACTGAAGTCAGTAGGGGTTACTTACATGTGGTAGAGAAAAACACAAAGCCTCAGGGGTCCTCTAAGCAGTCTCTGAAAATCAGATGGAGAATTTTTGTAATAAAAGTGTTACATGATATTTATGCCTGTTGTTGCTACCTGCCATAATCTAGTCCACTAGCTATCTTTTCTCAAGCTATGTTTATGGACTTTGAAAATGAGTCATCTTTTGGTTTATGTAGGATTAAGAAATTTTCCCCTCCCTCCACATAATCCAGATAAATCACTTTCTCTGTCCTGCCTACTCAGAGCTACCAAGCACATTTATCTTGCCTAATCTTCTTTTCCAGGATCCATGCTGACTACCCCTTAAGCAATTACATATATCTAAATGTTCTGTGTGCATAATTGCTCTCCATGTGTTTTCTGCTGCTGAGATCAGATTTACAAGCCTGCAGTGTTCTCAATCTTCTTCTAGTCATTTTGCTTCTATTAGATGCTTGCTGGTGCCTAATGGCTTGCTTTGTCCTTTAATAAATGATCAGTAAAATACATACTTTTTGAAAACAAAGTCAAAATGGCCACCATTAAAACTCAGGAAGGGAAACTCAAAGCTATGTGTCTTTATTACCCACTTTGGAGACTTTTCCTCTCAGGAATAGCAGGCCTAATAGTTTGGAAGAGTTGAATGTGCTGCTGTTCTTCATGCTTCCCTGTTGAGGGAGAAGCAAGAGGTGCTGCCCACGGGGCAGCCCAGCAGACCCAGATCCTTATCTGCTGGCCACAGCCCCTCAGTGTCCAAGAGGGGGTGGGTGGTAGGGTAGCTGCAGTTGGACCCATAAATTTACAATTTAGATTAATTGAGAGATTATACAGGGGATCACACAGCAGACCATGTTTTGCTTTCATTTTGACCACTTCTTCTCCTTTTTATAAAGTCTTCCTTTCCTGCTTTCTTCCTGTGGAAGCTGAACTTGGGCACAATAAAGCCCCCCCTTGTGTACAAGAACATGTGTGTTCATTTTCAGTTCTTCAGACCAACACCACTCCACTGTTGCAAAGCATGTGCTGCTCAACATATTTCTCTTCCCACTCCTGCTGGAATACTGAAATACACAATTCATCTTGACCTTATGTCTTGTCAGTTTTTAATATTTCTAATTGCCTGTCTGCTCCAGCATAATCATAAAACCTTTTAACATCTTACTTAGTCCAGTTTCCAGAATTTGACCTTCTTCAGCCTTTCTCATGAAAAACACACCAAATAAATTCATTTAGGCTACTGACAGTGCCAGAATTGTTCATCTTAATCTTTTCTTCCTGAGTTTCCTCTTGGCTATTTGCTGCTTATAAAACAACATTTCTCTTATTGCTACATTTCCATAACTCTCTAACACTTCTCTGTCACAGGATCGTAGGATAATTCAGGTCAGGAGAGACTGCAGGAAGTCTCTAACCTGACCTCCTGCTCTAAGCAGGGTCAGCTCTCAGGTAAGGACAGGGGGCTTTACTCAGTCTGGTCTTGGAAATCTCCAAGGTTAGAGAGAGACTGGACAGCATCTCTGGGCAACCTGGTCCAGTGCCTGAATGTCCTCACGGTGTGAAAGGCTGTCTCTGTGTCCAGTGTGAACCACTCATGTTTCAGTTTATGTCTGTTCTCTCCTGTTTAACAGCTCTTCAACAGCTCCCTGTCTGCCAGGACCCGAGGGCCTTTCCTGCAAAGCTGCTCGTCCATCTGGACTAAATGCAGAAGTCTCTTTCTTCACAGGGTCAGCATTTGGCATTTATTGTTTATGAATCTCATAAGGTCCCAGTTGTCTGTTCCTGCAGCCCATGGAGATCCAGCTGAAGAGCAGCCTTGCCCTTGACCATGCCAACTGCTCCTCGCAGTTCGGTGCCACCGGCAGGCTTGTTGAGCAGGCACTCCATCACCTCC
This sequence comes from Gallinula chloropus, assembly GCF_964237585.1. Classification (NCBI taxonomy): domain Eukaryota; kingdom Metazoa; phylum Chordata; class Aves; order Gruiformes; family Rallidae; genus Gallinula; species Gallinula chloropus. Next base: position 3,972,258 of record NC_140095.1, on the reverse strand, counting down.
CCCAGGTCACAGATTCAGCCTGTCTGCGGGCTTGTTGAGCAGGCACTCCATCACCTCCCCCAGGTCACAGATCCAGCCTGTCTGCAGGCTTGTTGAGCAGGCACTCCATCACCTCCCCCAGGTCACAGATTCAGCCTGTCTGCAGGCTTGTTGAGCAGGCACTCCATCACCTCCCCCAGGTCACAGACTCAGCCTGTCTGCAGGCTTGTTGAGCAGGCACTCCATCACCTCCCCCAGGTCACAGATTCAGCCCGTTTGGTTTTTACAGCTGTTGTAGAGAAGGACACTATTTTCACTTTCTAGTCCAAACTCCACATGGCAGAGGGGATGGAACTCAGTGATCTTTGAGGTCCTTTCCAACCCAAACCATTCTAGGATTCTGTGATTCTTCACCATAGAAATGGTGCAGTTGGATTTTTCCTCCAGTATTTGTCTCAAGACTGGTATTCGCCTCAGAGATGATTCTTCAAGGGTTATTGTTGAACTAATTGAACTTACATGGGATATTTCTGCTACTTTTTTGTATTTCGTGAGTCAGCAGAACTGTCTAGGACTGCTATACAAATCCAAGCTGCTTCTTGATTGATTCTTTTCCCTTGACTCCTGTTAAGCCTTTTTTTTCATACCTTATTTGCCCATCCATAATTCAGGACTTTTAAAACTACTGTCCTGATTTTCCTGTATTCTAAGGACTCAGAATTGCCAAACCCCTCACTATTAGGTGGTGATGAGTAATTCTGAAAATTCTGAAAATCACTTGCTTGTTGAGTTAAAAATAAAAATACACTGGTTGAATCAACAGGCAAGAACAGAATCTGATATTTAAAATTGTAAAGTACAAAGCTGGTTGGAAACTTCCCACACAGGCAGCAGCAACAAACATAAATTGTGCATCAAACATTGCTGGCAAATAAAGTGTGTGTGTGTGTGTGTGTATAATGAGGATCAGAAATTCCTATTGATGCCTAAAAAGATCTGTGTGCTGAGTGCTGGTGGAGGGAGGAAGAAGATAGCAGGAGGTCAGAAAATGTTTTTTTGGACAACCAGGGATTGAAAGTACATCATCCCTGAAGGCTGAAAAGAAGCTTTTCCTGGACATATGGGCCAGCCTGAAGGACCAACAGCCTGTTTCCACAACTGCTAACCACATAAGCTGTTCCCTTAGTTCAAATAGTGTGTGCATTGGTATGGAAGGACCTTTTTCCTATAAAATGTTTCTCTGATGCCTGCTTTACTACTAACTGAGCCATTAGCTTTCCCAGATTTCTTTAAAGTAAAATCTGTGAGTTGTTTAGCCCCTCCTTTTCTACCAACAAAACAATCCCATGAAATGCAGTACAACCCCTGTCTGTACATATTCTAACAGAGAATTGTCACTGGGGCTGGGGTAGGAGCAGTGGCTTTGGAGATCTAATCCTTTCCCCTCTGATTACATTCACTGCTGTCATGGTTTAACCTGTCAGGCAGCTAAAATGCAGCCAATTGCTCACTCCCCCCTGCCCTACTTTATATATGGAGCATGGAAAATCCCATCAGCCAGTTAGGGCCACCTGTCCTGGCTGTGGCTCCTCACAGGTTCTTGTGCCTCTCTTTGCTGGCAGGGCCTGGGAAACTGAAAAATCCTTTACTTAATTGTAAATATTGCTTAGCAACAACTGAACATCTGTGTCTTACCAACATTATTTTAATGCTAAGTCCAAAACACAGCACTATACCAGCTACTAGGAAGAAAATTAGCTTTATCCCAGCCAAAACCAGGACGACTGCCATCACTACCAGGTCCTAGACTGCAATAAAAAGATTTGGAACTTAAGTGCTGCAGTCTCTAATACTGATATGAATCACAGTAACCCCAGTAGAGTATTACCATAACGGAAAAATGTATGTATGGGGACGATCTGTATCCTTACTCAGTCCTCATCACAATCATCCCAAGCACTGATGCTTCAGTGTTTTATGCCTGTGTTTAAATGTGAGCATGGTAAGGAACCCTCTTGAAATCAGTGGAATGTTAAGCACAGACAGAAATCTTTGCTGTAATAGTTTTCTTAATGTAATTCCTAATCCCTGCTGTCTATACACTTTTCCCATAACTATTAAGGACAATTTTTCATGCTGGCAAATGCCCTATAACATTACACAGCAGTCAAAATTTTGGAAGGTAGTGTCACAAAACAACCAGTGCTCCTCAAGAGCCCTTTCTCAGGTTATAAAGAAGCCATTTCAGACAGAAGTATAATTTCTCTACGGTTTTAATTAAATATAAATTCAAACAAAAATGAGTTATAAAGTAAACTAACAACACTAAAAAGCCTTGAGCCCAAAGCTACAACTTGGGGTCCCTCAAGACAGTGCTAAGCTTACCCTTCAATTTATTTCTGAACTCCAAAATCTCATCAAAAACAGTGTATATCATAGGAGGCTATATATTTGTATCTTATTATATGGTTCATCTAAGCTCCTATTAGACTGTAATCCCTAGTTGCTCAAGCATTTTTATATGTGAGTGACTGCTTGTAAAGTTAACACATTAAAACCAGCAGCTTGTAAAGATGTGCCACTTAAATATCCAGTTTTGATTTAATTATAGAGTATGTGGGAACATAATGGTTAAAAACTAAGATAATTTATGTCCTTAGTGAGTTAGTGTAAATCAGCCTCATGTAAATTAGGTCAGAAATCAACTGGTATGATTTGAAATTAAGTTACCTGACAGGTATGTGCAGGTCTCACAGTTCACTAATGAGTTTTCTCTTTTCATTTAGGAAGTAAATTAGATTTGAATTTGGACTGTCCATTTTGGCATGTTACTGCAGACAGTAAGCAGAGAGAGAAAAACTCCAAAGCAAAACGAAACACTGTTTGGAAACTTTGGTTCCAGCCCTCAAGAGAGCACCACAGTCCTCACAACCCTAGGGCATCCTGCTCCATCACCAGGACATGCACAGCAGCACGTGTGAGCATCCACTTTGCCCTCTTACACTGACTCCTTGTCCTGCTTTTTGCATACTCTGACAGATGCCACAGGTCACCACAGAGCTCCTGAAGGAATGTTAGGTAGTTTGAAGCAGGGGTTAGCCTGCTGCCTTCATGCTCTCCACACACAGCATACTTTCTGAGCCTCCTGAATAGATGGTGCAGTCTCTCCAAAGCAAATACTGAGGGGTGGGGGGGGAATCCTCCATAACAGAGTTAGTTATTCCTTGTCATATGAACCACTGAAAAGTTGGTTACAGCCAACTGTTCTAATTCAAATACCCGTATTCACCTTGGTAGCAGAAAAGACTTGAATGCAGAGTTCAGACAAATGCTTGTGTCTGTGTGATGTTTTAGGTGGGTTGTATTGGGCAAGGCTGAGGCATTTCAGCCATTTCTTACAAGCTTCAACGCACAGAACAACTTCATTCATAGGAACTAGTTTAGAGTGAAGTTAGGGGGTTACTTCCTGGGGAGGGGGAGAGTTGGACTAGGTGACCTTTGAAGGTCCCTTCCAACCTAAACACATTCTGTGATTCTGAGTTTTTCTGTGATGCAAAGGAAGCCTGGACAGCAAGATGACTGGATTTTAGGAAGTAGTCTGCTCACTGTATTTCACAGAGTTGGAGATGTTCTCTAAGTGGTATTTTTCTTATTATAATACACACATTAAAGTCCACAAATTCATCTTCTCAAAGACCTGCAATGGGTATGGGACAGGAAAGCTACTGATACAGTTGTACTGTAAGCCAGTTGTAACTTGAAAAATCAGTGTGTTGGTTTTGAGTGGACTATGGAAGAACTGTAGTCTGATGGAGTCATCTGGAGAGTGGAATGTTGTCTCTCCTTTGCTCAAGGATGAAACATTTGGTGCAAAGTGCTTCTGCTTTTCTTCAGCTATAGTAATTTAATATGGAACTGACAGGTGCATTGATCACATGGCCAGATCCTCTTCCAGACAGCAGACAGAAGATGGGAAAAATGTCAACCTGCCTTTTAGTAACTTGCATTTCTTTTTGTATGGTGAGAAATGTCACCAACTTCTGACAACCTGGTTTTATTGGAAATCTACTGTACCACATACAGTAGGAAATGAGAGAAGCTAAGATTGTTTCAAACTGAAATTACGTTTCCCAGAGATTTTCCCATAATTTTTCAAACACATTAATAACCAAAACCATCTTAATAACCAAAAGGATTTCATGCCTCACCTAACTTTTGTATTTTACTTTCACCCCACATAAACTATGAATCCCAGAGTACCAAAGCAGAGTAGGTGTGTAGAGATATTACATCAGTTTTACTTGCCTTTCAGCATTTAATGGACCATCATAGAACTGGCAGAATGCTTTGTGTTGGAAGAGACCTCAGAGATCATCTTACTGCCAACCTCCCTGCCATACTATATTTTGGAATTTAAAAGAATCTGGCACTTGATGATCCAGCAAGTTCAGTTCATACATTTACCTTTTTTTAAACTTTTTTTTTTTTTTTCCAAAATCTGTAGCAAATTTGGCTGCTGGGGGCAGGGCAGGGGGAAGGGAGAGGTGTGTGACACGGGATGACAACACCCAACAAAATAGAACACACGAAAGAAATCCCAAACTGGCAACAGTCTGTCTTATAAACCTCATGGGCAGGAAAGTCCAGCTGTGCACAGAAGCCCCTGAATATTACATCACTGGGACTCCTACACAGCTTCTGCTGCACAGCAAGCACTTCTTGTGCCTTAGTGTTTCCCAAAGTAGCCAAGAAATCTCCTCAAATGACTCACTCCTGAAAAATGTCAGGTTTCTGCTGAACTTGGAGGAAAACAACTTTCTGGAAAACTGGTAGTAGATGCTGCTTCATGGCCTCAAGGCCACTTGTCTAATCAGTGTACACCTTTCCCTCAAGGCTTTTTAGTTTATCAGTTCCAAGCAGAGAAGCATGCTGGTTTTTTGTAACTGATCATACTTGTTCTGGTTGCTTTAAACAAACTTCAACAGCAAAATAGAGTCAAATGGAGGGAATGACAACTTTGTGGAGGTTTACACTCTTCTTTTTGCAGTGCCTCAGCCCAGCACTAAAGCAGGAAGTCCTGAGTTTAACAAGTTCTGTCACCAAAGAACATGAAACTGTTCCCTGTGCAGTGATTAGGAGATATAACTACTGTGAAGCCATGCTAATAAAACTAGCTTTAGAAGGTAAAGGGCACACTATTAAGTCACCAAGTTACATTTCTCTTGAAAAAGAATAAGAGGGTTGTGTTAATTTTAATTCCAGTGTTATACTTGCCTAGAACAACAGCGACTAGAAAAACCTGAAACTTTTACAAAGTGCTAACTTCCAGATCTTTTGTACTAATGGGCTCATATTTATGTAGAAATAAAACACAGAGACTGTATGATAAAAGGAATTCCGTTTCATTCATGAAAATCTGTCCTTTGTGTTTAGGCATCAAAGACAGAAAGTTAAGTTTGTTTTTGCAGGCTAAACAGAAAAATGAGGCGTTAAAACAAGTGACTTTCTGTGTGAGCTGGCAGAGCACAATGACTAAATGAATATAAACATCAAATAACCCTACAATGAGGATTCAAGCAGGACTGACTCTGTAATGCGACCCTTTCACAGTCACTAAGCTAGCAGGAATAGGCATTCCTGCTGTAGAAAGAAGCCAAGCTTTCCTCTGCACACTGAGACTGCGTCTCATGCAGTCACAATGGACAGTGATTTTGACTCCAAACAGTTCCTGGGCTGTGGACCAGCACAAATACCTGCAGAGCCATGAGGCCATGAACACAAAGCCAGAGAAGAATAGGGAAGAGTATGACCAATTCAACAGCAATGTCCCCTAGAGGTAATTGGAAAACTGAAATACTGGTTCCACAGGCTCCTGCAGTATCTACAGTGGTCTTAGTCAGGAGACTAAGGATAGAAATGTTGTGAAAGGTGTCTGTCTCTTAAAAAGATGTCTCAAGAGACAACATTGGCCAAGCTACCTTCTATTATCTTTTCTAGTAGGAAGGATGCTGAGAAAGCAAATCCCCTCTGACAAGATGTAACTGAAGGCTCATCTTTTCTTCACAGAAATGATGGCATTCACTAATTTTTTGCTTCCTACTGGAACCCTTGAAATAATGTGTCCTTGAAACAATTCCTTCTTGACTCCATACTAAAAAGGTAAGAGGAAGTGCGGTTCCTGTATTTTGGTTTAAATATTTGTGTCAAAGATAAAAGACTGTTAGTTATTTTGTAACTGTTATCATATGTAAAAGCTATGATTTTCACTTTTAAGCATTAAGAACATTATTTCTTGTCAAGAAAAGTCTGTAGTAAACAGATGTGACATTTAAGACCGTGCTTGCCCTTTGCCTTTGTAATCTGTTACAGCCTTTGGATTATGGTGGTAAAATAAAGGAATGAGAACCAGATGGAATTTGGTCTTTATTTTTTATAGACTATATAGAGAGTTAAATTTGATCATTAATATACTGGTAATGTTATATATATATTAAAAATAATTAGAAATTTTAACAGAAGCCAGATCTTAACACACATTTATACAAAAGGATGTAAGTATCTCAGTTTGGCACTTCCCACCTATTTAATTATTATGACAGCTTCATGTTCATGATCACCTTGCCAGAATTATGCCAAAAATGTCTGAAATACAGTTTATGAAGTTAAAGTTCCACAAACCACCACTGCCTGTTTGAACAATTGTAAACTTTACTACACACCAAAATTATTCTGGAAATGTGGAACTTCAGAAAAAATCCATACACGTTTCGTTGGTTTGGTTTTTCTTTTTTGTTGGTGGTTTGGTTTTTCACCTGGGAAACTCCACCTAAAATGTGAAATGTAAAGATTAGTCCAATTTAAGAGTGGACAAGGTTGAACCTCTGCATCTTGAAGAATCAAAGCCACTTAGAAACTTGGGAAGCTAACTCCTATATTTCAGTGTTAAAATAATACAATTAAAAAGTGATTAACTGCTGTACAAGTCCTAAGTTGGCTGTGATTTTTGGAAAACCACATGGTGTGAAATTTAATAAAAACTTTGCTGCCTGCAAGTGGAGAGGATGTAACCAAAATCTTCCCTATCAGGCAGAGGCACAGAATCGTTCAGGCTCCTATTTTCGAAGCCCTCTGTACCTTTTTTGTGTGTACCTTTATCATATTCCCCAGGCAGTAGCACACTGACAGAGAAACACTGATAATCCAACCTAATTAACTCTGGAAACAGTTCACTGAATTAAGTGGGCGCAGCAATCACTGAAAGGGCCCGTGGATTTAAAGAATATTTGCACATATTTATGATTCAGATGAACAAATCCTGACAAGAAAGAAAGAATCAACAACTGTTTCTCATGCTGGCAATATATTTTTATTGTCATTCTGGAGATAGTTTACCACGTGTGTATCAGGACTTCAGACTAAAAACAAATGGGGCATTATGAACTCTTAACATATACCAGTTGGAAATTGAAGGACTGAACGTAAAGCTGATCTTTAGAATAGAAGATCTCCAGTTAATCTATTTTGCATACATCTCACCTCCTGCCCCCTGTAAAAAAAATTAACATCCTCCCTTCCCCCTTCATTCAACCTCAGAAAAATAAGTGATCGTCCAAATGCAGCTTTTCCTAGTTTTACTAATAGTCTGCTGGCAGTCTCAGCACATGTATTCATTTGTTGAACTCAACAAATTCAAATGGGAGCCAGCCTTTACAAACCATGTTCTTACCTGGCTACCAAGTCCCAGATCAGGGACTAGACTTCAGCAGAATAAGCATATATTAGACTAATGCAGTTACATTACTATGGTGCAAACCGTCAACATATGTGCTTTGCTGCTCCAGAGCAAGCTACATCAGTGCAAGATCTGAAAGCCTGTGCAAAAGAAGCCAGAGTGCTTTAAGTTCTTGAAATACCTTTTTTCTCTATTTCACATGTATTGACTAAAAAATACCTTCTTCCTACTAATTTCACCAATCCAAAGTACTACTGAAAAGAATGATGAAGACATTTCCTGCTTTTATGCAAAAATCCCTAAAACATAACAGCCCCCCACTAAAAAAAACAAACCCAAACACAAAACCCAACAACAATCCCAACCCAAAAATAACTCCAAGGTCAAAACCCCTCGTTCCCCACCCTCCCAACCCCTGTTCTAGCTTTTATATCTCACCATTGAAACAAATGCATACAACTTACTGTACAAAGATGAAGCTGCAGGCATTCAAGATACAGAATAGTCTGAAAATATTTCAAGCATAAAAAGTCCACTTGATAATTGCAAAAATAAAGTTTCACTTTTTAAGAAACATTTTTATAAGAGCTCAAGCAAAACAAACATCTAACAATTTCTGCTTCAGTTTAATGTCACAAGGCCACCACCTTCCAAAGTTAAAGAACAAAAACTCAGATTTTTGGTGATAAAGTAACTGACCATGGCTTTTAATGAAGAGAAATGGTTTATACAACAATGGCACAGACCTTAAGCGTAAACAATGTATTTCAGCCAAAAGTAAGTCTACAAGCGATCCGAGTCTTTCTTAGCATCAAATGGTACTGATGATTACTAAGAACCATAATCCTCTAAGAAGGGACATCAAGTTAGACCGGTACAAATGGAAGGAAAGATCCATGACATCAAACAGGCTCAGTTTTTGTCACTGAGCTTCTTTTAGGCTAACAATTTCACTAGTGCAAGACCATGTTTACCTGATCCAATGAAAACTCATAAATGTCACAATTTAGGAACACGCATACAAAACTATTTTTTCTTTTAAAAAAGTGCCACATAGCATACTTGTACTAAAAAAGTTACAAACTAATGGAAGACTGTCTGCCTCCATCTCTTGTCCACAAGGAAAGGCCAAAGCGATTCTTTGATCCCAGCTCGAAACGGTGTTCTCTGACCTATCCCCAGCATCTCCAACTTGGAGCAGTCGAGCTGAGCGTTCCTGGGACGAAGAGCACCCACAACTGGACAATCAGTAATCTACAAAACAAACAGAAAAAAACCCCAACAAAACACACCAACGAACCATCAGAAGTGAAACAAGTATTTCTTCTTATACTCAGAAGTTTTTCCTTTGTAGCTTCCTACATAGATCTGTTCCCCTCCTCACTTCCAACTATTTTGTGGGGATTTTTTGTTTGCTTGTTATATGGTTAATGTCATTTCAACAAAGAGAGGTGCCTGCTATAGCAACATAAAGTGCCTTGAGTTAATTTTCTTCACTCAATTACTGTTCACCATTTATACTTTTAACACTTCATTCCTATTTTCACCCTACAGCTATGATCACATGGTTTAAAAAAATACTCAAAAACATATTGATTCATCGACTTGAACAGAAATAGATTTGGGTAGAAAAATCACAGACTAACTCAGGGTTCCCCATTCTTCTTTTCTCCATTTTCTAGGACACATTTTAATTCCAGCCTTTACTAATTCATAATCCTTGGAATTTATTTTGGCTACAAGTAAAATCTTACTTACATGCTCTAGTCTCTTTAAAACTATAGGACAGGTGTGTTGAAACAAAGCAAAAATGATCTGAACATCTGAAGTGCATATATCCAGAAATAAATCTGGACACCAAAAAGTTCTTACAGATTCCTACCTTCATGTTCAATCTCTGAAGGTTTTTTAAGGGCAAATATACAAGAAATTTGGATTTGTTTGTGACAAAGGGGACTATTCTACATAAATACCACTACACTACAGACTCTGAAAACTGGTTTCTGACTGTAAAAGTAATTCCGTAATTCAGTGGGTCAAAGCAGGTGCTGTTTTCCTCAGTTAGATACCAGACTGTATCCTCAGCAATACATCTGCTGTGCTAGACACACACAGATTGTCCTGAAGAGGAAGCTCACTTGTATAGCTAGTGTGAGACCTACTGCTTGAAATGGTAAAGCACATCCATCTCTCTACAGGTCAAAAATCCCATCACTTACTGGTCTCAAGTGGCTGCTGGGAAGGTTGAAAGCATCTGCAATTGCACATGCCATTTCATACTTAGTCATCTGTTCGTTGCCAGACCAGTGAAATGTTCCTTTTACTGACGGGTCCTAGAGAAGAAACAAGAAGCACAAGTGAAGAGAGGAAGAAATAAAAAGAGAGAGCACTAGCTGGATGCTGTAAAGTTCTATGCAGGAGTTGTGCAGAACAATCTTCCAGCAAGATCTTCTCCCAAAAGGCATGTTAAAGCACCTCACTGCTGCCATGGCCATGGCTCATGCGTTGTTCAGAGAGCACCTGATGGGACAGACTGAAAACTGGCGTTACATGGTCTGGTCCCACTTCTCACACATCATTTCTGGTTTGTACAATGAACAGGAAGAAACAAAGCAAAGACATCTCTTTCCACCTTAAGAGGCTTGTTTCTTTAAATTCTTACCAGCATTCTCTTCTCTGCTAGTTGTCTGCAAACAGCTGCCACATCCTTGACGTTAGTAGGAAATCTTTGTTGCCAGTGGTCCATATTGGCAGATTTATTACTGAACTGCACTTTATCAAACATAACAGTCACAGCACTTTCCTCCAGCCTTTCTACTTCTCCATACAGGATAGGAATCCGAAGTACTGCAGCACCTACAAGAAAGAATATTTTCAAAGTATCAACACTGTTCTGAGTAAGTATGAATGCGGTGCCATATCCTGAAAAGTGTTTTGGAAGTGTTAAGAAATATGTTGGTGATATTAAACATCCACAAATCACTGTAATTCTTCAGAATTTGTAGGAAAATGCTACAGCTATTAAAGAAAAAGCAAAATCTAACACACAAATTATTGTCACAGAAAAATAAACCAAAGTATGTACTTACACAAAAGAAAACAAATACAATAAAAATGCCAACATGACACCCATCTGCTGCTGCTCTAAGAAACAGTTATTGGTCACTCAACAAGTATGTTCTTCCTCTCTTTAAATACTTGTTGAAACATCTCTTTTTACATGTCTTTGGAAGTATTAATTATTTGAGAAGACAACTGCCTGCCTTTTGTTCTTGAGAGCTGAGACTTGGAAAGAATAAACTTCATGCCAGTGGTTATGAAGACTGAAACTTTCTCATTTCATGCATGTAAGTGCTAAATGTAACTTTTATCACTTGTATCCCATCTGAGCCAAAGTAAACTTTAAAAAAAAGCAAACACCCAAATTATTAGTGCAGATTCTTGCATTATACAGCAGAAAGAGATAGGGAAGTTTTTCATACAGCTACAGACACCTGTACAATATTAGCAAATCAGTGGTTGAAGACTACTATGCATAAAATGTGTATTTGCATGAGACAACAGAGTAACAATTTCAAGCATCTTACTCAGCACCATCTCTCAATTCCTTCTGGTAATAATACCACTGCTGCACTCCAGTACTGCCTGACAGATCAACTCAAAAAGATCATGAAAGAAAACTGCAGTTTTGTGGGGGAAGGACCTAGCAAGATGCCCACATGTGCTTGCATTTGGTGCAGTCATATCTTCATTACCCATCTCGAAGAGGGAGCAAGCAGCATCACAGTCAAATTCAGAGATGATACTTAACTAAGAGGTGGAGTGAGTAAGTTTTTTAATTAATTTTTACTTAAATATGTATTTACTTACTGAAAGACCATCACACTAATCTATCAACTGTTCAAGTCTCTGGTTAGGCAGAGCAGAATCACAGTGAGGGTATCATATGGACATATCAGAAGCCTCTTGTGCAAGTGCAGTGAGATTATTTTCTTCAAATTCTTTGAGAAAATAGAAGTGCTTCTTTCCTTATAATCTCTGGCTGGAAACTGACAGCAGACTAACTAGAAACAACCCAGCCTCTGTTCTGTATAAGAAATAAGTTCTAAATGCAAGGGAACATGTTCAGTCCCAAGCTTTTTTTCCTGTATTAAGAACATTTTTAAAAATTTTGTATATTTGGAATACCAATTTTCATTAAGAAATTATTTAAATACATTTTTTTTTAAAATTACTTACTTAAAACCAGAATTATGTTACTAACCCTTTAGCAAGTGTTACAAGCAGGAATCTGATGTGTGTGCTAAGACAGGTAAAATGGATGGTTGGGTGGCTTATGTAATGAGAGCAAAACAGGAGATCATCAAGAATACCAAGAGAGTAGCAACAAAAGCACATGTTGATTCTATCTGCAGAGAAGCCAGCCTGGCTCTCCCTTTCAGTAAACATACATTTAGAACAGCTGCAATGCACCCCCCTAAACAACACAAACTATACATCATGTGTAGTAAAGCTTCTGCTGTATTGGTGATTCAAAATTAACAAAGGCTGGTGAATGTCCATCATTCTAGTAACACACAGAAAGATCTGAACAAGTAAGAAATACAGCTTTAGTCAACCTCTAAGCAATAGGAATATTTATTAGCAAGACAACTGAGTCCTAATCACATCTTTTTCTAAATCTCATTTCCATGCTTTTGCAACTTCACCACTAACTTATAAGCCTATTAAGCTAATACACAACTAAGTAAAAAGAGAAAGCCTCTATTGAAGATGTGCGAGTGTATTCTTACCTTCATTATTTTCCAGGACTGCCTTTTCACCATCTAGTTTGGTTTTACCATATAAATTCAGGGGATTGGGTATATCAGTTTCTTTATAAGGAGGGCTTGTTCCATCAAATACGTAGTCTGTACTGATGTAGATCAGAAATGCTCCAACTCCAGCTAGGAAGAAAACATTTATACAGAGTCTGGTTTGAATTCATGTCTTGCTGGAATCCCAATAAACACTGCAACAAATTGTCAGAAGACCTCACCATCCTGCCCCCTTCATTCCCACTACTTTCTGTTCACTGATCCTCAAACATGCTGCCCTTCAAGGGCACACTGATCACAGAAACGACATTCAGCACTTGGAGTAACTTACGTTTATGTAATAAAGAAACCAAATTCATTAGAATTTAGTCTCCTTACCTGCCTCTTTTGCCAGGTTCCCTGAAGCAGCCACATTGAGCTGTGAAGCAGCATCTGGTTGACTTTCTACAACATCTGGCCTTCTCTCAGCAGCACAATGCACTATAACATGAGGCTGGAAATTAAAGACTAATTTTAAAGAACAAACGTTATGTAAGAAGTTGCAGGTGCAGCCTAACTGTAGCAATGAACTCCCTCAGCCAAAAAGTCATTTCACTAAGTTGTGAGAAGTACTAAAAGTAGTAGTATTATTTTTAATCACAGCAGTCTGAGGAACTTGTTTTCATTAAGAAATGAAACAGAACAATGCTGCTTCAAGACAGCAAAAAAATTACTGTTCATTTTGCAACTACGATCTTCAGTAGCTTCACTTCCACAGCAGGATCTAAGCTCCTGGTTGGCTTTTTTCTTAACTCAGCATAATGATATAAAAGATAATAATGTAATGCTCACACACATAATAGTACTTAAAAAAAATTAGCCAAACTATTTTAGGTAAGCTGTTTACACATAGCTTCTTTGACATGTGCAGGCTATTCACAAGGTATTTAAAGCCATCTTATGGAATGGCAGCCTGAGTAATGTTTTTCAGGTTCTCTATACTCCCCTTGCAAGTGAGCCTGAATAAACAGTGAACTTCCTACTGCACTGCATGCTAGACATGCAGTTCCTGCTGTTGTACTCATGGATTCTTCAGCTCCTGAAGAGCTGCTTCATGTTACAGTGTGGGTAACTTAGATTTCTATCTTCCTTTCCACAGTCAATGCGAACGTGCTGACACAGACATCTGTTGCCTGCACTCTGTCTGTGATGACAACAGCAAAGTTCAGGTCTGTAGCCACAGAGCAAACCTACCCTCCAGAGGTGGCAGAAAAGGCAGCAGTGTAATTTTTCAGAGCTCTGACAAAGCATTAGTCCCATTAAAGCCACATGAACTCAGAAAAGCGCTGTCTGCTGATTACTAGATGTATAAAGTACCCTATCCATCTACTTCACACTCCAGAAACTCACCTGAAAATCGTGGATTATGTCATGAACTGCAATAGAGTCCAGAAGATTAATCTGTTCAAATCTGGGCTGGGCTCTCCTGTATCCACAGCCAACTGCATTCCAATTATTTTCATTGAATTCTTTAAACACTGCTCTGCCAAGGAGTCCTGTAGCACCAGTAATCAACACTCTCCTGCTGGGGATATCAACATCTTCCTAGGGAAACAAGAACAGGAAGAGTTCTCTTTCTGCTGTTACTACTGTGTTTTTCTTTAAAGGTATGCAAGGCTGGTACAGTGAGTGCTACTGTATTAAGCAGCTTTCCTTGCCACATGAGTGTCTGGTAGCATCACAAACACCTGGGAGCAGTAATACCATACCTAGTGAAGTATTTACACATTTTTTTTTTAAATATAATAAAAAAAAGAAATTAAATGGGAAACTAATTTGTTTCCACAAGAAAGGAAAATAAAACAAATCATTAATGAAGACATATTTTTAAGATAACTGATTGTGCAATTTGAAATGAAGGAAAAATGTTCTTGTGAAACCACACCCAAGACATTTAATGTTCAGGGTTCACATCCTGCAGCAAGTAATTACAGACTGTGCCTCTTACAGGCTGCAGCAAGACAGTACAACTCACTGTGGGCCTACCTACAATGACAGTGAGAACTGAAGATGAATTTTGTTGGAGAGAACAATAATTCATCCTCACTGAAGACAATATTCTAATAATAGGTAAAGCCAAGATAGAGCTGTCTTCTGTTTCACAAAATGCAGCTCCAAGTGATTTGGTAATTTAAGCATCCCATCTATACAACATGCTACTGCACGTTTCCTACTGCACTGTTCAGTACTGGAGACACGTTGCCCACATAAAGGTCGTTCTTCTCCCCAACTCACTACACAACCAATTTCTCAAGACAGCAAACGTAAGATTCCTGCCTGTCTGTGCAGTCTTTACCTTCCTTCCCTGCTGTCCTCCTGTGCAGAGGGAAGGATGCTGCCAATCAATGTGATTGATAAAGCACTTCAACTTCACTGCAAGCACACACTCCCCGTTATACTATTCCTACCACGTGTTGTACTTGTATTCTAACTGGCTCTTAACTAAGGGTTACATTTCCATACTCCACCCATCTTGCAGCCTGGGAATCATGTCTCTTTCAGTCCCAGGAGCACTGAATCCCTATCACACCTCCTGCTCCCACATCTTGTGATCTTGCTGCACGATACACAAGAATATGCTGACCAATTGCTGACCCTTCTGTTCTCACCAAGACAACTTGGGGCCTGGTCTTACCAAGCTACACAGGCGACTGCTTGGACAGCTGCTCCACAGGCTCATGGCCTTGCTGCTCAAGCCATTCTGCAACACTCCTGCATATGTCAGAAATAAAAACATAAGCATGTGCTTACATGCCAGTACAGAACCAACCTTCAGCTGTACAGAAACCGTAAACCTGGGATTTCCTGGCCACCTTAAACACAAGGACAACTTGTGGTAATTGATGATCATTTTGTAAATGCTGTCTGCTATGCAATTCAAACAGCCCAGGGATTCTGAGCATCATTACATTTTCAGCATTGTAACAGACCACTACATCTTGCCTGTGGCACAAGAAGTACAGGAAACACTTCCATATTACTGTCACCCTAAAGGTAAAAAGCTTTTGTTCCATAAGGGTATATGCAGAGGTGTGTTATGGAAACAGTTGATCACCAATGGTTTGGGTTGGAGTGAATCTTGAAGACCATCTCATTTTAGCTGCTAGCCCTTGCCATGGGGAGGGACACCTTCCACTAGCCCAGGGTGCCCAAAGCCCCATCAAACCTGGCCCTGAACTCTGCCAGGGATGCAGGGGCAGCCACAGCTTCTCTGGGCACCCTGTGCCACAAGAACTCTTTCCTAATACCTGATAAAACCCCATGACTCTGTAGCATAAAACCATTCCCCCCATGTGTATCAATCCACGTCCCAGTAAACACAGTTCTTCTCCAGCTTTGTTGTTGGCCGCTCCAAGTACTGTAGGGCTGCAATAAGGTCTCCCCAGAGCCCTCTCCAGGCACCTCTCAGCCTGTCCACATAAGGAGAGGTGCTCCAGCCCTCTGATCATCTCTGTGGCCTCCTCTGGATTGATTCCAACAGCTCCATGTCTTTCCTGTACTGTGGCCCCCAGCGCTGGATGTAGTGATGCAGGTGTGGGGTGTCTCACTGGAATAGAGAAGGGAACACCCCTCCCTCAACCTGCTGGTCACACTTCTTTTGATGCAGCCCAGGATTTGGTTGGCTTTCTGGGCTGAAAGCACACATTGCCAGCTCATGCTGAGCTTCTCATCCACCAGTACCCCCAAGACCTCAGGGCTGCTCTCAGTCCAACCTCCACCCAGCCTGCAGTTGTGATTGCACTGACCTATGTGCAGGACCTTGCATGTGGCCTTGTTGAACTTCTGTTCATCTCAAACAAATTGCCTAAAGCTCCCAGCACACAGCATGCATGTTCCTCATCTCTCAATCTTCAGGCACAGGACTCCTTACCTCCTTCAGTACTGAATGAAAATGAATAATTGTATCAGGACCATTAGGAAAACAACTCATTACAGCAAGTGACGTTTTAAAAAGCTACCTTTACCTTTTATGTCAATTTGACCTCAGAACACAAGTTTATTGACATTTTTAAGGCTGCCCTTGTTGGCCTGAAAAGCAAGAACATACAAGTATTGTTTGCTTATTTTTGTTTTGAGATTTTTATCTTAGCAAAGCCTGGACAGAGCATCACAGGCCAGATTATCAGAGCTGCTGTAGCCAGAGGGTACCCGCTAATAAAGATCAGAGACTCGCTGCAGAAAACACGAGCCAAAGGTTCTTTAAAACTATCTAAGAACGAGTATAAAGTAACCAACTGTTTTGGGTTTGCTTGGTAAGGTTTGGGGTGGGGAAGGACTACAGGGATGGCTTCTGGGAGAAGCTTCCTCTGGGTTCGACAGAGCCAATACCAAACAGCTCAAAGACGGACCCACTGGCGAAGGACACACGGATCAATGACGGTGGTACCACCTCTGTGATAACAAAGGTAAAAAACCCCAAGCAGCAGCTTTTTGCTGCCAGAGGGAGGAGTTATATGTGAGAAACTCTACAGACACCAAGGTCAGTGAAGGAGGGGGAGCAGGAGGTTCCTCAAGCACTGGAGAGATTCCCCTGCAGCCCAGGAAGACTGTGGTGAAGCACATTTTCCCCCTGCAGCCTGTGGAAGATGATGGGAAGCAGAGATACCACCTGCAACCCATGGAGAAACCCCACGCTGGTGTAGGTTGGAACACCTGAAGGAGGCTGTGGCCCCACAGAGAGAGGGCCCCACACTGCAGCAGGTTTGCTGGCAGGACTTGTAACCCCATGAGGGACCCATGCTGGAGCCATCTGATCCTGAACGTCTGCACCCCATGGAAGAGACATGTGCTGGAGCAATTCACGAAGAACTGCAGCCTGTGGAAAGGACTCATGTTGGAGAAGTTCTCTAAGGACTGTCTCCCACAAAAGGGACCCCATGCTTGAGCAGAGTGAGGAGTCCTCCCCCTAAAGAGGAAGGAGCAGCAGACTCACCATGTTCTGAACTGACTACAAACCCCATTCCCCATCCTCCTGGGCTGCTCAGCATAGACAGAGGCAGAGAATTCAGGAATGAAGACGAGCTGAGGAAGGGGTGGGTGTGTGCTTTAAGATTTGGTTTTATTTCTCATTACCCTACTCTGTTTTGATTGGGTAATAAATGAGATCAATTTTTATTGTTGTTGGGTCCATTTTGCCCATGATGGTAACTGGTGAGAGGTCTCTCCCTGCCATTATCTCCACCCAGGAGCCATATATTGTATTTTCTCTCCCCCACCCAACTGAGGAGCACTGGGCATCGAGCTAGGGCCAACCCACCACACCAACTCTGTGTCACTTGCAAAGTCTGGCCTTTTTAAGCATCATTCATCAAAGCTCATTTTGTGCATCCTGAGGGTATTTACATGAGCAGTGTGGCTTCAGCTGAACACAGGCACAGCTACACCAGGTTCAGCACAGCTTGCATCCTGTTGCGCTTCTCTGCAAGACCAACTCATTTTAGTCACTTGTCTCTGAGAAGCCAAATAAGACATGTTTCCTACAAAGCAACTACCAGTTTAGATGCATTTCACCTGGCCAGAAATCAAGCATTCTGGTAACACAAAACCTGCACAGAATAACTCTTTCCCTCAGCACTACCTTGCTCTGTGGCAGAACATGGCCCAGCTGCAACTACACTTCTGTCAGAAACTACTGACAGCGGAACCTGGGAGTCCAAAGGACCTCTGAGGTTCAATGGTTCCCACCACTGCCGTTTGCAGATGCTCTCAGGGCTTGGGGAAGCTGCTGCTGTTGCCTCACAGCTGCCCACACACAGACCAGCCAGTAGGTATTAACTCTGCCACGTTCCTCAGTGCAGCAGCCAGACCCTCTTTAACGGTGAGCAAAGCTAAAAACATAACCCCTGGTACTTCTTTGTCTTGGGATGAGTTAATGAACCTCTAGTGACTGTCTGGGAGCATCAGCACCGAGCTGAAACCACACACAGCCACGTATCTTCTTTTCTAACTTCTGTTTATTTACCCATTTTTTCTTAAATGGAGCTACAGGCTGCTCAGAGCTGCTTTCTTAAGGAGCTAGAGAGTAAACGTAAAACTCACTGCGTTTTCATGGACTGTTACTATAGGTAAAGAATAAAAGACCTTTGAAAACTCCAGTGTTAAATTCACAGTTTTGAGCTCTAACACAGGGCACACCCACTGGCTCCATCTGGGGTTCAGGACTCACTGAGAACCAGCGGCCTCGGGCACAGCGCTCAGCAGCACCGCGAATGGAACAGCCGAGCAGCAGCAGCACTGTGGGGCTGAACGGCTCTGAGAGCCGAGGGGACTCTGCAGGTGCCCCCGAAACGCCACGATCCGAACGCAGAGCAGCAGGGCGCGGCGACCGGCAGGGCGAAGGCCGAGATACCCGTCAAGCTATAACCTCCCCAGCTCACAAAGTCCGGATCAGCTCGGAAATGCCCGTTCCAAGGGCCGCCCGCCCGCAGGGAAGCGCCCGGGACAGGCCAGGCCAGGCCCGAGCTCCTCACGCAGCCCGGCAGCCCCCGCTGCAGCGCCAGCCCCGGGGACAGGCGGCGGCCGGGCCTCGCCGAGGCGCTGCTGGCCCTTCGCACGCCGCAGGCGGCCCCGGAGCCGCGGGGCTCGAACCCCTGTTGGGCTCCCCCGGCAGCACAACCGGCAGCAGCCAGTGGCGGCCCCTCCCGAGGGACGCCGCAGCCCCGCGCGCTGCCCAGCACGGCGCAGGGTCCCGGCCAGGGCCCCGCGCGGCTCCAGCGGGTTCAACCCGCGCTACGCCAGGAAACGCCTCCGCGGCCGACGACGTAGAGATCCCGCGAGAAGATGCGAAGTTGCTGCGGTTCCTGGAGCTGAGGAGGAGCCCCGGGCGGGGAAGCGCGGCAGCCGCAGCCGTTGTCAACAGGCCGGCGCTTCCCCCTGCGCCGCGACCGCAGCAGGGCCAGCGGAACCCCGCGGCGGCGGCGCCGCACTGCGCCTCAGCAGGGCCCAGCTCAGCGCGGCCGCCCGGCCGGGGAAGCGGAGCGCAGGGCAGGGCGGGGCGGCCGGCGGCGCACCCCAGGGCCCTGCCCGGCCCGCGGGACGGCCGAACCCGCCGCAGGGCGCCGAGAACCACCCCCCCCACCAGGTGTCGTCGCGCAGCCGGGGAAACCCGTCCGGCCGGGACCTGCCGGCGCCGCCGCTCACCTCCACCAGCTCACAGCGCCCCGGCACGAAGCGGATCTTGAGCTCCTTCTCCCGGCCGACCATGGCGGCGGCGCGGCGGCCCCGGCGGGGCCTGGGCCTCCTCCTGTTCCGCCGCCCGCGGGGCTGGCCTGACGCTGCGGGGGGTGGGCGGGCGGACGTGCCGTGCGCCGGGCCGAGACGCGCCCTCATTGGGCCGCGACCGACGCAGGCGCCGCCGGGACCGGACGCTTATTGGCTGGAGGGCGGCACAGGGGAGGGGTTCGCACGGGGCTTTAACGCGGCGGTCGGGCCGGCGCTCGGAGTGGCGCGGGAAGGGCGGCTGGTCGGGGGCTGCTCAGGGGCTCCGCGGGCCGGCGCCGGGCAGCGCTCGGAGGGGGAAGAACCGCCCTGGGCCGCGGGAGCGGCGGCGAACGGCAGCCGCAGGGGGCGCTGTCCGGTAAAGCGCGTGACGCGCCTCACGGCGCCAGTTCCCGCCTGGGCGCAGCTGCCGCCGCAGCGCGCGGTGCCGGGACCGCGGGGCTGAGCCTGGCGCCTGCAGCCCCCCCCCCGCCACTGCGCCCCGGGGGCCCTGCCCGCCTCCGCCCCGGGAAGGGGCAGCGAAGCCCCTCTGGAAACGCGCCCTCGCCCCCCGTGTGCCGGGGGCTGACCCTTGGGCACGGCGGAGGCCGGAGTGATAGTCGACCAGCGGCGGCTCAGGGGCCCAGGCAGCGGGCAGGGCCCGTGCGGAGTGTGAACGCAGCAGGAGGGACGGAGGGGGGTAGGACGGAGGCTGGAGAGCGAAACTGCTGCAGCTCAGTTTAACCACTTCTTCCGCCCACAGCGCCTGGCCCAGAGCGGGAGCGGGGATAATGAGCGACCAGGACTGCTACAGGCACAGTCACCGCCTTGCAAACACTGCTGCCTTGGAGCGGGCAGAGGAGAACAGCAGCCGGTGGTGCAGGAATGGACACCATTAGATAGACATTTGCAAATCTTCTGACACTGGACGTACAGAGTCTGGTCTGTCCTGAGATCAGGCAAATCACACTGACAGGGCAAAACCAGAACTGTATATAAACAGCTTCAGCCACCTCTGCCCTCTCAGAAGGCAGATACCAGCACAGCAGGGTAAGGGATGTGCAGTTCCCTTCCTCTGTTAGAATTTGTTAGAAATATCAGTACTTACTCACTTGAACTTAAGACAAAAGCCTACCAGTGGACTGAACTGGCTGGAGGCAGGAGGAACCATGCCAAGCACAGCCCAGGAGACCCCTTTCCCCAGCCCCAGAGCAAAGGGGCTCAGGCTGCAGCTCAACCACAACACTGAAGCATTAAGAGAAGTTTTGCTACCCAGGCTTAGAGCAGGAGAAATGGAATAAGTATTAGCACTGGAGGCTCAAGCAAGAGTCATCATTTGGCCCGTAAGATTGCTTCACTTTTTGCCAAGAGGGCAACAGCTACAAAACCTAAATCATTTGACATCCTTGTCACAGTCTATTTTCC
Organism: Gallinula chloropus; assembly: GCF_964237585.1. NCBI lineage: Eukaryota > Metazoa > Chordata > Aves > Gruiformes > Rallidae > Gallinula > Gallinula chloropus. The sequence continues at coordinate 3,951,069 of NC_140095.1, read as the reverse complement.
TTGAAATATTTACATTCATTTCAGTAGCATCCCAGCTTAGCTTGTCTGTTTCTTTATTTTGTGAAACACCAGTTCCACGCAATAAAATTCAGTTATAGTCCATAGCACAGTCATTTAAGCTTAATGCACCTCCAAATGCACCATTAGATCAGTATTTCAGTCTAATTTGCAGCACCTAAAGCTTAATTAATCCCTCCCCCCTCCTGTTCCTTTTTCCCTAGGTTCTGTAGCAGCAATTTATTAATGCAAATACCCAGACCTTACCTGCTCCATGTCCACCAGCATTTCAGGCATTGCCTCAAGCTCCAGGAGGAACCCCCAGCCTAGAGAGTTAGCACAGCCCAAGTGCAGGCTGCTCCCTTTGTCTGCTCCTGCCTGCAGAGAGCACATGGACTGGCAGCAGCAGTAGCTCAGTTGACCTTTGCAACGCTAATCCAAGCCCCGTACCACGTGTGGCTCTGAACCCTGGTCAGCTTTCAGTTTATTCCCAGCTGCACCATTCAGGCAGCTCAGTATGAACTTCAATTTTTACATCACAACAGCCAGCATGAGCCAGTGCAGCCATTGTGTGTGAGAGCCCTGGCACTGAGCCTTCTGCAGTTCTCCTTTTGTAAGGAGCAGGAGGAGGGCTCTAATTAGGTCAGCCAGGTTGAGGATTCTGGCAGCTTTTCATGTCACAACCCAGACCTTCCCACAACAGTGAGGTAGACTGAGCACACAAATAGTTTCTTGTTAAATGATGTATTTGTTCAACAAAAACAAAACATGCCCCAACATACAAGTAATTGATCCCTGCAGTGAGTACTCAAGTCAGTTGGGCTACTGGTATCAAGGGTCCAGTTTTCAAGTGTATTTCATATGTGCACAGAGCTGGCAAAACCCACTTCGACTACAACTGGCACCAAGTACTCCGTTTTCCCTTGACTTTTACTCTTCTTTCTCCAGCCTGCCCTACTCCATCTCTAATTTTCAGCAAAAAGCCAAAAGCAGGCATTGTGGTAAGATATCATCATTATTTGCAGGATTATTTCCCTATTCTTCCTGTCAATCCAAACATGCTCCCAATAGTGTAAAACTGATTCCAAGTGACACTGACATTCTACCTTACCTGTCAGTTTTAAGAGAGTGGTGTATGAGAACAGCATGTAGCCATCATAAAAACACAGTGCTGGGCTGTCTGCAGTATTTTGCTCCAAAGCAAAAGCTTTCAGCCTTTGACAAGCTCTCTCACACAATGCAGGGCACAAACACCGACATCAAGGTTCACTTAAACACGTGCCCTCCTTTCCATGTTTGAGGAGCCTTCTGTTACCATTCACTTGCCCCAGTCCCACCTGAAAGGGGCTCATGTACGTTTTAGAGAGCACAATAGAAGGACTCCTTCCCATTTTTGTCCTTCAGAGTAGGGATTTTGCCTTTAAAATCCCCAGGAGACCAGCACAGAAGTGTGCAGGGTTCAGCAGCCCTACAGGAAAGGTGAATGCCATGTCATGAGAAGACCTTAGAGGTGCCAGCTGTGTTGTCAGTGGCCTTCCATTTCCAGCTGTTCACACATTTCCCCTCTACACCCCCTTGCTCCTTCCCCAGATGCTCAGTAGCTGGAGTTTGGTTTAACCAACCACTCGTTCTGCATCCACTGAGTACTGACACAGAGGCTGTGTAACACCAGTTCTGGGAACACTGTGCTCTCAGCAGCTGAGTCCAGCTATCCACACATCGCCTCTACAATTGTATTTTCTTTTACACCATTTACATCATTCAGACACTAAACTTTTCCAGTTTTCTCCACAAGGAAAGAGAACATCAGTGTTAAATTCTTTCAGCAATTTCCTTGCCAAAATACACCTCTCATTGAGGACTATTTCTCACATCCAACAGCCAGAGTTAATCCTCATTCTCCATCTTCAGCAGTTGAAGTAACCCAGCAAATGCAGCCATGACCAGCAGACAAGACCTAGCAATTTCTTTCCTTGAGCTTAGAAACACATCTCTCATTTCCTAGACCTTCTCAACTCCCCCTCACTTGCACTGCTGACCTATATTCACCACACTAAGCTTTGTGCACTGTGTCCCCACAGCACACCTCAGCAGGGCAGGTACAGGAACCACACCACAGGCACTCATTGCACATCCTGCAGTGAGGTTACTCACACAAAGCAAGAGGAGGAAGGAAGTGCAGAGTGAATGTGTGGTACCCCTCAGCTGCACAGTGTCAGGACCATTAGAGTACCTCACCTTAGAGGTGAGTGACATGGGGCTGTGCTGTGAGCATGTCATACTAGAACAAAGAGCAGGACAGTTACACTACACCATCTCATTTTGGTTTTTATCTTTGGTTTGTGAAGAAAATAAGACAAATTATTTAAGTTAAAAAAATTTTTATTGTGCTAAAGCATTCATTTCAGATGCAGTTGAAACAGATTCTTGGCACAATTCAAAGCTGTACAGTGGGTATCCATCCTCCCACCCACTTAAGACCAATTCTGGTGCTACTCCCTTTCCCATAGCATTGACCAGCTACAACAGCCCCTACCAAGATATGCCAGTTTACAAGCCCAGCAAGCACAGCATTCATGGTGGACTAATCCTAGCCCCAGTATGCAACATTTTGGTAACTGCAAGCCATTTGAGTGTGACCTGAACACCCTCTTCTGAAGATCAACAGCTGCATGACATAGCCCCAGGATTTAAATTCCCATGGCCTGAATACAGGTCCCTCTAAGAACATGAAATCTACCTGTGCAGTCCAGTTGTCTACATTGATTCTGTATTACATAGGCCAGAGAAGAAAAGGTCTGTCAGCAGCATTTCTGCCCTAAGTACTGAAACAGCCATGAACAGCTACAGTAATTTCACATTGTATCATGAGAAAAAAACCCAACACAAAATGCCACATCTTCCATGAAACCAGATTTCCTCATCCTTACTCTCCAGGGCTTATTTCACCTTTATTTCAACTTGAGCTACTCTGCTGAAAACAACCCAACCCCAACAGCTTCAGCATGCACAAGGGAAACTACACAGTTTTTGGAGTTCCAGAGTGTAACCATGTTCCCAGGAGTGGGAGGCAGAGTCACCTATGGCTTCTCAGGAGGAGTATGGCCAAGCATAGTTTTTCTAAAAATAAATAGGTTCAGAGCATTTCTCTAGTACTCCAGGTTCAGATTATACACAGCATCCAGGCTCACCTGCAATAAGCAGTCTGTTGATGTCTTGTGCAGAACATGAATTGATTGTTGACTTAATATCAGAAAGATTAAGCTTTGTTTGTGTTACCTGCAATGAAAAAACATTACTAAGCCTGGGTTTTTCACTATTCCTCCCACCACATTGAATACTTATTAGTCTGCTGTGGAGCAGGCCAGGGGAAAGGAAGGCACTAGGCTCTCTATGGCAGGCAAGCCAGAAATTCTCACCCTGGAATATACAGTAACATGAGGATCTCATTGAGATCTGTACCCTCCTGCACTCTCCTACCCCTCTTCCCTTCATGCACCCTATGCTCTTGCTATTTTTTGCTCCACTCATGCAAGCCTTTTGCATCTCACCTTTACAGCTACAGCAGCCTAAGGTGCTGCCAGGCAGCAGCTCAAGAACCAGGGCTCACACCTCTGGCTGAGCCCCTCTTGCCCCTCCCAGCCCTGCAGCAGGCACTGCCTATTACCTCACTAGCTCTAAGGACCAAGCTGTACCACACAAGGGAAACTGCAGGTGATACACAGCAGCAAAACCAAGTTCATACCTTGCAAGATCATGCTAACCAGCTGATTCTCTGTAACCCACACCTTACTCTTCCCTCCCTCCCAAACATCTTCTGTTGTCTGAGCCAACACAGCACTGGCTAAGGTCAGGTCATGATAAACTGGCCTGGCAAGTGCAATAGCCAACTGAACACTTCAGCCTTCCAACAGCTGCTGTGGGACACACAGGAGATGCCATTCCCCTTCCTCCCATAAGTGCAGCACACCAGGCCAGAGCATCACACCTTCCTTAAGCTTAAGAGGTACAAGGAGGTGGTTGCATCAATACCCAAGTTTACCTTCTCTAAGAGGAGTTCTGGGAGGAATGTTTTCCTTGCTGTCATGCTGGAAGGCTTTGGAGGGATCAAAGCGCCGAACGCCCTGAATGCCATCTAGCTGGTCCTGCAGATCCCTGTTGGCTTGCTTCTCTCTGGCTAACAGTGCACGCAGCTTTGAGACATCCTAAGGCAAACAGAACATTTGGGAGTTAGATTGAGAACAGGAAAGAGCCAGCTTCATCATTGGCTGGAGCAGCCCCTTTGAGTAACACTGAGCACAGCCATGCAGGCACAGAGGGTGGTGGTAACGAACTGAGAGCAAACACAGTGGTGTAGAGAAACCAGCCCCACTGTAGGGTCACTGCACAACATCACTGAGCAGGGAGCCAGCCTGAAACATTCAGGTGCTTCTTGCAGCAGGTAGAGGTTCTACAATTAGTAAAACTGAAAGCAGCAAGAAAAAGCAACCAAGCTAAAAGCAGGGGTAGTCACATGCACTGGGGATCCCTCTCTACATGGTGTATTTAGTCAAAACTAAAACAAATTATCCTGATGCTTCTGGAAGCCAGTGGTTTGTTCTAATCCAGTTCCTGCAGGGAATTTAAGAACCCTGGAGAGCTAGTCATTTCCACAATTAGTCTATAAATCTTTAGAGCAAACAAAGGAATCCAGTAACTGAGTAAGACTTTAAACAAACCTGCTTCAGGTTGGTGTTCTCTTCCTTCAGCTTCATCACATGCTTGATTTTTTGCTTCTGGTTTTGGTGCCCAAGTAGTTTAGCATATGCATCACTTAGCTTATTCAGTTCTTCTTGGGCTGCACCATTCTCATTTAAGAGAGCATTCCTCTCAGCTTCAAATGCATCTAGTTGTTGCTGAAATGCAATTGATTCTTTTAATATTTTCTAGAAGTAAACACAGCTTTTACTGAACAAAAATGCTACAAAGACAGGTTTGTGAAAGAGAATAGATGGCTCAAGGGAGAGTAACTTCAGAAACAGTTACAGGATAATTAATTTTAAATGGGAAGTAGCACAGAACATAAGACTAATTCAGTTGACTCAACATATACTAATGAACTAGTTCATAACACACCTGAAAAGGCTTGGTTTTTTTATGTAAATCTTCATATAGGTTTTTCCAGGTCCTGATCTCTTCTTTTAGAGTAGAAGTCACATCATCATCTGTGGATTTCCTAGAAAGCAACAAGTAGAGTTTCATTATGTTATTGTTAGCTCTCAGCACTTCTTCATACTAAACCCTATGTGCTCTAATACATGGGTTTAGTTTAAGAAAAGTCACCTGGATCTTTCCACTTCAAGTTTTCTTTTCAGATCTTCAATTTGCGCTTCCAGTTTTTCCTGAGGTTTAGTGATTTGTGCAAGGCAAGGCTCTTTTGTCCTCTCTGTTTCTGCTTCTTTTAGGGCAAGCTTTGTCTGGACTTCTAAAAGCATCCTGAGGAAAAAAACATCCACCTTTAATGAACCCTTACATTTGGGGTTCTTTTACCTTTACAAACAACACACGACTATGATTTCAGTTCTAGTAACAGCTTTTGAATGTTTGCATAAACAGTGTAGAAGAGAACACCACATCAAGCCATCAAGACCAATAGACACTGTATTTGTAACTTCTCCTACAGGGAAGCAAGCAGTGCTTCTGAAGCAAGGAAAGATACTGTGCTTTTTTATAGTTGTTTAACACCAGCAGCTTGTAGTGGAACACACAGTGGTAGCTAAACTTTACATGCAGATGCTTGCTTAAGCAAGAACTAGTCAAGACCATTTATTCAGTGGGGACATATCAAGGGTTCAAAAATTCTACACCTAAAGCATTACTTTCCCTCTCAAACTCCAGCTGCATATATCACCTAACTGAACACTTAGAGTCCTTCCCTCTACACACTACCAGCAGGAGGAAATAGCTTTCATCTGGTTTGCTTTTATCATCTCTAATGGGAGCTAGAGGCAGTGTTAAGCCACTGGGGAGGAAAGCAAGGGCAATATCTTAAGCAGCACATGTTTTAAAACAAGCTGGGCTAAGCTGTACTTGTCCTTTAGACAATGTTAATATACCAGCATTACAAAACTCTACAGAGGCATTATGTCAGAGTTCGGAAGATCAGAAATGCACAACCCAGTTTGGCCAAAACAGCATTTCCACACAGATGACCAAGTGCTTTATCCACCTGAAAGAAGACCAGAGCCTAGTTGTTGACTAAAATCCAGCTGCAGCTTCAGAAGCTGCTAGGAGCTACGTTAAAAGGAGCAGGGAAGGAAATCTTCCAGGCCATATGCACTATGTTCTATAATAAACTGATGTACAGGCAAGTTACCAGAGTTGCCTCATACAGGAGGCTGTAGACTGGGACCTTTTAAGACCAGAGTCCCCACTTCAAAGAGCTCGTTCTCATTCCCTGCACAGCAAGCTGGAAGGAGAATACACCACTGAACTGCTGTTAAGCAGCAGAGAAACACAGCCTCTGCTAGTGGCCTGAGATAGCTTCTTGGGTGTTTGCATTTCAGATGTGCTGTGAGGCTTCCTACTAAGCAGAGAGAACACCCTTGTGCACCTACCTCACTGCAGTGTGGTAACCGATGTATCATTAACTGGTATCTGCTGGTGAGAATGTGGCAGAGGGTAAACTCTGCCTTAAGTATCAATCTGCCCTTATTTGCATAACAGATGTTTCTGACAGTTTGCCAACAAGTTTTAGTTAAATATTTTCCTTTTCCTATATATTCCACATGAAGGAAAAAGTCAAATCAACTGAAGACACCCATTTTCTAATGAATAATAAACTTAATTAGTCTATCAGTATTTTCACCATTCTACACTAGGCAAAAGAAACAAGCTTACACCAACCAGCACCATGATCTTACAAATAAAACTGCTAAGTTCAGTGAAGAAAGCAAGCCTTAGCTGACACTCTTTAGCTGAAGGAAAGGGTCATCTATCTAGTACCTTGCACATTCTTCCTTGGCTTTATTTTTACTGTATTCTGCCTCCTGAAGCAGCTGTAGATTATCTTGGCCTATTTTTTTTAGGTTGGCAACTTCTTCTTGCAGAGAGGTGTTCTCCAGTTTAAGACTGCATAATTCTTCAGTTACTGTCTTCTTGTAGCTGGTATTGCAAGGCACACAAGGAAAATCTTGTTACTTCATACAAAATGCAGATTAACATGTTCAGGCCTTACAAGAGCAATACAAGCTCAGGTTAACAAGTAAAAGATTGTATAATCTGGACATAGATTTCCATAGAGCCCTAAACAGTAATGACACAAAGGATGCAATACAGATATTTTCACATGTTGGCAGATACTTTAAACACCAAGAGATCTATAACATCTGAAGCTTGCATTGGCAAATACCCCACACTTGATCCTTCAGGGGTGCCTTTTTAAATACTTGCACAACCTGCATATTGGAGATTAAAGATCTGCAAGAACAGAAGAAAATCTCAGTTCAGGACAAGCTTTGAATCTCAAACAGAAGTGTTTTTTCAAGACATTGAGCACAAAGAGAACATCACCAGTTCCGACTCCTTGAGATTCAACAGCACTTGAGTGTTACAACTGGATATACTTTGGAAGAAGAAACATTGTTTCCTGAACAAGATAGCAAGTATGAGTACTAGTCCAGTGTAATGACAATCAGATAAACCAATTTTTTAAAAGCATCAAATAATTCATCACAACATCCTCTTCTCTAATGCTTCCCAACCTTCACTGACAATTCATATAGAGTGTTAAGCACCAAGGCACAGAATCAATAGCATCACTGGTAATCCCAGCCCAGATCTCCAAGAAACTGAAATACCTTTCAAACTCAGCAACAGTCTTCCCAAGTTTACACAAGGTGTTGCTGTGCTCCTCCTGCATCTGCAGAGCAGTGTTGCTGTGCACTTCATTGATACGCTCCAGCTCAGCATTCTTCCTGAAATGCAAGTCCAGCATGTCACACTGGGGTTCAGTATGCCTTGACATGTTACCAGACACTTAGCAGTTCCAGAAGGTGTGCAGTGGCAGCAATAGGTTACTTCTGACCAACCAAGAACTTGAAGTATTAAATCTGTTATGAAGACTGTGCCTTCAGCAAGCAATTCCTCCTCCCTTATTTTCCAAGATAGCTACAGAACTGATTTACTATTAGGTGTTCAACTTTCCATACATGGAAGGAGCAAAGAACCTGCTTAAATCATTTTTCCTATCCATTCCCCTCTCCAGGTCAGAAACATCTAACACATGCCTGCAGCAACAACCATATTATTGCAGTACTGGCACTTCAAGCAAGTCCCAGCAAACTGATGAAACAGTTTTAAATGAAGATAAACTGATTCAAGTCACTCAGCTAGATTAGGGCTAATCACTATCAAACAGGGAGAAAGACAGATACCTAAACAAACCTAAATTTAAAGCCTGATTTAGTTTTGTTTACACTGATTTAACATTTTTTCCTTTCATAGCTTTAGAATCATAGAAGTTGATTTCACAAACCCTTTTAACTTTGCTTCCATCTGTGTGAGTTCAAGAGCTTGAGATTTGACTTCTTGTTCTAACCGCTTCACCAACTTCTCAGCTTTCCTCTCCTTAGCATGTAATTTGTTCAGCTCCTTCATAGTGCCACTCAGCTCTTCCTCAAGAAGACATCTCTCTCTTGTTATCTCATCTTGAAGCTCTTGTAACGTCTGGTGCACTGATGCAGATGAGTCCTGCATGCCAGAATATCAGATTTTAAAACTACCAGTACTTTTAGACCAATTAAACTACTAGTTTGCAGAGTTTAAACTTTAAAGTAAGAACAAGGTCAAGTCTACAGGAAGAACCAAACCACCAATACCAGCTTTGATTCTTAGAGCTACTGGGCCACACACAATTTCTGCTGGCCAGCAGCCACCTGTACATTCCAGAGATCAGACCATTAATACAGTGATCTCCTGTGTGACCAAAATCAGAACCTTTAGTGCCAGTCACCAGGATGAGAGTCTATTTTCACACTAGCTTATAATCAGACTGTGATTACCTTCTCTTGCTGCAGCTGAGAGACCACCTCCTCATATTTCTGAAGCAGGTTTTGGTATTCTTCTTCTTGTAAACCAAGTTTTTCTTTCAGTTCTTCTATTTCAGCATTCAGACCCAGGAATTTTTCTCTGCTCTCAGACAACACTTTATCTGCATAGAATAATTACCAATATCACAAATTCCCTTCTCTGCCTTCAGAGAACTACAACATCTGGTCTTCATAGTACTTCCATTCTAGCTTTACAGTCAGAAGATTAGAGAAGGGAAAAAACCTCAACTGGAAGCCCAAAAACCTTGCATCCTTAACATATCTAGAAACTCTAAATTGGCTCAGAGCACACTGAGCCAAGAATTTTGGCAGTGGGAATCTTTAGATGAAGCAATTAACCTTCATCAGCACAGCACTATGGCTAGGGAAAAACACCTTAAAGAAGCTCATTTCCCCAAGGTTCCTTCCACATACAAACCAAGCAGTACACAGACAACGAGTACCATGCTCAGCCTGCAGACTTGCTGGTTTTGGTTGAAAGAGGGGACAGAGGGGAAAACCTCCAGGAACCCCTCACAGTACCTCAGTGAGCTTGGGCACAAGCTATTCACAGACAACATCATACTGCTTCTCAACAACAAGCGAGGAACAAGTACTTTCTGATCAGCTTTCAGATTAAAGCCATTCCTACCATACAAGTTATTTTTGCTTCTGCATTATCTACCTTAGTTCCCATATCCTTAGAAACACCCCCAGCTACCTTCAGCTGGAGCTCAGGGACATAATTTCACTTGGAACACACCACTCAAATCTGTCATTGTAGAACAAACCTATCTCAGATGCTTTAAGACATGTCAGTGATCCCACCCAGGTGCAGAGCATGCAGGCACTAACAATCACCTTTTTCTTGTTCAAGCATTTGACATCTTTCATCAAGCTCTTTGATCTCTTTAAGTGACTCTTCCTCTTTTGTTTTGAGGGTGTCTTTCAGGATCCCAATATCTTGGTCTTTCTTCATCAGTGTCTCCTCCATCTGGGCAATGTCTAGTTTATATTTCTCAACTGTTTCTGCAACACTGCTGTAAGAAAATTCAGGTATTTGTTACCAATTTGTTTTGTTTGTAAGTACGTATTTCAACACAAAGGAAGAATGCTTAGTTTCCAACAGGAAAACTGCTTTCACCTACTGTGCCAGACAAGTTGGTGCCTATAAACACAGGTTAATTAAAACCAAAAGCAATTTATTTAAACACTGATGTTTTGTTTTAAAATAAATGTATAAATCACCAAGATATAAAAGTTTAAGACACTTAATCACTGTAATCAATTTACAGATGACAGCTACATCTAGCTTTCTTTACCAAGCTGAGCTTTAACAGAAAGGCATAAACATTAATAAACCAGATTTTAGAAGAATAAGCAGAATCTTTAGATAGTCAGTGAGGAATCTCTTAATGAGTAAACTGACAGGTAGGCAGAGTGAACTGGCTTATTTAAATACTTGGTAATTTCACCATGTTCTGAGCTAGGGACACATTACTAGGAAGACTGGCTAATTTCAATCACTTATCAAGTGCTAGATTTGTAATTCTTACAATCAGACTGATGCTCCATCATAAAAAGTATCTTAAATATAAATCAGAGCACTTAAATGCAAGTACAAAGTTCACTGGAAGCCAAAAATCAAGGGGATTTTTTTCCCCTACTGTGTTGTGTTCCTATCTGAGAGGAAAAAGAACAGCTTGATTTACAAATAGCTAAGGCTAAAAACATGTTATCAGAACCCTGATACAAAACTCTTCATAGTATTGCTTAGCCCAGAAAAGCAGAGACATTAAAAAAGACAATTAAAAATTGTCTTACTACTTCTTTTCCACTGTATCAAAAAATGCCAGATTTTTTCTCCCCCCTAAGTTATTACTGTTGAACAGAATTGTCACCAAGGTTCTACGTAACCAGTCTCAAACAAAACTTACTTCTGCTGCCTTTTAACTTATCCAGTCCCATTCAAGGACACTTTGTTGTTACCTGAGCTCTGTGATATATTCCAGGAGTTTTTCCATGTCAGACTTTTCCTCAACTTTCTCTCTCTCAGTAGCAGACCTAAAACAGGAATTTTTCATGATAGATGTGGTTGAACAATTCAAAGCTGCTTGTAAGCTATCTGTTTACAGATAAGCAAGTAGAAAGAAATCACTGCATCACAACTTGTTAATCATACATACTTTTCATAACTCAGTTCAGCTAACAAACTGATAGTGGCTAAGAGGTGGTTTACCTGCTTTTGATACTTGTTACATACAGTCTTCTCATCTGTGGCAAAGATGCCAAGCCATATTCTGCCACAAGCAAGTACACTGGAACAGCTGCACTAGCTAGGCAAAGCATCATTGCCTCCCTTTGTGAATCACACTACATGTGTTACTAGCTTTGTGCATTTTAACTCTAATCCAAGTACAACTCTGCTCATACTTGAGTACCTGGCCATTAAGTAAATACAGAGAGCATAAGGATGCTGCAGCATGATTGGACATAAAATATACCTTCTAAGCTCATCCTTCTTTCATCACCATACTCAGAAATAGCCTGTATGTTAGCACTTTGCTGCTGTACAGCAAGTGTCATTAGCTGGGCAGAAGAGACCATGTTCATTTGGAACTCCTCTGCCCAGCCAAGACACTTTGCAGCTGTCTGTCTTTACAGCATAAAGCCATTTTCAAAGCACCACAACTGCTCTTCAATAGGCTTTTGGGGTAAACACACGTGTTCATTGAACCTGCATCATATGCCTGGCTACTAAATGAGGATCTAGACTCCCTGTCAAATGCTTTTTCATTCTTGCTTATTCTTAACTTTCTAGTTTAAATGGGTAGACATAGAAGTACCCAATTTATACACACATCTTGGTCTAGGATGAACAGTGACTGTTGTCTCAAGACACATCTTCCCTTCCCACCCCCAAGAAAACTCTATCCATACCACACTGGAAGACAAAGGGTTGAGTTGGTATGATTTCTCTTTTGGAAAAACATTACATACAGTAGAGAAACAATATTGTGTATGTCTGTTGTATAACAGTACATCAGTTGCTAAAACTTAATTCCATCAAATTTATTCCAAGTCACAAATATTAATAATTTCTGTGCCTTCTCTGTAGGGAAACAGTTCAGATTCCCTGAACTACATGCTTCCTACAAATGTAAGCACATAAGCACAGCTAGACAATAAAGTGTCATCTAAGTCAATTGCCTTCCTTACTACTTACAGTTTTTCCTCTAACTGTGCTACTTTTCCTTTAGAATGCTCTAGATTTCTTTGGACTTCCTGCAGCTTCATTTCCATGGTTTCCTGCTTTGCAAGTGCATTCTTAAAAAAAGAGAGACAGAAAAAAGGCAAACATTACCACTACATTTATTAAGAAAAAAAATTGCCTAAGAGACAGGGGGTAAAAGGAAATTAATTCCTAATTGTAATTTCATGATAACATTTGCTATTAAGCTGAACGTGATTTAGAGTATCCCACTGTAGATACATTAACTACTTGTTAAAATAACCACCACCCAAGAGATGCAAACGTGCACAACAGCTTCAAACTATACTTCAAAATGCTGATATTCAAAGAAATTAGTATTCTGGCCAGCAAATTAATAGTGGTATTGAGTAACAGAGCTATTTCTAGCTCTGATAACTCAGATTTACTCTGCACATCAACAACAAAATCAAGAGCAGTCTTGATTTGATTTTTCTTTCTTTATTTTCACTCTACATATAGTAGAAGCTTCCTTGGTGAGGACAGAAGCAAACCATGATCTACAGTTCTGTTGTAAGCCCTTCATTGTTTCTGAACAGCTCAGAATTCCCGTCCTGTACAGTGCAAGGGATCCTACCTTTTCCTTTGTGTCCCTCTGGTTTCTGAGCTTCATTAGCTCCATGCATAGGCTGCTCATTTTCTTCTGCATGCCATCTTCAGACAGCTTATTAGAGAAGAACATAAAACCACTAAGCTTAATTCCTTCATATTAACTCCTCTTCACAAAACCTTTCCAGTGTCCCGCTGCCACCCACAGGACAGACCTCTTCCCAGGCTTGAGACAGAGGTCCGCAGGTCCCACTTGGTCTATAGACAGAAGCACACAGGATCCCAAACCAGACACGCTCTATGCCCATGCCAACAAAGGGGTATGGGGAAGGCAGACAGATGCTGATCAGCAACTCAACTTTCCTGTTGCCCAGAGAGCTTAATGTCACAAACACAAAGACAATACACTATTTTTGTCTGAATACCTTTGACTTTAGTAGCTCATTGGTTCTTGTTAGGTCCAGAAGCTGTTTTTTCAGGCATGCAACATTTGCCAAAAGAGATGTTTTCTCCTGAACTGCAGCACTCAGCTTGGCTTCAATCTTAACACAATCCTCATCCAGAGCCTGAAGCTTCTTATCCTGCTCTGCACGCTCCCTCACTAAGGCACGAATCTGCAGCAAGAGAGGTATTTTCTGTATTTCCTCCTATTATTCCTCTTAAGTAACATCATTAGTTAATACCTGCAGTTCCATCAGAATATGTAAACTATTGATTCTGAACACATATCTTCAACTCTGTCACTCACAGCAAAGAGATAACAGCATCACTACAATTCTCTGTTATTACACATCACCAGTTTGCAGTCTGAGCTTCTTGTCTGACTTATTTTATGCTACTGAACCAATACAACATGATAAAGCTAGAACAGTCTTAGCTTCAACTTGCAACAGAGACCAACTCTCTTCTTTTCCTGTGGAACAGAAGTACAGAGTGTTATGTTTGAGATGTACGAGGAATAAACTAGTACTTGGAAGTGTACTGACAAGGCAAAGCTAGCTGCCTCAACTGTAAAACCACATCAATGCAGCTAAAATCTCAGCCAACTGCTTTTAAACAGAAGCTTCATGTGGTAGAGAACCTAGGACTTGGTTACCCATTTAAAAAAGAGACTGGCTCCATAGCTGTTCACAGTCAGTAGAAATTCCATTCTATTAAGAAAAACAATATTTTCTACATACCCTACCAAGTGCTGAGCCACTGCTCTGCACAGAGCAGTTCTGCATAACAGCACATCTGAGTAGTTTGCAAAGAAGATACTTTCTGTGAGCTTATATTTTTTCTTAGGGTGAGAAACATGCAACAGGACTTCAATCACATAATGTATTCATACCTCCTTCTCAAGTGTCTTCTGCTTCCTTTTCTCTTTCATAAGGATAAGATCTTTTTTAGGCTTCTGAGTCCTATTAGCTGCCTTTTGAAAACAGACAGAATAGAAATATTTAACCTGGTCTCCAGCTGCATACTGGCTTAACACCACAGTTAAATATGAGTGGATTCATATAGACAATAGACACACACACAGAACAAAAAGGAAACATCTTTCCCACACACACAGAGGACAAGTATTATGCTATGATGGGTTTTGTCACTGTCCTTTCTCATAAGCATTCCTCTGAAAGGACAGCTCATAACCATTGTGACAGGAACAAGATTAAGTTTGAGACATTAGTAGGACCTAAGCTCCATAAAACACACTTCAATCTCTTCACCACAGGCTTGTTTGCAGAATACTTCCTACATCACAAGTAGCAGTAAACTCAATTAATAAGTCAGGGTTCTAACTTCTCAACTTAACTTACACACCTTCAAATCCATATCCCCACACACTGTGCTGAGAACCTGCGTATACCATTCCACCCTCTCTTTCTTTCTTCCACCACTAGGTTTCTGCTCTGCCCTGTCCACTGTTTGATCTTCTCAAAAAGCTGCCAGACCATAATTACATGGTGAGCAAGAGGCACAATAATCCAACACTGTAATACGCCAGAGACAAGAAGCCACTCTAGTATCAAGTAATTATGACACGGATCCCAAAGATGCTGCAATTTCATTTCCCCTTTCCTAGTAACTAAGGAGTACAAACACAATAATGCATCTCACATTCACTCTGGTAAGCTAATAGTAATTATATGAGCAGGCCACATGATTTAACTAGTCACAGGAAGGTTTTATAGTGCTACAGATGAGTCTTACTGCTGATGCAAAAGTGAATCTCCTTTCAGTCACAGGGGTAGGCATAGCCTTCTCACTGTTTGGATTGGTCTCACCTGCAGAAAGACACAAAAAAAATCACCATGAAGGCAGAGAGCATGCATGCACACTATGAGGGAAACTTAACCAAGTAAGGTTAATTGTCTCTTCATACAAAGGAGAACACAACCTGATAATTAGACTAACTAACTCCATGCCAGCTGCTTTCTTACTGCAATCAGACAGTTAAACATTTGTGATCTGGGCACCTGACAGATTACAGAGAGACTACCCAATGACAGACAGCTTTCAGAATTCAGTTTCTCACAAATTCCTCCCCCACCATCCAGATAGATGCTGTCAGTTTTCAACTGAGAGATGTTCTACATGTGAAAACCCCATAGAAAACATTGTTAAAAGCAAGGTTAATTAAATAGTTAAGCTATTTATTTCATCTTCAGGATCCCTCTAATTAGTATAAGTCACAAAGTATTTCTAGAAGGCTCAGCTAGATGTGTTTTCACAGCTGCTATCCCCTTGAGCTGGAAGGCAGGCAGGGAGCCTCTGCAACTGAAAACAATTCCCAAACTAAACACAGCAGTAACAGCATATAAGCACTTCCAATTGCAGCACTCAAAGACACTTTACCATTGCATTCCATGCAACTCCTTGGACTACTTACTCTGCTTTCTAGCACGTTGAGATGTTTCAGAGGACCGAGAACTCTTCAGCCCGTCTGAAGATTTAACATCATGGGATCCTAGCAGAGAGGGACATACTAGAAGTGAGATTTATCAGAATAGCAGAGAACTATTATGGTAAACAATAGGTTCTCAAATTCAAGAAATTGAGGCTAATAACACACATTAAATACACTTTCATAAGAAGGAAAACCCAAAACCCAACCACAACTGGCGTCTCAGTTCTCCTCGCTCTTCCCACACACAGGAGGATGACACACAGCACACGTGCTGAGCACAAGGGCTGGCTCATTACGCTGCTGAGAGCTTTAGACACTGTGGTTTACATATACACCAATGCAAAGCACCCTGTTAGTGACCACAGTGGATTAACTCCCATGAGTAAAAGCCACAAGGGGTGAGAGGGTCTGACTGCGAACCTGCAGAGAAGACAGCCTAACGCTTGGGGGTTTTAACCCCTCCCAGCTCAGAACAGCCTACTCCAATGTCATGGAACGCCAGACGTTCCCTCCGAAGAATTGACTTGCTCTTTCTTATCGAAGCCAAGGGCAGCAGCAGACACAAACAAGCTCTCCGCACAGTCACCCTTAGAGCCAGGCGGCCTCCCGGCCCAGCAAACGCTTCTCTGCCGGCTTCAGCTCCCCGCAAGGCAGAGCGGCTGCGTGTAACAGGGGGACAGAGGCGTTCGGCTACCGGCTCCAGGCTGAAGCTCCCGCTCACAGGCGCTCTCAGAAGCGGCGCTGCGGCCGCGAGCAGCTCCGCACCGCCCCCGCGCTGCCCTACGCGGCAGCGGGGCGCCGCGCAGCCGCCGCTGGCCAGCGCTTCGCTCCGCACACGGGCACAGCCGCTGCCGCGCCCACCGGCCGAGCCCGGCCCGGCCTCCCCTCTCCTCTCTTCAGGAGGCTCCCGCACGGCCTCAGACACGGTTCCCGGCTGCTCCCCCCGCGGGGGAGGCGAGGCAGGGCTCCCTCCGGACAGACACCGCCACCAAAGGCCCCGGCTGCCCCCGCCGCCCGGGCCCGGCAGAGGCGCCCGGCGCGCACCTACCGGCACCAGCGGCCTCGTTGAAGCGCCGGAGCGGAGCCCGAGAGAACGACATGGCAGTGGTGCGAGCGCAGCCCTCTCAGCATTCAAAGCACCAACGGCCGCCACCACGCTCCCGGGGGAGCCAATCACCTGCTCCCATTCGGAGTACGCCCGACCAATCAGCGCTCATTTCGCGGAGCATGCGCACTGCCGTTCTAGTGATTCGCTCTGGAGCGGGAAGACCGTCAGGACTGTGTGGCGCGCATGCGTGAGGCGGCCCGGACGTGAGGCGGCCCGAGCGGCTGGGGCGCAGCTGCCTCCCAGCTGCCTCCCATGTCGGCTCCTTTCGAGGAGCGGAGCGGGGTGGTGCCCTGCGGGACGCCCTGGGGCCGCTGGTACCAGACCCTGGAAGAAGTGTTCATCGAGGTGCAGGTGCCGCCGGGCACACGGGCAAAGGACGTCAGCTGCAGCCTGGAGAGCCGGCACGTCGCGCTTTCCGTGCGGGGCCAGGAGGTGCTGCAGGTACCAGCCGGCCCGGCGGCGGGGCGCGGCCTGCGCCCGGCGGGGAAGCCGGGAGGTGCCGCGGTGGGAGGCTGGGAGTGACGCGAAGGGTCTCGGAGCGACCCCTGGTGTGTCCCGGGGGGTTGCGGTGTCTCCGCGCTGCGTGAGAGGGCTTGCTGCGTGCTGCTTTGGGGGCTGGTACACCCGGGGTGCCTCTAATTGCCAGCAGCTTGTCCAGCCGCACGGCCTTGCGTGAGCTGCCGGGGACAGTAACGCCAGCGAGGTCAGCCGGACGGGCGTTCTTCTCTCGTCGGGACTGGGCCGGTGTCGGAGCGCGCAGCTTCTCTCGCTGCCGAGCGCCGCGCAGAGCAGGCCCGGAGCTGTCCGCTGCCGCGCTGGCTGCGCACAGCCCGTCCCCCGTAGCGCACACACATCGCGCCCCAGCCGCGCGGTGCCCGTGGCAAGGCTGGCATCGCGCTCTGAGGCAAGCCAGCCTCTTATACGAGTTGGGATCCCGCAACAGCCGCAGGTATCTTCACCCTGTTAAACGCTACAGTACAATAAGCAAAACGTCGTGTGACGCGAAGTAGTTCTTTTGTTGTCCGGGTGGAAATCCGTACTCACAGGGCCGGATCGCCCCTTTTGTTTTCGCTAGGAAGTGGGAAGGTAGGCTGGGAGTAAAGCTGCACAGCTCAGCATGAACCGGGTCCTGTTCTGTAATAACGTTTGTGTCTTTTGCAGGGTAAACTCTTTGACTCGACAGTAACTGATGAAGGAACGTGGACCTTAGGTAATAACCTGCATCCAAAGTGATGTTATCAGGGCAAGAGTTTGCCCCCCTTTTTTTTAACAGGAAAGATTGCTTTCCTCCCTCACTGCAGCTTTGTGAACAGGACAATCGTTATTGCCAGACAAAGTACAAAACTGCAGATGTGGTACAAAAGCCTTAAAGATTATAGGGAGGGTTCTGCAAACCCTCATTAAAGCTAGACAATTATAGTACAGTTTTGTGTTCTGCATCTTTCCTAGTTGTTACTTTCCTTGTTTGCTTTTGGTTTTTTCTCCTTATGCATTGTATCTCTGGGATAGGTGATGTTAAATGCATTTCATTTTTGTGATGGCTGGCAAAGCAACAGTTCAGGAGAATCAAAAAGCAATCTAAAAATCTTAGTAAGGTACTTACATATAATGAGCAAAAAACCTTCTCTGATAATTACATCATAAATACTTTAACGTGTTCACACTATTTTTATTTTTGGCAGCCACCTATGTGGGCTGTACTTCTCAATCAGTGTTTTACTATGATGGATTTTGTGTTCTGTTCAATATTGATTGTAATTATTAATAATTTAGTAACTTAAACATTGTGAGGTGAGGCCCACTATTTTCCAGTATGTGAGCAATCTTTAAAATGCACTTTAAAGTGCTGTATTAATTGAAATGTTATTCCAACAGGCATGCCATCTGTATAGGCTGTCTTTGCTTTAGTCTTTCTGTTCCTTCTTAATGTTTGATTTATCAATATTCCAGTTGTCACTGGCACTAAGAATTCAAATTACTTCACAAAAACATCCCGTGCTTGTTACTGGGGAATACACCAAAACAAGACGGACTAGCACGCAGGCCTGAGTTGAAGGGTTGTGTCATGTGTTCATTCAACAGAAGACAGGAAGCTAATACGAATTGTTCTAATGAAGACAAATCGAGATGCTGGAAACTGCTGGACATCTCTGTTAGAAAATGAGTATGCTGCAGATCCTTGGGTACAGGACCAGATGCAAAGGAAACTTACGCTGGAGCGATTCCAGAGAGAGGCAAGTTATGGGGCTGCAATTACTCTGGGTATTTTATGTTGGCATGCAGGGGTTATGGCCATGACAGCTAAGCACAACTGTTCTGCTGGCCAGTGCCCTGGAAACATATGCTGTAGTTCAGTATATGGAACGTGCTTTCCAGAGATTATTCTGTCTGTGGTCTGTCTGAAGGTTTTGCCAAAATTAACATGCTTTTTGGGAGGGGTTTTGTTGCTTTAGGGTTTGTTGTGTAATAGAACTTTTCACTTAAGTAAGGCATTAATTGTCTAAGTAAGACGATTCTCGGTTTACTTGTTGATGTCTTTTTCCAAGAATTTCAATGCCATGAGAAGTGGATGACAAGTTGATTGTTATATGTGTCCTTGTTACAGTTGCAGAATATTAACAGAAAGGGTTCTGGGCTCTTTGTTGTTGTTCTATTGTTGATTGTTTGGGGAACTTTAAAAACATTTTTATTAGGAATAATCTATTAAATTTTTATCTGCATCAGAACCCTGGATTTGACTTCAGTGGGGCAGAAATTTCTGGAAATTACAGCAAAGGAGGACCAGACTTCTCCAGTCTCGAAAAGTAAACTGGTTTTACCTGTGCTAAGACGAATTATGCATTACACTTTGGGACTGGAATCATATAACTGCTGAAGACTTCAGTGATTTCTTCAAAGGATTGTTGTCAAGTAATTACCTCAGTGAAGAGAAAGATCACTCTTTCCAGTAGAATGAAGACAAAGTGCTACCAGATGATTAATAAGTTTCAGTACTGAGGAACAAACTATCAAGTTGTACACCAATAACTATAGCCTTTAAGCAGAACATTGGGTTTGGTGGTGTTTTGTTTTTTTGTAGAAACACCATAGTAAACTAATTAGTTGTAAATACACCACTTGTCTTTATGCAAGATTATTCACTGTTGTTGAATAGATGTTATAAGGAAGATATTAAGTATTTTCTCTTAACTTGCAACAGGATGGGTACTAGGATGGCTGCAGTTACACTTTCCCTCAGTAGCACCCCTCTGAGAACTCAGAAATGTCATTCTAAGTGATTTAAATTAACTACTCTTACCTTGCCTCAAGTAAGGCTTTGCAACACACTGCTGTCAGATATGGCACTAAGGATTATTACTTGCCACCAGGTAAGCAATACTAAAAATTTGAAAGATCAGGGGAAAGTCTGGATATAAGTATCTTTTAATGTAATGAAGCTTTTCCATAGCAAGATTTAAGATGTTGAAAGTAAGAGAATATAATGACTTGAAAGAATGGTAAGTCCTAACTAGGAAATGGATCTTGCATCTATTCCTTACCAACGTATAGCACAAGTTGTTGATAGTGTATCTAAGAAACTAGATTTCTATAGATAAATTGAACAGCCAGATTTTAATATATGTTTTGCATGTGGCAGTCACTTATCAGGAATTTTCTGCTCATTGTTAAGGATGCAGCTGAGAATCACTCCACCCACGGCATTAGACAGGATCAATGCTGTGTCAGACAGACTAACAGAAGGAGAAAGCACGATTGCCAAATCCTATTGTATTCTGGAACTCTGAAACTACTGCCTGTACTACAGTCTTAAGCAGAAGTCTCATGGGAGATGGATTTCCAGCAGCTGTCCATCATACTGCTGAGCCTCATTTCTAAAGTTACATGACTTCAGCTGGCATAGCAAACTTGTTCATGGCAAAAATAAAGCAATAGTTGAGTAAGAGTACTTTCACTCTGAATACAGCTAATGTTTTCTTGTACAAGCAAGCAAACATTCATACTCCTCAAGTAGTCAAGTGTCATCTTGACAAAATGTTTAGTCCATGCACTGTGCTTAGGTTTTAGAGAACTTGCCTTATCCTGGAAAGGAGCATGGTACCAAACACTGATTTGTGGCTATGAAGTTTTGTGTCCTTACTGTGATCCTAGTGTAGAAGGCAGATTGTACAGTTAAGAAATTAGTGAGACTTCTGCAAAAATAACTAACGATGGAGGGAAGACAGCAAATAGTTAACTTTGTATCAAAATGCTTAAGTACTATCCAATTAAATAGTACTTTTTTGTTAACAACAATTGTTTTTTACAGGATTTTTTTTAAGTCTTGCTGGTAGCAGTTGAGAATGGCATGTGAGAATTCAGTGCATGAACTTACATTCACTATATGCACTTTCACAGTTAAACTTTGTTCCCATATTTCCTGTGTTACGAAGTAGTGTGAGAGTCATCCTGCAGTTGAGTCAAAGGCTGATGCTGAGCACGAGGCCAGCTGTGAAATATGGGTCCAGGCATCAAAGGCTCTAAATTTGAAGAGGTTAGCTACTTGTGCTGTAAGCTACAGACCTCAAATTTTGGAAGAATATAAATAAAGAGATTGATGTTATGACTTTCCTTAATTAATATCTATTCAGATCTCAGTCTGTGCTTTAACAAATAGTGGTTTGTGTTCACTCTTGCAACAGTCTCACAGGGGTTCTATCCCTTATACCTGGCTTAGACAAATATTAACAGGTATGTGACAGATACATGAATTTGGCTATGACATGTAGTATGCAGAGCAACCCCCTTGATAGGCAATAATCCTGTATATTTATTCAGGGTGCTGCTCTGCTATGCAAATGAGTGGAGGACAGTACTGGACGTTTGTTGTGCATCTGGTTCAAGATGAGCTCAGTAGTGTCACAGCATTGCTCTCCATCAGAAGGATCACAGATGCCACCAGTCAGTTAGGCATAGAAATGTATAGCTAAACTTATCCCTAGTCAACCTGGGGTGCTCAGCTCAGTGCAAAAACTCAACTCTTGAGATGAAAAATCTTGAATGCCAGATTCTCTTAAGCAAGCATTATCCTTGTATGTATTGCAACACACAGAAACAGGTGATACATACTATTAAGTAACAGGAGAGGGGTGAAGTCAACTTTAACAGTTGAAGCTATTTAAGTTAGTCTCTTCAAGCTTGACCTTCTCACAGCTCAAAGGAGTTAGAGGAATAATGGACCAAAAAAAGAAAAAAAGGATGATTTTTATCAAGCACCTCCGGTTTTTCCTGTTGGTCCTCTAGCCTTTCCTGATTTTACATCCTAATTTTTTTGGAAAAAACCCTCCATAATCTGTTGCCTCCTGCCTTGAAGTTTTCCATGTCCTATTCAACCATAAGTCACTTGATGTACTTTCTATGAAGATGTTTTGTAACAAATAAGAAAGTTACTTTTCAGTTAAGTGCATTTCAATGTTTAATTGAAAGGTACATATCTTGAGACATGACATTACTATCAGAATTGCACATTGCCTCTTCTCCATCTCTCATCTTTCCAAACAGGCTCACCACACCTTTCATCCAGTCACGTGTATGCTTTTCAGAGGCCAGCATAATGCAGATAGCACTAGCAGATGGAAAACCCAACTGCATCTTACTGGTGCAGTATCTCCCTGGAGTTCACAGGAAGCCTTGATTTGTCCAGTATGGAGCTTTGGTATGAAGTCTTCTGTGAGAAGTTTAACCAGTTTGATATATGCAAACGTTTCTCCCTAAGCTATTACTATAATGGGGAAGGAATGGTTCATTAATATCTAAGCCCACACTCTGTTCAGAACATCCAGATCTCTTTCCCCAGTAAGTCAGTTCACATGGCAATTAGTTAACAGCCTATTGATAACAGCTGTGCTCCACAGCAATGCAGAAGAGGTTGTTAGCAAGGTTCCCTCACTGCCTTTTTTCATCTAACAAGTAATAACACACTGTTTTTATTCACTTCAGTGTTAGCACTAGATGCATGATACACCTCACATGCTCATCTGTTGTATTTTATGAAGTTTACCATTAAAGAGATCAGTTCAAGCCATCTAGTGACTGCTCCTGCCTACAAGCCAATATGGGACACTAGCCCTGCTCCTACTGTACCTGTAGAAATGGACCTGTTCAGCATCAACTTTTACCTTCTGTACAGTCAAACTTTGGAAAACTAATGATAAATCTGGGGCAACTGACCCAGTACTTTCCTTCAGCCTTCATTAGCTGTCGTGAACTTTTTACACTCTATGAAATAATCACAGTCTCAGTAAACTCTATACCTCTTGCAAAACACTGAAGTCACTGATGCCGTGTTAGTAACTACCTTTCAAAGGCAATGAAATAAGGTTTGTTTTCTCCCAGTCTAAGAGCTGCTTGCTGTGTTGAGTGGGTATCACACAGCCTAGTTTTCATCGTGTCTGTGGCAGCAGGCTGGTGCCCAGCAGGAACACTCAGACACGTGACACAGACCAAACACCATGTCAGGTGGTCTGACAGGCATTTGCTATTGTCATCAACATGGAGCAGGATTAGTCTTTAGTTTGACTGAGACACTGCAGCACTGTGCTACTGCACACCATGTTTTTCTAGTGTCTTTGGAAAGTGAACTGGATTTTTAAAATTAAATATGTAATTCAGCACCTGCTGTTATAGTAAACCAAGGCTAGACTACAGAACCTGCCCTAGAAACTGTAAGGTGTGAAAATTCCTTGTATGGGTGTTGTATTTCAGTGAACAGTTAACAGTCTAATAAATAAGACTGAAAACTGACACTGAATAGTTGTAATTGTCTGAGAAGAACATTTGCTGAAAGGATCTTTAGTCTGGAGTGTTACATATTCTTTCCATGAGTTGAATTCTTTATTTTTAAGATCATGTTTGAGACTTCTGTTTCTCAAATACTTGTGTCTGTTGACATGGTCAAAGAATGGTTTTCTGCTCATTTTACTGTACTCCTGTAAAAAAACAGAGATAGCAGTCAGCTGAAGGGCTTTCCACAAGAGCCAAACAAAGCACCAGACTGCAATATAGCAGACAACTGCAAGACAGCTGTTACAGAAAACATTTAGCCTTTGAAATTCAATTCTACATAAGGAAGTAGTTCACAATTTCTACGGAGTAAAAAAACAGTAATATGAGTAACTGAATTACAAATTTTAGACTTTACTAAATGGTCAGTTATACCAAAAAAAAAAGGAAGACAATTTTAAACAGGTTGAGTGTTCGAAGTGCATGATTACAACAAACTCAGAGGCAACTTTCTTCTTTCTGGGATAGGAGCAGGCCAAATTTTTTCCTGTGCCTTTTTACCAGTTTTACTCCACATTTTAGTTTGGTCTGTAGAACACATTTCTGCTCCCACAGCACACCAGAGGATCAGTTCTTTATCCAGTGTGCATATATTAGGTTGCCACTCCTTTAGATACTGCACTGGCTCAAGCAAGAACCCAAGTATAGACTAGTCTCTCTGACAGGCCTACTACCTTTACGTTACATGCTTCAAGAGGTTACCTGTATGGAATAAAAAACTTTGAGGTAGTTAACAGCTAACTGCTTCTACATTATCAAAAGTTGATACTACAAAGAGTTACCTATTAAGAGCTGGTCTCTGGAATTGTAGGAAGGTGAGTTATTCTGTAGTAGCTGTGTTTAAGCTGTCGTGCTGTACGTCCAGACACAATCCATTTTAATTTCTGGACATTTGGTTTGGAACATTTACTTGAGGAGTACTCTGTAAGGCACTTTAACACCAGTTCCTTCCAAAAGGTCAAATCTCTGTTGTTTATCTAAATAACAAAAAAGAATATCTAAGTTAATAACTCATTAAATCTTTATTTCATATATATACTTTCAGCTTCTTCACATGAGATAGAAAGTTAAAGATCCAAAGCCAAATGGGAAAAAAACCCACAACAAAACCACAAAAGAAACCAGTATGCCAATGGACTCCTCCCTTCCCCACTGTGTAAGCCCTTGCATGCATTTTTCTTCCTGCCTCCCCTTAAACTTTGTCTATACATACCTTGGAATGCAATTGCAGAAATTCCAATGCCTCTGTCAATTCCAGTAGTTTTTGTTCTTCTATTTCTAGTGCCATAATGGAGAGTGCCAAGACAGAAGGCTGGAGACAAAAAAAAAACCCTTTTTAAGCACTGCTTAAGCACTGAAGTTTTGATAGTCTCATTGTCTTTTAGATTTCAAGACATTTACCTTTGCTTTAGAAAACATGAGTCTGCCGTGACATGCCTTAAGCTGGGTCTCAAGTCTCTCAAAATTAAGGTGTTTTCTCCTATAATAAAAACAGATGAAGCAACATAGAAGAATGCTAACTCAATCAAGGCAGCACTGCCCTGGGAACTCAGAGAAGCAGCAAGAACATCTGTTATCTAAACAAAGGCCTCACTTGTCCCAGAAGTTCTAGGGTTACACTCAAACAGGTGTCCGGTTTTAGCAATCCTAATGCCAAAAATAAGTCTTGTGTTACATTAGAGAGAGTTGCTTTATGAAATACAAGTTCCCTGTTGGTAAGCCTAAGTTCACTATCAAGAGGAATCTCTTTCTAAGCTAGATTTTGAAATCTTTGCAATGAGGCAGTATTTCATGTGGCATAAGCAGAGATATATTATTCTACCATTATTGAGCAAGTTTGGGTTTTGGTTCAGAGCACAATACTCTTTAGATGATTTTATGCAAACAACATTTCAAATAAAATAATATTAATACACAGATAGTCACTCTTAGGATGTTTACCAGTAAGGGGGAAAATTTGTTGGTTAAGTATAGAAAGGCAAATTAACTGTAGTAATTTCCCTGCTTACTTCTCTACATAGGCTTCCTAATCACATGCACTCATGGCAAATTAATTATTAAGACATCTTACCTTTCTGAGCTTAAATTCTCATGAATGAGTGAATAATATAGTTGCAGAAATTGGAAGGCTGTTGTAGCTTTGACTTTCCAAGAGAGCTTCTCCAATACGATTTTCTCCATTCGCATCATATCAGAAACAGTGAACCTATACTGGCTGATTCGAATTAAATCAGTGGCTAAGGGAACGTTTCTCTCTTCCTCTGATGCCTTCACAGCCAAGTAGAAGCAACTGAGTCCAACACAGCCCAAGTGTTTAGGCTGTACCTAAAGAAAGATAAATTGTTGTTACTTTCAAAGAGGAAGACCTTTCATCAGCCGTTTCAGCATCTAAGTACAATGTATGCTCTGGTGTATTTTAGGACAAAATTATGAGGGGTGAGGAGGGCATTCTGTTTCTTGAAGAGAAATCAATCTTTCATGTACTTACATTCTTATTTTAACTAAATTGTGACACCCTTACACAGCCCAAGTTCTGTCTTGTTCATCTAAAAAGCAAAATTGCTGAAAAGTGTATTTTGATTGAGGTTCTATAATAGTCTAATCAGAAGCTTTTCGGACTTGAAAATATTGTCCATATTGGCTTATACACACATATATACACAAACAGACTTATTTTATTCCATAGGCATTACAGTCACCATTTTTACTGCTTATTTAGATTCACAGGTCTTTCAAACCATTATTTTCCTCTCCACTCCATCTGTCTTCCTCAAGTTTTGTTTTAACACACAAGGAAAACAAACTTTTGTTCTTGACCAAGTAGTATAGTGGTATTTCTGTTTTGTTAGATTAACAACCACACAGGTCAGCATGACACATACACATGGTAGAATGAAGTGCTAACTAAATGCTTTATCAGATTGGAGTGCTGAACAGCACTGAGCCTCGTGATATACACAAGGCTTACAGGTGGGTTTAAACAGCACTATAATAAACAGTTTAAGATGCCCTTGTATACATTCAACAGGCAAGCCAATCTATCTTGGTCTAAATCATTAATATAGA
This sequence comes from Gallinula chloropus, assembly GCF_964237585.1. Taxonomy (NCBI): domain Eukaryota; kingdom Metazoa; phylum Chordata; class Aves; order Gruiformes; family Rallidae; genus Gallinula; species Gallinula chloropus. Next base: position 3,924,298 of record NC_140095.1, on the reverse strand, counting down.
CTGCATTTCCAAATCTATGGGTATCCTCAAGTTTAAACTGATGCCCTCTTCTTTCTTTTCTCCAGAGGAAACAGCCTTCTTAGCAACACTAAAATCTGAACAGGGAAAGCCACTTTTTAGCTCCTACACAATCAGAATCTGAACCAAACACGTTGTAACGAAGGGAACAAGGCTGCAGTGAGCAGAAGCTAATAACTGTGCTTTAAAACAAACTTACCTTCATTTTTGCCAAGAATCTATCTAACAAATTCACAGCTAAGGAAAACGTCTCTGTGTGGAAACCGAAGAACTGAGTCAAGCTGAGGAGATCTTTCACTTCGAAGTCTCGCAGCCGTGCGGTCATTCGGAGGCCGTTGTCATGAGCAGATTCGATCAGTCTCAGGCCAGAGGCCTTTGGCTGGCATCTCAACTCCTGTTCTAACAGGGCTGTGAGCTGATACAGCAATTCCTGAGCTTCAGTAGTTACAAGCGTTTCAATCATCTGTACGGACAAACAAACGTAAGCGTATCAAACGCCTGAAAGGCAGAAAAACTTACACCGTCTCTGCAGCCAGGCTAGAGACTCGCTTTTCCCTGCAGGCATTTGTCCCGCCCGCTGCTCGCCCGGTCCTTCTGCAGGTACCGACCCGTGCGGAGCGCGCCGAGCCAGGCGCCGGCTCGGGCACGTACCGGCGGCCCCCGCGCCCGGCCCGCGGCGCCTCTTCCCCCGCACCGGGCGAGCCAGGCCTGGCCAGGCCGGCCGGGACACTCGAGGGGTACAGCCAGCCTTCGACCCACCGTAGCGACAGCCGTCATCACCCGCCCACCTCAGGCGCCCGATGACGAGGCTGCTGCACCAGCGCCAGGCCACGGGGCCTCACTGCCGGACCCCAGGGAACCCCACGCACGGGCGCACGCAGCTGCACCCCCGGGCCCCGCAGGGAGCTTTCCCCCCCCGCCCCGGGCAGGGCCCTGCCGCCCTCCCGCTCCCCCAGGCCCAGCTACAGCAGCGGGGCACGGCGGGGTTGTGCACGGCGCAGGCGCCGCCTCCCCGGGACATGCCCGGGCCTGCCCTTCGCTGCCTCCGGGGCTCCGTCGGCAGACAAGCGGCCTGCCAGCTCCGTCGGCGGGACAAAGGGGCTACGTCCGCCCCGCCGACAGCCCAGGCAGGGCGCGGAGGAGCCCCAGTTCCCGCCGGTAGGGCCCGGCCCCGCAGCCTTACCTTGTCCCCGTTGCCCCACTCCCTTCTCTCGCGAGGAGAACCTCGAGCCGGCGCGACCCGCAACGACAACTACAGCAGCGCCGCGGGACCCCTCTCACACACCACCCGGCTCCACAGGCACCCGCGAGCACCCAGAGGACGCCATACGACCGACCCTTCACACGCAGCCGCCCGTCGCGCCCCGCACCTCTCCCGGGCTCGCTCCGCCCAGCACGGGGCGTGGCCGTGGCGCTGATAGACTTCTGGGCCGGCTAACGCCGGGGCGTGGCTGGCGGGGGCCGGTGTCGGTTGACAGGCAGCGCTTGCGCGCGGGCGGCCTCTTGTGGCGCTTCTGTGCGGAGCCCCTCGCCGCGTCCCCGCGCCGCTGGGTGGTGCCGGCGCTGGGCGCTGCTCGTTCCCCGGCCGGCTGCAGCGCACGAGGCAGCGCGTCCTCGCGGGCTTCCCGCCCTCGCTGAGCGCGAGGGCCGCAGCGCCTTTCCCTGTGGCACCGGCCGCGGCGAGGCCCGGCCCCGCCGCCCCCGCCTCAGGCGGCTGCCCCTCGGAAAGCTGAGAGCCTGCTGGCCGGGCACCGTAGCCTTTCGATAAATGCTGTTTACGGCTCCTTGCTGAAGTCTTTAAATGCTTCTTTAAATGGTTTTTGTGGTTCTGTGCTGAGTGTTCAGCTTAGGGGAGGTGAAACAGAGCTGTGGTGGGCTGAGGGCGGGTGTGAGGGCCCTGTGTGACTGCTCCTGGGTCCTCCAAGGCTGAAATGCTTTAGGTATGACTTACTAAGTTGGTTTGTTTTTATTCTTAGTGCTTTCTAGTTCCTCTGAAGCATTTTTATGTGTTTGTGGAAGGTCAGAACAAACAGTGGGGCGTAACCAGTCTCTTGATTGAAGCAGCCTGGGCTGTCAAGCTTGGTGTGGGATTCAGGTGCCATCTACAAACACGCTGCCTGTCCGCCTCACTGCTGCTGGCGGTTGGGTTGGGGTGAGGGGAACAAGAAGTGTTTTTTCTGTGCAGAGAACTGACAGGGTTGCTCAAGATTACGTCTGGGTGAACTTGGTGGTGGGGAAAGTACATGGTAGGTTGTTGTAGACGTAGTGTCAGTGGTGTACAAACCTTTCTCTGTTCCAGGTAAGTAGTTATGTTACAAGGCCTGTGAAAGTTATGATGGTGTTGAGAAACACTTAAAACAGAGTGTTAGATTCTTCCAGGAGCAGGAAATACTCCACTCATGAACTGACTCTAGACAAGTAAAAGGAGTTGCATACTATAGAGAGCTTCTACTCAGGGTGTGTTCCAGGCCCCAGGGTTTTTGACTTATTTAATAAAACTTCTGTTGCCTATTGTGTTGAAAGTGAATATTACCTTTTTATAAAGTCTGCGAGGTGGCTGAAGGAGGTGATATGCAGACATGTAATGTATGCTACATCTTTCAATTGGGTTAAAGGTGCTTAAGTACTTGCTTTCCTAGAACTTTTGGGGTGTTATTGGTACTTCCATCTAAAGCTTGGAAGCTGGTTTGGCTTTTTTGGGGGGTAATTACTATTAAGGAGTGAACTGACACTTTTTTGTAGCACAGGGATTTTAGTTGTATTTGTTCTCCTGGCTCCTCAAGGAAAATATATATTGATATGTGACAAATAAATGAGGTGATGTACACCCCTAAACTATTTTTATTGTAAAATAATAGATGCTGAATATACATGTACTTGCAGATGGAAGGAAGCTCTCTGAATCTCAAATCCAGGTGGGCTTCATGGTTTTGGGAAATTTTCTCATGAAGTCCAGGATTTCAGTACAGCCTATAACTGTCCTGAGAAGAATGCTTTTTTTTTAAAAAATTAAGTTTATCAGGTTGTCTGTTGCTCTTCCTGAAAGGAAAGTTGAATTAATTGCTCAGCCTTTACGCAACATTCCTGGCATCAATTCTTGTTAGCTCTACTCATAGTCTACAACTGAACACAAAGTCAAGCCATCCTATGTTTTCTGAGACAGCATTTTTCTTCTTATGAATGTATCAGTTTTGTGTTGGCTGTGAACATCACTTCTAAAATGCTTGAAGTCTGTCCTAAAAACGGAGGGAGAATGAATTGCACTTTAAGCGCTGGCAAATTGCAAGCAGCCAACACTTGTTCCAGACAGTATTTCACCCTCCCCTATAGCACAGTGTTTTCTTTCTAGCAGTCATAAAATTAGAGCTTGTCAAATCTGCCAGGAGCAAGAGGACAAGATGAGTTTGAAGCCCTTTGTGGGAAAATTAGCATGATATTTGTGAGACCAAAAAGGGGGGGGAGCGGCATGTAACTAATCACATGAAATGGTTTAGCTGACAGAAGTGACAGACAATACTGCTATTGTTCAGAAGAAGTTGCTTTTGTTAGCAACAATCTATGACCTGGTGTCCATAAATTCTAGTACCATCTACCTGAAATGAAGACTGTAATGGATTTTCTTTGAGTTTCAGTCTTTGCGTTATAGCTGTGAGAAACTGCAGTTGGTTTTATTATCTTTCTATGTAGTGGAGTAATGCTGTGGAATGGCTTTCACCTTAAAGCAGACTGTGTGGAAAATAAAGACTGATTATTTGTTTCATCATCTGTGTGCATTTTTACTCTTTAGAAACAGGGACTAAATACTGGCAAGAGCATTATGTGTGTGTTTGTCAAGATTACCAAAGCAAGTTAGTCTCTTTTTCTCTAAAGAAGTTGATCAAAACTTGATATTAGGTGCAGTTTGCACATCCTGACCTCTTCTGCATTAATAGCTGCCATAACTAGTTATTCTTTGGTTGACTGTCATACAAGGGGAGGAAAATAAGGGAGCAGCTTTGCTAGGAGGCCTCTGCAGCTGTGTTCCTTGATTTGAAGGAGTGTGAGTGTAAAGTGGAGAGACTTTCATGTGTGAATGATGTTATCTTATTTACTCAATATATGCATCCAAAGCTGTGTTTCGTTGTACTTTATTCCAGTGTATTTCTTGTTGATTTACTGTGGGGTTTATTGTTTTCCCTGTGACCTGACTTTGGAAACTAATCAAAGTCAATTTTATTAGAAGAATCTTTGTACTTCAGAGGGCTGTAATGAATTCTGAGGCAAGACAAGGAAGAAGTGTGTTAGAGATGTAGAGATTTTTGAAGACAAATGCTTTATGTTGTAAGAGGCTCAGATTTCGAGGAAGTTCAGAGGAAGTCTGGGAGGGAACTTGAGGGAACCCCGGAGTGTGCAAGTAAAATAGTGACCAAAGAGTATGTATGTCTATCCCCTCTAAAGCACCATTGACTTGCATGGAGTGTAACTGTTACATTTCCACTTGCTGTCTAACGTTGTTCCCCACACCTTTGCTAACTGTTGGTACAATGAAGACCTGTAAAAATAACTGGTTTGACTCTCAGTATAAAAGACCCGTTTACTATGTTTATTAGACAAGAAGTTGTTATTTGTTCAAAAATCAGTGTGGAAGTGTCAGTCCCAAATCTCATGCCACAGCCCTTCTGAGAGAATGAATTGGCTTTCTGTGCTACAAACTCTTAACTACAAATCAGTCTGTTGCTACTCTGTGAGATTCCTGTGTAATTGCCTATGAATACAAACTCAAGGGCTTAAAGTATTCACAGATGCAGAACATCAGAAATAAAGATTATAGTAAATCGCATCTCATGAATATGCATATTTCTGTTGCCAGTAAATAATCTCAGTTATCTAAATTAAAATGCAAAATTATATATTGCAAAGGAAGCATTCTCTTTTTTTAAGAGTTGGAAAACATTTGTGGTAGTCTTCCTGTCATTACTATGCACATAATAATCATGTGAAGCAAATGATACTTCTTTTTATGCTGCTTGTTTTAAATAGCTTTTATTTCTTAAATTGCTGTTAAAAATAGACTGGAAGTCTAAATAGCAAAAGGCCATGGAGCTTATTGAAAGCCGCTGACAGCAGCCAAAGCCACTGGCCTAGTTTGTGTTCTTGCAGGAAAGGTTCTGGACTGAAGTGCCAGTAAGGAAAACCAATGCGTGTAAACGTAAGGTACAGGCTGTGATTTAAAAACTTCCCTAGGACTTACACACTTAGTGACTGGAACTCCAAAACACCCTCATTGATGTATGTTGCAGGCATCCCTAGTGCAGAGTTGAGGCTGCAGTTAGCCACTTGGGCAGCATCTGTGGCTTGCTCGAAGGTGCCAGACTTTGTGCTGAAGTGGCTGAAGCGAGTGCACATACTCCATCTGCTCCGCAGTCTGCTCCATGTGGGCAGAAGAGTCTTTGAGCGGGTGGCAACGAATGGTGGGGGCAACAGGAACTTCTGAAATATTGCAGCTGTTCCCTGGCAGCTCTGGCAGATTTGAGAGAGATGGTTGAGACTGGATAGCCAAAGGTGTTACATCCTATTTTCTGGGTATCTGTTCTACTACTTGGGTGGCTGTCACTCCTGAGGCAAGAACATCTAGTTCTCTTTTTTGAATTGATCTAGTGGCTGAAGACACATTGGTAGCAGTGTGTGTGACTGTGCGAAGCGAAGGAGTGTGATGGTGCTGATGCTGCTGCAGAAACGGGTGACAATCCTGCAGTAGAAGCAGGAGGGACATTTTCACCTCTTTTCTCTTCAATTGATGTCTGTATGTCTCTTGCAAGTCTGCAAATGTCTGTTTAATCCCTACTGCCAGAATCAGACAGCACCAGTAGGTTTTACTTACCTGGACTAGGCTCACCTGGGACTCCAGCCTCACTCAAGCTTAGAACCACAGTCTAGGAAGGACTATGGTCAGCCCTCTTCCCTGTTTGTCCAAACTTGCTGAATGAACTTCCCTGATTGACTTTGGACTTGCATTGTCACCTCTTATTTGTCTGGTTACTATGTGGCTGTGAGCACAGCCTGTGGCTGTCACCAGATTGGTTCTCAAAACTTTTGTCTGATTCTATAGAAAATCCTGTGTCCTTTCTGTTTTGACTAGAAATGCCTTGTATTAAAAGGAGCAGTCATACATGTGTCTTGCTGTAAATAGTATCATTAGAAACCTAAGAGCTTTAATCTAAAGCAGGCTTGCTTGGGAAAGTCTTGGTACTCTTCAGCACATAGTTTTCTCATTATCATTTTACTCCATTTGTATTAAGTAACATTCGCAATTCCCTCTACTGCTTCTATAAGAATTGTGTAGTGCTGCTTTTTCTGTGACCTGTTCCAGACAAAATGAAGAGCGTATGGTTACGAACCACAGGACAGATCCTGTAGTTCAGCTCTTAGGAGACTGTAAACCAGTTACCAACTAGAAGAATGTCTGCTGTAGCAGAAACACAATTATTTTGTGATGGGTTACAAACATATATTGACGTGCCTGAACAATGTCAGGAAGCACTGCAACATGGTTGTCTTAATTTGAGAAATGTGTGTATGCAATCTGAGTCCTTGAGAGTGGGATATGGTATTTAGTCCCCCTGTGGAAAGAGACCTGTGTATCTAATGGCACTACCTTTTCAAGACAACTACTGGAGTTAATGCTGGCTTTCCTCACTGCGCTGTATGATATCTTCTGACTGCTGCATCAGAATGCAGATCAAGTTGCTTGAAAGATTTTTTTTTTTCTGGGATTTCAGTAAACAAAATATTAACTGTGAGAGCCAAATTTTCTTTCCTGTCTCTTGACATTGAATTCACCTTTGTTTTATATACAATTCAGATAAACACAAAGAAGGAGAATCAGGTTATTACAGTTGTCAGTAGTTATGTTGCACTTCTTACTGCAATATTTGTCTTGAGTGAGTTCATTAAGGTAACTGTGAAGAGGTGCACATGAGAGAGGAAGGGAAAGAAAAGGCAAGTGCTGAAGCTTCAGAAGCAAATATGAAGCCCTGCAAGAGATTTTCTTTGCTGCTGTGTATTTACTGAAGCTCATTACATCAAATGCATCGGAACCGAGAGTAAAGATCTGCTGGATCGATTTGAGTACAAGTGCTTGTGCATACAGCCTGACAGGAGACAAGTCTCTAAGCCGTTTGGACCTGCTTTAGGGAAAGTCTGTTGATAATATTAAGTCCAGCACAAGCACAGACCTGTGGGTTTCTAATTTCAAAGGCCTCGCTTAAGCTCTCAGAAATCTAAGTTCTCATACATGTTCATGCATCTAACTCCCACTATCCTTAATGTGAAGGATTTGGATGTGTCAACTTCATTGGAGAAGAAAGATCATGAAGATCAGAGGGACCATCAGTCCTGACAATACATTGAGTGATTTGACTGAAACTTTGATGACATTATTTCAAAAGCTTCTTGTGACTTTGTCTGTTTGGCCTTTACAGTTATTCTTTGTTCGAAAGCTGAAGAATGCAATGGAAAGCAAATGTGCTCTGTACTTCCTTGCTGTTAATAAATGGGGAGAAAAACACTTTGACTGAATATGGAGATTGTAGAGCTTCCTGTAAATACCAAAGCTGGAATGGATCTATAAATTGTAAATAACTCTGTTCTTACGATTATATTAGTCAAATGCCTGTTCTGTAGTTCTCCCCTTATTTGCTTAAATGAAATTTAACAGGTAATAACACACTTACTTTTTCAAAATAAGAAACTTACCACTGCATACTTTTCTGAAACTGCTGAGCTAAGTGGGCTATTGCAGGTTCCTCCACCTTGACTGCAGTGATAACACACAACCCTGGTTTGGATAGACATAATAGCAGACCATAACCTTTTTTACTAGTGTGTTTGATTTGTATGCTTGCTTATGTTGTTGTGATATGAGTTGTTTGCAAGGCAGTGCTTGTAAAACAAATCTCCCCTTACTCCAAAAGGTATACAAGTTGAAAGTAGTATGGGAAAATTCTTTGCTGTTTCCTACCCCTTTCCCCCAGCCCTCTGTTAAAACAGTCAACAACTAAGGACATAGCAGCAGTCCTGTATTGTCTTCTCTACCTTTAAGTTTCAGCTACGTATTTCCTCTTGATTTGATAAGATTCAGGACTCCTTTTCTAGGAGGAGTAACATCAGCTGGATTCAGAGCAGAGAGTAATTTCCTAAATAGACAGGGAAAGCTGAGACTAAAGACTTCTGGTTACTGGTAAACCTGCAAAAGGAGTGTGTGTGTTTTTTTTTTTTTTTTTAATCACCCCATAAGAAGCAGTCTGGGGGACAGTGTTAGTTTGCTTCAGAGAGATCTTTTAAAAACACTTCCATCATAAGATGGTACAAAGCCATGTTTCATTTTTACTTTTCTCTGCTTGCAGATGAAATATTTGCAGTGGTTGTGTGGGCACTGTACAGTTGCTCTTTACTACTTAACTGAGAGTGAGTAGATTGTTCCACGATACCCTGGGCCACAGTTTGTGAATGCTGTTACCTGCATCTTGACAACATGGGAATAGGTAGGTGGTTGTTTTGGTGAAATAGGAAATTTAAAGAATGCTGTGAAAAATAATAGGAAGTAAAACAATTGAATTCAGAAGCTTTTGACAAAAATACCTACTTCTCAATGAATCTCAAATGAATGCAAATTGAAAAGCCAATTGTGAGCTCAAGGGATTAAAAAATCGTCAACAATAGTTTGCTGAAAGCGGTACCTGGAATCTGTTGTTCTGTGCTTGGCTGACAGTCCTGGAGAGATGGACTGAACAGGTATTTTTGGTATAAATGATAGGTCACAGAGGGATCATATGGCACTTGGAAATAAGCGGAAATATGCAGAAAAGATTGGTGGGAGGGAAAAAAGTAACTGTCTGAAAACGTGTTCCCTGCTGTGCCCTTCAAAAGCAAGGTAACACCCTCGCAGCACTCTGCTTGTATGGGTCTTGTGTCACAAAGACTAGGTGCTCTCAGAAGCTCTGCAATTCAATGCATCGAGCTGTGTGGTTAGGTTTCCTGTCATCCACTCGGCTTCTCAGTTCTTAGCTGATCTTCCTATCCCCAGTGTCTGATTGCATGGCCAATTTTAAAAGATAATTAGTGCCTTGATGTCACTAGAGTAATACTTGCTGTTTAAGTGTTTTGCTCTGACTTTAGTGCCATCCAATCTCAAGACCAATTGACTTGATGTATTTGCAAATAAATGAACTCTGCAGTGAAGTTATTGCAAGCTTTTGTTTCGTGGTTCTAATGTAAATTCCTTTTTAAGTTTAAAATGATGGGACTGAGGGTGTGTTTCCGCACTGATGTGTTGGCTATTGTTCCTAGTTGCCTATGAATGTCTTCTCTTGGCCTGGCTTTAGCACTGGTATGGCAAGCTAGAGTGGAGACCAGATTAATTTGAAACCTGGGGTTTTTTCGAAGTCACTGGATTCAAGTGACAGTAGAACATTATCTTTTAAGGGCTGAATCCTGTCAGTGTCTTAACTTGATGGGAAGGAAGAAGCCTCGTAGGCCAGGCCGATACCTGTATCTTTGTGAAGACTGTCCTCTAATAAATCTTGGTTCTGTTTTATCAGAAGTGGAGCTCTGTCACACACTGCAAAGCGTCCCATAAATAATTTGAGTATACAGAAGGTTGCTTCATATCAGACTGGAGTTACTCTCACAATGCCCCAGTGAAATGTGATACATCTTTTTCCAAAAATAGTTTGATTCCCTTTCTCTGTGTTGAATTTTCGAGATAAGAGGGTCAGCTAATTTTAATTGCTAATGTACTTTACCAGGTGAATAAGTCAAATAGTTGAGGTAGTAGTTTAAATAAGTCAGGAGTTAGATATATTTTTCTAAACCATAGGTAGACTGCAGCAGCTTGCAAGTCAGTCAGCATCCATGCTACTGTGGCTAGTACAGCTCAGAACATGAAGTGCCAGGATATCTTGCTTCATGTGCATAGCTACATCCTTCTTTTCAAAAGCTGTTTTGGGAGAAAAATGGACTGATTTTCACAAAGGCAGAGCTGTGATTAAAGGACAGTCTGCTTCCCCGATGGACGGTCTTGGTTTAGTAGAGATCTTCAGATAACCTAATGAAGGGAATTTTGTTCTTGCAGTGGGAAACCATAGCAACCTGCCACTTCAGAATGCATGGTATATAATCTGTCTGTCCTTCAGATAGTATTTTGCAGTCCAGAAATAGTCATAGTTTCCTAATGTGTGAATGTAAAATGTCAGACAGATGTAGCTGGAGTGACAGTGTTATCTCTGAGGTAAACATGAGCCCTGTTGCACTTGTCTGGTGCTGCACATTTGGAAAGCAGGTTACAGAAGAGGGCAAAGGGAGCGTATTTCTTTTTTTTTTAAACTCAATAAATTGACACACAGGTGCTCTGAAAATTGGTAATTGAAAGAGCTTGGTGCAGTCCAGTCCCCTTAGTGCCCATGTTACCCTGCCCTCCAACCCACGCAGGTCCTTACTTATTTTTAGCACAGTTTACTTAAATGGCAGTATTTGGAGTTCAAAGATTTTTAGTCACTGGTCGCTTTGATATCACTTAGTTGGGGCTTAAATAACTGTAGATGTGCTTGGTAATTACCTGTTGGGGTAAGTGCCCTGCAGCTTCCTTGCAGCTGGCCAGAGCTGGACGGGAACACAGAAAGCACTCGGACTAAATAAATACAATGAGGAATCTCACTGACTTCTCTTTGTTTCTCTTTTCCCCTTAAAAGGTTTGAAACAAAGATGAGTAAAGTATTTTCTGTGGAAATCAGCATTGATTACTGAACTGTTAAAATTTAGGTTGTCATTCTTAGGCTCTGCTGCCAGTTTTAGTGGCCGGGCTGCCAGTTTGGAAAGGGATGGTTTATTCAGCTTTCTTGTGAGGAGAACTAAGTGAGCAGTGCATTGAAGGAATAAATGGCCAATATTTAATGATATTACTAGGGAGTGATTTAGGCTAAGCACCCTGTATTTCCTTTAAAATACTATGACTTCAGCTTGTTTAGGAGTGTTTAGATGCCAACTTTAATAGCACTGAATATTCTTCATGAATGTACATTCTGTGGAGGAGACCCATTTGAAGTGTTTTGCTCTACATGAAATGTTAATAGTCAAAGCACATTGTTTGAAATGCAAAATTATTTTGGTAGGGCTGTGGTCTACTTTGACTTAAGAGGGCAGCAGAGCAATATTTGATCAGTGATTCTTTTGTTGATAACTACTGTTTCTGTGTCACGGTGGGGCAAGGCCCACTACAGACTTTCTCTCCTTTAAACTGAGCCTGTTCCTGATTTTTGACACATCAATTTATTTAAAACTGTGGTTAGCCAAGTTTCTCTTGTTACTTAGGCCTCCATTTCTCTGTTTTCTGTCACCTTTGAAAAATCATTTCTGTTCAATAAAGGTTTTTATCCCCCTGGCCAGTTTATTTTTCATTCACCCTTGAGTAACTATGCCTATATGAGCAACAATGGAGCATATTTAGCACTAATTTTTGTTCTAATACCTCTTTCTATATTATCTAAAGCCACTTGTTTTCAGCTTTAGGAATGTTTTTGATTGCATATCTGCTAATTGCATTTATACACCCAAAATTCCCACACTGTGATCACTAGTGTCTGTGGGTTTCTTATGTTTTGGTGCACTGGCAGGTTTTCCCGACCTGTCATAGTCATAGATTATATAGAAATCATGTTGGGAGAGAACACTTCTAGTTGAAAGAAAATATAAATAACAGTACCTATGCTCAGATCTGTATTATCAGAACACATAATAAAAATAATTGCTTGGACTATAGCCTTTTAAGAGCAATGTCAGATTCTGGCTTCTCCCGAATGAGGGCAGTAGTGGCCCATGATTTATATAGTCCTTATTCTTGTTTAATGTAACACTCATTAAAGACTGTGAGCTTCGGTATATTTATATTAGGTGTTTCAGTGAACGTGTTGTGGAATTACTTTTATAAATTCAGAGTTGAGAAACACCAGAAAATACTGTGAAGGGAGATATTTTTATAAAGAGGACTTTCAACTTAACCTCCTACTAGAATGATTTTTTGAGTTCTGAAGAAAAGCAAGACAACTTGCTGAAGGGAAGAAAATGCTGTCGCTTGACAAGTCAAGTTGGCAAATCTGCATTTAATTTTTCCAGGTTTTCAGGAGATGGTCAAACTTAATCTTTCGGAAAAGACTCTTTTCTGTACACAATGTATAATTTTGCAGTTTAGTTCAATACCCACAGAGTCTGTTTATCTGTCCTTAAATCATATACTTCTGTTACACCCTCAAGTGGTTGCTTTGCCCCAGTGGCTATGGAAGTATTAGATAAATAATTACCACTTCCTCTGCCTTAACATGAGACTTTTAATATAGTTTTAATTCACTTGCAGATTTAAGTAACATTAGATTTACAAGAGAACAATATATGTTGGTGTGGGGGTCTTCATGAGTGTTGTCTTCTGAAGCACAACTTCACCAATTGAGGACATTTTGCTGTGGTACCTGATGACATGAGTTTTGGGGCAGTTAGTGTAGTAGTGAAGATGAGATGATTCCTGGGTTGGTATCTTGCTGAGGTGGCATGAGGCTTGTCTTGGTGGATAGAATAATCAGATGATGTAGTTGGGTATTACGATTTTTAAGAAACTGCTGGTATGAGGTCGACTTACTCTTGTTTGTTCTCTGTGTCTGCTCAGCTTTACATAAGGTTGTGTGCTTGTGCTCTGCTGAGTCTGGAAACTGCAGTTGCAACCCAATAATCATGCTGAACAGTGAATCAGGTCCTTCAGAAGGAAACGCCATAGACCTGTTAAATGAGGTGGAAAGAGAAACTCCATGCACGCACAACTGCTGCTGACTTGTCGATGGAGGGGTTGCGTTTAGATGTCTGCTGACACCAGTGGGGATCACGAGAGCTTCTTGAAGGCTTCACAAAAGCCATGTGGAGCATGCACAGTCTGCCACGTCTGTGCTGCAGACAGGAAGGACTGGCTTGTTCCTTTGAGGTCGGTGTACTTGTATGTGGGCAGAGCAGTCTGTGACAGGATTATGGGTATCTTTTCTTAGAAGGTAGACAGGAACAATACCCCTCCCCTGATTTACTGAGCTTAGTGGATGACTGGGGAAGCCAGTGCTTCTTTAAGCGAACCAGCTGTAGATTGTCAAACTGGCTGAAATAGAACTTGAATTGATTGGATAAATATTTATCCACTCTGGACTACATATTTGTTACATTGTGGCTTTCAGGTTAAAGCTGTGAAATACAGTTTATCTTTGCTTGGGAAGCCTTTCCTGCTAGGCATTTACAGCAAGCTAGCGACTGCTCTGAATCTAGCAGAAGTGTAAGTCCAAGGAACTGTAACAGACATGGAAAAACCAGGAAAGCTAAACTCACATGCTTGAGTTGCTTTTGTTTCAGTTTGTGAGAGGAAGCAGTCAGATTTGGCTAGATCTTGCTTGTGTATTACCAGGATTAGGGTAATGTTTTTCTTGCAAACCTTCTATATATTTCCCATTAGGTTTATGGAGATCTAATGGCCAGTAAGCCTTATACCATGTTCCATGTGTGGTAGAGATTTGTGGGAGGGAAGCCTGTGTTTTGAAGCTTTGACAGGTTATCTGTGTGCTGTGGACTCAGAAACAAGGGGCAATAGTCTTTCTTGTTGTTTTGGTTGCTCTTCATTATCTCTGGAAGGCATAATTTGCAAATTAAAAGGCTGTTTATCAAAAGTCTGCTCTAAATAGAGTTTTCCATAAGGTTAAATTTCCATGATGTTATATATCTCACCAAAATTACTATTGCTTCTGTCAGTTTCTTCTGTGTCACTTCTCCTTTTTCGATTTGTTCCTTGCTTCCTGTAAATGAGCTTATACATTATGCATCTAGAAACTATTTTCTTGGTGTTCCTATTCAGAATAACCTAAAATATATGGCAATCAATGCTACTCAAGAAAGCTGTCATACTTGTGCTCCCAGACATCTTGGAAGGTTAAAACCCTGCAGCTGGCTCAAAGGTGATACAGCATTCACTGTAATGGATTGCACAGAAAATCAATAGGAAAGAACTATTGTTTGAAAATGTTATTTCAAGCTAATGTCAGATTAAAAAATATATATCAATAAAGGCTCTTGTATTGGCTGTTCACATGAGAACATATGCTTTATTCAGTTACTACTCTCTGCAGCCAGTTTCATTTTTCTTTGAGTAATGAGCATCTTTAGACTTCTGCTTCTCTAGCCTCTGCTTTTCTTGCATCTGATTTAATTTAATTGTAAAATGGAACGTTTTTCAGACTGACAGAAGGAGACCTGAAGATGCTGTCCTCATTATTCATTGCCATGAGATAAAGGCCTGCAGCATGTTGGAAGGAGTTTTTGCTTTTCCCTTCTATGCTTACCCACTGAGACACCAAATTGCCATTGAGGAAAAAAATAATTTATGGAAGAGGTGAATTACCAATAACTGCTTTAATTGTTGAGTTTTTAGCTCAATAGATAAACAGTTCAAATGTGTTTCCGCTTGTCTTGGAGAAGAAAGAATTGATTTTTGTTAGGAAGGATATAAAACCTTCTAACAGAAGGAGAGGCAAGATGAATAGCCACTTCCGTAAGCTTGGTAACAGCCAGTGTCTCAAAACTTATTGAAGAAAGGGATAACAGAAATAATCAGAGGGTTTTCAATGAATGTAATCCACAAACAACCTAATCTGTAATTCCTTGGGTCCTGTGGAGCTACCTGTTTCCCTGTTTCTGGGACAACTAAGTAGCCAAGGTGGTGTACCTGTCAGCCACCTGTACCTGTCCTGGTCCAAGATGATTTTTCACTCTCTTGCCTGTACTTATGACTTCCAATCTGCATGATTCCCGCTACTGGGAATGCAACTGGGACCTTTGCTTTGCCAAAGACTTTGAGCTCGTTGTTTTCGCTGCCTTCCACCCACACCTTTACTCAAGCCAGCGTCACTGCTTGTCTGCTCAGCAGCAGCAGCAGCGTGTCAGCGCGCGGAAGGCACATGGCTTGTAACTAGGCAAATTTGGCACAGATCATGGAGAGCTTGCTGAAGCGAAACTGGTTTGGACATTTGTATTCAACTCTTCCCTCTGCTTGGGAAGCTCTAAACATCTCAGGATCCAGCCAGGAACTCTGATAATTATGTCTACAATCCCATTTTTCTGTTAGTACCTGTAGCCATCACTGTACCAGGCACTGACTAGATGTAACGCAAGACTTTCCATCTTGAATAGGTGGTAATCAGTTAAAACTTAATTATGGGTGAAGTAAAATGGCATCTGATTTTGTGAATCCCGAAATCTGTGTTCAGTATGTTTCATCACAAACAGGCTTTGTTTGGTTTTTTGAACCAGTGTTTCCACTTAACAATCCTCCTACCTGTATTCAAGTTTATACAATTTCATAATTAGTGAAATGATTCACTCTGACTTGATACATCTCAGACAGCACTGGAACTAGTAGATTTTTTTAAAATATTCCAGTGAGCTTCTGCACTCATGGCAGCATTTAGTTTGCACTTAAAAAGGCTATGCTTGATGGGAAGGACAAAAATATTCGGGAAGGAACATGTTCATGGGTTTTGGTTTTGTTGTTTTAAAAATAAAATTCTTTTCAGAGAACTGTTGATATCTTGAGAAAATCTGAAGTGGGTTCCCCATGTCATAGAAATAGCATTTACAATATTTACAGTAGTTATTGGAACAATGTACAGAGAAGTGAACTCCCTACTTTTCCCCACACTTCCTAGAAATTCTTCTCTGAAGCTCTGGGATACTTGAACACTTCAAAAAGCCCACAAAAATCCCAAACAAAAATATAACTGAAACCACCATGGCTTTGTATGGTTCCCTTCGTGTTCTAGATGGTCTCCATCATGCTGTTATGTGTGTTCTCATGTGATTATAAAAATGTATTTTAAGGAAAAAAGTGGTCACCATGTTGTGGATGTATGCAAACCCAATACTGCAGAAGTAACTTTTCAGTTTGTCAGTGCTTTTCAATGGAAACAAGGATTTCCAGAGAGGACAGTCTTCTTTGGGTGGAGAAGAAAATGCAAGTCGTAAGTTGTTTTAGCTATAAGTTAGGAAAAATGAAAAGGTTTTGGAACAATCCATCCAGAACTGCGATGGCTTTCATGGTCAGTATGTTGAAATTCCCATATACCCATTCACAGAATGCTTTAGTTTATACCAAATAGCTTGATTTGCATATTTATTTTTTGAAACCTCTGGTAGAAACCAGTAAACAGGGCTGTCCTGTAAACACGGAGGAGGATTGCTTACTCACTGAACACTTACTGTGCTCTGTTTTCTTGAAGGTTTCTCAGCCACTGTTCTTCTCAGGGCTTTTCCATGTTAAACTATTTTTGTGCTTCTGTGATGTCTGTAAGGCAGTTGTGTGCTAGAATCCTTTTGTGTGCTGAGAACTCACAGTTCCAGATGCTTGTTGCTAAGTGTCCACAAGGCAGCTGAAACCAGTGCAGATCCTGCATGTCTGAAGCTTAAGCCCTGAGGCCCACTCAGCCTTTTGATGAAATTAGTGAAAAGGCTGGTAGCAGTGGGAGCTGGGCTGAGGACAAAAAGTCTTTTGAGGCAAAAAGTCAGAGTAGGATTATCATGAAATACCGGGTTCCTGGCCAGCTCCAGTGCTGGCTGTTGTCCAGAGTTAGTCTGTGCTTGCCTGCTCACCCTCTGTGCTTCTGTTGCTTTGCTTTGTTTCTTTGAACAATCAGTTTAGCACTTTCAAATGTAACATTTGAGAGCTCCCTCTGGCACAACCTCTGTAAAGTGCGTGTGTGGCAATGTTTTGTTTGTGTCTTTGATGTTCTGAGCAAAATGATGAAACTTCAGCGTGTTGTTTGTTGGTTTAAAAACTGTGGATTCTGTAGGATGTTTTCCCCAGACAGCAGCAGGCAGGCCCTCGCCACAAAGTGGCTGAATGTAAAATCAGGTGCAGACTGGTTTGCACTTGTCCTTTCTGCAGTTATTCCCGGTTTCTCATTGATCTCCTGTTCAGCACGTTGCCTCTGAGCTGGGCTTTCTGGTTAGTGTTCGAAAGAAGTTAATCACAGGAGATGAACCTGAGAGGCTTCCCTTCAGCACTCTTGGTCAGACCTTTTAGTAGATGCATACTCTTAAGTCTCTCTTGAATGCAGTGCAGTAGGGCAAGGGGTTTTGATGCAGGAATTAAGCGTTTTATTGTAACTATAGGGTACTTTTAACTATTAACTAGTACTTTTAACTAGGTACTTTTAGCTATTAAACAACTCCTGTTTAATACCCCTGGGAGCGGAGGTGCAGTGGGACCCTAGTCATTTGTAGGCTGGTGGTTTTTTTGTTTGGTTTCTGGTTTTGCTTTGTTTTTATGAATCTGTGTTCTACAATGTCTGATTTGAGTACTTCCAGAACCCCAAACTGTAACAGTTGTATAACTGAAGGGGTATTTAACTTGTCCAAACTGATTGTTAGTTTGGGTTCTTTCTGATTATTTAGTCATGTTTAAACTTTTAAATCTATGCTTCTTTACCTTTTTGTCAGCTATCAGAAATAAGCTGTCAAGCTCTTATTTCTCCCTCTTCAATGTGAAAATGCATTATGTTCAAATGTGTTTGCTGAAATACTAGGTAGTCGTGCAAAGGCATGTTAAGAAGTGAGTCTTGAGCTACTCAAGAGAAATAAGAGTATTGCTGAAGCTATGTGGTGTACAACAGCACAAAAAATGCCTCCATGAAACTCAGTGTGTAACTGGTGAGTGAGAGCTGGTGAGAAACTAGGCAAAATAGGTCTCTGTAGGATAGGCCAATTTCAACAAAAGCTTGATTTGAAAAGGGCAAGATGTTGATTCTGGTCAGAACTCAGAGGCAAACCCCTGCCATGAGCAGTTCATGTGCTCTACTTCATACTTATAGTTATGGGGAGTATGGGTTGAGACCTAGGCTGTTTGGTCATTTTCAAAGTAGAGATTACATCTGTGGTGATAAAACAGAAGAATGTGCTAATGCTGGGTCCTCCTGGATCTTCAGAACCAAATTCCAATACTGTTTTTTAAATGTCTCAACTTTAATGATGTGAAAAAATCTGTTGACCACTGTATTATATGTGAAAATCAAGAGATGTTAAACCACCATCTCTGGGTACTTAACAACTAGAGTACCTGGAGGAAGACTGGGAGGTGTCTTATCACTGCTTTATTTCTTTTCTCTTCTTGATAAGCTTATTGATTACCAGAAGCAGATATGAGTAAGCTAGTGCTGCTTCAAAGCATTAATTCCCATTCATCTCTTCCAAAATTTGGTTGTGTAGTCTCCAACTAGTGAGAAATTCCCTCAGCAGAAGAAGTGTTCCTTGTGGGTGCTTCATTACTGGTTTTGCTTCTGGGTCTTGGAGAAGTCAGTGATCATAGAGATAATGTATCTTCAAAGTAGATACTGTTTGTTCGGGGTCTTGCTAACGTTTGTTACAGGACTGTATAGTTCTCCTGAATGTATTTAAAGTGCCTGAGTTGCTCATTCTGCCTTGCTGTTTGTATGGCAATTTCACCTAACAGCTTTTCATGCTCCCAGACTGCAAAATGCTGAGCAAAGTCACTGGGGTGAAAGTGAGGATAACAAAGAATTGTGGAAGGTGGGGTGAGTTTCTTCCCTCTGAGGATGGAGAGGCCTTGGCACAGGGTGCCCAGAGAAGCTTTGGCTGCCCCCTCTCTGGCAGTGTCCAAGGACAGGTTGAATGGAGCTTTGGGCGCCCTGGGCTAGTGGAGGGTATCCCTGCCATGGCGGGGAAGGGGGGGGTGGGGGTGCAGTTGTTGGAACTGGATGGGCTTTGAGGTGCCTTCCAACCTGAACCATTCTGTGATTCTATGTAGTAGATCGTAGTGTTCAGACATGTTACTGTGCAGCAATTGCAACTTTGCTGAAAATTATGTAATCAGTGTTCTTGTAATCACAGAAAAAGTAGGTTTTAATGTGCTGGCTTCCTCTCTCTAGTATGGTGTCGTTAACAAATTAGACCCGTATTTCAGATACTGTAGACTAAGACAAAGAAATTATTTTAAGCCTTCTAACAGCTTCTGCTTAAAAATCAGGATATGATGCCAAGTGGCATCTTTTGTCATTTGCTGCCAAATGCCATTTTGCTTCATAGAATTTGAATCCACTCAAGTGGTGAGAAAGCAAAATTAAAAATCAGCCTACTGCTGTTACTTAGAAGCTTTCAAGTGTACTTGGAAAACTGAGATCAATGGAAATCTTTACTGAAATATCAAATTAAAAATAGGGGTGATTTTACTCACGTAAAAGCTAATTTTAAATAACCTATCTGCAGCAGGGATTCCTGTTCTAGCTCAGTTCACATGAAGTTTTCATGCGTTCATTTTGGAAAAATGGGTATGATTGTGGAATAGTCTTGCATGTTTACATGTGCAATAACATACTAGAGAAGCAGATACAACTGTAACCCGATTTTTTTCTTGACATTTAAATCTGGGTGAAGAGATAAAACGCCTTTAGAAAGACTATGTAGGTATTCCAAAACCTCTCCAGATGAACTTGCTTTGGGTAACAGCAGATATTCTACAAGTGCATTAACCTAAACCCAATTCTTTAGTCAATGGTGTCATAGAGTCACAGAATGGTTTATGTTGGGAGGAACGTTGAACATCATCTAGGTCCAATCAGGCAGGGACACCATCCACTAGACCAGGTTGCTCAAAGCCCCATCTAACCTCGTCTTGAACAGGGAACAAATTCTGTCTAATTTCTGATCTAAATCTCCCCTCCTTCAGTTCAAAGCCATTACAACTTGTGCTGTTGCTCTGGTTCTGGCCAGGCCAGACTCAGCCTCCATAAGCAGTCATCACAGGTGAGATGAGTTAGCCCAGGTGAGATGAGTTTTTCACACCCCCTGACACCACTTCCCCATAAAAGGAGCTGGTTGGGGAGGTGCTTGAGCTTGGTGCCTCCAGAACAGTCTGTGTGGCAAGGGTGTCAGCACTCTGTAATCCTTGGGTCTGTAAGGTACTCTGTGTTATCACTGGGTGTGAGTGTAATTGGCTGCTGTTGTTCTATGTTCACTGTTGTTTTGTCAGTAAACTGTCCTTATCATAACTCATGCAGGCTCTGTCTTTCTTCTCTGGCAGTGAGAGAGCGGTGTGTGATGCCTAGTCCCTGGTTGAGGTTAAACCACCACACCTATCACTCCATGCCCTTGTAAACAGTCCCTTTCCAGCTTTTTTTGTCAGCCACTTGAAGTAGTGGAAGGCCAAAATAAGGTCTTCATAGAGCTTTCTCTTCTCTAAGCTATTCTCAGTCTGTCCTCATAGGAGAGGTGCTCCACTCTTTTGATCATCTTTGTGGTCTCTGAACTTGCTCCAACAGATACATGGCCTTGTACAGGGTACCTCAGAGCTGGATGCAGTACTTAAGTGCAGTGAAAACTGGGAAGAATATATCACCTTCAGCAGTAACCATTGCTGTCATGCTGTGCATGAGATCAATGTCATCTTTTGATGTATAAATTGGTCGCTTGAGCTGTGTGTGCCAAAGGATTGGGAGAGCTGGGGCAGAATGCCACCTTAACTGGATGTTATAGGAAAGGGTTTTTTGGTGCTGTGTGGGAAGTGCAACACTTGGTGCTTTTGTGGTGCTTGATCAGTGGAGTGTCTTTGGTGCTGACATATGGAGTTATCAGACTTCAGTGTTTAAAACAGAGGAGCTCTAACCAATGCCAAAAACTATGTTTGGTTCAGTTCGTGTTAAAAAAATGTGGTATTTTCCAGAACAGAATTCCTTGCAGAAGATGACTGTCTCTTTAAAGGCTATGAAACTAGTGTAGAGTTACTGAGTTCTTAAAAGGCATGATATTTTGAGGAGTAATTTACAACATGGATTAACTTTGATTAAAAGAAAAAACAGCTTATAATTTGTTCCTGAAAAGTTACATAAACTTATGGTTGTAATTGTGTCAAGTGGATAAAGAGACCTTAGCATATCTTTTTGCATTGTAAAATAGTGTGCATGGGGAAATGTATTCAGAAGAATCTTCTAGACTAAACAGTCTGCAGATCAACCCGAGCTTTAGCCACGTTTTGGGATGAAGGAAATAGCTATTTAATAAAAAGCTGATGCTAGAACCAGGTATTTGCTTTCTCTGAAGACCTACTAACGCTACACAGTCCGAAAACCTTTTTGCTTTTTTTAAAACTGAAGGTTTACATGATTATTCTCCCAGTGCAGTTTATTTCTTCTTTCAGTCTTTATTTTCTTGCTTATGCAGTTCTGTCTGGTTTACCTGATAAGTTCACATCTGTCCATCTGTGAACGAGTACTAGAAAGAAAATGCAAAAATAATACTGTAGGTAGTGTGTACAAATTATTGAAATACTTCTAATGCTTGTTAATGAAATACATCATCATCATTTTGCATTGATTGGCAAACTAATGGAATTTTTGAATAAAGCCAAATAATTGCATTAACATTTGAAGCAGACATCACGACTTTTCAATACTTATCCTTGTAGGAATCTTAAAGGTTCTGTGGCTTTTTGCAGTGGGATGGCTTGCTGGGTTCTCATTTGGTTTCAAATTGATAAACCAGTTGCTGCTCCTTGTGAATTGTATGGCTACTTCATTTATGCTGCTTGTATTTTTTTCTCAGAAGACCCCTATTATATGATGAGTGGAGCATCAGGAGTGTATAGATTAAATGCTATTGGAAAATGAGCATGGGGGATTTTTCTGTTGGAGAATGGTTATAATTAGATTACTGGCAAAGTTTCATTTCCTGCTCATGCCACATATAGTAGTACTAAGTGTTTTCATGCTTCATCACTCCTTTTTTTATTTTTTATTAACTTTCTATTTAGAGTAGGTTTTTGGAAAACATTTTACCTTAATAAGAATAACCTATCAAGCAAGAAAGCCAGCAGACCTGACATTATCACACTCTATATGGGAGTTTATCTTTCTGCTGCCGCTACTGCACTCCACGCTGCTCTGAGGTTGGAAAATGGATTGGTTTTAATGGCTGCTTTTTGACTGTCAAAGGCAGAGAGATGACCAGTGGCCTGTCACAAAAGCGATAAGATTAGAACCAACTGAATAGACTCATAACAGGTTAAAGAGCTTTTGGGAGAAATGTGCTGTACATGGCACCTCTGATCAGCATTAACATGCTCTGCCTCTTGCAGAGGCTCTTTAAAATGCCATTTTCATTGATGATGGTATAATTGACATGGCTCCCCAAGGAGCTGTAGGGATTGTAGGAAGCTCAAATCTCAGGAAAAGTCATCTGTTCTTGGGATTTATATATAGTCTGAGGTATGTTGGTAGCAGGACTTGGGTTGTTGTATGCTATCGTTCTAATAATAAAGGGCCATCAGTATTATGACTCTTCTCAAGTTCCCAGCAGTATTTTTGTTAAATCTAATTGAACATTAACTTGCTAATTAGCATTAATGCTTTATTCTATTGGGTAGTTGATTGCATAGTTTTGTTTTGAATGGCTTTTCTAGAAGATGTGGTGTACTACGCTCTTACAATGAAATTAATAACTTCTAGCGAGTTTCATTATTTCAGCAGTAAAAGTCGTAGGAGACAAGAGTGATTTGCCTGTAAAAGTTAAAACCTGATAATTTATCTGTAAGCACTTCTCTCATGTTTGTTGTTGCATAGTGATAGCTGAGAGCAGAATTTCTTTGCCTGCCTAGAAACTGAATACGTGATTTGTATGTCCACCTATGTATTCAGTGAAAAGCTCACTGCAATGAAAGCAGGGCCAGAAAGAGTAGCAGATGTCCTAGCAATAAATCTGTAGAGTGTGGTGGTTAATCTTTGGAAAGAAAAGCTTCCATTGGACTTCAGAAAAAGATCATGTTTGAAATTTTGATCTGATACTTAAATGCAAATTTGCAGTAATTTCACTGAAGACTTAACATAATCCTATTCTGAATCAACACTAAAAATTAAATTAGATTTTGCCAATCCAGATTTATTCTTTTAACCTACAATTTAGGTGAAGTCCATTGCTCTGCAAGAAGATACTGCATGTTAAATTAAGCTCTTTGAGGTGAGTATTTGGCATGCTGGTAATGTTAGGCATTCAAAAGAGTGAATGATGTTGAGTACTTTTGTTATGCAAAGGGTGAAATGCAATTCCTGACAATGAAGTATTACAGTTAAAATTTCCAGCTTGAATTTATCAGTAAAAGACGTTTGGAAAGTAGTTCAGTAATTATATTTAGAAAGCATTTGTCTTAAATATGCCTAACACATAAACTAACTACATGACATAGGAAATTGTGGAAGGGAGGGATTAAAAAAAAATCTTGAAGTGCTTATTTCTAATGTGAGTTTTCTGGTGATGTTGCCTTGAATTCCAAGGATTAAAGTATTTTATGCCAATATTGTCAGGTAAAGAAATGTTGAAGACTTAGAATTTGCTGTAGAGGGCAGACTGTAGAGATAGGCTACTGATTTTCTTTTTTTTTTTCTTTGAACTGTGAACATATGGATAAGTAGGAAGACAACATTAGACATATATGGCAAGAAAAATGGCCAGTCTTGGACTAATTTGTATTAATGTGGGTGCACTTTAAGATGCAAAGTCCATGGCAAATTCCTTCTCATAGGCTTCACTTTTACCAATTAAAAGAAAAACAATAGTGCATTGTCTTACCTTTAGAAGAGAAACTCGATGATAGAAGCATGACAAACAGTTCAAACATTTCAAAGGTTGCCTTGTCAGATGTATCTGGCACAAGGCCAAGTGGACTGTGAGGTTATCCACCACACTACTGATTCCCCTTTCTCCTTCATACGTGTTTGCACGGTACCACTCTTAGCCTTCAGATAAATTTTGTGTCATTTCTCATTAGGCGAAGACATCTACAGCAACACCAGTGTGGTCTTTAAAATTTAATGTTGATGCTTCCTATCTAAATGGCTTTTTCTCATTTAGATACTTTTGAACCAGTTTATATGCCAGCAGTGGTAAAGGTGATACTTGAGATTGGAAAACATCATTCAGCTTGTCTGTATTTAAAATTTAGAGATACTAAAAAGGGTGTCTGCTTGTAACCTGGAATCTTGATAGTTCTAAATGAAACAACAAGTGGGCTTGGTCACAACCCAGTGCAAGCTTCACCTTTTTGTTCAAGTAACTGCTGGCATTTGCAGTTGAATGTTCTTCTCTCATCTTACCCTGCACTTGAAAGTTGCTGGTGCTGAGAAGAATGACCCTCAGACCATTATTAATCACAAAACATTTACCAACAGTAACATCTTTGTACCTTGATCAAATTCTAGCTCTGGTAATTTCATTCTTCTTGCCTCAGGTATCCATATAATTTCCTGGATTGATATTTTTCATGTCTCCTCTTGTTGCCTGTTGAAGAGTTGCTGTATTCTGCCCTAGCTGTAGAATGTGTTTCAGAAGGGGATGAAATGTTCCTGACATTTCTCACAGCAATCTGAAAGGTTATATGTACCTTTAGGAATTTTTAGAATTGATATTCTGTAAATGCCTAAAAAATTGTTATTCAGTGCTTAGGCTTCTTGCAGAATGGGGGTGGGGGAAATTCAGTCACATAACCCGTACATCTTCGAAAGGCATAGAAATTGCTTACCAGTTTGCACTGTTAAAAAAAATGCTCCCATGTTACTGAAGTTGTCTTCAGTATTACTGCATGCTACTAAGGAAGAAAGAATAACCCCCTTATTCCTGTATTTAAGCCACAGTGGAGAGAGGGGGTTTTTTTGTTTGTTTTCTTTGTAGGACAACTGTTTTGAATTATAACTGATCTTTTAAAGCCATTCATTGGTATTGCTGTAAACTTGTTTTTATCAACTGATACATTGACTCTCAAGTTAAAAAAAAAAACTAACAAAACAATCAAAACAAACACCACCACCACCCCAAACAAAAAACACCCCAATCAAAAAAAACCCAGAACAACAAACAACCCATATGTGCCCAAACCCCCCACTGAAACCAGCCAACCAAAGAAATGCCTTCATTACTTGCCTTTGGCTGTGGAACTAGAACCTGCCTGCTATTGTGTTTATGCAATACAGGTTCTGCAGGTTTTTTCAGGAAGAAAATTGTTGAAGTATGAACCTGAGTATTTTCAGGCTTAGCCTTTTTAACAGTCTGACAGAAATGGTGCTCTCTAGGCCAAGGATTTATTCTCCAGGATGGGACATATCTGCAAAGTAGGGATTTTGGATTTATCAAAACATACTATGATTTAAATGTATTCAAGTTGAGAGGTGTTAAATTCAGAACTTCTTGCAGGGCCTTTAGAGACTTCATCTGAACTTTATGGGTCCTTTTTGTCCACAAATATCTGGAACAAGCTTGGATTAATTCTTTGCCCTGACCATGTAAAGCTTTGTATGTAACTGTGGTTCGTTTGACCTACTTGGACAAAAGTAGATTATGTATTTTGTTTTTGTTGAAATAGGAAGAAAAATGAAGTCTCATCACTTCAATTTAGAATGAAGGTATAAGTACCCACATGAAGACTCAGTTTTCTTTTTCAATCCAAATTCCATGCAAGGAGCAGCAGATACAAGCTCTCAAATTTGGGGTTCTCCATTTGTTATGACAAGAAGTTATCATGTAGTTGAGATAGATAAGGGTTTCATTGCTCAGTAAATGAGGATCAGGGTTCCTAGCTGAACAGATTCACTTTAGCTGAAATAATTTAATTTTAGCCGAATGTGAGAAAATATTTGTTGTTCCTTTATTGTTACTGTTCCACATCTTACTAGAGAGGAGTTCTATGTTCTTTCCTGCTAGGTTCTGATTCCCTTTTCACTCTTCACCTTTCAAATGCAAGCCTATGCAAGTCACTTTTCAATTGATTTGCAGGGTCGAGCAGAGGAAGAAGTCAGTCTTTGGGTGTGTTTTTTGTTGGTTTAGAATGCTGCAGGCCAACCCTGATCTAGAAATGGTGAGTTAGCTTGCCTCTGTCCTTATTATAAAACTTGAGAGTAGTTTCATTGGCCTTGGTAGTCACCATGTTAATAATACAAAGCCAGTTACCATTTTCTTCAGGTAGATACTAGGTGTACTGGACTGTTCCTGTCAGGTGTGGAAGAACGTCTCTGTTTCACTTGGTGAGTGAGCTGAAAAAAAGTTTAACTTTTTTTTTGAGTAGACTTTCTCCTTTAATTTTCCCCTTCAATTACCTTGAGTTACATTTCTCTGGTACATCTTGTGTTCAGGAGTTTGAGGGACATAGGGTTTTAAGTTTTGCCAGATAGTAACATTGGTACAAATGATTTCCCTCAATTTCAAAGGAAAAAACATGCAAGGGTGGTTCATCAGATGACAGTGGAAGCTGTAAGTTGAACACGTCAGCTGTTTTCAGTTCCAGATCTACAGATAGGAACACTTAATGGACTGAATGTAGAACCTGAGTTTTTCAGCTCTGACTGACTCAAGGTGACTGTATGGCTTTGCTTGAATTTAGCTTCCTAGTCGACCCCACTCTCCTTCTCTAACTTGCCTCTTTTATCTTCAGTGACAATCCTAGAATTTTCTAAATCTCAAATTCACAATATAGTGGTGGAGACGTCACAACTGGATTATGTCTGCAAGTGCCTTAGGAATGGTTTCTCCAAAGAGAAGGCAGGCAGGATATGGATAACACCTGCCTCCCATATATGTACTAAATAGTGATTCTGTGTTGCATCCCCAAACAGGTGGTTGTGCACCAGTAACCAACCGCTGTGACTTCAGATACCTGATGGAACTCATGGGTGTCAGTATTGTACTGCTGTCTGTGCTGTCCATATAAGTGCCATTCCAAGATGCCAGAAGTATGCAACAAGCAATGAAAGCTGTACCAAGCTGTGGCTTGATGTTTGAGAAGAGTAGCTGCTTTTCATAGAACTGCAGTTGCCTACATGACCTAAAATCAGCAGCAGTTTTCTGAATGCTTTCTATAAACTTAACTTTGTCACCTGGTAGCTGTTTCTGGCTCTGTCTTGATGTGTCAGAATTACCATTATAGCAGGATGACTTCTCAGGGAGACAAACCCATCTGCTGTGCTACAGTGTTAAATGGCCATGGTTAAAAGAAAACTGGACCTGATTTCTTCCTTGCAACTTCACTTTCCTTTTTAGTTTCTAAAAACAGAAATGCAGTGAACAGAGTACTACTAAGCCCCTTGGTGAGAATGCAGATGTCTTGACACTGGAATACGTGTCAATCCACAGAGAATGTCTGATGTTGCCAAGTTGCTGATGATTCACAGAAAAAATTAAAGCTTGAACATGTCTTTTCCCAAAGGATTCCCTGTTATATTCTGAATTAAAAATACTTTAAATAGAAATGCTGATGTGGTAGAAAGGAACTTTTTCAGTTCAAGGATACAAGATTGTCATGATATTTAGATTAATAGAATCTGGGAGGACAGGTGGGTTCATTACAAGAAAGTATACTGTAGCAAAGCAAATGTTCTCATGATTTTGTAGGCTTTGATCTCTGATACTTGGGAGAAATTGTGTGTGTAGCTGGGGTTGCTCTGCAGTTCTAGCCATGCAGCTCAGGTCTGTTTGACTTGGAACTAGTTAACACAGGGTAGATGTCTCATCCTGTGGTGCCCAAAAGCATTCAGTGTGATCAAACCTGAGGTTATGAACAAAAGTTTTGGTTCAATATCATTTTAGGAAGAAGTTTGTGCTTTTTTGCGGCCTTGTTGTGAATTGTACAGGTTGTCTAGGAAATGTTGCTGTAGATGGCCCAGAAGTATGGCACTTTTCGCTGACCTCTACATGTTAAATTTCCTTTTTTATGTAGTAAAAGCTGATGCATCTTGAATATGGTTTGGTTTTTTGTAGGAAGACATCAGTAATGCAGTATTACTAAAACAATGTCATGTTGCAGCATGTAGATTTCCCCACTGTGTGCACTGGTATGGCTCTACCTTGAGCACTGTGTGCACATCTGGGCACCTTGGTATAAAAAGGGCATCAAACTATTGGAGTGCATCCACAGGAGGGTGACCAAGAAGCTGAAAGGTCTTGAAGGCAAGACTTAGGAGTGGCTGAAGTCACAGGCTTGTTCAGCTTGGAGAAGAGAAGGCCAAGGAGTGCCCCTCTTGCAGCCTATAACTGCCTCAAGGGGTGCAGTAGAGAGGAAGATGCTGATCTCCAGTCTGGTGACCAGCAACAGGATGTGGAAACGGAATGAAGCTGCATCAGGGGAGTTCACATTGGACATAAGGAAAAGGCTCTTCATTGAGAAGGGCAGTCAGAGAAACAGGGTCCCCAAGGTAGTGGACATGGCACAGTATGTCAGAGTTCAAGGAGCATTGAATCATATGGTTTGGTTTAGGGTAGTTGAACAGAAAGAAAATTTAAAGAAGCAGTATAACAAAGAGCAGTGAGACTAATATGCACTGCAAACCAATTAAGTGATACACCTGTCAGTGTAAGGATGGGTTCTCATGCCATAACTGCCTCGCTCTTCTATATTCAGTTCCAGAAGGGTCCTGTGCCTCAAGTTTTCTTTACAAGAGGTTATAGTCTCTGTTCAGAAAGTTTTTCTCCTTCATTTTTTTAAACAGCTTGTGAAATTGAAGTTTGGGATTTTTTTTGAGAAAGCTACCTAAAAAAGGCCTGCTATAGTCACTGAGTGACTGAAGATATTTGCTGTCAGAAGCAATGCAATAACTGGATCTTCTGGCAGCCTCTCAAGTTATGACTGAAGGGTGTACATACTTAAGCAGTCTTCCCATCCACCTGGTGGTTAGCAATCTCCATTAATGTTTTTGATATGATCATTCCACAGAGATTTGGGGCTGGTAATTGTGAATTCTGCTGTGACGTTTATAACTGTTTTACAACTACCTTTTGAAAGCAAGAGCAGTGTTCAATGTCTCTCAAAGGTTAAGCACCTTTTGAAGTCTTTACCTGTTCAGACTTCTCTTTAGACAGTCTTCTCTGAAGGACAGAGTAACTGTGACTGCCTGGTATTAATGCATTCCCTTTACACTGGGGCTTAGTGATGTTGCTCATCTAGTACATCCTTTTCCCAATTAAAAGGACAGGATCTCCTACTCATTTGTCACCGTTTGCTAATTCTGGAGATTGATTGTGATACAAAGAGAACGTGTTATACCATTGGATATCACCTGCACTGATTTGAATGTCAGTCTCTGGGCCTGCAGCTTATCTCACTGTGCTGGGGTTAATAAGGAGAAAACTGTGTTAGCTTGGTCTGCTTTCTCAAAGCAATCATGTTCTGATTCGTGTTGTGAAGGACATAAGAAACACAGGTTCATCAATAGAATTTCTTCATCTCTAGTGGATGAATTCTTGCCTTACTTTCACACTGCAGGGCCAATGCATGTTCTTATCTCATATTTTGATGCTGATATTCAGTATTGAGATGATCAGTTCTATACCATGCAAATGTACCAAAGTAACTTAACATGACACATACCCTGGGTGCACAGACTTTGCTTTGCTATTTCTAAACACGTTTTTTCTCCTCAGCCCTTCCCCTGCCCTTACTTGAAAAAAAAATTGTACTTGGACTGTGGCCATGAAGGCATTGGCTGCATTCACCTGCTACTCACAATATATTTCAAATTCCAGAGTTCTGAATGGGTCGTGGCACACCTGGCATCTGACTAAAATACCCCCAAAAGATCTTGACATCTGTATAGGTAGTCTTAAAATATGGTGGTTTACATGATCATCAGTATGAAGTCATTTAATAACAATGGAGATCTGTTCTAAGTGCTTGGCTTCCTAGAGGATGACAAGTCACAGGCTACTCTTCATTCAAACCTCTGATGTGACAGGTAACACTTGGTGATGATTTTACTGATGGGATATAGTATTTCCTTCATTTTTCTTCTGGGTCTTATTAGGATGCAGATGTGATATTCTTTGATAGAAATACTTTTACTAAATATTTATTCCCTGAAAACATGAGCTGAGCAGGAAGATCAA
This sequence comes from Gallinula chloropus, assembly GCF_964237585.1. NCBI lineage: Eukaryota > Metazoa > Chordata > Aves > Gruiformes > Rallidae > Gallinula > Gallinula chloropus. The sequence continues at coordinate 3,894,310 of NC_140095.1, read as the reverse complement.
TACATCTCAAGAAAAAAATGTGCTGATCAGAAGTCTTGGATGTGAAAAGGAACAGGCAGCTTGCTACCTGGGAAGGGTGGTATGATTTCTTGTTCCAGCCTGAGATATAGGGAGCAGATGGTCATAGGAAAAAAAAAAAGAGGCCAAGCAACATAATACTGAGGGAAAATTAAAGCAATTCACAAGGTGAGGTAGGTACCATCTTCCCTGGGGACTGCAAGGTTCATAAACCTGTGTCATGCACCCTTTGTGAACAGGGCAACAGAGGCTGGTCACAAATTCAATATTCATGGGAATGCTTTTACTAGCTGCAGCCCTTGCTCCCTACCCATCATTTCCAGCTGTGGAAATGTGGCTCATGAGAGAACGGCAAAGGCCCTTGATATTCTAGAAGAGAAGTAGAAATAGAGCAGTGTGGTGGGGGATAATGGGGGAAGGTTGGAGGAAAGGGAGTATTTTTTCCTCTTTCCTAGCAAAAAGAGAAAAATAAGAAGGAATTTGCAGCTTATACATTGTTACATAAGACAAACTCACACAAAATATTTGGTCACTACCTACTGTGAAAGGAATACTGACTTCAGGTGGTGCTTTCATCCATGTATTAATTATTCTGTTGTCTGTATCTCATTCTGTGCTTTTACCATTCCTGGATCTTTTACTGAGAGGTTTTCTGATGAACAGCAGAAAGTAGAAGAGTAGTTTAAGTTGCTGTAATGGTTAAGCATTAACCACAGATTTTAATGGTTGACTAGAGCCTGTTAGCTTTAGTTTATAGCATGAAATTTAAGTGCATGGATAGCTGCTAACTAGAGGCTGTGCTGGAAGGCTACAGCTGATGTACACATACAATTTGGAGTTGTTCTGTTAGGTAGTCACAAATGATCTTGAGAATGTATTCCCTTTGGACTTAGACAGTCCTCTCCTCATAAAATGACCTGCTTACCATTGAAAACTCACAGCATCTAGAATTAACAACTTGTTAAAGGCACAGGGATTGAGCCAGATCTTTCATTATCTTTTCTTTTCAGTCACAACTGACCCCGCTCAAAAAGAAAAGTTTCTCTTGTAACTTTTGAAGTGCCTTTGAGCATCATGACACCTCTCAAAAAAAAAAAGTGTAATATTTCTTTAGTTTGACAGATCAAACAAGGTGTTGTGACTTGTGTTTTCCAGTTTATCAGTGCTCTGTGCTGTCACTGGTTTGGCCCAGCTGCTATTATATCTATGGGATGGCTATTTTGCCCACCATACTTCATTCCATGATTTGTTCACCTCTGACTCCAATTGGGCTTGTCTTCTAATAATTCGTTCTGTGATCTGTTTGCAGTGGCTAGCAGCAATCACTCAATAATTTTCATTTCACCTGATTTCTGCTTGGTTCATTTGGTTAGTGTTTGTTTTCTGCTTCAGGCTGTTGATGCTGGCTGGGGAAAGAAAGGAATAAGTTCGTTTCCCTTCAGTTGGAAATAAAGAACAACAATGGCTGATAAAGCAGAGCTCACTTTAGGTAACTCCTTGCAACCTGATTTCATGGTGATTTATCTTGATATTGTCACTTCTCAGTTCATGGTTTTCTGCTTTAAGAAAGGCTGCTATTCAGTTGATAAGACTGCTTTTCCTATTTCTTTCAAAGATAGATCTTCCCTGCATTTGTTTCTAGACCAAACATGGGCTTTAAGATGGGATCTTGAAAAGAACTCAGCGTTACCATTTATTTCAGTTCAAGCTTTGTGTGTTCAGCAAGTCCTGTCTCATTCATATTTTTGGTAGTGTTTGTAAATTGAATTGAAATGCTTAAAAGTGAGTAAGCTATTAGAATAAATGTGATGTAAAATGAGATTTAATGAGTCTTTGCTGAGCTTTTCACAACTTTTACACTGACCTGCCAGCTAGTGGCTAGCATGCAGAACAAAATTGCTCTTTGCTGAAAGCACTTGCATAACACTTAAAGTGGAATGTCTAAATCTGTTCTCTGTACAGCATATGGTCCCTTATGAAGGTATTTTCATTTAGTTGCCAGGCTTCTGGATTTTTAATGAAGTAGTGTCCAGATTTGGGCAGGATAGAGTTAATTTTCTTGCTTGTTGCTGGTATAGTGCTGTGTCTTGCATTTGGAATAAGAATAATGTTGTTAATGAACTGATGCTTTGGTCGTTGCTAACCAACGTTTATCAAGTCAAGGACTCTTTTCAGCTTTTCATCTTGCCTCACCAGTGAGCAGGCTGGGCTGGCAGTGCACAAGAAGCTGCAAAGGGACACAGCAAAGACAGCTGACACAAACCAGCCAAAGGGATATTCTGCATCATATGGCATCATGCTCAGAGTATAAACTTGGGTGAAGCTGGCTGGGGGTGTGGTTGCTGCTCAAATGTGGGCTGGCCATTGATCAGTAGGTGGTGAGCAGTTGCCTTGTGCATAACTCATTTTGTGTATTGTTATTCTGATTATTATTTTATATTCCTTTGCTGTTCTGTTAAGCTGTCTCTATCTCAGCGCTCAAGTTCTACTTTTCTCACTGTTGTCCCAGTGTGGGGTGGGAAGGAAGGAAGGAGTGAGCAGCTGTGTGGTACTTTGTTGCCAGCTGGGATTAAATCACAACAGGTAGCTCAGTATTTGTTTGTGGGTTTACTGACCTTTCTTCATAAAGAGGGGAAATACAGAAAATAGAGTTCTCCACAAAGTCACTGTACCCTTGTAACTCTAGAAACTGCAGCTGTTGGTTTGGTCTTGCTGCAAAATGAGTTGAAAATTGCTTGATGCATTGATGTGTTCCCAGCACGTGTGCTCACCTTCATATGGTTGGATCCCATTAAATCTGGGCAGGTTGGTTTTGAAAATTTGACATTTGTGGTTTTTTTGTAGAGGTTTTCAGTATCCCTGTAATGTTTCACTTTCTTGAACCCCAGGGTATGTTTTGAGCCATGACTTCATGTAGCCCTTTGTCTTAAGGAGTAGAATTACCTCCTCCAAGGGCTTTCCCACCAGCTTGCTTGGTCCCTGAACTAGGAAAGAGTTCAGCATTTAACTGCTCCTCAAATACGATGTGTGTAGAACTGACTCTTCTCACTCCTGCATTGTCTTACTGAGAGAAGTATAACAATAAAAAGATTCTTCCAAACCTATGTCTACTTGAAATAACCAGAGCATATATATGAAGTGCTTTTTCACTCTTCTCAATAATATTATGTGAAGTTGGCATTCAAACTGGGTGCACTGGGCTACAGGCAGGTTTCTGTCTGTAGAGGCAGGCACACTCATAGTTTTTCTAAACAAGTATTTAATTTTCAACCCAAGAAAAAATTAGTAATACTTTTTTTTTTCCCTTCTGGAAATCAGTGTGGACATGGTCAATTTTATGGTAGTCGTGTCTGTCATGTAAGAGTCCTGGTGGATATGTTCTCAGCTTCTGTTTTATTACCAAAATATGATCTGGGAAAGTAAAACTATGAAAAAATTAGAAGGCAAGAGCATATCACAGTCTCCTAGAGCTATAAGAAAATGATAAGAGCTGGGGCATGAATATGTAGAAGAGTTTACTGAGGATGTAATAATTTTTACCATGTCCGTTTAATCTCTGTGCCACAGCACACAGCCCTTAACTTGTGAACTGTAGATTAATGTTCTGAGTCAAAGTACTGAGACGAAACAAAAAAGCCCTGAATTTATATGAAGAATACAACCTGTTTCATGCTTATTTTTCTTCGGTTTCAGGTCGTTTGAACGGAATCATTCTGGTTCCTGAGGCCTGTAGGTGGCAATCTGGCGCTGCATTGGAGAAGCAATTCCTAACCTTCCAACTACAGGTAGGAATGTGTGTGCTAGGGGGAAGGGAAGAAGGCACGCTAGCAGATGAAGCAAGATTGTTTAATCATTTTTTCCCCCAGCTTTTGAGACTTGCTTTCCTCAGTATTTCCTCGCAATTTCATAATCCCCGGAACTCTGTGCAGCAGTTAGTGTGTGGGGGATAAAGGCAGTAGCTGTGCAGCAGTTAGAGCAACACTTCTTCGTGAGCCCAAGAAAGTAAAGCTGCAGCAGTGATGCTCTGTTCCTGCCTCAACACTGAGATGCTACATCTGATAGATTTCAGGGCGTGAGTGGGGTTACTAAAGGAGATTCAACTTATTTCCATTGTGGATCATGGTGCTGATGTTGAAGAAGTTTGGTACAGTACAAACAACTTCCTGTAACAGGTCTGCCAAATACATAAATGGATCCATAGGAATACAGTTGAGGAGGAAGTTAGCCATCTCAGTTCTTGGGGTTTGTGATCATTCATCTTCCAATCATCATCATCAGGACCTAAAATAGTTAAGGTCTGGAGTGCAGAGTATGCTTTAGTAATAATCTTTTGGAGGAAGATGAGAAAAGGAAAACTTTTGGTGACTGCTTTTTAAGAGAAGCAAGATTAAACGGGCATTTTAACACAAGTTATTTCCTGTCTATATTACTTTCTAATAAATTAGACTTTTCTGGCTTTTCTGAACTACTGCAGGTGAATGAAATATTTTCTTTTTGGATATTAAGGTTGAATCTGAAACTTTTGGTAATTCTTCTGTTCCAATCACTTGGGGGGGGGGGATCCCTCAATGCTCCCCCAAATCTGTCATTTAAATCCATGCTTTGCAGGAGGCATGTTTGTTTCAAACTGCACAACGCAGCAGAATACTCAAATACACTGAGGAAAGTGGGGAGAGAAAACTTGTGACTAGAAACTGCTGACTGGTAACTCCAGTTAAGTACAGGAATTGCAATTTCTGGTGCTGCAGGGAGACGAGTGAGTTCAAAACTCAGATGAGGGAAAGCAGTCCTGTGTCAATGTAAAGCTTTTGGCACATCAGCCCTGCTCTGCCATCAGTGTTTCATGTAAAGAATTTCAAAGCTTGGATGGCATAATCATGTGACTGACTTGATTTTGAGATAAAATGGGGGTGTAATTCTGGAATTAGATCAGCAGCTCATCTGATCATTTCCACTATTAATCTTTAGTTGAACCAGGCAAGCAAAGGGAGCCTGAGAGCATGGACCTGCAGTGGTTTAAGCCTGTTTCAGTTTTGTGTGGCTGCAGGTCCACTTTCCCTGCCAAATGTTCTTTCCATCTTCGATGTGCAGATGACCCCAGGGTAACTTGGCTTAACTGATCTAGATCAAGACTTGGCGTTTTCTCACTAGTGATTTGTTCTGAGCTGATCAGCTCCTTGAACTGCTTGTTGCCCAGTCACACATGTCAATTCTGTTGACCAGGAAGGGGGGAGCACTTTTGTTAAATGGACTGTTACAGAAATGCACCCTACTCTCTCCTCTGCTGCATTAGAGTAACACCAATGATAAGATATGGTCACCATTTTAAAAATAACCCCTTGAATGAGAGCATGAAGAGAATTGGTGTAATAGTGACTGTCTACAGTGTACTGAACTTTGAGTCAGAGAGGCTAGCTCACAAGAAAGGAGGAAGAAAAGCTGCATGATGCAGTATTATTGTTCAGAATTTCCCTCAGGCTGACATAATTCATTCCTGTTTGGGTTTGTTTTTTTTCCCTGACTAGCCACAGATTCAGATCTAACCCTAGTGTAGCCTTTAGTGAAAGTTAGATGGCAGGTCTCCACATGAAGAGAAATGAGACACAGTTTTCCAGCTCCATGGGAGATGAAGGCAGGAGGCTTTTTTTACCCTAAGGCAGACAGAAGTGCTGCTGACTAAAAGCTTTTTTGGAAGCCATGCGGTGAATTATCCCAATGCACAGCTCAATTGAAGGGAAAAAGATCTAACAAGTCCAACTAGGTAATTTTTCATTAAAGTGTTAGTGAAGCTTGACGTTCTTAATCTTGTTCTTCCCCAACAGAACTTCTGGCATAAACTGCATTCTAGAGGAAGGCTTATCAAGCAAGTCCAAGTAAGCCTGTTAAGAGACTTGCTTTTCTAGACAACCAAATCTGCAGTTATCACTGTATGAATTTGGTTTTCCTCTCATAGGAAATGAGCAAAATAAAATATTGAGATGTCAAGTCAAACTTTACTTTGTGTGCCACAGCAATACTTTTGTCCTATGTGAAGCATCTTAAAGCTGAAACAGTTTTTCCTAATAGCTGTTCTTCACTAAATAGTGGATTTCTTTTTGTGTTATGAAATGTGCTTTTAAAAAAGTTATTCTGTATAAGAATGCTTTCACCAGAACATACAGATTATTACTTTGTTAGTTCATTGGCTCTGAATGATGAAAACAGTTTTGCTTTATACCATAATAAGCACAGAAAAACGTACTATTTAGTGTGTGGTGTAGTAAAATTTTATTATTCTGGGGCAAGCAATAAAGTATTTACTGAGGTGATTGACTTCGTGAATTATCCTATGGCTGAACTTATGGAAGAACTTGCCTTTTTGCTTTTTTGATAGTTTCTAAATGCTTCAGCTACTACTACTTAAGGACTGTCTAGCTGCATCTTCTATTTTGTCTGAATTTGAACTATCTACATCTTGAGATCAACTATGGATCTTTCAATTGGTCATTTTTGATGGAAATAATGAACACTTGCTAACACAACAATCTACAAAGGCTACCCATTTTACTATCACTGTTGTGTTATCACTTCTGTTGTGTGAAGATGTTGACTGTTTGCTAAAGTCAATACCCATTTGCCTACTTTACAACGTCCTTTGCCATCCAAGTTTCTTCTATGCTGTTACAATCAGTTCCTGCAGAATTCTGTAAATCATACTACTTTGTTTCAGGTCTGTGTGTTCATGTAGCATTGAGTAAAATGTGTTCAAGTTGTTGCCAGTTAGACAACTATGCAAATGTTAGGGAAAAAGGAAAAAAAAAAAGAAACTTTGTGGGAAGCTTTGTTGCATAAACTTACTGTGATTTCATTTGGTAAACGAAACCTCAGGTGCTGTAGTCTTCCTCTTTTAGCTCCTATATCTTCATTGTTCTTTTATATGGCTCTATGAATCTGTTTATTAATGTCTGTGACACCTAATTCTGTTCCCCTGCTTCCCCTACCTAGGTGGGTTTTTTGCCAGATATTCAATAATGTTTTAAGTGATGTATAACCATCTGAATGCTGCCTGAACTGAAAGCTTTGAAATACTCGAGGATAGAAAATGTGATAAAGCTTGAGCTGATGTTCAAATCATGCCTCAGTGACTAAAAGGAGGAAAAAATAGGAGAGTGAAGGAAAGGTCATTCTTGTGGCAAGACTATTTATAGGACTTAAAGAAATTCTACCTCGTGCGCTGTGTGACTGGGCAAGTTTCTGAGCTCAAGTAGTAAGTTCACTCCAAAGTATATGCTGAAGTTAAACTGCGTTTCTTCCTCATTTTTATAGAATTGTGGATGCTTTTTATCTTTCTTTGTGGCATCGGAGGGAGCCATTTGAAGAGCTTGCCTGGAGAAGTTTTGCTATCTTGAGGTCCTTGACCTTGTCAGTGCCCTTGCTGTAGCTCTCTGCTGGGGCGTGGTACAGTTGCATCTTTTGTCCACGGCCTCATGTTTATTGCAAGGTGCTGGAAGGCACACTGAGGCTTTTCGTAAGAGGAAATCTATGTGGGTTGGAGACTCTTTGTAGGTAAAACTTACTCCTATTTTGTTACAGAGTTTGTCAAAAAATAGCATCTTCTACAGCACGTTATTAGAAGGTTCACGTTGTTATTTGTCAGTTAGAGTAACACAACATCCCCTACCTCTAAGACAGACATACCTATTGCATACAACCAACTGAAAGAAGTCATGAAACAGCTGACAGTTTTGGGCCTGAGTAACTGAGGTGTGACTATGTGGAGCTTTCCATTTGTCTAAAAGCAGGCAATGAAAACTTACTTCTTGACTACTGGCACAAAGAAAATAAACTCTGAGAGAGTTTGCTTATTTCTGTGGCAGGTGAGAATGGGCAGTAATTTGTAAGTGGAATGACTTGCTGGAGCGATGCTTGTGTCTGTTTTCTTTAACACCCTCTCCTATATTTAAATTGGCTATTTTATGAATTTGGTTTCACCTTTTGAAAGGTTACAGCCTGGTATTTGATGAAGGATGTATGTGGATTTGGAGGGAATTAAAGGAGGATTTTCCTATAATGCACTTAGTAATTATTTTCAATAATATGTTGATGAAGGGAAGATTAGTGAGGGCCAGCAAATTTATATATTTTTTTCTATTTATATATTAGTAGGTGGTAGAGAACTGCTAATTGAGTTTCTAATGATTCTCTTATCCTTGAAGTCTACTGTTTCTGTAAAAGTTCAAACTAACAGGAGTGTAAATTTAAAATAGGATTTCCAATAGTTCAACTTACTGTAATGGTACTCTTCAAAAACTCCAGTGCTTGTTCCTGGATCAGACCTAACACACAGTGATATACTTTTTATTACCAATTCTTGGGAAGTGGAGGAGGAGGGGGGTGTACAGTGAGAGCAAGGTAACAATTTTTTTGTGCTTTGACATTTGTAGTTAAATATATCAGCCTGTATTGTTACTGCTGCTGCTGCAATATTGTCACACTGCATAGTAGCCCCAGGTTTGGCAAAAGCTTATTCTCTTGGGACACTTCAATATCTGGCACTGATATGTAAACATCAAAAAGTATTGATGGTCTATGTAGGTAAATCCTAGAGATCTGTTGTGACCAGCCAGTACTCAGGGAACTTCAGTTAGTGGCCGCACTCAATTGTAGGAGGTTTCAAATGTATCTTCCTCTGCCAGGATAGGGGTCAATCTGCTGCCTGAACTGGTGGAGCAGGACAGGTCCCTGCCCTATCTCCTCTTACTACATCAATCTGTCTCCTCAGCATACTCTGTGCTCAAGCTATTTTTAGTCACAGGAACCTAATGTACCAGGTGTGCCACCCAGGGTGGAGGTGTTGCTCCTCCAGAGGAGTGCAGAGCAACACAGAGCGTGAGGGGCTTCAGAGGGAACAATTGGACGATGTACCATTGTTTGCTTGACTGTGTAGGCTGACAACTAATGACAAATGAACTTACCCTTCAAAACATTAGCCAATTATTTTTTTCCTGAAGAAACATAGAAATGGTTCAAGGAACTTGACGTGCTGAAATTAAGGTTTTAATTCTGACCTCAGTGGAGGTGAAGTATAGCGATTTAGGCTCCAATAGTTTTTGTGGATAAATGAAGAATAGTGTCAAGTCTCAGTTGGGATCAGCAGAGAACCAGTCTGGTCACTCAGTGGCAATTCTTAGGGAAGACAGCAAGTATATTAACTGATATGTAACTTAGTCTTCAATAGTTGGTAGCAACTTTTCACAAAAGCTCTGTTCTTATAATGTGATAACAGATAAAACAATAGCTTAAATTATTTTTAAAATGTCTTGAAAAATTTATCACAGGCAATGTTGCTGATAAGGTGTCAGAGACAAATTGTACTATAGATGATCTGCATAGGAAACTGATGAGTGTGTGGGTATATATATTGTTTTCCTTAGCAATTTATCAGAGTACTCTGAGGAAGTCTTCACCTCAGACAGCTGACCTCCAGGTGCATTCCAGGAGAACCTGCGAAGATTAATTGTATTTACTATATAAATGGGGAAGATGGATGTTTGAAGACATTGCCTCCCCTTATGGTCTTAGTGTGGAGGAGGAACCTATAGTTGTGGCAGTTGATGCATCAAGTTATCAGTTGCAGGGCTGCCAAGTTGATTATGAACTCTGTATAATATGGAAACTTAGATGGTGAAATCTTGTTCTGAGATGTGTCTAATGAGAAGGTGGTGTTCTTCCACATATTGCCTGATGGAGTAGGGGTGTGCAATAACAGTAATTTTCAGAAATACTAGTACTGCTCCAAGTACTAGTGTAATTCCACCACAAAAATAGAAGTGGGGTTTTGTTTTCACTTAAAACCCCCACATTATTATGGTACAAGAAGCATCTCTGCTTGATGTTAGTGAAAACTTAATCTCACTGTCTCTTACAAGAAATAGATGAGGAAGGCAGGGAACTGAACTTGGCACAGAGGAAGTACTCAGTTTTGAAGTAGCTACAAATAATAACTGTATTAAGAGTAGATGGAATATAACAACATTTTGGAAAATATCAAACTGATTTTTTTGTTTCATTCTGTATAAGCTTGGAACCTCCACGCTTTTTGGGGTAGGTAAGAGGAAACATCCTTTGGTTTTACTTCCTTCCTTAGTTTAAGTAAGATTTCCAACTGTTCGAAGAGAAAATGTGTGTTTCTCTTTCTCTCTAAGCTCTTCTTTCTGAGTATCATTTATGTAAAATAAGTTCAGTGAAAACATGGGGAAAGACTTTTAGTATGTGTATGGGCCTGTGTTCAGTGCTAAGGGCTCAAGTGACCTGTGGTGTTTTGCACTTTGAAATCTTTTTTTCTGCCCTCTTCCTTCCTTAATCAAAACATAATTTATAAGGTGTGTGTTTAAATTTCAGCTAAACTTCTGTCTGAAAATTCCTGGTTGTCTCTGATCAAAACCAGGGTTAGGACTCCAAGGTGGCTTATGCTCGGCTTTATGCTGGTTCATTTAACACAACGTGTTTGTTCTTGATGATAGGAATCACTGACCTTATGCACTGAGGCACACAGGCTGATTTAGGTCCAAGACTCTCACATGTTTTAGAACTGCACAGTTTTCTTACTTGTTATGGTATGAATTGCAACAGTGCTACATCTAAATGATTGCAGGTCTTGACCTTTTCAGCAAGAAAGACTGACCACTTCAAACTTTTTTCAAAGTACTGTGATTCTTCAAAGTATATGTAAAATAAATGGGTTTTTTCCCACTGGAATATGTATTTTTTAAATCATTTGATTGACCTATGCGATTTTTCTGTTGGATTTTTTGTTTCTGTGGTTTTATGTGGTTTAGTTGTCAGTTTGGGGTGCTTTACTTTGGTAAAAAAACCCATGATTTTTGCCAAGGTTAAGTGTCCTTTTGGTATTTATTTTAGCTGATATCTTGGTTGGCAAATCAAGTTAACTTATAAAGCTAAGTAGAAGTGGTTGAACAGCTAATTTTGGATGCCATGTTGGTTTTTCCTCTAACATGAGCTCCAAGAGATTGGAATGTTTGAGGTTGATAGATCGGTTCATGGGCATTTGAAATGCTTTTTTCTCTTAAATTTTAGAGAACAAGAATAACCTGTTATCCATCTGAGAGATTAAAATGTTCTTTAATGAGGCTGTAGCTTCGATTTTTTAAAAATTATTTTCTGGTGTCGCTTTTCTTATTTTGTCAGGGGGAAAAAAGCCCCAGAACTGAAGATCCAATCAATTCAAAAACATTGCTTTGTAGTCCTGTATTGAGTTATTTCATATTATCTGGTGCTTTATCTACCATCTTGAAAAATGTTCATCTCCACAGTGTGGAAATGACTTGGGCACTTCAGCTGCGCACTGATGGACTGCTGCTGAGGTAGTCTCTCTTTCTCTTGTCAGAAGAGGGTCTGGTAAAAAAGATACAAAGAAAAAATTAATTATGAAGAAAATAATTTTCAGGCATCACTGACTGGAGGTAAATTCTGCTTTCAGGAGGCAAGAGAAATAAATGTCAAAGGCACCTCTTGCCTTGTGGCAATGAATCATGACAGAAGATGCTACTGTAGATTTTTGGGGTTTACATCCTGTGGTACTCTAGGAAAAACAGACTCTGGTAGACTTCTGGAAAACTAGCTTGAGCATCAAGCTTTGTAACAGCATTCTAGCTCTCCTTTTCTTATTCCCCAGACATTGCACTTAATCTGGGACTCTAAGAGCTCTCCTAGTTAAGTGACATACCTGTAAATATGATTTCACTTTTCAGGTAACCTTTTTGCTGTAGAGAACATTGGCTGCTGTATCATTCTGGCTTTTTTAGGCAGTAATCTGATGACCTGACTTAATGATTTTGCGTGGCAGATACTGAATGGCTTTCTTCTGGGTTTGCAGTAAGTGACAGATGTTTTTCACTCTAGTTTCATAAAGCTTTATATATTTGTAAGCTGGCTATACAAATACCTTCATAGCAAGCAGGGAGATTGCTTGACCTCAAGGTTTCTGTTTGCATACCAAAAAAATCTATCATTGGCCACAAAAAACAAATGGATAAATAACCAGAACATAAACAGACTGTTGTGATTATAGGTCCATCTGCTCTCCAGGTATAGTTCCAGAAATAGGATTTATGTCTTGATTCAGCAGTAGTTCAATTTCGCATTCAAGCAGGGGGATTGTTACATGCAAAGCAGAAAAACAATGATATCCAAACTGACCAGTATGAATAGGATGCTTTTGTGACTACAGGCATTATTAGGAGTCTTACTATCTAATTTCTTTAAATAGGCATCTTAAAGGTGTCACTGGAGATCTCTGTTGTGTGATACTATGTAAATAGTTACATTACAGATAGTAAATAGGTTTTGAGTCAGAGCACAGATTTCTTTATTTGGTGAGTGACTATGAGCTGATGATAGCCAGGAATTGTTAGAGGAGGTTGAAGAGAAAAGGGGGATGAAAGTGCTAATTTTCTCCTGCAGATAATCCATGTTGGAGGCAAACTTAATCAAAGTGTCACTACTTTAATGAAATTCTCATATAAAATGCAGGACACTTGATATAATTTATCTAAATTAATTACACTCTGCTGCTAAAAGGAAGTTGTATGACAAATTATTTGTTCTGCCTATTCATCCATTCTTTATCAGACCTTTTCCTACTCTGATGCAACATAAGGAGCAGAAGCAGCCTTTTCATGGTGCTGAGTGGATTAATTTGCATTGATCCCAGGCTAATAGATGAGTTATTCACCCAAGACAACACTCAGTAATTTTAATAACATAATATTTTTCTATGCCTTAATTAACAATCATTTTAGAGGTAAATAAAATGCAAAGTATTTTTTAAATTGTCAAAATAAAATAAAAATTGTCGTGCATAATAAAACATGTAAATCTCAAGTAGCATTTTGCATTCCTGTTAAAAATAAATAATATATTTCAGATTATAAATTGTATCTGTACTACAAATTTATCTGCAAAAACAAAAATGCATTAAATGAGCAGCTTCTGCATTCAGTTAGAGCAAAAAATAAAGAATGCCACAGAAGCAAATGAATCAGCTTTTTAAAATGATTGCCCTGTCGGACAAGATGTATGAATCCTGAGTAGAAGCTGTATCTTAACATTTATTTCACATAAACCTGTTCAAGAAAGTTATGGATGATGAACAGAAATAAGCAAAAGCTGCATAGTGTATTTTTGCTCTACCTTGAAGGGCTTTAGCGTTGAGCGTGTTTCATGGTAGCAGCAGAAGACTGCAACATGGTACCTTTTACAGGTTTGAGTGGAAACATACATCCAAGGTACTTGTTTTGGGTTTAGGTTCAGAGCACCACCCAGTTACGGGATTCTTTACTCCTGAATCTGCATCCCCACTCCATTCTCGTCCAGAGATAAGGTGAACATGGGTGATACTTTTGATTTCAAACTGTGAAGTATCTAAGGCCTCAAATTGTTGGGAGAATGGCTACTGCACTGAGCAGCTTGCACACAGTGGTGTGTGCTGCAGAGTCATGCCTTGGAAGGGTGACTCTGCATGGCACTGGCTCAGCAGGGCACGCTTGCTTCTGCCCTGACTACATGGCCCAGCGGGTCCTTCCAGAGCTGGGATCAGCTGTCTGTCTGTTCTCTTCCATTTCCAGGGCTCTCTCATGAAGATACTGAAGATGACCTTTGGTTGTATGTAGGGTATGTTAAGAGTAAGTATGTTAAGTATTGTAAGAGTATGTTACATTAAAAATCAGATTGTCATTAGAAATAGGCATGTGGGTTTCAGGTGCTGCTGTCTGTTGGAGGCTTGCTCACAAACCAGAGCAGGTAGAATGGATTGTGCAAATGCTCTTCATCTTCTCAGAGCAAGACCTCCTCATTTTCTTAGTGGGAAGTGACTGAAGAACTTCAGAAAAGATGATTGGCTTTGATATGTACTGAGGAGCATTGACGTAATCTGTTCTGCTGGTTTTCCTTTAGCTGTTTCAAAGGCATCATAAGTATTTTAGCTCTTGTAGCTGTAACCCAAATCTGATACAGCATCTGGTGATGAAAGCCTGATCATAAACCTGTATTCAAGTGTATATCACACCCAGCACTGCTGCACAGAAAAGTGCAGCTTTTCAGTCTATTTTTCAGCAGTTTAATCCAACTGGAGTGTTGTCATAGTATAACTAGTATATTACAGCTGGAAAAGCATTTAGAGCTGGTGTAAGTATCTTAAACTGTGTCCTTATGTACATATAATTCTGCAACACGAAACAGGTGGAGGGTTCAGCATGACTTTTAAATAGGCAAAGGTATCCATTAAAAGTCTTCAGTAATGTGAGGTTTAAAAAAGGAAGTATTTTCAGTGCTATCTCCTGAGCTGTTCTCATGTTTGTACTCATAAACTTACCTGTTGTGTGGGTACTACCTGTAGAGTCCACAGCTGAATCCAGTGGATTTTTCTGTCTGCTTTAGTGAACTGGAAGGCAGAGAATAGTTAGTTAGAAAAAACTCCAAAATAAGTCACTTAAGTACCTATCCAGATTTAAGTTTGAAGGTATTGGGAAGTCTGGATAAGCGTCTGAACCTTACAATACCAATTTGAACCATTTTGAAGTTGGCTTGCTGGTACCTCTGGTACCTGGAAGTCCCTTTTTTTTTTCTTTATATGAGAGACTAATTTTTCCCCCACAGTTGGTGTTGCTTGCCATTTAATCTTGGCAGTAGCAGCTTGCTCACTGGCTAATCCAAATACGCTCTGAATAAGGTGGGAAAGACTTGTTTAGACACCTAAATCAATACAAAGGTTGAACTGACATTGTATGTGCTGTCAAAGATGTGACAAAGACACATGATACTAGCTTTGTATAATCAGATTGCTAGGTAGATATGATTAGTAGCTTCCAACCTTCCTACTTTATATTGGGCAATTTTTTGTTTTGTTTTTTCACAAATAGAAATAAAAAAGGACAGTGCAGTATCCTGAAAATCACCCTTTGGCTTACTCCTGAGACTTGATTGGAGCAAAAGATATGCAGGTGGCTCTGACAGCTGTAGTCAGCAATAGATTCTAGTCTTGTGCCCACAGAAACTAGGTTAATCCACCGCTTCTGGCATCGTGGGTTGCAAGAAACTCTGTGGAAATATAACTGTACACTGAAATGCTCTGTTTCGCTTCCCACTGCTAAAATGCATTTAGTGAGATTTTCTTCTCCTTTCTTAGCAATCCTTAATGCTAATAATTACCCTATTTTTGCAGTGCTCTTTACTTCAAAGCCTGAGTTTGCTGAAATAAATAATTATATCTGAGTAAGTGTTGGGTTCTTTTGCAAATGAAATCAAAGCCCGTTTGCAAATATTTCTAATCATTACATTTATGTGGGAACTTTTTATAATTAATTTTTATTATAGGGATTCAATCAGCTTTTTTATTTAGATTGTGTTGTTTCCTTTATGAACATGTGTAAATGACTAGTACAGCTACTGGGCAATCTAGAGTTCTAGGCAAAGATATCTTTATTTTTTTTAAATGTAGATTACAAAAGGGAGCTGAACTAAAATGGAAAAATCTTTTGATTATTGCTTTGTCACCAGCTTTCAATAGCATGTTCACTGTGTCCCTGTGCAGAAAAAATCTGCAATGTGTGTCACAGACTATAAATTCCTCACCATTGTATTGCCTGTTGTCTGCTATGAGTGAAAGATGGTTATAACTTGAGATGAGAGGTACTTAATCTAAGTTGAAGAGATTTATCAATTGAAAGTGGGCAAAATCTGCCCTGATCACAGAAAATTAAACAAATGATGTCTGCTTCAGTGCAAAGCTCTTAAGGTTACAACCTGAAAACAATGGGAGAGGTCAGGAGCCATGAAACCAGAAGGCTATTCCATTCCATGGGGCTTGACTAGAACATCAACATTGCTTCACTCACCGCCTGTCCTGCTGGAAAATTTCTGAGAAGATAGACCCTTTGTCCCACTAGTCAGTACACTAGAAATTAATGTTTTATCTGCTGGTACTGCAGGTTGAATTTTTAAATTTGTTCATGTGACTTTGTACAGCTCACAGCTTTTCTGTTCATGTACTCTGTTCATACAAAAGCATTTGTAAGCATGTGCACTTAGGGCCTGAACTTTTTCATTTATACCAGTTTTATGCCATGGTAGGGCCACTCAGTATGAAAGTTTAAGCTTTTCCATTGAGTCTTTTCTTTATTCATAGTGATAGATGAGGACAATAAGATTCTTAAACACTATTGATTTATGTGAAAGCTCTAATCTCCTTTGACTGTCTTTTTATTTTGATGGGAGCATTGACTTGTGCTTCCAAAAAGGACAAGTGAAATTTCTTCTCCTCTTAAAGTGAGGAAAGCGTTTGAGCAAGTTGTGTCTCTCCTGCAGTTGTCTGGGTTGGGTAAGTTTATTTGCACTCAGTGTAAATGGAGTTTTGAATTACAGTGCCTGAATAACAAAAAGTCAAAAATAACACACACATTAATGGGCACTGATTAAACTCAGTAAGAGAGACATGCATTATTCCTGAGTTATTAACTTCCTGACACAATTTATATTGCCATAAATTAAGTCTGTGTGAATGGCTTAGACCCCCTGTAAATCAAAATGTTTGGTAATGATAAGAGCGTAGAAGAAAACTTAAGTTAAAGGTGAAATCATAACCAGTGAGAGTCGATGAAATTCCTTATCTGGATTAACAGTGCAAAATCCTTCTGTACTTTGGGTCACTGTAATGTGACCAGATGTCATCAGAGTAATTAAATCACTCACCAGTGCTCCTCTTTCTGAAATTAAGGCTACAGTCTGAGTTAGTTTTACCTTCTGTGTATATGGGCCCCAAAGGGGGTGGAAAACCAACAAACACACAACCAACTCGAAACACTGGAAGGTGAACAGGAAGATGGAAAAGCAGAAACAGTTCTACATGTTATTTTTTTTCCCTAAATATATACGTGCACATATTGCTGGTTTCTGAGCTAGACTTCCTCCACAAATGGGATCTAAGTTTGAGTGGAGTTTTAACTAACAAGATGTTCAAATCCTCTGCAAGTGGAGGAAAAATTTAATACCTATTTGAGATGGAGTCAAGCAACTGTTATTTAATCTGAACCAATGTTGGTAAGAAGTGGTTTAGGAGGGGTTTTGAGATGGATTAGCTCAATGAGGAGTGCATTATGGTTTTATTGGAATCTGTGAGCTCTTCTATAGGATGAGTACAGATATTATTTCTTAAATACAAATATGCCTCTTAATAAAACCTGATATACACATGGAAAGCAGGTGAGCCGATTCAGCAGAAAAGAAAACCAAAGTGAAAAGCATAGGGAGGCAAATGTTTTCTTTAAAATGTGTTCTGCATTAAGACTTTACCAGGTGTGGAGGTTTGAATGTTGGTTCTCTTGCCACTGTGTAGCCTGTACTTTAACAGAAAAGTCTGTCTCCTTTGCCCTCTCATCCCTGTGCAAGAAACTAGTTTGTTTCTTGTTCACCCAGGTGATTACCCCACCAGGAAGAATTTATTTGAAGTAGTTGCATCTCTAGCACTGCTACTTGATTTACTTGTAAATTCTCATTGAGTGTTTCACTTGGCTTTTTGGCCTGCCTGGTCTTTTTCTGGCAGTGGAGGATTCCTGCATAGCTAGAAGATGAAGCTTTACTTTTTACTTTTTAGGGATATGTAGTCTTTTCTTTCTTGCTAAGTGTGTAAGAGATGACATCTACATTTTTTCTATATTTGTGTAAATTTGAGGCAATGACATTTGTTTGTCAACATGCAGCCACCGTTATTCATTTGTTCAAGGTGGCTTTTGTGTTTATGAAGATGGGAAGGTGCTGTCATCTTTGAAATGAGCAGTTATAAAGCCTGTACTCAAGAGCTCACCTTTGATACTGATAGAAATACTTCCCTCCATGCAGTGGGCTGAGGCTCCTCGTGGCAGATACTTGCATCTGAAAGATGCTTTGTGCTGTTTCCCATTGTGAATGTCTACATTTCTCCCCTTTTTTGTTTTTCTAGTTTACTTGATGACTTTTATTTAATGATGTGCTGTGTATGAAGATTGTTTAACTCTGAACTTTGTGCTGTATTTATGCTATTTAAAAGAAATTGCTCCATTTTAATCTGTATCATAGGAACATCAGGGAGGCAGCTATGGAAGAAATATCAGTGTTTAAAGCTTGGATCATCTTTTGAGCCTTTGACACGGTTTCTCACACCATTCTGACTGAGAAACTGGCTGCCACTGGCCTGGACAGATGGACCCTCAGCTGGGTTACAAACTGGCTGGATGGCCGGGCCCAAAGGGTGGTGGTGAATGGAACCAAATCCAGCTGGGGCCGGTCACGAGTGGCACCCCCAGGGCTCAGTCCTGGGTCCAGTCTTGTTCAACATCTTCATCAATGACCTCAATGAAGGGATTGGATGCTCCCTCAGTAAGTTTGCAGATGACACTAAACTAGGAGGAAGTGTTGATCTGCCTGAGGGTAGGGAGGCTCTTCAGAGGGATCTGAACAGACTGGACCGATGGGCTGAGACCAGTGGGATGTAGTTTAACATGGCCAAGTGCAGAGTGCTGCACATGGGACATAGCAACCCCATGCAGCACCACAGGCTTGGAGGAGGTTGGCTGGAGAGCTGTCAGGAAGAGAAGGACCTGGGGTGTTGGGTGACTGCAGGCTGAATATGAGCCAGCAGTGTGCCCAGGCAGCCAAGAGGGCCAATGGCATCCTGGCTTGTATCAAAAACAGTGTGGCCAGCAGGGCTAGGGAGGTGATTGTGCCCCTGTACTCGGCATTGGTGAGGCCACACCTTGAGTACTGTGTGCAGTTCTGGGCTCCCCGCCATAAACAGGACATTGAGGTCCTTGAGCAAGTCCAGAGAAGGGCAACCAGGCTGGTGAGGGGGCTGGAGGGCAAATCCTCTGAGGAATGGCTGAGGGAGCTGGGGCTGTTTAGCCTGGAGAAGAGGAGGCTGAGGGGAGACCTTATCACCACCTGCAACTACCTGAAGGGAGGTTGTAGAGCAGTGGCCGATGGTCTCTTCAGCCAGGTGACAGGAGATAGAACAAGGGGAAATGGCATGAAGCTGTGCCAGGGCAGGGTTAGATTGGATATTAGAAACAAATGTTTTACTGAAAGAGTTGTCAGGGCTGGAACAGGCTGCCCAGGGAGGGACTGAGTCCCTGGATGTGTTCAGAAAAAGGGTTGATGAGGCACGAACGGATCTGGTTTAGCTCGGGATGGGAATGGTTGGACTCGATGACCTTCAAACGTCTCTTCCAACCTTGTGATTCTGTGTTGATTGTTGCATAACTATTTATACTGAGCAACAGTATCTAACTAGTGGTGATACTTTCTGTTTGCCAAAGAAAAAGGTAGCAAGTTGATGTTCTGGAGGCTGAGTAAAAACTTTGTGATAGATTGGATAAATGCTTATAATTGGGAGAGAGGAACAATGGCTGTTAAGGTGGGCAGCAAGAGCAAGTGAAAGCAGAGACGGAATTATCCATGTGGTCTCTTTCACTACACACTTGTTCTTTTGCTTTCTCACACATTTAGCTGTGACTGACAACATGTCTGGAGAAGAAAGGTGTGGAGGTGTGGACACCCATCTAAAGAGGCTACTAAGAGAATGTTTGCTCAGTTACAATCAGGGAAAAAACCAAATGTGTGGAACTCATGAAGATATTAGATTATATCATAACATTGTGCAGAGTTGGATCTGTGAACAATCATCTTCCATATCATCAGAAAGTGGTGTTATGTATTTGGGATCCTCAGACTTGGTATTTCCAACCAAAGGCATGTTGAAGATAGAAGGTTCTCTAGTAGTGGTAGCACAGAGTCAGGTTTGGTGCAAATGTGTCATATCTCTCACTTTTATTGCTTCTGATGCAAGAGCAGTGATGGCCCTCTTGTTTAAATCTCTTGTTGCAGTCTGCATTAGACTTCCTTAGTCTGTGAAGCTCAGTTATCAAGTTGGGATGTTACTGACTAGAGGGTCTATGGATGAAAAAGAGCAGGAAAGCCTATGTGGATCTCAATTTTAAGAAATGTGTATGCTTCTGGTATTAGTGAGGAGCATTGTTGATTCTTGAGCAAAAGTGTTAAAGCCTTTCCAGTAAAACTCTTGCTGAAATTATTTACAGCAAGCACCATCTGTTTCAGGGTTTAGATGTGCTTGTTACAGCAAGGCTGTGAGTGTGGAATCATGGATTCATTTCTGGTGGAAGAGACCTTCTGCCAAAACAGGGTCAGTGTGGAATGTAGACCTGGTAGTTCAGTCTTATGCCAATATGGAATGGCTTTTTACTGCTTTGGTCAAATATATAGAAATAGGATGCAATGCAAAGGTTGTTAAAGGTATTTAAGCTTAAGGCCAGTTCCTCTTGCCTTCTAGAATGTGTAAGACATTTCTCATGAGTTGGGAGTTGGACCATCAATAGCCAGATACTCCCTATTGCTGTATGTGGCTATTGAAAAAGTTAAGTGAATGTTCCTTTGCAAGCTGTGTATATGTTCTTGCTTAAAAATGTATGGCTTTGAAGAAAAGGGGAGTTTCTTCTTACTTTTTTTTTAATGATCGGGGGCTCAAAGAGCAGAAAACAAAGTAAGGGACCTTAGATCCTACTTTTTCTTTCTTTATTTTTTTTTTAAGCTCTAGTCTGTACAAATGCAAACAGAGTGAGATGCAGGCAATGTGGGTGGAACAGAAACTGTGCAGGCCTTTCCCTTCTGTCCTGATACAGAAGCAGATGGGTGGATGAGGTAATTTACCTAGCTGGACTCCAATAACACCCACCTTGCTGGTCTGGGCTTTGAAAAGCAACTTGCTGCTATGACAACAAGATCCTGATTTGGTCATTTGAAGGAAAGTTATGTGTATAGGGGATTTTATGGGATCTTTATAGTATCTGGAAGTACTTAGAATATATATTGTGAAATGAATTATGAAAATGGCAACGTAGGTGGTGTTATAACCAATACAAACAGTTATTACATATTAGTTGTTCTTTCTAACGTATGGAAAGATTATTAGAATGTAAGGATTTAACAACTCATGAAAAGCAGCCACTGGGAGCTTCAAAGAAGGTATTAAGCACAACCTTCAGATTCTTGGCATTGTGAAATTTCAGTACTCAAACCAAACAGCTTCAGATCTATGTATGCATAAGATCCCTGTAGTGCTTCTGCTTTTTGCGAGTCAATCAACAGATGAAACATCAGTAAAACAGTTCACTTTATTTAAAAACCTCACATTTTCTTCAGATCAGACTTCTCAGCATTTCACATGGTGAGAAGAACTTGTATATTAACTGTTAAAAGAACATACACACTGGGATTAATAGGTTTATTTTTGTTTTGACTGTCCCCCATATGTTTGTCAAGATATAAAAAAAGCTTATATATTACAGCTTGCTTTGTTAGAGGTGTATCCAGTCTCTGTGTTCTACTGGCTGACTTTTAGAGTAATTAAATATGGATCATGTGTATTTGTTGTAAGTTAATTCTGTAAAACTTTGATTATAAATTGCAGTTGGAACAGGGGTCTAATTGGAGGAAATGGGGAGTGAATCCCCAACTGCCGAGTTAAAAACTGGTTGGATGGCCGGGCCCAAAGGGTGGTGGGAAATGGAACAAAATACAGCTGGAGGGTGGTCACAAGTGGCATCCTCCAAGGCTCAGTCCTGGGTCCAATCTTGTTCCACATCTTTATCAATGACCTCAATGACGGGATTGAATGTTCCTTCAGTAAGTTTGCAGATGACACTTAGCAGGGAGGAAGTGTTGATCTGCCTGAGGGTAGGGAGGCTCTTCAGAGGGATCTGAACAGACTGGACCGACGGGCTGAGACCAAGGGGATGAGGTTTAACATGGCCAAGTGCAGAGTGCTGCACATGGGACATAACAACCCCCTGCAGTGCTACAGGCTTGGGGGAGGTTGGCTGGAGAGCTGTCAGGCAGGGAAGGACCTGGGGGTGTTGGTTGACTGCCAACAGAATGAGTCAGCAGTGTGCCCAGGCAGCCAGGAAGGCCAATGGCATCCTGGCTTGTATGTTTTTCTATAATGCTCTGTTATTCTAGATTACATACTGAAAATGGGTACTTTAAAAAGTACTTTAAAAAGTACCCATGTTCAGTATATGGGAAAAAAATCTTCCTGTTGCTTGAAGATGACTTACAAAGTGGAATTGAGATAGGTTGCCTCACTGACAGAGACAGGTCTATACTAGCATTGAGGATTTCCAGCCTGACTTGGTGGGTTGTAAGTAATGGCACATTAACTGTATTTCCCCTGGAGAACATATGCAGCAATTATATTCAAGTGGTTTTATTTTTAGAATCTGATGGGGTGCTTTTGATGCCTTGTGCTTAGACCAGCTGTTGATTATTTTTTTTTCTGCAACTTGGATTTGCCTTTTTTCTCCTGGAATTCTGTCAGTTTGTCAAATGAATGAAAGCATTGGGTTGTGATATGTTTTCCAAGGCATCGTAAAGACTAGAAAATTGTGGTGTTTGGGCTTTTTTTTTCCAAGATCTGCTTCTGTAGCAGAGCACTTGAGAGGGCTCAATGTGAGAGAAGTTGCAAGAGAGTGTGTGAAATGCAGTGCTTTTTCTTAAATACTTTTGATATAGCAAATCTGGAACAAATTGCAAACGGTTACCAAATATTTAGACAGTTGAAAGATTGCTTGGTTATGGTATTCTGTCTAAATTTTGAGGTATTCCCTCTTCTAGTTTTAAGATAGAAGTCATCTTTTCAAAAGAAGACCTGATTTGCCTGAGATATTAAGAGACTACAGTTTCTTATTAGTATTTGCATATTGTATAGGTTTCTTCACATGCTAAACTTTGCCAGAAGGACAGTAATTTTGTTACAGTTCCTCTTGTTAGATACTTGTAGGTGTTCATAGCAACAGATGCGTTGAAGTACTTTGTGCAAGAGGTAGGAGAAATGACGAGACAGAGCTTGGATGGTAGAGGTAGGATGAAGTGAAATATAAATGGCCTTTATGCTGCTGAGCACAGAATGTACTTTGCTCCTACATGGGATTTTCACTTTTGATCATTTCAGCAGAGATGTGCAGTCTGTGTAAAGCCACTAATCAGAGTTAACTCGAGGGAATCTAGGATGAACCTGCTTGGTTTTAATTAGAATTGTTTAATAACCAATTACCACTCTGTCTGCATAGAGAATCAAGAAGGGGGAGTGGTGTTTTACAGTTTCTTCTGAGGAAATAGCTAATTTGCAACATGATAGTACTGCTCAGCTTCCTGCTATATTGCAGTGTAAAAACATAAGAAAACTTTGCTGAGTTTGTTGGCTGAGAGTGAAAATATAGCAAAACTGAACAGCAGGACAGTGTTATGATTTAGTGGTATTTTGTTGGTTGATCTACAATTGAGAGAAGGTAACTTCTTTTAACTCTGGCAGTTAAATGACCTAGAAAAGTATAACATCTGCAGATTTTATTTTGTTTTCATGGATAAATGGAAAAAAATACGCAGGGGTAGGATGTCATGCTTTTTGTTCCTTAAAGTTGTTTCTCTATGCTAAGAAGTTACACACTCTTTGAAGGGGTTACACCACAAATTGCTGCATTGGTGTCTTTTGCAGAGCTGACAAACCTGATGTGACCTAGAAGGCTTTTTACACTCATCCTGTGCTTTGTTGGGCATGTCAGTGCAACTTCAACTTTCCAGCTGATATTGTGAAGCTATTAATGAAAATTTCTGTATCATGAATGCGTCTATCAATACCCCCAACACTACTGGAAGGCTAAGGGTCAGCTGGTAAATCTTAATGTAGGGGTTTAAGGTTTAACTAAGCTACAATAATTTTATCAGGTTCGTCAGCAGAGAACAGGTGTTTGAGGCAGTGGGATGTTATCAGAGGCCTGACAAAGAAGCAATATGCATGGAGACATGTGGGTAGCAGAGAAATAGTTGGATTCTCTTTTGCAATGTGATGATCTGGTTTGATGCAAGAGTCTTCAAAGTCAGTAAAAGCAGCAAAACAACTTTTTGTCTTAACACAGCTTGTTTGCATGTGTGGATTTCCAGGAAGAAAAAAAGGCATATACTGAACTAGTGGGCTGGGAGTTCAGCTTTGGGAGATTTTCCTCCTTCTATAGATAACTGCTGAAGTGATTCAGAACAAAGTTCTCTGTCTGGTGTCTATGTCTAGGATTGGCTCTCTGCTCTCTTGGAGTCCAAATAATGAAGCTGGGCTTCTGTTCCTCAGACATAGTACTGACTTGTTCTTAAAATAAGAAACCCTTTTTCTTTCTTCATACTGAGGTACCTGCTAAAGCTGTTGAAGGGCTTAGTGTTTGCTGGCTTAGACATGAAGATCTCTAGGACAGTTCACTTCATGATTTTTTTTTGTTGTGGGAGTTGAATATTTTGTTTTCTATTGTGTTGATCCAAGTGCAGAGGGTTTTCATGTGTCAAACATTTTGCTGTGGACTGATTTAATGTTAAATTGCACATGTATTATGAACTGTCATGTTTCACAGAAGATGCAGCTGTGATGTGCTGTGCTTGGTCTGCAGTGTGGGTGGGCTCCCTGCCCAGTCTGCCATTCAGCTGAAGCATGGCCCTCTGGGATCTGTATCAGTTGGGTCAGGTCAGTAATTTGTGTTCATCTAGCAAACCTGAAGGTATTTGAGGTATGAATTTTGTGTTATTACACTTTCTGAAGTGTCATCAAGAGAGTTGACTGGTTTATCATCAGTTATGTAGATAACACAATTTTTTAATGAAAAAATTGTTACTTGTAACAAAGCTGAAACCCTGGGTAGTATTGGCTACACTGAAACAAAGATTAAATTCAAATTTGATATTGTAGAGGATACTGACTTAAAACTGAAGCTACTTTGTGGCAGAAAAAAACCCCTTTTTGGTCTCTGATACCTCATTGAGAGAAAGAAAAAGGACCATATTGGATAAAAGGGTGGGGAAGTTGGGGAAGAGCAAGAACAGGGTTGTATCATCTCATTGTCTCAGGTTTGATCTTGTCATGAGATGGAAAAGGCAGTCTTGTATCCTATGGGCTTTTCTAGAAATACATGGGAATGCAGTTACTACCATTAATATGCAATGCACTGAAGTTATGCTGGGTGCAAGAATTTGCCTGCAGGCTTGCATTAAAGGTTTAGAACTTTGTTGTTTGACACAAAATCGTGATGCTGAAGCTTCAGAAAAGTGGGAAAAAATGTCAGGAAATAAGAATTACTTTTTCCCTGCTGGGATATTTAAGATCAATTATTAAATAACTCAGTAAAAAATTCACACTTGCTTCAAGGTACTTTAATTGGATTTATTTTAATGTGCTGTCCTATCTTACCAGAAGAAAAATTGGAGGGTTTTTGACAGCTTGAGATTGACTATAATAATATAAACATCTGAGTGATATGCAGCCAACCAGTGTGGACAGAACTGAAATGAACAGCCAGCTCATTTCATGGTGTGAGAATTACAGCTGCAAAAAAGCAGTTCACTATGTTACTTTATTTCAGGTTACTTTGGCCACTGCATTTGATGAGAGATATTTCTAGAACCTCATTCTGCGTGGAGCTTGGACATAGTTTCATTTCTGACTGAATTTGCTCAGTCAGTTCTTATGGTAATTGAAGTATTTTGTCTTTTAACCTGGTGTTAAACAGGTTTTGTTGCTTTTTTTTTCTCTTTTCCCTTGTGAAATATTGTTCTCATCACATCTTAGTGCTTTGGACTGTGCAATAACACCACACCCTAAGAGATACTGGGTATTTTTTAGACAAAGATATGGCTAATAATATTTCAGACTTTAGATGATACTGAGCAAACATAGAAGGGTGTTTGGGTCTTTTTACTGTCTGCTAAGGCATGTGGTAAATATTAGCTCACAGTTTCATAGTGTTATGTGATGCTTTTAAAAGATGCTTTATTAACTCTAATGACACTTTTATTCACTGCTACATAGAAAGATGAGTAAATCATTTTCATCTTATTGATGTTGGGAGAACTGATTAGTGTTATAAACAGGCTGCCATTCCTTTTAGTCAGAAAATACTCAGGTGCAGCTTTGAAGGGTTTGGGTTTGTTTTTTTTTTTAAGGGTTTTTGGTTTATTTGTAGGTTTGGTTTATTTGGTTTATTTGTACAAGACTGCAAAATTTCATCATCCTGCAACATTAAGAGCTGTGATCCTATTTAGTGTAGACTTTTTTTCTGGCTTTGAAGTACTAAAAAATAACTTTTTTCTGTGCCATCAGTTGTTGTGTTGCCATCAGCTGGATTTCTTGAGGATTCAGTGAAAAAGCATTTAAAACCTTATAGTGCTGTTGCATGTGTCCTATATATAGTGTAAAGTGATGGAGATGATTCTTCAAACTTTTACTGCTGAACACAGAAAACAAAACTAGCTTTTGTCATATGTTCTTCTTTAGGTCACTGATTTTTAGTAGCACTCACCTTAAAGGGGTTTCAACATGTTAAACTTGGTGCTTCTCTTATTGGCCATAATTACTTCTTAAGCTAAAATAAAGTCTTTTTTGTTTTGCAAGTCAGCCCTTTTATTAATACTTAGTATGAGTCTCTGCTGCACAAGTAAAGATATCTTACCTCAAGCAATCCCTGCTGTGCATCTGTAAGAAAACATTATTGCTTTGAAGTCATGAAAACTCTGTATCCAGCTTTTTTCTTGTTATCCCTTTTTAAAAGTATTTTGTGTAGTTCTTTCTCATAGTTGAAGCTGATTAATTATGCAAGTTAAACACTACAAAGTGGGAAGGTGAACATGCTTGGAATGAAGAGCTGAAGTTAATATTCTGCAAATAAAAATTATTCAGTATGATGAATTTTCAGTCATGGGGTCTGTCCATGTGTCCTGACCTCCTCCCCCATCCCCCCCAGCCAGTGGTAATGGGCTGCTTTCAATGGTAATGGGCTTGTGGAGTCCTTGGTGATGTTCTTTGCATAGATTTCACCTGTCCTAGGAGCACAGTGGAATACTGTGTTCTTGGCAGTACTTCCAGACCAGTAATCAATTATGAGCATCATCGACTTGAGAAGTACCCTGTTTTTCAGGAGAGACTGATAATGAATAGGAACTTTAGGGAGTTCACAGTGGGAAATCATGTTCAGTTCAGGAAGGTTCCTGTATCTGTACAATTCTTATACGAAGTTGTCATTCTCTCATTGTGTGAGGTGTCCTAGCAGTGCAATATGTTAACAATCTGAAGTAGGACTTGGCACATGGAGTCTTACAAGCTAAAAGGGAAGGAGGAACATGGTATTAGAATTCTAATTTATTTGTAAAAAAAAAAAGTAGGGGCTTTACATTTAGTTCTTGCTTTCCCTTTCCTAGGACTCTCACTCGAGGGTTGCTTGTGCTCTTATCTGCACAAAGGCATTTTCTTTTTATTTGCTGCCTGGCTGAATTCAGTCATGTGTGTAGCAGCTGACCTCTGAGAGGCTAGAATGGATTGAAATGTTCCCAGGCTTGTGAAGTCAGGATGGGGGGTTGCAACTGTTCTGGCTACCTTTCTTAGCTACCTAGCATAAGCTTGATATTTTCATTATTCCTGCCTTTTTTTTTTTATTTCAGAAGCCTTGATAAAATGAGAACTAAGATACCCTTGTTGCAAAAGGCTGGATGTTTGTTTGTGTAGCTTCTTATAAAAATAGTATTGCATGGACAATTACAGTGGAGAAGGTGAAGGGGTGGGACAGAGTTTAGAATTCCAAGGAAGGAATTGAACTGTTGGGAAATCTGGAAAAGAAACTATTAATTTGTGAGATAGAGTTTTTAATTTATAATAATAGTTTGGTACCACCAAGACAGAAATTCAGCATTACTTTTGACTTTATACTGGCTTGACATTTAAAGAAAAATGAAGGAGTCATTTTGCTCCATCTTGGAAGGATGTGGTCCAGCAGGGATGAATCAGGAGAGGCAAGGACCTCAAGTTTATCTGTGGCCTTGACAGCTTTGGTTTTCTGATCTGCAGGGAATGTATAATTACAAATTTCTTTTGTTTCAATAATTAATTTGGTAATTAAGAAAGTTAAAAAAGCTTCATTTCTATCCCACTGTGTGCTTTCCTAGACTTGAATGAGTGAATTCTTCTGTTAGGGTAATGTATTTGGGTCCCAGTTAAGACACATGTGCATGCTTGATTCAAGAGCTATGGAATATTTTCTTGAGTAGCAAAGAGTTTTCAACCAAAACCTTTCTGGCAGAAAATGTTACTGGTGCTTGATGCTTCATAAGTCATTTAGGTTTAGCTGAAATATTCTTTAGAGAAACTGAAACAAAACGGATCTGTATAGCTCAGGTATTTCTTTTAAAGAAATCATTCAAATGTGATACTTGAAAAATATTTAGTTTCAAGAAATCTAAAAAAACCCCAAAGCCCCATAAAACCCAAGTAACAACTTAGCACAATGTTTAAAATGGAAACAGGATACCTTCTTGCATTATTTCTTTTCATATTCACTGGACTACTTATTGAGTGCCAGGACAGTTCAGCTAACCCACTCAAATAATAAAATCCTTGTCTCAGATATTCACTAGGCATCTTTCATCAAAAATCACTTTGAAGGGGAAAAAAAACCCCAAAAAACATTTTTCACAGACTTATAATCAGGTAACATGAAAAAAGGCATCCATCTTCCACTGCAGAGCAAGTACCTGAGTTAGTATCTGTAAGTGTGGTATAGAACCACAGAATCAGAGAATCGTAGGGGTTGGAAGGGACCTTGAGAGATCATGGGGTCCAACCCGAATGTAATGCTTCCATTTTAATACTGCAGTGTTATTTGACCTGATCCTTCTCTTTTTCTCTTGTCTGCTCCTGTTTTGTCCTGTTTTCTAAGGATGCCTTAATAAAAGCTTATTCCTGTTGTAAAAATAACACAAAGATCTATCTCTCTTTCAACACCTGCCCTGACAATGTTTTTCTAAGCCTTGATAATGACATTTAAAGAAACTTTAGGAGTTCAGTTTTTAACATCTCACTATGTTCACTTTAAGGTAAAAGTTATTTTGGTCTTCCCCAAGTTCATGCCATCCATGCTTGTCCTTTTGTTTTGGCCAAACGCAGAGAATGCTAAATATGAGTTAATATGAGTTAATATGGTATATTAATGTGAATAGCACTATGATGACTAGCATGGCAATAATACCTGCCAGTAAGATAGGATGTTTTTTGATCTTTAGTTTGCATTTTGCAGTAGTATGTAAATGTTTCTTTACAAGAGCCTCAGTCAGGGAAATTTTTGGGTTTTGATTAGAAACAGAAAATTGGGGTTTTAAATGTGAGTGAACTCCAAATTAATTTGCAGTGCAGACTAATCTTCTACTACTTGTTGAGTAAATGTATTCAGTGAGGAATAGCATAATTTTATAATTATTTTTGGTTGTGTTTATCTAAAAGTAACTTTCCTAACAAGTAAAAAAAAGCAAAACAAACTTTGACTTGTAACTGCCTCACAATATAAAGAGCTTCTCTTAACTTGAGAGATAATATTTGTCAGAAAATATCTAAGCTTATTTTGAACTTTGAGACTTTGGGCAGCTTGTTGTTGCTGTGACAGATTTTTAGAGAATTTTGTGCCATGTTCTGTTAGACACAAATTTTTAGCATTTTTGGACATAGAAGGTCATGTTGTTTTCTTTAGAAGTGGTTTTGTTTGACTGCTCTGATTGGCCATTAGTGTCTGCTCTCTTTAGACTGGTTTTTGAAGCGGCACATTTACTGACCTGAGACTAATTGAGCCAAGATCCTCTGCAGTAAAATACACACTTGAGACAGGAGAGTTCAGTTGAACTAACTATACAAATGATAAGAATCAAATACTAAAGCCTCTTTCTTCCCTCTGTAAATCAAGGAACCCACATGTGTAGTGATGACTTTCAGCCTTTTCTCCTAGGCAGATAGTCTGTTCTGAAATATGGTTTCAGGATAGTCTCTGTCAGGCACTCTGTTGGCAGTATGCTCTTCCATGCCCATGGAAAACAGCTAGAAATCTTTCCAGTGATTTTAATTATCTTTTATTTTTTTATTTTTAATGTGTGTGAAAGTTCCAACAGTGTTAATTCAGTTAATTTCAGTATATAGAAGGTAGATTTTTACATATGATCATAGGATGGCTTGAGTGGGAAGGGACCTTGAAACCCATCTAGTTCCAACACCCCTGCCATGGGCAGGGACACACCCTTCACTAACCCAGGGTGCCCAAAGCCCCATCCAACCTGGCCTTGAACACTGCCAGGGATCCAGGGGCAGCCACAGGTTCTCTGGGCACCCTGTGCCAGGGCCTCCCCACCCTCACAGGGAAGAATTTCTCCCTTATTTCTGATCCTTCAGTTCAAACCTTTTACCCCTTGTATATGACTACTCTTTTTGATCAAGTGTCCTTCCCCATCTTTCCTGTAGGCCCCCTTTTATGTACTGGAAGGCTGCAATAAGTTCTCCATGGAGACTTCTCTTCTTCAGTCTTAACAAGTCCAAACCTGTCACCTTGCCCATATAGGAGTGGTGCTCCTGCTCTCTGCTGATCTTCATGGCCTCTTCTGGACTGTCTCCAACAGGTCTATTTCCTTTGTATGTTGGTGACCCCAGAGCTTGATAGAATGTTTCAGGTGGGGTCTCAGCAGAGCACATTAGAAGGGGAGAATCCCTTCCCTCAGCCTGCTGGTCATGCTTCTTTTGATGTAGCCTAGGATACAGTTGGCTTTCTGGGCTGCAAGAGCACATTGCCAGGTCATGTTGAGCAGCTCATCTACCAAACCCTGCATGTCCTTCTCAGAGCTGCTTTCAGTCCATTCTTTGACTAGCCTATAGTTGTGCTTGGGAATGGCCTGATCTACGTTTAAGACCTTTCACTTGGCCTTGTTGAGCTTCATGTGGTTCACATGGGCCCATCTCTCAAGTCTCTGGGTGCCTCTGGATGGTATCCCTTCCCTCCAGTGTGTTGACTGCACCACACAATTTGATGTCATCACAAACCTGCTGTGGGCACACTGGATCTTGCTGTCCACATCTTCAACAGAGATGTTAATGCCAGTCACAGTACTGACCCCTGGAGAACACCACTCATCGCTGACATCCTCTTGAAGTGCTTAGGAAGGAAGAGTAAGCAGGACAAATGCTCATGTGCAACATGACAGATTCAAGAACCTTCTCTTTTTCAAAATCTACTGCTTTTTTTTTTTTTTTTAGTGTTATCAAACTTGAAATTTGTGTGGATTTCAGAGTGAAAGAAGCTGCCAGAAAGGGCAGAGAAGCCCCGTACTGAAGCCCTCTTGATTTGATGGGGATCTTTTTGACTGTCAGACTGTGAATTTTCTGTGTAGTAAATGAAATAATTTCTACATTAGCTCAAGGTCTGTAAAGGAAAAGAAAGGTTTTGTGGGTCACTCAGATCACCTTTTACCCACTCTCTGGTTTCATGAGGGAAAAGTAGCTGGATGAACCCATTTACACTGAATTAAAGAAGGTCTCTGTCAGTGCTGGAGTGTCCCTAAAATTAATCTGTTGTGGTATCTACAGGAGATGTTTCCTTGTACTGAGAGATGTGTACTGTTGTTTTTAGCACTTGTCCCAGACACCATGATGACAATTACTGTCCAGGCCTGCTTTTCTAAAATGTGTGGTGTCTCTTTGTTCTCATGAAGCCATTAAGGCTGTTATTATTGTCATTATTTAACAAAATACTTTGGTCTTTGACATAGCTGGCCAGATCTAAACCTTTGAAGTCTATGGCTTCCCACAAGGGTAATTTTCAGTGTTTTTGCTGAGAAAACATATTACTGAAAAGAGCTGAGGTCATATTGTTTCTCAGGAGGAGTCATTAATGAGACTTCCTGAAAAGAGGTGCTGCTGTCTGTTTGCATGGATGGGGGCTCAGGAAAGGAAAATGTGGTAAAAAAAATAGAAATAAAGAAACTGTGATAGAAATGAGAACATCTCCAGAGCATACTGGTCCTGCTAATGCAATGAAAAAGCAAGAAAATCAGCAATGAAAAAATACTTCTTTGTGTATGTTACTTTGATATGGAAAATAAATGGCCTTGGGTACCTGAACTCTTTGCTCACAGATATAGCAAGTGTTATGGATTGCCTTGCCTCCTTGTCCTGTCTCTGGCAGACAGGCTGTGGTCCAGAGAAAAGCCATGTGAGACAGAGTAGTGGTTCTAGCTAGGAACCAGCAGGGCCCTGGGGTGTGTCCCAATGTGTCATCTCAGTTTATGCATGAACTTCAACATCAAAATGGTGTCTCATCTTTCTAGATATTATTTATGTTGTAGAAGAGCTGGCAAGAGGAATAGTTTGTCTTCTAATCAGTTCAAAAGCAGAAGCTTGAACAGAGTTGCCCCATGGATGTGTCACTATGTGCTTTCATGTCTACATCACTGGCCTCTGTACAGGAGACTGATACTGGTATTTCTCCCATAGCTGTGCTGAGTGTCCTTGGACAGACTGCCTTATCTTTCCAGACTGCCTAGTATTCATCTAAACCAAATTCTGGGACAGAACCTGGTGATTGCTTTACCTGTAAAATATGTGACACAATGAACTAGTAATTTCACTTGGACCCTACAGTCATTTGAATAGATAATGGATAAATGGTACTAGACCATGAGCTGTGTCTTGACAAGATTTACAGTTAGGAGGACAAAGATTTATGGTGGTAGTCACAGCTGGGTCCAGGATCCAGTATAACTCATCAAAACAAGTTTTGTATTTGAAGTGTATATGAACATATTTGGCTACATCTTAATCTGCCTGTCCAGAAGTAGCACACACGTTTTGGAAAAAGGAACTTCAAAGAAACTGTTGGCACAATATGTCTGAGAATTTACACAAGAAAATGTATTAATACCATGCAACTGCAGAAAGTGTTGGAATTCATACATTGAGTGTGAGACCTCTATAGCAAATGCAGGACTGGGCTGTCTACAATCAATATCAGCCTTCAACATCATGATTTTACCAACCATATTGCAGTCCTGAATACTTATGGATTTTTGATCTTGAAAATAAACCATTAGACATTTTCACTCCTATTTGGTGCACTTTAGGTTGATTGCTCAATATACCCTGAATGATGTTGTATAGTCCAGATTTCTGTGTCTGGTAAAGATGAGCTTGCACTATGACCCTGTATGTTTAGGTTAGGTATTGTGCCTGTGCATAGTTGGGCTCAGAACCAGCCATATCTTTCTTTTTAGCCATGAAGTTGCTCTTCTACCTTGCTATGTCGGCAGGGAGCGGGGTGAGGGGCAGGAGACTCAGCATCCTGTATTTTATGGGTTGCTTTCAATAGAAGTTATCTGTCTAGTTTTAAATATGTCTTTATTCCTAGCAGGTTTTTCTTTTATATTCATTTTGAAGCTTGAATGTATTTTATTCTATGTTTTCCCTTATCTGACAGCTTTGGTTTCTCATGCAACTTCACAGCTGAAGTAAGCGGAGAACATTTTCTTAACTTTTTGGGTAATACATGATTGTTCTGGTTTTGCATTCCCAATCAGTGCTGCTAGGTGAGCTATGAATAGAGGACCTGTTATCTAACTCCTTCAGAAATAGCAGTGTCCACTGGGGCCTAGGTTACAAAGACAATAGTTGTTAAATTTCAAGGCTAGAGGCTTTCCTGTAACTTTCAGAGAAAACTTTTGCTGGTTTTAGAGATAATGAAGATGCTTCCCTGCCCCCAACTAAATAAACAGAGAGCTCCCAATATCTTCCTCCTCCACATGAGCCCTTTTGGTTTTAAACAGAGGTCCTGAGTTAGATTTGTCTTGGATAAAACTTAGAGGAGTTGCAGACAAGGAAGTAGGGGTGAGTGAGAAAGCACAACTGCCTGGGAACAGCTAAAGAGTCGGCTTTATTCATGTATTTGGTGTCTGAGAGGAAAAGATGCCAATCCAGCAGTGGCAGAGGCAGTAGCTCACAGTCAGTGAGACTGTAAGATTGGGGCTGGCTGTTTGCTTTTGCACAGGGCTTCTTAGCTGAAATAAGCACAAGCTCTTGTGACTTATAAACATGTGTGAGCAGATACATGTATAATGTAAATTTAGCATGCTTTAACAAAACATTGAATACAACAAACAGTTGCAATGAAAATTACATGCTCTTATAAACATTTTTATTTTAAATGAGGTTTTTTGCTGTGATGCTGCAGAGGCATCTACACCATAATCAGCTTGGTAATAGAAGAAAGTCATTTCTTACAGTGATCCTAGAGCCCTTTGTTAATGTCAAGGATAATTTGGGCTGACTGATTTGATTGCTGCTCTTTTCCGGCAAGAGGTCTCAATAAATGAAACTGCTTGCCTGGATAATTTAGGCCTATATGATTGCCAGCAAGTTAATGATGCAAACACAGCTGAAATAAAATTTCCACTTTATATTGGAGGTTTAAAAAAAAAAAGGGGGGGTGTCCACTTAAACACCTGCAGCGTAGACTGTGTCAAAACAGGGAAGAGCAATTTGCCAGTCTCAGGATGGGAAGTGGCCTGTGTGTATTATAAGACATGTTTCAGACAATTGGCCTTTATAGATCACTAGGACACTATGTTGTTCAAGACAAGTTACATATTCCCTTTTACTTCCTGCCCTGGTCAAAACTGGCTGTTAAAGTTGAAAGGTTTTAAGGTAGAGGTTTTTATTTAAAAAGAGGAGGAAGGTGAAGCTTCACAGATAGCTACATGAAGCTTAGTATTCTGCAGTGATTTATTTGGAACTGAAGATGCAGCTTCTTTACTTGTAAGATTTATGTATGAATTGCAATACATTTGCTCAAACCTCTTTTTTTTTTTTCCCCTGGCATGATTAGTTTGAATAAAGAGTCCTTCTCATACATGCATTGATTCTACATCTTACATGCAGTTGTTGCTGGGGGTAACTAGAAAAAATTGTATCAACAAACAGCAAACTGGGTTTGCTCAGCTGCACTGTTTAATCAAGAAGTATTACAGGCCTTAAGCAGTGGTCAGGAAAGAAACCCAAACCTTGTTGTTATATTTGGCTATGAAAATGCTTTAGAGGCCAGTTCATCATTTAATTCTAGGTCAGCCTGTTCCCTTGCTTAGTTGTCATTTTTTTGATTTCTTGTTGTTGTTTTTATGTTCTTTCATGAGTCCAACTGGACTTAAAATTATAAGCAAGTTTTCAAATTACCTAGGTTTGAAGCAGAATCATTAGTAGGGAATTGTATTTGCACAGACTATTTCAAAGGTGTCTGTGATGAGTTTTCTTCACCTCTTCATGTGCTTTGATTGAAGACCTGAAATTGTTGGGGAAAAAGTGCACCTCCTTATGAACAGAAATCTTACATCATTAGGTGTTAAGCAAGTCAGAGGTTTATCAGCTAGTGGCTACATTAATCAATGAATAATGCAGTTCTATCTCTACTTAATTAAGTGGATATACATTGAAAACCTTTGGTGTTAATCAAGCCACGTTATTTATACTTTTCACTGTAGTTTATTTTAGTCTTATAATGCTTTTCATTACTGTCAAATCCTGCTGGCTTGTATACTGTAAAAGATTACGTTCTTTTTTGCTGTAGCATCACTAAAATAAGTTGGATTTTATCAGGGTTTAATTGGGCTCTTCATGGAATTTAAGGGGATGTCTTTAAAGAAAACAGTAAAACATGTATGTGTGATATATACGTGTTCATAGACACTGTTTAGGTTAAAACAAGGTGTCTCTGTACATAATGAATCTTAGGTTGTTCATGAATAACTCTCCAAAAGGTAGAACACATCTGGTTTGTAGCTTATTCATTGTTGTGACATATAAGGGAGGTGGCGCACAGGGCAGCATCCAGACGGGGCTGGAATCTCTCCAGTGAAGGAGACTCCACACCCCTGGGCAGCCTGTCCCAGGGCTCCCTCACCCTCACTGGGGAAAAGTTCTTCCCCATGTTGCTGTGGAACTTCCTGTGCTCCAACTTGCAGCCATTGCCCCTTGTCCTATCCCCACAGAGCACTGAAAAGGGGCTGGCTGATTCCCCCTGCATTCCATGCTTAAGATACTTATAGACATTAATTAGGTCCCCCCCTTAGTCTTCTCTTCTCAAGACTGAACAGCCCCAGCTGAACAGCCCCAGCTGTTCCAGGCCCTTAATCCTCTTCGTAGCCTCCTCTGGACTCTCTCCAGGAGATCCCTGTCCTTTTTATACCAGCGAGCCCAGAACTGGACACAACACTCCAGGTGGGGCCTGACCAGGGCAGAGTAGAGGGGGAGGATCCCCTCCTTTGACCTGCTGGCCACACTCCTCCTGATACACCCCAGGATCCCATTGGCTCTCTCAGCCACCAGGGCACACTGCTGGCCTGTCATCTACCAGGACCCCCAGGTCCTTCTCCACTGAGTTCTTCTCCAGCAGGTCATCCCCCAGCCTGTACTGATACAAATGGTTGTTCCTTCCCAGGTGCCAGACTCTACACTTGCTTTTGTTGAACCTCATCTGGTTTCTCCCTGCCCAGCTCTCCAGCCTGTCCATGTCTCTCTGGATGGCAGCGCAGTGTTCCTGCGTGTCAGCCACTCCTCCCAGCTTTGTATCATCGGGTACTTGCTGAGGGTGGATGCTGTTCCCTCATCAGGGCGTCAGTGAAGATATTAAACAGGACTGGACCCAACACCGAGCCCTGGGGAACACTGCTAGTCACAGGTCTCCAGTCAGACTCTGCTCCTCGAATCACAACCCTCTGGGCTCGGTCCAACAGCCAGTTCTCAACCCACCTCTCTGTCCACTCATCTATCCCCTGCTTTCTCAGCTTTGTTATCAGGATGTCATGGGAGACAGTATCAAAAGCCTTGCTTAAGTCAAGGTAGATGACACCCACTGCTCTCCCTCCATCTATCCAGCTGGTGATGACATCATAGAAGGCTATGAGATTGGTGGAGCACGATCTCCCCTTGGTGAATCCATGCCGACTGCTCCTCATGACCATCACAGATAATGTGAAAAACTACTAAGTACTTTTAGTGGAAACATGGTGAAATAATACAGTGGGACGGCACCATCTACTTGCTTATAAACTTTAAATAATTAAGGATGATCTGGATGACGTGGGTAACAGTTCTATTGCCGAATAGAATGGCAAGGAATAAATGCTAGTACAAGGGATTCAGTTGGTGGTGCAGCTTGTTGTTGCCTTGGAGCTATACCTTAGCTCCAGGAGCAAGCCATCTGCCTACAAATGTGTCACAAACCCACGTTTCTGTTGTGGGTGGGCATTGCCTGGGAAACTGGTAGCTATGCTGGGGCATAACTGAGTCTGTCCCTGGCTGCACTAATGACAGTGGAGTAGGTAGTGCTTAGGCATGTTCTGTGCCCCTGGCTGCCTTACTGTCTTGTTAAAAGAGATGCAGCAACAGCTTATGAAGATTCCCAAAATAGTTCTGAAGGAGTCTATCAGAGAAGGGCTGGTACGTAACTAAGCTGTCAAGCAAGAGAGGAAGTTGTTCTGTTTTATAGACTGACTAAATATTGGGAGAGTTTATCAGACAAGGTTTACACTGACAGAAAGAATGGGCTGGGTATATTGATTTTATGATTTTTCCTGAAATATTTTAGGCATTGGTGTTGCTGTTGTGATAGTTGTAAACACTGTGGTGAAATAATATGAAGATGACAAGATTTAGTCATTTTTGGGGATATCTTTTATTACTGATTTGAGCTATAGATAAGTTTGAAGTCACAAGCTGAGGCCTGAACCTAAAATATATTGATCAGCTCTGAACTCCAGTCCGGATTTTCTTGAAAAATTTGGTATCTGCTTCTGCAGGTAAGTGTGGTCAGGGAAGTCTTACAAATACTTCTATTTCCCAGATGCAGGCTGTAACATACAGCTAGGCTCTTGTGTGCTGCTAGCAGAGGTAATACCATCTTAAAACCCTCGAATACATGTAGGAAATAAGGATAGGATATCCTCTAGGGGTATAATAATATTTTTCAATGGATAATTTGGATGAGAGCCTTTATGTAATAACAAAATTGACCCAGCTCCTACACTGCTGTCTTTTCCTTAGAGATTCCAGCTTAAGATAGGGTGTGGAAACATTACAAGCTGAACTTGAAGGGGTTGTGTTCTCAGAAGTATGAATGTGTCTTTTTTTTTAATTCTATCAACTGACTTAATAGAAATTACGTTTCCTTAGAAACCTCACTGTGACATCACAATTAATCAGTAGACTGCTCTGAGATGAAATGCAGCAGATTAATGAGGCCAGATCCTGATAGTGCAGATTAGTAACTAGTTTCTGACCAATTCTAGGATGTGTCTAGGAGTTGAATCAGAGTGCTTGTGTGCACAAGTGCACATGGAGAGAGAGAGAGATGGGAAAAAAGAAATCCCGACTTTGTCCGCATGTCTTGTTGACTAGAAAGTGTAGGTGACTATCCTGCCAGCCCTGTAAGCCCTGTGCATGCCTTGTGAACACTGAGTCATATTGATTGGAGAATGTTTGGTTAGTGGATGAGACCATCCTGTGCATACAGAAACATTTCAGTTTTACTGAAGATGTTTTGTAGATATCAAGTCTTCCAGTTGTTGCAAAAATAGGATCTCCCAACAGAGTCCTTCTCCTTTATGCAAACTGGATTTTGTCCAGCACATAAGAGCTAACAGTTCTGTTTGTGGAAAATGCTGTGGGATTTCTAAAGGCAATTTGGTTTTACCTCTTATTACAAATATTGCCTGTTTCTATGTTTGAAGCTTGGCGTTGAGCCGAATGAATCAGTGGATTCAAGATTGGGGAATAGCATATAAACCCCTTGGTAATACCCACCCTTGTGTAATCAAATCTCATAAACAAAACTTTTTTTGTTGACCCTCAACTTGTATTTAACTGTTTGGTAAAACTATTAGGAAATGTGACATCTGGCTTCGTTGCTGTAGACCTAACCCTTTTGTGCTGACAAGTATCTTTTTGTCCTTATAGCAAGGTGTGTGAGTAGAGAGTAATGCATCAGTATGTTAAGGAATCTTGACGTGGATGTGGCTATTGAATAACAGTGTGTGTGCAAGAAAATCTATCACCTGCTAGAATAAAGGGAACCAGGCCACCCAAATGTATTGGTCTGTACTGCCCAAGGAAGTGAAGTGGGGCTTCCTTCCAGGGATTTCTTACCTGCAGGTGAAAAAGAAAGACAAAAGAATAAGAATGGTAGCTAGTGGGTGGGAAGAGCTATGCTTTCATAAATAGAATGTCCTTTCCTGTGGTCTAATCCTGGTCTTTGTTCTGTTTGTCCTAGTTGAAATTAGTAGCCAGTAGATCTTCTTTAGGAGCTGATTCAAGCCCCCTTCCGCCCCCCACCCCGGACATGAAGGTTTCAGTTGAGAACCTACATAAGAAAGGCTGCAGTGAATGGCCCTGTATGCAAGGGGTTACTAAAGTTTTTAGTGTGTTTCTGGAATCTTGACTGTAATGTTAAGCGTGCTGATAACCTGAAAAAGTGTGAGAAGGCACAAAACCATCAGAATGGTATCAGCTGCAAACTAAAGCAAATACTGTGGCATTAAAGCCTGGTATAGGGCAGAGAATTTTTGAGACTGTGAATATGTAGTAATTGCTTCAACAAGTTTACCTAACTACTTGTGCATCCAACAACTTTTCTCAAAAGCTCATTTTGATAGCAGTTTTTAATGCTATAAAGTGCCCTCCAAATCAACCCATTTGGTTTTGTCAATTCCCTAATACTGGCATGTTCAATAATACATTTAATGTTTTAAAATACTTTGGAGCAGTTTGTATTTGCTTAGTTTCAGTTTAGAGCTCAGCATGTTAATGAACAATGCTTCAAAGGTCACAATCAAAACAAATAATTGAAGCTTTTGTGATTTTTGTTGAAAGCTTTTTCTGAATGCAGTGTTTGCTGTGCGGTGTGATGGGTAGTTTGTGCTCTTCCACTTAGCCATATGAAAATGCTGTATTTGCTTCTGAATACTGACAGTATTTAACCTCTTCTAATAATTCTATCAACAAACATACCAGTGAGCATTTTATAATTGTTAGTTAACTAAGCTTCAGGGTTGTTTTGCAAGTATTATTTAAACTGGCTCTTACAGCTAGGTACAATGCCATACAGATCAGTCTGATCTCTTAAAACAAAGCCCTGAAGATTTTGTACACTTCTGCCAGGTATACTCTAGACCTATTGTAAAGCAGCAGAACATCCAATACATTTTTTCTCCAAAGATTATTGTGGCAGATACAAGGTCAAGGAGAGTCCACAGGGAGGAGTGTTAGTCTGCATGCAGGTTTTTTGTTTGTTTGAATAAGGATTGGTTTGAATAAGAATTGGTAATCTTCATGTTAGAGATTACAAGGTTTATGTTTTGGGGAAGAAGGAATATTATATCTGTTCTGAATTTAGCCATGGTTAAAACATATTCCTGGTATCTACTGAAACACCAACTCAAAATAAAATTTGGCAAGTTGGAAATACTAATTTTTTGCCATTTGGGTGGAGAAGCATTGATTTCTTTTGAAATCAATTTTTTATGTGTAGTGTTTAAAGAATTTAAGAATTCATATGTGTAACCTACACAAAAGTCATCTCTGAATGGAAATATTTGTCTTGTTGTAAAGACTAGCTAATGGAAAATTTTTGTGTTTCCCAAACATTCTAGGATAGAGTTTCTCCTAAGACAGTGAGGCAAAGCAACTTCAGACTGTTCTCAGTTAATTTTTATTCAGTGACTAGGTAACACATGTTCCTTTATTGAACAATTGCAACGAGACACCACATGTCATTATGATTTCTTTTGGAATTTTTTAGAGTTTTTAGTAGCACAGCAGCATACTTCAGTCTTGTTGCCATGAGACAAAATCCCCTACTGAATAGATGGTATAAAGGTAAGTCTGGCTCATCCTATGAGTACCTAACGGAGACAAATCCTTTAGCAATGATGAGTCTGTTTGTGTGCCCCTCAGAGATGTGCTTAAATTTGAGTGAAGGGTAGAAAATCTTGGTCTGGTTCAGCTTTTTTTCTCTTCTTTTCCAGACTGCTTTATATAGTACATCAGTGAAACTTCAGTAATACTTAGCCTCACTCTTTGTGTATCTCTACACAAATCATTTTTGTTAGTCTGTTTATTTTCTAGACTTATTAGATGTTACAGCTGGCTTCCTTTTCAAGAACGTGATATAAAATCATGTGATGTAATTATTGTTCACACTGTACTGAAAATGACTGGCCTTCTCCTTGGTTTTGGCTAAGCTGTTATTAAATCTTTTGGAGATACGTTGTATTTTGAAAGAGCTGAGTTAGCATGGAATACTCTTCAAAAAGGGATGTGGGGTTTTTTTCTTTAAGCTAGACTGATTTTTCTATCCAATTTTAGGAATTCATAGTGTGTAATAGCAGTGAAATAGCACCCTCATATCTAAGATGTGGGGAAAAAAATCAATCCTTAAATCAATTTATTTTGATCTCAAAGAACTTAGAGTTTAAAATAAAGAAAAGTTTGAAGCTACAGCTAAGGGAGTCTGCAGATTTTGAACTTAATACAATAAATGGAACAGGGATTTAGATCAGTCCCATACATTTCTATCTGATGTGTTCCTACTGTTATGCCATAAAAATGATGCCTTTATTAAAATGTTTTGTGATTTTTTTATTTTTTTTTCCCTAAAAGTAGATCTTTTCACTGAGAGTGAGTAGGGATACTTCAGTTTGTCATTTTTCTTGTATCTGGGAAGGATGTTACTTGAGGAAGGTAATTAATATCTTAAGTAAATAATCTCCATCATAAATTGGCAGGAGAAGTTGAAGCCATCTGGGATGTGGGGAGGACAATATTTGAGTTGGGCAGTGTTTCCCTTATAGATCATTCAAAGTATTTACCTTGGGGTTGTATGTGTATTTTATTTTTATGATTTTAATAAGTACATTGAATGATAAATTAGTGAAAATCAGCTCTATACCTACGTTTGTAGCTGGTTTTGGTGATACAATTTTGAAGAAAAACATTTTTATTGCAATTTAACTTTTTTCTCTACATTGTTCTAATACTCAATCATATCTGACATTGATGGAGTTTTGCAGAAATATTTTAATTTTTTTAATGTATTTTCAATCTTCACTGTAGCAAAGTGGCTCAAACTCAACATTTCCAAGCTTTCAGTCTGGATTTGACCTTTGGCTGTGAGTTATGATGCCAGAGGTAAAGGTGCACAGATGGCTTTTGATGTCAGAGCGAAAGTAGCAGTAGTAGCAGCACTGAAACTTTAATTGAGTATTTCTTATGAAAGGGGAAGCATATAGGAAGCAGAAAGGGATTCCAAGTGTTGACAGTTTCACTAAGGCTCTGTTTCTCCTTTGGAAAGAGGCTGATTTAAATGAGGAGCCCAAAAATGTTTTGGCATGAGGGAGTTTGGCACTGGTTGTTTTAAATAGGAGTCACTGAGGAACAAACCACATGGGTTCAGTTCTCTGTATTCCAGGAAGGTTTTGTGGCCACATGCCTACATAGATTATTGATGCTTTTCCCCTCTGAGGCACCCTCCCTCTAATTTAAATTCAAATAGGTCAGTTAAACTCAGGTTTGACAAGTGTCAATATCTTGATTTTTTTTTTTTTTTTCAAGGTCACAAGTGCTGACAACACACAAAAAATCAGTTGGAATTGGCAGCTCCCAGGGTTTTAGGGATTATTATCCTTGTGGCATGTCAGCACTGGGTAGAATTGCCCCCCAGATCTGGGTTTTATTTCTCTGTCAGGTAAGCTATAAATGCTAAATATAATAATGTAATGAAGTGGGGTAAGTGAAGGTCAGTCGGTTTTGTTCTGTAACATTTACTGCAAAGGACTGCCAAATATCATGTGGTACAGGAGGAATTAGTATAAAGCAGAGGAACTGAAGTTGAGAAAATAACTTTCCATTGTGCTTGAAAGCACTCTGACACAACAAGCTATTCTGAGAGGGATGAGTCCCTGTAGTTGTTTCCCTCTATCATCCCCCATGTTTAAAGGGAAAGTTGGAAATGATGGAATTAATTTTCTGGGAGAAAAGAAACATATGGGAAAAGTTAAAAAGAAAAAGAGGCAAAGAAAATCCCCTTCAGATTCCGTTTTAAAATTTTAGACTTCAAAAGTGAGCCAATGATACAAAGCAAAATGCAGAGGAACCACATCAGCAAGTTACTTCAGATAAAAAGCGGTGTAGAGAGATCAATTCCTGCCTTTTAATTATTGAGCAATAACTGCCAGGCAGTGAAAAAGGCCTCAGTACACCATCCAATTCCAGAAGCTTCTCATTAAGCTGTCTGCTTTAGCATTGTGAGCAACATACACATGTACCTTGGAGGTGGAACACATAAAAGCATTCTGCTGATCACTGAACTTTACAGCAGAGTTGCTGAAAACTATATTAATTAAAAATTGCAGCACTGAGTGCTGAACTCCTCTACATTTTATTTATCAACCTCTCTTTCTGCTGTTGATTTTGGGTGACATTGAAACAGCTACTATCTGATTGTATAACAGTCCTGAAAGGTGTTTTTTAAGGTGTAAACCAACCTTAAAATAGCTGTGATATTACCAAACTCTGCAAAGGTAAATGATAAGCTTGTG
Organism: Gallinula chloropus; assembly: GCF_964237585.1. Taxonomy (NCBI): domain Eukaryota; kingdom Metazoa; phylum Chordata; class Aves; order Gruiformes; family Rallidae; genus Gallinula; species Gallinula chloropus. The sequence goes on along the minus strand of NC_140095.1, from coordinate 3,850,729 downwards.
TTCACTGCAAAAATGTAGCAGGGGGTTTTGGAAAAGCCAGCCTTGATATAATTCAGTCCTTGGACCTTTAGGACCTTCATAAATTCCAGATGAGAAGAGCGAAGAATGGCCTGAAGGGATAGAGGGAAAAAAGAGAGGGAGCTTTTGGTTTCAAGGGACAGAATCCATGGAAAAGCTGGTTTGTTGTTTGCCTGGTGGTAAGACTGAGCTGCGATGTTCCTGTCATAGCCCACAGTGCTACCCCATCTCTGCTGCAGTGTACAGCCTCTCAGTAGTAACAAACTGTGTTTATTTGACTCTGCTCTAAACCAGTGTAAGGCTCTCTTTTGTTTTCCCAATGTTCAAACCAGCAGTAAATCTAACTATGTGTACATCATTCTTAAAAAGTACTTTTTAATGAATTAGATATGCAAGCTGCATGCAAATGCTCCTGTAGGTGTGCAGTAGTAGCTATGCAAGGACAGGGACAGTTTTAAAAACTATTTGGTATTTGGGCATGGGTATATATGGAACCATACTTGCTTTTAATTGAACAGCTGCATTGGTAGGTGTATAAGTGAGAAGACTGGCTGAAGGGGAAGAGGAACAGAGAGCCTTCCTCTTTCTTGTGTCATTGACTTTGATGATAACTGAAAAGGAGAGAAGGAATTTTCTTAGTCAACTTTTCCAATCAAACCTTGAGAATAGTTATTAACAAAGGTCTTAACATCTGAAACTTTAATATGACAAATGGATCTTTAACCACTTTAAGAACAAATATTTCATTTCCTTTCTATGGAAATAACAGGTGATAAACTAAGAGTGTTCTGCATCGTTTCGTGTTCTGCCTTGATCCACTGCTAAGCAGGTCCTTGTAATTTCTGGCAATTTAGAAGTGATAAAAGGAGGCTGTGATTAAGCTTTAGTTGCATGTATAGTAGTACCCTAAGCTCTGCTAAGGTAGAAGGTAGCTTGTAATTAACCTTAAATCACTTAAAACAAAAAGGAAATATACCTCTGTCCCTTAATACAAATATGTTGTAGCATAGAGGAATCTGGATGTAACAATCAGATTTTTCATTTTTCTCAAATCTAGTATGGTATTTTCAATGTTTTGACTCTAGTGCTTCAGTGGGGATGTGTAGCAAGACCAGGTAACTGGTCTTCAAGATATGTCAAGCTTTGTGCAAGGATGAACGAAGATGCTGTGAACTTCTTATCAAAACCTTTCTATTCCACTTCTGTAACTGGGGACCCTCAGTATTCTTCTTTAAGAAGGCTTATTTTCTTTTCAAGTACAATGTTTTAGTCAGTGCCTTGGTTTCTCCTAGTTTGGCAAATACTTTTCTTTCTCTTCTTTTCAAAAAATATACATGAAATAAAATAATTTCATTATTGTATAGCAACTTCTAAAATGAGGGATTTAATGGTTCCTGATTTTTTTTTCATACTCAATACAATTCTTCTATGAAAATGCAACTAATTTGATGCCAAGAAAGGACTGAAAGGAAACCAGACATGGTTTACTCCAGTTTTTATAGCTTCAACTGGCTGATTCCTTTTTTATGTCTTTTTCACTTCCTGCTGTCTGTATTTGTCACTGATATTCAGATGGTTAAAGTATTCAATTATATTAAGGTCTTACAGGAAAGTTATTCCCATCGTGTGCATTTCATTGTGATTCTGGTATTTCTCATTGTTAATTTTTTACCTAGATGGCAGTTGGTATTTTCAGAGCTACAGAAAAATGAAACCAAGTAAGGTGGGGTCTTTGTGTGAGACAGGCTTTTGCATGGCTTTGTGGCCAGAGAAATTTGATCTCTGAATCTCCAGCAACTGATTTCCTATTTCCTCAAATAGGAAGAAGCTAAGAAAATATATATTTGCTTGTTTTTGTCTTGTGTTTAAATCTAACTTGTATTCTGGAGTTAATGGGTGCCTGCAGATACCTACTTTCTTGAATATTCAGAAGCTTTTCTTCCAAATGCAAATCACTTACATCTTACCTGAATGCCAATTGTATAGAAGGCACCATTGTTTTATGGCTAGTGGAGTGTGAGATTTAGATCTGGGTGGCAAGCTTGCTTTCACCAGACTTTCTGTGTTCTCTAGTTAGCAGTGATGGCAGACTTTGCCATTTAGTGTTTTGCCCTCGGTTAAACCAGTTCAGTCTCTAGGATTGTACAGTCTAAAATTAGTTCTGAAATCTGCCACCAAGCTTTTTTTCTTGTTGCTCTTTTCTTGTGGATGATATACTGATGTCTGCTCCAGGCTGTAGCACTAGTGCTGCCTAAGGGAGACTCAGTCCCTGCTGACACCCTGCTTCGGAGATCCGGCTCTAGCCCAAATCACTGTATAACTTAGTTCATCATAATTTATGGGCATTAGGGAGAAACAGTCCTTAGGACTAGCTAGCAACTAGGGTAGCACCAGCGACAAGCTCTAGCAGATGGTGTTCTGTGCAGGAGGGATATCCAGCTGACTTCACACCATGCTAAGGCATCACAAAGATTGGCCTTTGTGCCCTTTGTTACGAAGCATGTGGTGTTTTGTGGTGACCATGTACCCCAAGGTAAACACTGCATTTCCAAATGAGGGTAAAATACTTGGGGTGTTGTGGGGAGGAAGAAAAGGATACCAGCCTATGTCTCTGCCCACGTAGTAACAGGTATTTGCACTGCTGTGTTTATTCAGATGGCTGAAATGGCCATTTTGCACAAAGTCATTCAGGAGAGTCGATGACAATTTACACCAGCCTTGAAGAGAACTGCTTCTAACAAATGCTGCGTGTCAGCAGCATTCATCTTTTGTTTCAAGGTATGTCATAGCCTTGTGGAGAAAAGGATTAAATAACTGAAGTTTGAGTTATATTTTAATTAATTCAGCAGCCAAGCGCTTTTCCTGAAAACTTTTATTGAAACTGTGCACACCAAATCTTTCTGTTCCTGTCACTTTTAGAGATCCCTGAATGATGTCATAAAGCCTGGAAGCCGAAAAGGTGGTGGTAGCTTCTCTTTCTTCTTCTGCGTTCAAATGTTTGAGTAGAAGGTGAAGCACAGTAATGCATCAAGCAGGCTCATTATTCTGGGACCTAGTCAAAGCATAAATACTGTAAAAGTTCTGCAAGAAGCCTATAATCTACATGTTTTGGAGAAGCATCCTGAAATGAAGGTTTTTGAATGTTACTTTGAGAAAGAATCTAAACTTTGATCTTCATTATAACATGGAATGAACTTGAAAAAGTGAATTGCTTTTGGGATAGATAATTCCTTCTATGGACTGCTTACATTTTTTCATACTTGCTTACTGGACAAAATAATGGAGAAAGTATTTCTACATAAAGTTGAGGAATGTAGAGGTTTCAGCCAAGTGTCTGACTTAAATTTCATCAAACAAAATTTGGAATTAGCTGTGAAATAGAAATTCAGGGTCACTGTGGTTCATACCCTCTATGGATGATCACAGGGGCAAATCATTCAACTGAGATGTATATCCTGGTAGCACCTTCAAAGTTTGGAAGCTAAATAGCTATGGCAAACTTACTCTGTAATTTATAGAGCCTCAAGCTGACTTCAAGATAGGGATTATTCTTCTGTTGCATTCCTTTTAGCTTTTAATTGTCTGATCTAGCTGGCATCTGTTTTGCAATCAAGGCATATCTTTCTAATATGGCATTCTGAAAATGAGTTGTCTTTCTTGGCTTGAAAAGAAAGACATGGTTTCCCGGAGCAATGGTAGTATGCCAGAATAGAGATGCTGTGTTTGTGACCATGGTTTTAGTATCTAGCAGGGCTACATAATTTATTTCACAAGCTTACCTTTTGAAGTAGACTTACAGATCTTCCTTGTGGATCTGGAGAAAAGGTCAGTGTTGCTGCTGTGTTCTGCTTTTTTGGCGGGGCAGTACTTTGATTTTTGTGACTTTTTCTTCCACTGTTGTCTTGAAGTTTCTTGGTTTTATTGAATATTTATGAGGTCCTTCTGGTTTCTGCTTCTTGTTCACAAAATATCAACATGACTAGTAGGTACTCTGAGCAGACTATATCATGTTAAGGGAAGGATATTTGCTATTATGGTTTCAAGGACTGTGAAGTTTTGAATGTACTGCTACAAACTAGCATGGTGGCATTTGAATATGCACTGGTCTTTGAGAAGCTTGCCTCCTGTGATGTGCTTAGAAAAGTTAGGTTTTTGAAATCTGAGAAGCTATTTAAAGAATATATTAAGACAGATACAAAAAAAAAATAATCTGCCATTAGAAAAAATATTTACAGGATATTTGCTGATTTAGAAAACACCTATGTGTGTAATTTATTTAATTAGTTATCAGGAGACAGGTAAGTTTTTCAGGTTATCAAACTGTTACATAGGTAACACTTCCCTAAAGCCAGGTGGACTTTATGTATGTCAGGGTAACACAGTGAAAGGTTTTGACTTGTTGTAGACCAGATTAAAATGTAAGTAACAGTTTTATGGGCTTTAGTATAAGAAATATAGAGCTCCTATTATCTGTAAGTAGAAGTAAAAAGATGTGTACCTACCGGCACAGAGACTAATTGCTGTCATGGTGAAGCCATATATGGAGATGTCATGTAGCATTATGAGACGGTTTCTTTGGCTTTCCTGGCTGTTATCCACCGGGCAGCCTCGCGTGAGGTTTTCTTCCCTGCCAGGAAAGAGGGGCACTGGCTGACTGCCTGTTTCTCTTGGATGCGTCACTGAGCTACTGTGCTTCTTAGGCTAACTAGTTGATGGTAGGGCTGAGAAGTGTTTCAGATTAGCAGTAATTCAGATTGTCATTTTGTAATGTTGTGCCTCTATCTACATTAATTTTGCACTGTGGCTTTACACCACATTTAGGAGAGAGAAGTGCTGGAGTGTATAATGGGAAACATTACCTCTACTGTTAGCCCCCTAAATATAGCCCCCTATTTAGAAGTGCTATGAGAATAAAATCCACCTTGAAGAAAACCAATGCAAATGGGGATAAATGTGTTCAAAATTAAATTATTTCTTATTTCTGATACACTTATGCACTTAAGTACTGTAAGCTTTTGAGTGAGAAATAAACTTAACATTCTCCTTAAGAGAAACTAATGAGTTAATGCAGATGGGTAGTATTTCAGCCTGTTTTTATTAAGGTTGCATGCAGCTGTGAACTTTAAACTGAATTTTTTGAAGAAATTCATATTTCCTTGTTCAAGTTGTTAATGAACACACAAAAATAGTTTTGATTGCCTGTTTCAATATAGTTGGGTTATGTTGTTCAGAGGATTGCTAGTGTCTCAATTCTTGCTGGTCCTAAGGTCTGCTTTCTCTGAAGCTTCAAGCAGTAATCTAGGTGTCTGTTCACAAGATTTTTGCCTAGCTTTACCTTGACCTCCTATGTTTAAGGAGCTGTCTTTAAAATGAATTGGTATAATTGACAGTCCTCCAAGGGCTATGGTGTGATAACCAACTCTGGAATTGTGGCATTGATTTCAGGTGATAGGAGATAGTAATGCACATTAAAAATAGATGTACACTAAGAAAAGCTCAAACAAACGTGATACAAGAGGATTATTTGTCCTGTAAGTCTGAATAGGAATTAATGGCATTAAATTAAAAAATGAGCCTAGGTTGATCAACCTACTCTTTGAGATGGCAACGTAAGGAACTGCGTTGGGGCAGTTATTGATGTGGATGAATAATCTTTGTTTACAGGACATGTCTTACTGACTCTCGGGCAGCAGCTCTAGTGAAATGCCAGATGGGCAAGGAAGCCTCATGTTTTCATGAACTGACTTGGAGTTCTGGAGAGCTGGGGTGGGTGGTGCACTGTGATCTTGTGAGCTGTCACAAGATGAATGGTGGTGAATGGTGTTAAGCCTCTTCCTTGTGCCTGGTCACTCATTCTGGCCCTGTCTGCCTTGCTGTAGCTCTGGCATACCTGTGGCTGCAAACTGACCTGAAGGAAAAAGGTTCAGTGTGTGTGTCAGTTCATGGTTTGCATGCTCACAAAAGCGTGTGCTGGTGAGAGCTGGGGTTGGGGTGGATGGGACTGTTCCTTTCAGCGGATGAACGAAGGAAGAGTAACTCCAGTTATACCTTGAGTTTTGCATAACCTGTTTGGGATCTGATACTGCTAATGAGTACTCTTGTCTTACTGCTTCCCTTCATGCCAACTGTTTCAATGATTTCTTTTTCCACACTAAGCCCCCCAATCCCTTTTCTAATCACTGTGCTGAATGATTGTCCCATTTAGTGCACTTTCCTTGGCTTGTTTGCTTACTTCCAGGCAAATTACTTTTCAATTGTGTGTGTTGAAGTGCTTTTGCCATCTGTTGGAACAATTCCTTAAATGATTTGAGTTCCTGGGAAACTAGGAGTATTGATATTAATTATTTTACCTTTCTTATATTTTGGTATCACCTATAGACCTCCCCGACTTACTCTTAATATTGTCACTGTATATAATCTGCTGTGAGAGGAGCCCTAAAGAAAAGAATGAGAGATTTCAGTGGTTAATTTTTGAAGGGTTACAGAATGTTCTTAAATCACAACATTCCAGCCTAAATAAATAAATAAATAAATAAATAGAAGTCTGACTTGTGGTTACAGTGGGAATTTATTTGCATAGCCTCGAGTGGTAAGATGCTTTCTGATGAGTTTTCTGTCTGAGAGGTGGATGGATGTAAATGGTACTTTTCTATTTTTCTAGCTACTTTCCTTTATATTTACTTTCATATGTCTTACAGTTAAGTAAATTATAGTAAAGATAAGTGGTAATAGTCTTTGTAAATATGATTACTAGCACAGGATTTATGAGTACTCTTGTAGGGAAGAAAGCTCCAAATCCTGTGGATTTCCTTCTACGATATTTTATTGCATTGATGGCTGCTGAAGTCTAGTTAGTTAACAAGAGACAGGGCATGTACTTACTGATCAGTGTATATCTGGTGCTGTATTCAACAGTGTAATAGCTGGCCTGGTGTTTTAGACATGTTCTAAGAGGATTCATTAATGGTAGGAGTTCCTGACTGGGAGCCAGAAGCTCCTTAGCCACTACTAAAATCACTGGTCTGAAACTGGAGCAATCACCAGTGTGGATTACACAACAAGAGATTGAGTTAGAATAATTAACTGCTTAAAAAAACCTCGGCCTTTCTAATTAAAACTTGTAGTTCAGAAAAGCTACTTTATACAGAGAGTATTTGAAGTAGTCTTCTATACACATACTATGTGTTTTTCTAGATAATTCCTACACCGAGGTGCAAGGAAATCTTAATGCAAGGAGTTGGGATGGGATGCATACTCTAATAACCTCAATACAACTTGCTCTTTGGAAAAAAATTGTTTGACAACAGCCTTCCCATATGGCTACATTTGATAAAGATCCTGAATGTTGTTTTTAAATGTCCAAGCCCTTGAAGCTGCAGAAGAGGCTGCTATTGTCAAATATAAAATGACCCAGCTTTACTGTATCTTTCTTCCAGTAGTCCTCACATAAAGTTTATAAATACTCATTCATACATGTGTATATGTCTCTCATGAAAGGACAGGATATAGTTCTTGGGAAAAATTTCATTTTTCTAGGTTTTCATCTTTAAATGCAAGAAGAAAATTCTAATTAATTGCAGATCTATCTTTCTGCAGTGCAAAGAAAAAGAACAACTTGTTTTAAGAGAGGAGACCTAAAACATTGAAGTTTGTAATGAGAGTATTTTTTCATTTCTTGTTTTGTTCACAAGAAACACGCCTGGTGCCTGCTGTGTGCCTGCACTTGGTGTGACAGTGTGACAGTACAGTGAATTACATAAGGCTGTTTCAGCAGATCTAAATTCCTCTAACTAATCTTTAAAAAGGAATAAAAGAGTTTCCAAGGTTTAACATTCTTCATATTACTCTATAAAATGCAGTGTGTATTACTACATATGTAAGACTTTTAAAGTACTGACCAAGCAAGTTCTTATCAACTGTGTAAATAATTCTCAAGAGGCCAGTTATGAGAAAATGGGAATACGTGGAAAATATCAGGTCATGTCACCTGGTGTTGATAGCTGAATAATGTCCTGGGGTGGGGTGGAAAAGGGTTCTTGCCAGCTGAGTTGCAGGCTTCACTCCTGGTGTGAGTGGAAGGGAGACCTGTAGCATGAAAGACTTGGACTAAACTGAAAATCATCACCAGAACAGCAGGAATTTGCAGAAAGTCATCAAGGAGCAAATCATGTTATGAGACAGTTTTTCTAATAACAAGGAGCATTGTTTTGTTGTCAGGGGCTTTTATTTTTGTTTGCTTTTTTTTTTTTCCTTAGGAGTACAGCAACTGAATAACAGGAAAACATGAAATATTGGTGACCTCCATGATAGTGAGATGGCTGTGACTCAGCTCTCAGGGGTTCAAGTTGTGGAAACAGGCTGGGGAGGTCTGAGCTGTGGTACACCTTACTGGGGAATTGTAGTCTGTATAAACAAACATGAAGCCTCTCCTTGTAACTACATGTTATCTTATGTGACAGAGAAGTGAATGTAGATTTAAGCCTATGCTTCAGTGTCCAGACAAGTTTGTGGTCTGTTCTGGGTTTTGAGCTGTTAGTGCTTCAGTTGTGTGAGTACACTGGACAGAGCTGGGCAGGGATGCCTGTCAGAGTTGTGAGAAAATGGAAAAAAAATAATCTGACTGAACTGGAGTTGTGTTGAATATTCAGTATTTAAAAGGATGATTTGGCTAACCAGCTATCCTGTCATAGAGGGGAGCAACAAACATTCCATCCTCCTCTCTCACCTATGCCTGTGGTGAAAGTGTGGAAATGCATGCAGACTGCCAGGGTGGGGACTGCAGGTTGTTCAAGAGGATAACTCTACCATATGTAGCCTTGGATGTTTGTTCCCATCCCTCCTGCTGTGTTGAAACAAGTGCTTGTGGAACAGAGAGTGAGATTTTGAGAATGTGTGGGTTTTTCCTTCTCCAGTTTGGCTTAGTTCGTGTTGGCTCCTTAAGCACCCTGGCCTGGTGAATGTGAGGGCTGGCAGCAGGCAGGGGAGGCTGGCCAAAGACTGGGGGATGGCAGGCCTATCCCTTTCAATCCAGCACAGACCTTAAGCTAACAATATGATCTCAGCTTGTGGGTACCCTTTGAGGGAGTTTAGCTTGGGGATGACATTCACTGAAGAAATTGTTTCCTTGTCTAGACCACTTGTCCCCGTTCACGTGCTGCAGTCTGCTGACTGTTGGCTGTGCCAATACAACTATCTTGGGGCTATACTGTAAAAATAGCTGCTCTGCTGGTTCCTACAGCAGGAGTGTCTGCTGGGTCATGCCAGAGCAGTCAAAAGCCTTCTGCAATAGTTGGCTGCTTCAGCCACCAGTCCTGGTCTCTTGTCACAGAAGGACACTTGGAAGTGTTTTCTAGGGCAAATCCAGCCTGAATCCTTCCGGATCTGACCTTGATGGTCTGGTCATAAGATGACCCTTGTGTGTTCCAGTGCTGCATGCTTGTCTGTGATATGCAAAGATGCTGCACACTGATGAGGTGTCAATTAAACACATCAGGGTGAGCCAGGCTGCAGAACTTCTGTTTGGGAAGAGGAAAATCCTCAGTTGAGGTATGAAGATGGTTTAGGGTTTTTCTGACTGTTCAGTTACCTATTACACTTGTAGCTCTATGTGAACACTGGGAAGTGGCAAACTAAATATTGCTTTATTTTTTAAAAAAGTTAAATTTATTTACATTTAAATATTGGAAATACCTGACAAGGAGTACTACTATAATTGCTTACCACATGATCCAGAAAACAGGTTTACAAGTATTGATTACATATTTAGACACAAAAAGCTTTTCTAGGTAGATTTTAGATTCTCTTGTGTGTGTGAACACAGGACGTAAATGTAACACTAATATATCATCATGTAGGACTGTGTTAAAAAATAAAACAATTGAAAACCCCAACCAAACCACCAACCCCCCACCCCCAAAAGAAAACCCTTCACACCCTCCTTAGCTTTCTGTATTAATTTGTATCAAAAAAGCCTGGATTGTTGTGGTTTTAATTTTTCTTTGGGTTTGATGATTTATCCAAACAAGTGTCTTTCCTCACCCAAACATGACCTTTTGGAACTGCAGTAGATGTGCAGCTCTTTACCAGCTGAGAAATGTTTTATTATGGCTTGATGTCAAGCAGCTGTGGAGTGACATCTCCTCTCTTGCTTTTAACTGGTTTCCTACCAGTTGGACTAGGAGTAGCTGTGGTCTAAAACACCTGTTTGCAGAGTCTTAATGATCAAAGCATGTAAAAAGTGCAAAGCTACAGACTGGCCTCTCATGCAGAACCTGGGTTGCCTAAAGGGGAGATGTATAGTATGTAGGTCTGCCTGGGAACCTCTGCCATCAAGCTGGCTCACTCTTACATATTTCTCCCCACCCCAAGAATGGTACTTCTGGTTTGCCCTTGGGCCAAGCTGATCACAGTTGATGTGACAGCCTGCTGCAGTCAGAGATCAAAAGCACTGACTTCTAAGTTTTGACTTCCTCTGCAGAGAATAGTTTGTAATTCCAGCTGAAGTCTTTGTACCCCAAACATCTTAGTGCTGTGCCAGGCACACAGCATGCCCTTTGGTGTCACACCATGAACACACCTTTCTGGCAACCTTCATGAAACAGCCATTTCGTTATCTTAAAGCAGTTGAGCTGAAAAGAAAATACACATGGGTGATGTCCCTGGGCTGCAGGTGTGGTGTGGAGCCTGGATGAGCTGGGAAGAGGCGCTGTGTCGTGGATATGGCCATCTTCTCACAGGGAGGATGCCAACCCTGGGTAATGCCACTGATGCTGGCAGGCTCTTCCCCTGCTGTGGCCCACAGATGGGTGCAATGCAGCTGTCATGCAAGAGTTCTGCTAGAAGGTTTTTTGTCTGATCTTAGGAAAGCATTTAGTCTCTCCTGCGTTCTAAAAGGTTGCACACTTTCCTCATGAAAGTGTGTGCTGAGGCTGGAGATCGCAAGGGCTGTGAGGGACTCAAGAGCATGAATGGTGAGAACTGTGCACTTATCTAAGTGCCATTTAAAATTAAAAGTACAGAATGACTTATGCAGGCTGTAGCTACTAACAGTAGAGAACTACTAAGTGAATTCTGGTACCTGCTAGCATTGTCAGATGCAGTTAATGGGAAATGTGTTGTATTAGATCCCTTAGAGAATAGCAGATAGGCTTTGCGTGTAGAATGAGCAGAGCAGGATGAATTTCTTCAAGTAGATCTTGATTTAAAAACTCCCTGGGCAGGAACTTGAAGATTTGTCTCTTGTTTCAGCAGCTTTGAACAAGATAAGGAGTTATTTAGTGTAAAGTAGGAAGTGTAGGTCTCTGAAGAGCACTCAAATAATGATGCCAGTCTGAGTCCCAGATGTGTTGCTTGAGAAGAGGCTGTGCTGAAGTATCTTACTTGATGTTATTGATGTTTAATATTTGATTTTATTATAGTTTTGTAAAAAACAAAGCACCATTCCCCCAAAAAACCCAACGTTGTGTTAATGGATCTTTGTTTTTGTCTAGTGACTTTGCCTAAAGGAGGTATTCTTTAATTTTGTGTATTTATTAATTACAGGGGAGAAGATAAGGACAAGGTATAAACTTTGCTGTGTGCACATAACTGCGTCAAAAGCTGCAACTTGGAAATGCCTTTATTTGCATTAAGGTGTAGATTTTGTATGCCATCTCCAATGTCAAATACAATTTCAAGCTGTTTAAATGCTGTCTCATGCCTTATAAGTGTGCTGGGATAGGGATTTTAGAGGGCACATTGTACTGTTTTATTCTGAAATAATTAAATTGAGATTGTTGGAGGAGCAATGGGGGACCAAGCTCTGAGTAGGACTTTAAAAGCCTGGTTTTGTGTTTGAAGATCTGCCAGAGAGAGCAGGACAATTGGGGTTTATGCTGCATAATTGGCCTGACTGTAAAAGCTCTGTAACTTGGCTTTCCAGGAAAATCTGTCCTCACTGGGAGCATTTCCCTTGAGAATGAATGCAGAAATTGGCTGTGACAGGTCAGTGTGTTTGAGTGAAGCATGGTTTAGGCTGGACTTGCAAATATTTTTCTTTCTTCATTCCCACTGGCATTGTTCTCTTACAGTAAAGGCAAAGCCTTCCCCACAGCCCCTCTGTCCTTAAAGCTGCTCTAGTAACTCCATTTTTATATTGACCTAAACAACAGAGACAGAGAAGATGGAAGCTTTTTACTGGCAGAAAAATGAGCAGTGTTGATGTCTTGCCCAATGCAGAAGAGCCTGTGCAGGTCCAGGTGGCAGTGTCACAGCTGTATTAAGGAGCAACCCTTCTTGCATGGGAATGACTCTAAGCAAAGCTTAAGAGCTGGAGCCAATTAAGCCGGTAGATGAGGATTTTGTGGATCCCCAAAGACACTTAGGAAAGTTGCCCAAATGCTATTTCTTGCTGAGACATCTGAAGTTACGAGGGAAATCTGTGTCAGAGGAGAGCTCTAATCTGAGTTCTGCACAGCCCCCTATTGCTTAGGGACACCTCTGAGGACAAGATGCAGCGTTGCTGTGCTTAGCTTAAGCTCTTGTGCTACAGGCAAGTTCTCCACATTATGTTAAAACTTCACTCTTGGATATATGTTTTTTTATTAATAATCATACAACTATGCAGTCACTTGAATTGTCAATATATGAGTAGCTGGACAGGTTTATTTTCCCTCTGTCCAAGGCTGGTTGTGGCTCACTCCCTTTTTTTTTAAATAAAATTTTTTTCAAAGTTTTTGATGTGTCTCATATAGTCACCACTAGAACAAAAGTTGTATTGTGACACATTGAATTCCTGGGTTTATTGCTTTTCTATTGTAACAGACTTTGCTTTGAGTGGATAAAGAGTTTGGTATTCTGCTTTTTTAGGATAAAATCAGCTTATATTGATAATAAGTGTACTTGTTGTCTTCTCAACAGTGTAATGTGTCAGAATTTATTATGCTACTGTTCATTCATAGTATCACCAACAATTGTGGCAAGTCGTTTTGAGTCAAATTACAAGAGATGTGTTCAGAACACAAAAGGGGAACAGGAAATCAAGTGAAAAAACAGGTTGAGTGAACCTCTGACACTGAAAAAGCTCCTGTTCTTTCCCCCCACCTCTTCTCTTGAATGTTCTCCTGTTTTCCTTTAGGGGCATTTTAAGGGATCAGTTAGCCTTTCTAGTTCCTGGCATTTACTCTTTCTTCATGGACAATGCTAGCCAGTTAAAATGATTATAGTGTTGATTGCCTTGTGAAAATTACCAGGGATGACTAATTTAAGCAAAGCCTGGAGCTGCCAGCAAATGCCTGTTCCATATCCTTGCCACCGATCCTGTTGACTTCTGAGGATGCAGAATTATGTACTGGAAGACTTCATCATACGTGCTTTTAGTTCAAATATGCAAAAATATTGTGCAGTTGTTAAGCCAGAAGTTCCTATTTTTTCATTCAGGAGAAATATAGGGGTGTTACCAGGGAAAATAAGGATCAGGATCCTTAGATCAGGAGACAGAAGAGAACCTGCAGGGAACTGGTCCATTGTGAGATCTGTGTCTGTCTTGGGGAAGGTAGCAAGTGGCTGTTAGTAGAAAAGTGGTTTTGCTTGTAGCAGTTGGGTACCTTAGGAAAGATTAGACCTGCATAGCTGAAAATTGTTATTTCTGTGTGTTAGTATAGTGGTGAAGAGTTCCAACTTGGATTTCTTTCTGCTGGGCATTTTATAAAGACAAGGAAAGTGTTCCTGATGTAGACTTTTGAGTATTTTTATTCATTCCATATAAGGAAATTTTATTATTTTCAAGGCCTTTTTTAATTCTGGCTAGATAATTTACCAGACTGTGCTTGCTTCTTTCTCCCACACCACAGCTTTCTTCATAGATTTGCCGGTTTCTTCATAGTCATCCTTGCAAGATGAGGACTTTTAAGGCAAGCTCTTAGCATGTCCCTTCCTAATTGCACTTTCCCTGAGTATGGTTTGTTATAGTTTAATTTGAACAGAAGGCATCAAATCCAATCCCAGTCATATCCCACAAAGTAAATTTACTGTCAAGGCTGGAATGTAAAGAAGAAATCAGAAGTAAAATGAACTTTACACAAAATATAAATACAGCTGGACTAATCACTGCAGTGATTGTAAGACTGTTGCAGGTGCAGAGCTTAATTACATAAAATACTAGTCTGGCAAGATGAATAATGTAGATAATGAAGCCCTTTCTGACTCAGCTGTGGAGGTCTTGCTTAGACATCTACCATGCAATCCTTCCTTTGCTTTTGAAATGAAATGTTTCCTCCAATTAAACCCCCTATTGTTTAAAAATCCAATTGTTTTCTGAGTTAAAGCCCAGCTTGTTATCTCTGTGGTGCTTTTTCTGGAGTTTGCACAGGTGGTTTTCTTACACAGTTCTTAATTTCTTTTCCTGATACTGTGTTCACAAGTAGCTGGAGTTGAGTGGTATCAAAGATGTGCTTATTCTGTTCCACTAGCAACAAGTTGGACTCTCAGGTACACAAAGGAAAATTCATGGACTAGTTCTCTACATCTTGGGGTAAGAGCATGGCAGTACCTACACATGGAAATAAACTAACTGCAGGTGGAAACAGACTGTTTCTAAGCCTGAGTTTTGAGTCACAGCAGAAAGTGAAATAATGATATTGGTGTTTTCATTCTCTGTGCACATTGCATCACATGCTCGAGGTAAAAATATGGCCCTTTAAAATATTCTAGTGGCATGGGTTAGAGGATCTCCATGAAATACCATGAAGAAGGCATCTATTTCATATGCTGGTGATATTGCTGTTCTGAAATTTTCCCTGTAAAGAAAGTGGGAACTATATGGGACTATGAAGTTCAGTGTAGAGCCAGGAAGTACTAAATCTGAAAGCAGTACCAGACCTTGGTGTGTTGTTTACGTGTCTGGACTATCTTATAACAAATCTGGGCGCTTGTGACCCTTGATTAATAGTTGACTTGAATGGTTTTTTATTTTTACTGAATTTTTAACTTGGTCCAGTGTGGTTTTGGTTGATTGGAAATATTATTAGATCTGGATAACCTTTAATGAACAATGTCAGATAGATTTTGAGAGATACAGAAGTGTGAATGGTAACTCCCTTTCCTTTGCTGCATTGCCAAGTAAGGATGTGAAACTGGAGCTTATATCTCTGCTTCTCTAATGAGAGAAATACTGAACTCTTAGAATATGTGTGTTCTGTCCTCTCTGGTACAGCTTATCCTCAATGGATAACCTTGAGGGAGATTAATTTCCTTGTAGCTGCTGGCTTTTGCAGGACTTGTGAAGTTGAAGTGTGTCACCAGCCTGAGAGGAACCACCCTTTAAGTGGCTATATGGGATGCCCCATACACAGTCTGAACCGAGTAGCGACCCAGTACTGTTAAGTCTCGTGCTGATGACGCTGTAGCAGTGGCTAAAGAGTTCAGTGTCATCTCTTCTAAAGCACAGCAACGTTCTGGATGGCAAGCTGAGAGTTTTTGTCTGCTACAGCTGCAGAACTTTGCTTTCCCCATTGCCTGATTAAAGGTAGATCAAAAGTTAAGAGTTAAGACAAACAGAAGAGCCAAGTATTCATGATGGCATAATTATCTCTCTATGTATAAAAACATGACCAGAAAAAATATAAGCAAAAAAGTAACCCATAGTGATACAAAGTTTGTCTTTATTGTAAAACTGCCCAGAAGAGGGTGGATATAGAAAAAATACGTTTATAAAGTGTGAAGATTGTAGACCTGCACACCCCTATAATGCAAGCTTTTAAAAATGTTAGTATATTTATAATCAGTAACTTCCTGCATTGAGACACAAAGTTTCTCATTAGGTATGCAAATGAGCAACTGGTCAGTTTCCGATCCTGCTGTAATTTAGGTTTCTATCCTACAATTGTAAGTAGTTTCTTAAAAGTATCAGTGAAAGCTGGCTTACCCAGGAAGCCCAATTAGCTGTGTTACGTGCTTGCAGTCATAAACACCCTGGTGTTGCTTGCTGGAGTTTTGTTCTTATATCAGGTTTCCCCTTCATGGGTTCCATTTGGCTTACCCTGGGAGGTAGTCAGGCTGCTTCTGGGCCGTTTTGGCATAGCTGTGCTGAGTGATGACTGCCATGCAGAAACAAGCTTTGTTAAGCTGTTCCATCTTTTTTCTACCCAGGAAGCAGGGCACAGGGAGACTGTGAAGTATCTTAGAATCTGAGACTGTCATTCCAAGTATGTGGTGTTTATCATCTGGGTCGTGATTCAGTATTGTAGCCAGAGTGGAAAACAAAGTCAGGCAAGGCAAGTCGAGAGCAAAGGCTGTGTGTCAACAAGGCCAGCCTGCCTGGGTGGGTGGTTGGCACTGGGACCCACTAGTTTTGATAGGACTGGGTAACAATAGGTGGCTTTCTGTACAAATTGGGCATAAGCTCTTCTGCCTGCACTAAACCTGTTGAATACATTTTTTTTTACACCATTTTTTGATGACAGCTTTGACAAAAGAATGAGGGTTAACTTTTTGGGGGGGATGAGGGGGGGAGGGAAGAAGGACAACATATAGAAAATTGCTATCTAAAATAAGAGGAATCAAGTGAAGGTGGTTGTGTACTGTTAGAGTTGTTTTTTACAGAGTTCTGAACATCTTTAAAAACTAAAAAATACCTGTTGTTTAATTTAAAATGTGGAGCAATTTTAAACAACACTGTTGAATCTGCACTAATTGGTTTCCTTGATTTCTCTGAGAGTTTGCTACAATATTGAGTGGTGCTTTAAGATGTGTGAGGAATGGGTGATCTGTGGTAAAATCAAGGAGTGAAATTAGGTGCCAGCTCAACCAATCACTCTTAGCTGGACCATATGAAGTAGTGCATACAATTTTAATATTTAGAGAAGTGAAATAAAAGCTGTTTCTCTCTTAAAAATCAAGCAGAGCTTTTAGATTATGATATTTCTTTAGTATTTTAGTTCTATGTTAGCCCCCAGCATTGTTAGGCAGGGTGCTAGATGCTGTATAAAGATGGAATTAGGACTTTATGTCTGTTTTTATACATATATACATAAATATGTTTGCATCATATGGAAACCCCTCAGTTATAAATTGGTGAAATTGGGTTCAAGGGAGTTATGCTTGTTTATACTGGCTGGTGATCTGGTTTTGTGTGTTTTTATCCAGGTGAAAATTCTATAAAGATAAATATATAAAAAAAAAATCTCTTAGTGGCCTGGTGAAGATATAATGTTCTTACGTGTTTCATAGTGGTTTCTAACATGACAGGACTATGCTTCTCTGACCCTTTTGGGTAAGTTGGATAAGTGACTTGGAATGTTCTTCATTGACTGAGAACTGTATGTACATAGTTATTGCTGGCTTCATTTATTACATATATATATGCACGTACAAGCAAACTTTTACTTAGATCTTTATTTTAAAAAGGAAAAAATAGAAAATAATTTTAAGTAGAAAATCAAGCTGTATCATTATTGCTTGGAACATGCATCTATATTGCATTAAGTAGCAAATATACTTAATGTATGTTGCCTTAAGAAGGCACTTGAAATCAGTTTTATTTTTTCCTTCCTGCATAAAGTGTCTGTTTGAAGTGTGTGATTTGCTAGGCATGTCAAGTAATAAGCAGCACTGCTTATGTATTTTTGAGTTCAGATTTGAAACATCACCTGCACACAATTGGATGTGTCAGAGAACATTACTGTCCAGCAGAACTACTTGGCATAATGTGGTTGGGTTCCAGGGGATCTATCTGAGGGTGTCTTGAGAATAATAAAAAAAACCTCCAAACCTGGAAATCTGCCCACAGAAGTCCTTAAAATGAGGAATGTAACTGACAACATACCTGCTATTCAGTGAAGTAGAAGTAGTTCTCTCCTCCTTTTGAGGTACACCCCTGCCTACTGAGAGACAGAATGTACTGCTGTTTCATGCACACGATACTGAGTCATAATATAAGGAATTCTCTCATTAGAAAACCACAGTGTCTGCTTGTTAAAAGAACGTGTCACAGACACACAACTATCGGTTGTAATTGCAGGACTCATTTTTGGCTGTGTCTGTGCAGACTGGCTTCTGTTGCCAGGCACCTCTGTGTGGGAATCAGTGCAGCTCCTCTAAGTTCCCTCAGCAGCGCTGCCAGGATCTGCAGTTCTGCATTGGTACTTCCCACACAAGTGAAGCTGAGTTTATGTTTCAGTAATGAGTTGCTGTTGAGAATACAAGGAGCTTCTCATTCTCTTATTACTGAAGCAGCAGACAGGTGATGTAGGTTGGGGACACCTGCCAAGGAGAAACATTGACCACGAGGACTCCAACTGCAGTCTGCCAGGTCTTGATTTGGCCCCCTCTGCTTAATGTCCTCTCAGCACCATTTCTATTCCCATTCTTTAGCTGGTAACTTTGCACTGCTCTTTGCTTACTGTACATGTTTTACTTGGTCTCAAATTTAGACAAGGCAGAAGTGAGTGTTACTGCTCAAGGTCAGCAGGCTGGGTCATAGCAGATCTCTCAGGTTCTTTGAGACACCCTGATGGGAGGGTTCTGGAGCATCTGCAGGATGAGCAGGCAGACTTAGCAAAGACTAGGGAAGCATGTGAGGGAGGGCCAGTCTTATTTCTCCTGATGTGTTGGCTGAGGTTTAATACATAATTGAGAATTGTGTGGAAGGTGTCTGAGAAAACATCATTGACTTCAAACCTTTTTTATGGGTGAAATCATCTAATTTGGTAAATCTGTTGTGGAACTTTCAGTTCAATTTTTAAATTCAAACTGGGAGTTACAGATTGCATGGCAGTCTGAAAGGAGGGCAGGTCCTGTGTATCGTAAAGAACTTGAATTCTTGAATCCTTTTTATCTCTAAATGTAACCTTAGTGTTGCTGTATTTAGCTGTATATCTTAATAACGTTTTACAGCCTCAGAACTCATTAGGAGTTTGTTACCTTACTGACCACGGCAACAGCAGTAGCACTTCAGTTCTACAGCTCTGCAGTGTAATCTTCTTTGGAAATGTTTCTCTCTTACAAAGGGAAGTTGAGGGACTTGGGAGTTTTTAAATTAGGGGAGACTAAGGGTGAATTTATTAATACTTGTAAATATTTGAGAGGTGGGGTCAGTCTTGTTATCAGTGGTTCCCAGTGACAGGAAGGGCATAAACCTTGAATATAGGAAGTTTCACCTAAACATGAGGAGGAGCTCCTCACTGTGAGGGTGGCAGAGCATGTGGGGCAGGCTGCCCGGAGAGGTTGTGGAGTCTTCATCTCTGGAGACATTCAAAACCTGCCTGGATGCTGTCCTGTGCAGCCTCTGCTAGGTGATTCTCCTTTGGCAGAGGGGTTGAACTAGATCTCCAGAAGTCCCTTCCTACCCCCATCATTCTGAGATTCTGTCATGTAGATCCTCATGATACCACAAAGAAATGCATATGCTAATGGCTTTTGTTGATTTTGTAAGCAAGCTAGTGATTGCATTGCAAAGGAACCAAACCATCACCTCACCAGCTGTTTCAGTGTAACCTCCTGAAACCCAGCACATTGTTTTAATTTGATATCATACTTGCATAATGTTAATCAACAGCCATGAATGCTAGTGGTAATATCTGTCCTGGTGTAGCTGCAAGACTTTAAGCCACTTGGCTAAATACAATTTGTAGCTGAGTAATTACACAGAATTACATAACTCATACTGATACCTTGTAGACAGTTGGCATCTAGAGAAGTAAAGGACATCAATAATCTGTATAAACCAGGATTTTTCATCAGAAAAAAAAATCTTTAAATAAACATGAAATGTTATTTACTAATGGTAAATGTGGTATGTTAAATGAAGGTACAGTGATTTCTTTTCTTAGCTAGTAAATAAACTAACCAATTGTTTTTCAGTGTACCAGCATAACTAAATTGCTTCCTTGTGATTCACTACACTGAATGTCAGGTATATGATTACCTCCATCCTTTTTCCTACTTACCTGAATTGTGTGCATAATTCTGAAAATATCACCTATTCAAGTGGTTTTATCCTATTATGCTACAAATTGTTGTATTTTCATCTAATCTGAGAATTCATTTTTTTGTTCTGCAATTTAGAATAGGATTTGCTTTGCTTTTTTTCATCTCAGATGTCTTGAATTCTGACAAAAAAGGCTGTCTTCTAGTAAAATAGTGAACAAGTGGTATATGTCAAGTTCTTACAAAGCACCTTTTCAGCTTGAAATGAGAACTTCTATCAATCAATGTCCTTAAGTCCTATTTGCCTTGTTTATATGACTGTTAAAAAGGAACAATATTTCCAAGCATCATTGCAAGTCTCTATATCTAGAGATTTGCTGCTATGAATGGCAAAGGTGAGGTCTGCAGAAGTGTCCTTTGGAGTAAATGATAGTCTGTGACACAGGCAAATGAACCCAGAGATCATGTTTGTTTGTCTTCTCATAAATTAGAGCTGACAGTAGTTGAAAAACCTGCAGCCAGAACATAAAAGCAATAAATCTGTATTTACATGGAGTGAAAGGAGAGGGTGTTTATTCTGTAAATTCATAATTTGTGTAGGCTGTGTGCCTGATAGCCTAAAACTGGCCGAGCGCCCAAGTAAATGAGTGGGAAGGACAATTTACCTTCCTGTGGAACATTCCATAGAGGTGAAGCCCCATGATTTTTCCAATATAAGACCAAAGGCAGCAGCTGGTTTTGATTCATTTGGTTTCTCCTGTTGAAGAAAAGAATCACTGTGCTGTTAACTGTTTTTAAAAAGGCAGTATTTTTCAGGGACCTCATCTGTTTACTAGCTTTTTCTTTATTGAGGTAGCTTGCAATGTGAAGGATAAAATATAGCAGCATAATCTGTGTACTTTTGCTGAAGCTACAATGGATTTGTTTTTCATTAAAGCCATTCTGAAAGCTTTCAGAAGGAGAACATGAAGACTTTTAATGTACCTCCTTCATCCACTCACTGGTGTGTCCCTGACAGTCCTGTGAAATACTGGGAAGGAAAAGGGCATTTACTCAAAGTGGTCACTGTACCTCTTGCTGTCACCTGCTGACAAGAAGTCCGTAGGATTTATCTTGGATCATCCTTGGACAATATCACTGTATATCAGTAAACAAGACAAATTTCAGATAAAGTGTTAAATAAATGGGAAAAGTCACATCAGCTGGATAAGGACAATTCAATTAAAGGAGATGTATTGCAGTGGCTGAACTTGGATCATGCCCATGTGCCTTATGCTTCCAAGCTTATTCCCTGGTGTCAGGATCCACAACCTAGACAAGACTTAATTTGGCAGACGTTGAACTCCCTTGTGTTCCAAGGGAACCTCAGGTGGCTCTGGGTCCAGGGGGCGGGTGGTTTAACCCCTGGGTGACGTCCAATTGTCAGGTGTTTTATCGTGAGCAGTTCTTCCCAATTCTCAGAGAACAGAATTAAGACTCGAAACGGAGTCAAGGTTAAAGTTGCTTTATTTAGCCCACAACAAACGTGCAGGGGAAGGGGCGAAGAAAAGGGTGAAAAGGGAAAAGAGAAAAGGGTGGAAAAGAGAGATAGCGAGGGAGTGGAAAAGAGGAAAGGGGTGGGGAGAAGGGCTATATCTACCTCCAGGATGCTATGGTGTTCGGTCGGATGGCAGAGTCTCCAGGTGTGATGGAGGGGGGACGTTCCTTGATGTTTCCATGTCTATCTTGGTTGTCTCATTCCCTGTTGCTTCGTGCTCCATTGCTTGGCTTTCTATTGCTTGCTGGGTTCCTTTCCATGGCAGAATGCTCCCTTTTTGGAGTCATCCTTGGCATACCCACAACCTTCCACCGGGCTGTGGGAATGCTTCAGGGTGGATGACGGAATGTCTGAATGTCTGATGTGTGAATGGCTCCTGATGTCTCTCCTGATATCTTTTGGGTGGAATGTGGAAGGAATGCTCTCCTGATGTCATCAGGGTGGCTCATCGAATAGTCATTAGGTCCTTGGTGCAAGCCACTTTAAGCCTGACCAGTGGTGATGTGGTGTGGTAGGAATGGGGTTTGGTTAGGTAAGAGAAAAAAGAGGGGGTACAATTCTGTTGGCAATTGTTAAGGCACATTTCCAGTACCTTACACCTGGCTACAGCTAGGAACTAATGTTGGAAGTGTAATGACAGCACTGAGGATCCCTTATTGTAAGAAACGTCACCTTTACAAAGGCTGATCATACATCTGTGCCAGCTGAAGCAAAGCAAAGTGGACCTGACCTTTTTTTTGGCTATGTGTGAACTAAGACATTTTGATTTGGCCAAACCCAAGAGATTTCTAAAAGGCTGTGCTCATCTGAAATTGGTTATAGTGCCAGCAAACTAGTATTGAGGCCAATAAGGTCATGTCACCTTACTGAGAATTGATTTTTTTGGGGGGGTGGGGGGGATAAGATTGTATTCTGGTTAAATAATATGCTCAAATAATCTCCACTGGCACAAAAGCATTCCTATATGTGCCAATTGTAATACCCTGAGTAAGTGTAAGCTGTTCAGAGCAGAATGATTCATCCTAAATTAGATAAAAATTGGCATAGATCAGTAGTAAATTTAGTCTACTGGATCGATGCAAAAGTGCTTGGGTTGCTGAATCTGATCTGGCCTTCAGGCATAGTCACATTACCCTGCTCATTGCTTGGCTGGTGGTGTGGAACAAAGCACTGAACATCTGGCTCACAAAATGCAGTACAGGAGGTAATGTTGACATTTACATGTTCTTCCTTAGTTGCTGGTGTTTTTGGAACCTTTTTCAGTGGACATGCTGAAGTCACTGGGTGCTTATTTTGTTGGTCATATTTGAAAAATAGGAATTATTATGCCAGCGCTTCTCAAGTCATTGGAGAGTGAAGGAAAAGGGAGTTCTTTAGGTTACTGGAGCAATCTTCTAGAAAGCAATAGAGTCATTTCTGCAACTTGCAATTTCTCAGCTTGGGACATTTGAGAAAGAAATGCCAAACTGGTGGTTAAACAGTTTACAGGTTTGAGAAGGTAACTATAAAAAGGTATCTGTATGAACTCATCGTGTAAGAAAGAAAACATTGCTAAAAGAAATTACTTTTTAAAATTATTTTTCAAAAGAGGAACTACTTATTTCCTGGCAAGCTAGGGAAATGAGTGATGGACCTACGTGGGTAAAAGCAATGTGCTCACTAATTGTGAAACACACTTTCAGATTGGAGGGTGCCACATTTCAGGGACAGATCATAGAATTTTTTAATTTGTATTTGAAACTATTCATTGTCTGCAGTGCTGTGAACTCCCATGTGCCCGATGACATGATGTACCCTTCACACTCTGTGCCTGGGACGTACCTGTATGTCAGTGTAGACACACACACGAGCAGTTCCTCGCATTGCAGCTTGCTCAGGAATGTGTCCCTTGCTTCTCAGGACCTGCTCTGGCAGGAAGAGGACTTTCTGTGTGGAAAGCTATTACAGTGATGTAAAAATTCCGTTGTAATAATAATTAGGCAGGAGAAACGTTCTGCGCAGGGTTACCTTGGTGTGGCTTCTCGGTCCTTCCAACATTCTTTTCTTTACATAAAAGTTATAAAGAAGAAAGCTTTGCCAGCTCATAATGTATGATCGACCATAATATCACCTCATTGCACTCTTCTGTTCTCTATCCACTAGAACATGTCATCCTTCCAGGATTTCTGGTTAAGTTGGTCAACAAAATAATTTATTTTCTGTCATCACAGCTCAAGTGGTTCTTCTCACTTCATAGAGAAGGAAAAAGAAACCAAGCAGGGTGCTACCAAGGGCTTTTTGTATTCCAGAAAAGCTTTCTGCCTTTATTATTTATGTTATTACATTGTTATTTGCTGTTCAGTCCTGTATCTCATAGAAAAATAAAGCATTAAAAAAAAAAGCCATTTTCACTTTCAGGTGCTGGGCAATACTTAAACCTTGCCTGGGCAGAGGGACATCATCAGACTTGCTGTAAGCAGGAAGTTGGACTAGATGACTCCCAGAGGTCCCTTCCAATCTGGGCTTCTCTGTGTTGCTCAGCATGAAGGATTACAGCTGCAAGCAGGCAGGCTATTAGGTGCTTTAAGGGAGATGGAGGTGAATGGGATGTGTGTTTGGGGGCATAAGTTACCATTTGGGGGAACTTAGGAAGGGACTAGTTGAGGAAAACTTATGCATCTTAGCATTTTAAGGAATCTTACAAGGTGAAGATGTTGCTGGAAGCAAGAAACTAGCAGCAAACAGTGGCTTTACAGGGTATAAAGATTGCCTCTTTCAGTTTATACCAAGACTTGTACTTGCCAGTCAGTTGTGTTTTCAGTGTTAACTGCAGCTCAGTTTTTGAGAGAAAGAGCTGACTCTGTGTTTCCAATAATGTTCAGTCTGAATTGGAGAAAAGCCTCACTAAAATTAGGAACTGAGGAGAACTTTTTACACTGCCCCCATGGACTCTTGTTTGGGTTGAGGTCTGTGAGTGTGTGTATGCTGCCTGTCCCTTGGCAGCTCAGGAGGAAACAGACGCCCTGCAGTGCTGGGGGCTGCTGCTGAGGAATCCCTGCCCGGTTCCTGCTGCTGAATCGGGCTTTGGTGGGGTGGGATGTTCACTCAGCAGTGCCAGGACCTTCGTGGGAAGAGCAGGTTGTTGTCCTGGTTCAGTTGGCAGTCACAAGCCTCTCATGAATGACCTAGTACAACAGGCTATTGAATATAGAAGTGCACATTTCTTATGTTTCCTGGGTGAAGAACTGTATCATCCCTTTCCTTTAGAGAGTTGGTTATTTCCTTACCTAGTGAGCATAAGCGCCACGACAGCTTCAGCTTCTTTTCAAGGACTTCCAAGTCCTTTGAGTTTGAAAATAAGAGAGCTGGCTAAGTGTATTACTATCATTCAGTAATTTGGCTTTTCAAATAGTTCTTGTGTTTGAATATAGAAACATATGCATATTAGTATAGCACTGTATGCATCATCTATATGCATATTTTGTGCATATATTTATAATTCTGGCATAATATAGTATAATTGAAAAGACCTGTGCAACAGCAGTCAGTGGAGAATGATGTGGAGGAAGATGGGATTTACTTACCAAAAATATAATCAGTTTTTACTTGACTTTAGCATTTCCAAAATGCAAGAGAGATAATAATCACTTTAGATGCTATGCGTGGCTAAATTATTCAAATGTATTCCACTTTCAGGGTTTCAAGGTCACAGTGAGATACTGGCTACTCCTTTCTTTTGTTATTTTGTAAGTAGTGTGGGCCACTTATAGGAGGGACTTCTATTAGAGCACAAATGCATAACCACATGAGTTTGAGAAATAGCCATTTAAAATAATTACCAAGTAAAGCAAAGCCTGAAGCAGACAAGTCACAATTCTTTATTTCAGGATGGTTAAAGGTGTTTTAAATGCATTATTTGTGCCCTATCCTTACGACACAATAATTGTGAAATTATTTTTGTAAATCTCATTTGAGAAAGTGACGCATTTTTTGAAAATATAGTATTTGAGCAAAACCAAATGTCACCTTGAGTCAGCCTGCTCAGTGCAGCATATAAATGAAATGCTCATCTTATTCTCATTCTGACTACCAACCACCTTCTCTCTCCCTTCTCTCTTTTTTTTTTTTTTGCTTGGAAAGGGGACAAACCTCATCCTGTCTCAGGACTGCAATGCCAAAAAGAGCAACGCCACAAAACTCTGCAGGATCCTTCCTTTTCTTATCTGTGGGTGTGTTTATGGAGGTCATTAATTTCAGAATAGGGCTGTGTTATACTTTGCCAAACAAGTTGAACGTAATCTTTTCTAAAAATCCAATTACCCCTGTAAGTGATGAAGTCTGTTTTCTGTGGCATTAATATGCCTCCCAATATGGTAACTTTGAAGGTCAGTAAGATATCTGAGTGTGTGGAGTTTTGAGACAGATACACTGATAGACATTAGAAATTAACAATACTGATAGTGGCTAGAGAGGCCCATTATATATTCAGAACCTGTGAGGATTGTTTATGTACTAATAAGAGATGACTGATAAAGTGGTGTTTTCCAGAAGATATGGAGAGGTGTGTGCTTTGGATGTTAATACTCAAAGGTGTATGTTTCTGTATTGCTGGATGCCAATCATAGACCCTGTCATAAGATGCCTTACAGAAGACAAGTGGCAGTGTGGTGTTCAGAGAGAAAACCAGTGGTGATCAGCCATTCTGGGCACTTCTGGTTACAGACAATGCAAAGGAGGGCTGTGTACATTCAGCTCCTTGAGACTTTTAATGGCTCCATCAAATGATGGGCTGTACCCTCTTCATCAAAGAGTCACCGACACATGTTTCTCCACCAGAAATACATTAATACTCCAAACCACAGAGAACTAGTGCTTACTATATACCCACAGTTTCTGCTTCAGTTTTTGAGCAGCTAGATGGTGCTGCTTGAATATTTAGTCTATAATTGCTGTGTAGCTTTATTATCTTAATGCTAAGTCAAAGATCAAGATTCAGATGTATGAGAGAAAATGCAAATTTGTTGTGTGTCCCAAAAGGCTTATGACACAAGTAAAAACATGTGACTTCCCTGCACTTAACCTGCTGCTTTCTTGATAAAAAACACAGCTGTAATATTGAAATGAACTAATTGAAAACTAGTAAGGGGTTTTCTATAATACTCTGTGGTGTACTCATGTCTATGGAAATGATTATGACAGAGGGAGACTAAGACAAGTGTCGGTAAACTAAGCTAGAATGGGAGGCAATGAACAGACGAAGCTCCTGAGCCATTTTTTAACAAGGGCTTTAGAAGTAAGATATAATAGAAGACAATGAAATAGCTTTTGGAGCAAGATTTGCAAAAGTCATAGGGATACTTGTTGAACAGTTTAACAAGGGAGTTAGAATGCTGATATTGGGGCAGGTTGGAAGTGAGCAATAAATGAAACATGCTAAAAAAATAAAGGTGATTGAGGAAGGCCTGTGCAACTCCAGTCAGATAGCTTAGGGATGAGAGGATACCTTTGTATGGTTGCTGTGCAGTTGGGGTTGTAGGCTGGGAAGTAAGAGCTGGTGAGAACGTACGTGTCTGAGACATGACAAAGCCTAGATTGTGTGAGAAAGTTTAGTGCAAAACTGAGAGATTTTTCAATACTTCTTCTGAGAATCATGAAGTTAAATGTAAGTTTCTATTGAGGAAACAGCAAATGCTTGTGTTTGTGCCCTTTACTAAAAAAGTCTTCTTGAAATTAGTAACATCTCATTTTGTACGTGAGGTCTTGGTGTCCTAGGCTTTGAGGCTGCATCAATAGCAGTACAGAAAATGGGGAAGAAAATGATCTTTCAAGCTGCATTGCAAGGTCCAGAATATTTTCAAGGAATCTGTTTCTGTTTATATGCAAGAGTTTGTTTTCTTATGCACTTACACCTTCTCATGTAAAGCCATACCTCAGCCTTCTTAGTGCATAGTATTTCTTTTCCAAAGGTAGATGGGTGATAGATGCTAAAAATGTATTCTTATTGCCATTGACATTGCATGGAGCATGTCAGAAAATGAATTCTTTCTGTTTTGGAGAAGCAGAGAATATATGAAAATGGCAGCATTTTAGTACTGTACTCTCATTATAGCATTTCTGTCTACAGGGCATACTATTTATGTCTGTAACATTTCTTCTTATTGCTTAGCTGTAAAAAAGCTAGTTAAGACTAATACAATTATATGGCATAGCTTTATTCAAACTGCTGTGATTTATGGAAGATACTGCTAAGTTACCACAAGTTTCTTGTTGAAATATTCAGGCAAATATGTGGATTTTTTTCTGATACTTTTAGTACAAAAATACTGATACTTTTTGTGTTTTCATATAATAAATTTAAGACTTCAGTTCGTGTGTATAAATATATTCTCAGGTATTTACACATATGTAAAATGTTCACTAATGTGTTTATAAAATAATAGATCATGACTCATAGATTTGAAGCAAAGTGACAGCCTAGGGCAGATTCTTTGGTGTTGTAATTGTCATACCTTCAATGGGTTTGACTAAGTGTATACTATCAGGATTTTATAAAGCTAATTCAGTCTTCCTTCTGCATAGGCAAGCATTGACGTACCTTAAGATGGTAATTTAAGGCTTGTTATGGCATCGCTGAAAGCTCTCATGACTTCTTGTGGTGGTTTGGCACTGGCTGGGCTAAACAGACACTATGTATATATAGCATATATATAACAGGTACTAGATATATATATTATACAGATACGAGAAAGTAGATGAAGTTTTTCACACTCATTTTACCCATTTCTGCTGAAATGGAAAATATAAGGAAGCATTGAGTTTTCATTCAAGATTGTACTGTTTATTAGAGGGCATACTCTGACTGTTTTGGCTTGGGAGAAAAAAACCCCAAACCCGAAACACACAACCCCCCCAAAACCAAGAAAAAAATGAATAACAAACAAAATCAAACCCTAATGTTTGGAAAAGTGTTACTTATTTATAATTTTTGTTCTGATCAATGATATTTTTTCAAGGAATTCAGCGTGTTGGGAATGACTTGTACAGTAGGTATGATTCCACTAGACATTTTGGTAAGTGTTTTATAATTCTAATATTTGAAATAAGTGAAAATGTTCATTGTATTAATATTAACTGTGGAAAATGTGCCACTTACAGGACTCTAATTTAAATGTCAAAACAAGGGAGTACAAATAGGTCAACCTGTCAGTGTTTCGGAGTTTAGCATCTTAAGATGCATAGATGGAAATCTAGTATTGTTTAGTGGGGTTTACTGTCTGTAGGAATAGCACACTCAACTTATTAATTTTATTTCAAAATATGATTTTTTAAAACTATGATTTTAAAAAAAGATTTCTAAAACAAATTACGAAGAAAAAAATCCCTTAAAAAATGATTGTCTGGTGAATTTCATTGAGACTGGATAATTGGGTAGTAAACAAGTTATGATGAGTGCTCACTTTTATAATATTTCACTCTATGTGACTATTCTGTTGAACTTACCAGTCTCACTGCACTTGGAATATGCTGTGTTTGTGAGGGCATCTCACACGTTACTCTTCTTGAAATCCATGTTTCTTCTCCCAGCAGGCTCCAGAGTAGCAGTGCAGGGAGTTTTCCTCTCACTTAATGTAACTTTTCTCTTTGGAGACAAATAAAAATCTTACCTGTGCCAGATTCAAGGGAAACTTACTCGAGTATCATGAACACTGTTTCATGCTTCTGAATTGAAGAAAAGATTGGTGTGAAAAGTAATAGTTCTGTTATGGTAGAAAATGGCAAGTGGCTATTTTGATAGATGTTCATGCTTGCCAAAAGAGAAGAGTCTTTCAACATGATGATTTTGTAGTACTTCAAACTTTAAGATATGAAGTAGTATGTTTGCATGAAGCTTTTTTGGTCTTTAGGCTTCCTTTGTGTTTGGCATATTCTCAAATGTGTTAATGCAAATATATCTGATTGGAAAAGGAGGGCACATTGTGTAATAAAATCCTTGTTCATCGTTAATTTTATGATAAACTGTTCCAGCACAGACTGCTTCTAAATGCTACTTTCAGTATTTTGGTGTTAAGTAGGGATAGAGTATTTTTACTGGCCAGTGGAAAGTCTTAGGATGTGACCTCTGTAGATATGTGAAGGGAAGAAGCCCTGAGCACAGTTTAACATAAAATGGCAACAGCACAAATGGCTATAGATGTCTGTGAATATACCTGTGCTGGAAGTCAAGATTGAGAGGAGAAATTCTTCATTATCCCTGAGCAATCTGCCCACTGGGACAGATCATCTCATGGTACTGGAGGGTAATACTAAAACTTCTCAGAAGTTTTACAGGCTTTTTAATAGTCAATGGTCACCTTTTCAGTCTCATTGTTAAGATGGCCCCATGGGGTTCTCACTAGCAGCAAATGAGTTATGTTTCTGTTTGCCACCTAGTGAAAGCTCACCTTGTTCTAAACCTCTCCAGCACTGCAGCCATTCCAGCTCACCAAGGTTTGGGTCAGGTTTCTGGCCAGAACTGGCACTCAATTTTAATCTGTTGTAACTCAAACATGTTTCCAAACACGATGGTAATGTTGTCTTTTTTATTTTAGTCAGGGCAGAAGACATCTAGGAAGTCTATTGGTTTTTACCACATAAACCACAAAATATTTTAAATCCTTCAATACCTGCAATGTGAACATACAATGAACAAATTCTATTTTCTTTCCTAGAATAAATAGTCTACAAATGCTTATTGTGTGTCCTATAGTATTGAATTAACCTTTATCTGACATTTAAGTTTAATCATTTCCTCTCCTTCCCAGTACATATTTTATTTCTGTTTCACTAAATTGACTTCCTGGAACAAGATACCACCAAGTTATGTTAAACTTTATTCTTCAGCTGCTCAGAGATAAGCAGACATATTACATGAGCAGTTTCTTCAGTGTATTGCAGGACAAAACAGGCTTTGCTGCTCTATAATCAAGTTCTATATTTAGATAAAATGCAAAATAATTTTCAGTGAAGTTTCTCTGAAATAGTTGTGCTTTAATGCTGGGAAGTTCTGTGTTATTTTTTCCATGATCATAAAACCATTTCCGTTGAATGAGCACTAGAGCTGAAAACTTGAAACTCAGTTTAATGTGAAATATTGATTTGAGTTCTGCTAAGAAATGGTAGGGTGTGTTTTGGAACAGGCTCAGTGGGTTATTTGGTTTTAAATACAAATAATATCACAAGGAGGTAAGAAAAAAATCAAATATGTTTGATAATAATGAACTGGGCAACAAAATGATAATCCAAAGGAAATTCTCATTTAGGAGAGTCACACAGAGAAGCTTTCTCACCAGAGCAGGTACAGCAGCAGGCACAGTACTTTGGAATAGTTGTTGGTCTGTAATATCTATTGGATGTCGTAGAAATTAACAGAATTGAGCACACAAGGCTCTTCACACCTGAATAAACACTGGAACCTCAGCCTGTGCAACTACTGCTCTAAACTGTTGTTCTAGCACTTGCTTATTTAATACTGTGGCCTGCTGGTATATGGTCAGACATATTCTGTGTGTTAACTGTGCTGAAGGCTACAAAAAGACGTGTGATTGAAGTCACTCTGGCTGTATCTGACTGTTTTTATAATTCTTAGTGTCTATCTCAAATGCCTAAATTTTTTCAATTAAATTCTGGAAAGGCAAAAGGAGAACTAGTGTGATTAAAAAAAATAAACCAAGACATGCCAACTGGTTTTCTTAAAGGATCTTTAAAATTGTATGTGTGATAGGAGTGGTGGTAACAGGGCAACCCTCGCTGTGCTTGCTGAAGGTTTACCCTGAAGCAGTGCTGATACATGCTCCCATGGATCTGCTACAACACTGTCCTGAGCTTGTGAAAGTTTTGTTAATTTGTCAAAGGAAACTGTCCATAGCATTACCTGCAAACCTCATCCTCTGACTTGAGGGAGCTCTGTGCCCTGGGAAGATTCAAATGGAAAGAGAATGAGAATTTTCAGTTACAAGTAGAAGCCTGATCTAATAACCAATGTTAGATGCTACTGGTTTTCTTCCTGATTAGAAATAGTGGAGTCTGCACTGAAGAAAGCAGCTAGGCAACTCGCAGGTTTTCCTGCTGTCTGAGCATATGCAGTAAATGTTCCCTATGAGTCTTGGATTACTTTAAGTTCCTTCAGAAAATCAATTTGGAAACCAAACTGCCAAAGCTTTAAGGCTTCTCCATCAGAAGATACTTCATAATAAATGTCAGTAAAAATTAGCATTTTTTTTTTTTTACATCTGTTCTCGTATCCTTTCCCTTTGAAAACTTAACACCCTTCTTATCCATCCCTCAGCTGCAGAAGTAGCTGTCAACAGCACTCAAATTTAATAGCAAATCAGCTGATATTTTGTATTTAACAACTCCTGACATTGACCTGCTGTTTAAGTACAGTTTAATTAGGTGCTGAAAGATGTGCAGTCTTGTCAGTGTCACACTTTTCTAATATTATCCCCCTCCAACCACACACTTTCCATCTCAGAAACACCCCATGGAGTTCAGTATTTTGAGAGGAGCTTTCTTGGGGCATCTGTCAGAGGGTGTTAGGTCCATAGATGATGGGTCAGATTGTCATGATAGTGATGTATCCAGCTACAGAAACTGTAGCTTTCCTGCAGCCACGTACTAGTTCCTTTCTGCTACTCCTGTTGGGCTGCTTCGTGTTTTGGCTGGGAACTCCTATCAAGGCTTTAAAAAGTTTTCCAGTCTCAAACACAGAAGCTAAAAACATACTTAAACATTGTTTCAGGTTTGGGGGGTTTTCTTATCAAGGTACATAAAAGTTCCTCTGGCCTCATGTCAGCAGCTGCAATGTGAAGAATCTGTTTTACGCTCAAGTCATGTCAGAAGCCACCCCAGGGTGGCTGTGGTACTGCTGGATCACTTCAAGTTTTTTCAAAAAATAGCACTGGGACCTGCTGTAAGGCTCTTGGTCAATCATGGGAACTCTGAGTAGGATACAAGGGTTCTTGCTGCACATACCTTCTCCCTTCGCCCTGGATGGCCTCAAGCAGTTCTTTGTTTCTGTCTCTCCGGTCACCTCTGGCTTAGATTTTGATACAGGAGGAAGGGCTCAGGGCTGCACAAGTACTGGGAATGGGGGAGAGACCAAAATGTCTTATAAAAACAATTAAAAACATGTGTAAGGAACAGCAAAAAGGACTACTTAATCTGCTGAAATGAACTTAATGATTTCAGTGGTAAATCTTGCAGCATTCTGCTGATCTTTTCCTTTATTCTGTCTTCCTTTGTGTCTGTCATCATTCCCTACCTCTTAACTCTGTCTTTTGAGGCTGGATCTGAGTTATGGGGACTGATTGTAGTAACGTGAAGAGTAAATGTGATAATATGATCTCTCTCTCTCTCTCTGAAGAACTCTAAAAAATAAACTGCCCACATAGAAAAGGAATGGGGATTCATTCTTGTATTTAACACATCTTCACCAGCATTCATCAGCCTGTTGTTTGCCTGAAGCCTGAAGCAATGAGACCTCCTGAATGGAAGTCCCAGGATCCTGATCTTCCCTAGGGTATGTCATTGCTTCCCTGACAAGAGGTAGAGGTTTGTAGATGAAAAGCTGTTTACAAAACAAGCAGGCAAAGTTATAAAATATTTTCCCTGTTGCAGTAGGACGTATAAAATCTATAAAAAATGTGTTCATACAGACACGGAAATATTTGTAAGCATGTGGATGCTGTCACTGACTATTTCCAATTTTCTTAGGCACTGTCTTTTAGCTTGACTGGCATTCCTGAAAGAGAAGTTTTATGAAGCACAGAGACAAGGCTTTTCCATATTGCTGCCTTGCAGGTTTTTTGTCATTGTGCTTTAGTAATTTTATTTTTATAACTCTAAAAAGCCTGTAAGTATGCAAACAAAGAAATAGTTGATGGTAATAGTCGCTTCTAACAATGGAAGAGTTCAATATATAAACAACAACAAAATGTTTCTGTGAGAAAGTGATTCTGTCTGTCCCAGTTTGGCTGAAGTCTGTCAACTGTGACATAGTGGGGTCATGCCTGATATGTTATTGAACTTGTTAGTGGGTTTGGGTGGGTTTATTTTTCTGACTTTGTGAATACCAACTTCTGAACGATGCCAAATACTCCAGGTTAGAACTGAGATAAAAATTACTCATCAGCAAGTGCCAATGGTGACCTTGAGTGTACTTTTAAGGAATATGAATTTCATGTAGTTTATATATTACGCCACAAAAATTCATTGAGTAAGACTACTTATTTTGGACCAATTGTCATGAAGCGGTTTAGCATTTATGTTTGTGTATATACATGTGTATATGCACTCTACCCTTCTGTGTGATTAGTAATTTGAAGAAACAAATTGAAAAAAAAAAATTCCTACATTCTGTGTCCTAAGAATTCCTGAATTTCCACTTCATAAGCAAACAGCTTTCTTCCAGTTTTACCCAGATATAAATCTAAATCTGTACTTCTGTAAGAGGCTTGTAGCAGTGGTGAATGAGAATGAATCTTAATAATATCATGCTAATGAGTTTGGTCTCAGAAACCTGACATAAAATCTTAGACCCATTTAGTTTTTGAATAAAATTGTTTTCGGGTGATTTTGACTATCACAGTGTCAAATTGTGTTGCAACTGTCTAATTTTTTCAAGCAATACTGCAGCATGAAAAGAAGATTATGTTGTGTTGCCAATTCCTGTGGTCTCCGAGGAATTATATTTTAGTTGTTTACTTGTTTTTATCTTTGTCCTTAGCAGTTGCAGTGTTAGTTGGTTTTGGTGTTTTGGTTTGTTGGGGTTTTTTCTGGGTTGTTTTTTTTTTTTTTTCCCCAGGCAAGCAGTGATTTTTCCATATTCATTTTTACTGGATCTTTATCTGACCTGTTTTTTTCTATGAGGAGAGAAACTTGCTGATAGATTGGAGACATTTGTCTTGCACAGTATTGCTCTTACAGCAGTGGAGAGTGCAGCTTTAGTTTATGCATTCACAACAGCTCTGGTGGTGACAAGAAAGGCGTGTGAGGCTAAAACAGGCATGACAAGGGCAAACTGGCTGAGCAGGAAGCATCCTCAGCAGTGACGAGGGGACACACGCTATCAGATGACGAAGGTTTCCACCCATCATGTTTACTTTGAACAGGGCTGGAAGAGACTAAAATTTGGTGGTTTTTACCCTGTAGTGATGAGATAACTCCCTTAAGGGCTGCCTGTATAGGTGAAATGGCTTTGTTTAGTTGACAGGCTGACCTCACTCACACAGACATTTTCTCTTTTCAGTAAAGAAAAAATGAAGTCAAGACTTAGCTGCTCTGTGCTTCCAAAACTTCCATCATGGTCAGTTGTCCAAAGCAGAAAGGTAGCAACAGAGTTTTTGGGAGAAAGAACAGCTCATCTAAAATTTACCACAAACCTTCACGAGTTGGAGTCTCTCATGGAGTAGAAATCAAGATGTTAAATGGTCTGTGGTAGTGTTTAAGAAATTGCACATGATATAAGGCAGGATGAGCTACTAATTAAGCATTAACTACATTGAAATTGTCCATAATGGTATAGATTATATTAAGAGAATTTATTCTTGTCAGATGAAGTGAAAAGTAATCTAGTTGTGAGAGATGTCTGGATTCTGAGGCTACTTCAATAGCACCCATAGCATTCAGGCCAAAGATGGGGATAGGATTTAAGGAATAAATTTGATTTTAGGAGACATGTATATTCAGAGAAATCTCAGTAAGTTTTCAGAGATTCAGGCAGATGTGAAGACTAACCAAATCTAGCCTGAATTCTGTGTATTTGATTTCTTTAAAACCTTTGCTTGCAAAAATTGTCAGATAAAGGGGTTTCTCAGAAAACCCCCTGACAAGACTCTGTAAACAGAAATTTTAAATGTGAGTTTCTGCTGTGCAAGGTCATTTTTCATTCCTAGTTGACTTGAAAGACACTGAATGTCAAACTGTGCTAGGAAAACCTTCATACATAATTAGAGGCTCAGATTGGCCAGAAAGACTCAGTGGTGTCATTTATTGCCAAAGAGGCTAATTTAATTACTGTCTATGTGCCCCGTTGGGCCTGACTGAAGCCCCATGTTGCTTGAACAGGCTTGATTAGTGGAAGTGTTTCTCTGAAACAAACTCCTTCACCTAGCTCTGCCAGTCTTTGATGGGGCATTCCTCTGCATCTCCTGCTTTTTCCCTTTCACAGTGATACACTGCAGAGAGACTTCTGATTCATCTTCTTGAGGTATTAATGGACCCAGTAATTCAAACCTTATTTGTACTGATAAACTTTGGAGTACATTGAGATTTTTCATATTTTTTCATATTTTTTTTAACCAAGTAAAAGTTTCAAAATATTTCTCCCTGCCTATACTGATTGTTACAGATTTTCAGACCATATTTAGATGTTTCCCTTTTCGATACATATTAATGAGTGTGCTGTTATACAGGTAGAGAATTGAAGCTCAGGAAAACTCTGCAATTTATGTGTGGTCACATAAAGACAGGACTGGAAGGAGGGCTCTGACAGATCATCATAAACCCTTCTGACTTCCATCTCTAAGAATCAATGTACATCACTCATCTCAGCTGTGGAAGCATTAATGTTCTCTTCAGATTTGAAGAAGTGGCTGCTTTGTTTGTAGCTGACTCAAAAATAGATCATAATTTTTATTAATTTTTGAAATGCCAAACACAGGACTGTTAGGAATACTGGTTCATTAAGTTTCACAGTGCCATCTGTAACAGGTAGATACTCATATCTTTATTATACGGCTTGTAAGAGCGCAAGAGGAACTTCTCCTGAGAGGTAACTAAATTAGTCTGGAACAGAATTCACATGGAAAACTATAGCAGTGTTTGATTAAATCTGAACATGTCTCTCTAGTGAATGAAGCTTCCTTTTCTGCCTTTGGGTACAAGTATTGGGTATTAGTTTTTGGGACACTATTTTTCTGCACTCATTCTTCTATGGTATAGTTTATCACCTTCTCATTGTGAAATTCACACCACAAAAATAAAACCCCAAAACCTCTCATTTCCGTGGTTAAAACCATGACAGTAATGGTTGAAAAATTACTTGGAACTTTCTAAAGTAATAACACTGGGAAAGATTATTTCACTAATGTGGCAAAAACCAAACCAAACTAACAAAAATAGCATTATGGTTTGCAGCTTTTAGGGATTAATGTTTTTAGCTGGTTGGGGTTGTTTTGGGTGGTGGCATAAAGTTTATCTGACTGCAGTACAATGACTTCTAAATGTACCTTTTCTCTAGCTACCCCTGGGAAATCTTAGGATGCTCATCTTTGGGAAGTGATAAATGGAAATGAGTATGAGAAGAGAAATGGTAGATAAAGAAATGAATAGCTGCGGTGAATGCACTGGATTGCTATCTGTGGTATACTTCAGTCTAAAACAGAATGATCCCAAGGAAAGAGGAGATCAGAAAATGGAATTTTTATATCACAGAGAAGTTGTAGCTTTTTATTGCACAAGTTCAAATTTTGTAGATTGCAATATTGCAGCCTGAAGTGTAAAACAATGAGTCTAGAATGAGTCTTATTAGTCAAGCACTAGATCGCTGGGTAACGCTGAACAGGGGTTGGACTCGATCTCTGAAGGTCCCTTCCACCCCCAACAATTCTGTGACACTGCTGGTGGGTGTACATGACTATTTTGACCAGGTAGATGATTGACAAATAGGAAACATCCCCTGCTTTTAAGTAACATTTATTCTGTCTTGTACAGTTGATTTTTATTGAACTGAAATAAAGTTGCTTCCAACTAACTTTTTCTCAATGACTTCATAAGACCATAAATCCACAGGGCTGCCTCTAGCAAAAATATTTGTGTAAACATATTATTTTCCAAATACTGAGTGTGCATTTGGGCAGAAAAATGCATGACATGAGAGAAACTGCTTTGATGGCTGTCAGTGACATTTAGTTCCATTTCCTGCATCTCTTTGCTTGATCAGATGTTTACTGTCCACAACTCTGAAGCTTGATAGTTAAGGACCTTGCAACCTTTTGACTTGCACAGAGAAGTAGTGTACGGTTGCCATCAGGAACCAAGCAAATAGAGAAAAAGCATCTCTGCTTAACTTTGTTTACGGCTAAGGATGCGATCAGAAACCACTGAGGCAAGAACAAGCGAGTACAGCACCTCAGGTGATGCTCTGGCTTCATGGCAGTACTATGAGAGGCAGGCTCCTTAATGATGGATTTCTCTTCTTGCCACTAATGAGCAGCTTCCCTATTGCAAATGGTTCTTTTTGCATTCTAGGTAATTCTAGCCTTGAATTCTTACAGAATTATGTTCAGAGAGTCTTTCCTATTGAAGAATCCTCCTTCATCATTTCAAGCGATGAACACTTAATGAATATCAGAGAATTGTCCTGTTAATCTTTAAATCAGTGCTGTTGAGCTTTGCAATATAACGTTCATCCTACCACTGTTCTTTGGCTACCAAGGTCATTTGTGGTTCTGGCATAGTGGCTTTATCTGGTTCATCTCCTACAAGATTTCAAGGAGGATTAGTTTTAATTTGGAATGTCCTGTTTTACACTTTTGGTAATGTCATCTGCTTCATTTTATGTGTTTTCTGTTTCTTTCACGTTGTTTATATTAATCTAAATTCTCCTTTCATGTTCTTTTCTCAAAAATTGTTCAGCAAAGCCTATAAATCTATATAATGGACACCCACACTGTCTTTTTCCTGAAATGTAAATAATGAATCTGGCTTTTTATTCATGACTGAAAAAACCATAAGTGATACTAAGCTGGCCCTTCTGCTTCTTTTCAGAAAATCACACTAAGAAATGGTATGTCTGTAGACTTGAGTTCGTTTGCATATGCCAGACTTCTATCTGGAATTTCAGTTCCAGGAAACTTGGGCATCTTGTGAGGTCTATTTGGATGATTTCCACAAGCAATGATTTGAAACACTTTCCTAAATTTTTAAGATTTAATTTTTTAAGTTCTTGGTGATCAATTCAGCCCTTTGAATGTTTGAATATGTTCTTTTGTTACATTGATAGATTGTCATTCAAAATGCCTTTTAAGTTTCCTTTCTGTTCTGTATAGAGTTTATGCTGTAAATGAAAGCTGCTGAAAGCCTGATCCATGGGAACTGGCCTGAGAGGTTCTGAAGATAGGGAAGTACTAGTTTCAATATATGCATTTACGATGAGAAGGCAGTATTGACATTTTGCACTTTTGTAGAGTGATGCTCTCTGTAGAGGATTGTGTTAGAGTTAGACTTCATAGTTTTCTTAGAGTTGTGTACTTCATATTGTAATTATTGAAAAAAGTAATTTCTGGAAAGATAATGGGTTTTTCAGGCCGTTTAGATGCTGGTTGACTCTAGCTTCCTATGAAAAAATAGAAACTAATCATCTTATGCTGTGTAAACTTTCACCAGTGTGAGTTTGAGATTGCCAGGAAATTACAACAAGGGGTGTACCAGAAAATTTGGCAGGTCATCCAGAGGACGTGGCAGTTTAACCTTTCTGGTAGAGCATAAAGTAACACAGAAAAACTGTAGTGAAATGAAAATGAACTTTTTAAATGTGTTTGAGACTGCGATTGTTTTGCATATATCCAAAAGTTTTTGAAGTAGATTTTATGTACAAAACCAACTCGAGGTTCATGGAAGTCTTGGGCATAGTTTGCAGCACGTACCACCTGTTTGCAGTTCTTTTGTTTGTCTTTCATCTGCTGTCTAGTCTGGCATAGCACAGTCAGCTTAGCCTGGGATGCTAAGTGTCTGTGCTAAGTGCTTGTCCAAGAAAACCCAAAAACCCAAATTAACACTAGAAATATCTTGGGATCCAGTAAATTTAGAAAAAAACTTGAAATGTAGAAGTGGGAATGTTTACTTCTGAACTGGTGTGTGAGACAAAATTAGAACTCAGACTTCTGTACCAAATATTGCTCATGCAGGACTTGGGTTTGTTTGGGATTGATTTAATGTGTGCTTGGTTATTTTGTTTGTTTGATGGTAGCACAGAAGACAGCACTCCTCTGTTCAGTTGTTTCATTGTTTGAGGTAGCAGCATAGTAGCTCTCACTGAAAAATCTTGTAATGTGGAGATGGTCAGAGACCAGAAGAAGTGGTCGAAGGGAATGATACTGGGACTGTCAAACAGCACTTTAAATGCAAGAACACACGTGCTTGGAAAAAGTTAAAATCTGAAATGACTTGTAGCTATTGGTGTTTATCTGATGACCATTTATCTTAATATTTCACTTTGTACTTTTGTGTTTCAGTAAGAAGCACAAAGATGGCCCTGCCCCAGCAACTTCTATTCTTACTGGATGAATCTTTATGTTACTGTCATATAGAATGAGTCATCTAATATCTGAAGGGGCATGTGACTCTAGCAAAGTTTAGATATCAAATTTCATTTAATCTGGATAGATTCTGTTTACTCTTGCTACTTGCAGATACTAAGCTTTAGTCTCATAGTATTAATTGAATTTTAATAATTATTCATCTACTTTTAAAATTAATCTATTTGAAAAAGAAATGCCAACAGACATTAGGATTCAAAATGCTCTTTTCAGTTTTAGGATAGCACAACATTTCAAACTCTTATTCTTGTGGAGTCTCATGAACAGAGCTTTCAGGCACTATTAGCTGAGCAGAAAATAGAAATTTTGGCAATGCCAGACAGGGGTCAAAACAAAATCTGTAACAGATCCAGTGGCATGGAATTTTCAGAGCAATCTTTGACTAAGAGGTTAATAGGATTTATGAACCAGACTCTCTTAAATTCTTGTAACAATTCCCATTGTAATTTCCAGAGATACATGACAAAAGGTTCAGGGGTTGATTTAGTTTGTATGAGTATCCACAAGTTCATAAACTTATCCAGGGCATACACACATCTTCAAAAATGGCAGATTTGGACTTGTAGTCTTGAAGAACCACGAGGTTTCTGGCACTTGTAGTTTGGGTCGGTATTTCTGTCTTAACACACCACCACCTCCACCCTGGGGTTTTAAAGTACAAGGGAGGGCATGCTTAGACAAAAAACCAAACCAAAACCTACACCATAACCAAACAAAATCCAAACACAGAATACCTAGAAAAATATTCAGAACAGTGAAAAAAGGAATTCAGGTTTGTCTGTAAAAGGAGATTCTACACTGTCATGCAGAGACAGGTCTCCTTTGTTCTGGCGGGTAAGGCAGCCTTTGTGCACAGATACAGAACACACTGTAGTGTGGTTCTGCAGCTTGCCACGTCCTGTGCTTTAGCAGTGTGCAGTGCTTTATGCTTTTCCATGATTTATCTCCCATGTCACCCTAGTCCAAAGCAGATGTAAGATGTAGTTCCAGGGAAAATATTGATATTCTAGCCTCTTGATGGAAATATGCAAATGCTCAGTAACAGATTGTTGTGCACAAGTACTGATGCTACTAATGCATCACACCACAGCACTGAAAAAATGCAAAGGGATGAAGCAGACAGTGAAGTGCTTGGCTTTGGTATCCTTCAGTGGAGGGAGG
The DNA here is from genome assembly GCF_964237585.1 of Gallinula chloropus. Classification (NCBI taxonomy): domain Eukaryota; kingdom Metazoa; phylum Chordata; class Aves; order Gruiformes; family Rallidae; genus Gallinula; species Gallinula chloropus. The sequence goes on along the minus strand of NC_140095.1, from coordinate 3,809,776 downwards.
GGGAAGATTGCTTACTGATGGGGGGGAAAAAGGTAACTTGTATTCAGAGAAGATCCTCTGTATTGATCAATGGCTTGTTATACTGCAATAGAAGTCAGTGGTTTGAGCTGGGGATGGTTGATGAAGGCAGAGCCAGACCTCCAATAGATATCTTCACATAAATGGTGCTGCATTTTAATCTCTGTAAATGATATCTTTCACATCCAGACTATCAGGAAAGTATACTTTTATTTTTCTCAGATGTGTTTTAAAGGTAAAAAAGCTAATGGTATCAAAAAGTGAAGATGAAAAATCCATGCTATTCTTGGTCAGGATATATACATTTGTGAAGGAAAAGTACATCACCTTTATGTGCTTTTCCTATGTTTTCTCCATAAGCTGCTTGCAATAAGGATGCTTCAGAGCTCAGGACTTGAATTCTTTCTTTCAGGAGCGACTTCAAAACACTTAGGTGATACATCAGACAACTGGAGTGTATTGATTACATTTTGGGATATTGTACCCTCAAAAGGTGGTGGTGTTTTTCTTGTGGATATTACAGGGTGTTCAAATGTGTTAGTAGTTTCATTTAAGTGTGTCAGGAAAAAAGTACCTGTGGAAATAAGGGAGAGGGTGTTGAGATGGCTGGGAGATGTTTCTAGAGCTCAGGGAAGGGACAAGCAGATTAAAAGTAAAAATTCATGTTTTCTGAAACTGCAAGAGAAACCGCAAATTCTGTAGCCTGTGTGAAAATTGCCTGGAAATGAACACTGAACAAACCTGTATTATTTAGTTTTCACTGCAAACCCTGAAAGGATCACTCATCCCTGAAGTGAGTAACTGTCTGTTCTGCCACAATGGTTTTCTGTAACATTTACACCTTGCTCAAGGCTAATCAGGGGAGGTTTATAAATTGTTGAAATCACTTTATAGCACATTTAGAGCTCATTTCACAGCAGTTTAAGGGGCTGCAATGAAGTTAACAGCCTTCTGCATTTCTTAAGTGTTTGATTTAAAAAATGATGTAACGTTTATAACACTTTGGAGTTATTTCCAAAAATAACATGGTAAATCTAATCATGATATAATCAGCACATGATAAAACTCCCAGTGCTGTGACTCTCTGTTTTCAAATATTTCTCCTCATGTGGTCCAGTGTGTCATAAATTTGCCAGGGTGATTCATGCAAAATAACCACATATGTACAACAGACAAAACCGTTCATCAGACCTAAAGTCTGAATGGGGGGAGAAGGAACTTGACAGATTTGTGACAGTGGCCCTTCTCTTTTGCTAAGATGATAAGCTGGAAAAGGTTATAGATTATTTTGTCTTGTCAGCCACCTAAAAGCAAGAACTTCTTGCTCTGTACCCATATTTAATGAAACTCCTTGTAACTTCCTGTACTGGACTATCAGAAACATTTAGAAATTAGAAGTGCTGAACACTGTACTTAACTCACTTAAAACAGACATTCAATAAGAGGAGATGGAAATAAAGTTGATGTTAGTGTAGTTGCAAATTGCCAATGCTAAAACTAAGAGGAAAATAAATTTTACTGATGTAAAGCGTTTTTACCAGTGAAGCAACAGCTACATCTGTGCTATTATTTATGTTCTATCAAGTATTAACCATTATCCATTTATCTAACTGCCAAGGGCATGATCACCACATGTGAGGACCTCAGTAACAGCCATCTTAGAAAACGAGAGGACTGGTTTGCTTTCTTCCAAAACCAGGAACCTGTGAGCTTAGTGATGCTACAGAACATTCCACTAGGGTTTTACTGGTTGGGCTAATGAGGATTTACCTTGGATGACCTGTCTGTGCTTAAAAGCTGTTGTGCTTTAACCCTGCAGATGGCTAAAATGACCACACAAGTGCTTGCTCACTCCACCCTACCCCCCAACTTACCCCCACTGGGATGGGGAAAGAGAATCAAACAGAAAAAAGGCTCAACTTGTGTGCTGAGATGAAGAGTTTAATAGGACAGAAAAGGAAGATTATGATAGTGATAAAATAATTTACAAAACAAGTGATGCACAGCACAACTGCTGAAGCTCGTGCTCAGGTGGTTTGAGCCAGGCTGCTGCTCAGCCAACCGCACACCTATATACTGAGCAGGGTGTCATGGGGTATGGGTTTGGGTCAGCTGTCCTGGCTCTGTCCCCTCACAGCTTCTTGGGCAACCCCTGTCTTCTGTTTGGCAAGCCAGAATGAGATGCTGAAGTCCTTGACTACTTGGCAACAACTGAAACCATCATTTATGTTGCACTCATTCTGAGACCAAAGCACAGCACTATAAAATTAACTCTGTCCCTACCAAAACCAGGACTAACTCTATTCTTAGCTCAGATTTTCTGAGATCTGGCTGGTTGCCACAGATTCTCAATTCCAGACCTCAGATGCCTGAAGCTCTTGACAGAGGAACTGTATCTGTGATGCTTTCCTGAGTTACTGCATCAGTCAATGTAGTGATACGTTTTCCAGAACCGTCAGCAGGTGTGTGGAGGTAAAGGGTATAAATAGAAACCCTTTTAACAATAAGATCCAATGACATAATTCCAGCCAGAGCCTGCTGGGTCTCTTCTATTGTCTTAAAAATTTGATCTGCTGATGTCTGGCTACTGAATTACTCGAGTCCCTTTTTCTTACCATGTATACATGCATGCAGTCTTTGTTTGGATGGCAGGCATTGGTGATGAAGTATTTCTAGTTCTGTGGTACAATGTGTTACTCATATCTAGCAAAGGCTATGGATTTTCTACATTCTCAGTACTGTTTATTAATCCTTGAGGACTGAGTTCAGAATTATACAGTAGGAACCCTGAGAATATCAAGCACATAAATCAAAGCTGGAAGTTAATAGCCACTGAGCCAAGATATCATATTTAACATAAATATTGGCCTGATACTTTTCTGCATAAGCCTGGACTTAATATCTGTAGCTGCCTTTCTTATTTTTTACGTTTGACTTGATATAAGAACTGGGATTTGTTTACAGCCTCAGTGATTCATTTGCAGTCTTGGTGGCAATGTGCCTAAAATGGTAGTGCTGGGTTTTATTCAATAAATTTATTGAATTATAGTGGGATGGTAAATATTACAATTCTCCATGTCTGTAGTAGTTCCACTCTGCCATGGAGGCTTTTAGGATTTCTAATCAGATGCATGTCATAAACTACAAATGGGGATTTTACATGCTAACAAAACTGTTGAGGCTGAGAGTATTCAAAACACCTTTCATCTTCAGCATGATATTGGAGCTACTTCTCATTTCAGCAGGTCCACTGTAGTTAATCCTATCATACTGTTCCTAAATATGCATGAATTTATAGTAAATTATTCCACGTATAAGGCGACATCTGTTAATTCACTGCTTGCAGTTTATTTGACTAATACATGTAAACTGCTTTGAGCAATAAATTACAAGATTAGGGCTTTTAATGTTTAAGGATATCATTAGGCATTGTATGCTGGAGGTAGATTTATCAAATGCTCTTTGCAAATGGGGTATATTTAAAGGAAAATCTGCATTAATTAATTTTAATTACTGTCATATTAAAGGATATAAAACCAACTAATGTCAAAGGTGTACCAGTGCTTCAGAGTGTTGTCATGTGTCTATGATTAGAGAACCCTGTTTATATAAATATTTCTTCAAATAAACAAATGTGCAGACCTTCCTTTGAAATTGCAACCATGGCCTGAAGTTTTCAGGCTTTTATATGGTTTTGAGCTCTGAAAGGAAGTTCAGGTATTTAACTATTAAGAAGTAGCAATCAATGGGGATGAATGAAGCAGCTGGATGATAAATAGCACGATAACTCCCCAGCTGAAGGCAGGACAACTCCAGTGCCTGGGAAAGGAAAATGTTCTGTCTGGCTCTTTGTTTTGTTAGGAGCCAAGGGAAATTCTATCATGACACAAGCTGTTATCTGCCTGCCACACAATGTACCGTTCTCTATTTTGTTTTCTAATTTACCACCAAGGCTACCTTTTTCAGTAAGACTGAGGCAGAGAAGGGAATGAAAGAGAGCTGCAGGCAGCCCTTCTTGTAATATTTCATTACCAGTCAGCTACTAACTTTGCAAACACAGAAGGAAAACGATAGCAGTGGAACAGCTCGGTTAGCTTGGGTTCGGTGCAGCTTACAGAAGCTCTGATGAGCTATTACAAAACGACAGGAACGACTTACTGGCAACAATTTGCCTTTTCAGGGGAACAAGATGAAGGAAGTCTGTGATCCATGCAACTACTTAATGGACTGCCTTCCATAATGTGAGCTTTCATCTTGGAAAGATGAATACAGAGAGTATTTCTTGTACCAACAAATACAGTTTGGTGTACAAATAGGTGGTTTTATTCAATTCCTTTGTTAAGTTTTTTTTTATATTTGAATTTTTTTGCTGATGAGCCTTGCTTAAGCTGTATGCTGTCGTGGTAGTCTGAAGTTAGGTGGAAAAAAACCCCTGCCTTTATCTTATGAAACAGCAGGCTGATCTGTGGCTTAATGATCCAGCAGAACAGAGAGGTTACTAGGGCCGTGACAGCCAGTGGCTCTTGAGGGATTTGGGTTCAGCCAAAGCACAGTCTGAAGTAGAAACTCCACCGAACATCTGTAACTATGCTTTATGCCCTCCCTTGCTTCTGGGCAGTCAGTGCTCAGGCCAGCTACCCTGCCCTTTTGTGCCCCATCCCTATGGCTCTGGTAGGGTGTGAGGGTCTGAAGTAGGTGGCAGCACAAAACTGGTTTTTTGGTTGTTGTTTTGTTTTTTTTTCTTTGTGAAAACTTTCTGATTTGTCACCCTTTGAGTTTTGAAAGTGCTCAGACTGTTGTGGGGAGGATAGAATGGCATTTAATATCTGATCTCTGCTTATGATTTGGAATGGATGAATGATGCAGCTGTATAGGAATATCCTAAAATGAATTTTGGTGTTTCTGGTTTTTTTTGTGTGTGTGTTCTTTTTCTGTTTCAAATACCTAATGTGTTTGGTTTTGAACTCCATTTTCTCTCCCTTCTGTCTCTTTGAAGTTGGAAAATGTTTGGAATCAGATGCATACAAATAGGCATTAGCAAGTGTCTGGCTCTGAAAACTCCAGCATCTACCGAGGCAGGAAAAGCTCCAACTCTGCTGTATTAACTGTTATACACGAATGGTCCCATCATCATGCAGCAGGGAACAGTGACATGTACACAGAAACTATTACAGACCATCATTCATTTTCCAGTAGAATAATTCATAAACGTTCATAAAAGTTTAGCGCTACCAAGCAGCAAGCTTCCCGTCCTGCTACGCTGAGAAGCCCAAGATTTTTCATTTCACAATGTAAACATTTTATTATGACACTTTTTGATGAGAATTGCATAAATCTCCTGGCAATGAATTCATTGCACATATTCTTTGCTGAGGATGTAGCTGCAAGTACACACCCTGTGATAGGCTTGATATGTCATTTACTTAGGGAAGGGACCAGAACAACAATAATACCACAGAAATATTGGATCAAAAATTATGCAGAGTATTTCCAAGGGGAAAGAGAACAGAACACAAAAGGAGCAAATGAAGACTTATTTGCTGTGTGTTGTTCACAAAATGTTTTGCACGTTTTATTGAATATTTCTTCCCCATGAATTATGCATGTGCCCCAGCGCCTTCGGGAGGATACAGACCGCTATGTATGATGAACGGAATGCATGACCTCCTGATGGTTTCTAAGATATTGCTTTAAATGGGAAAACAAACAATTTCATATCTACCAAGGATTATTTTATTTCCTTTCAGGATGGGTAAGCAAGAGTATTGCAGTGAAGGGAAGATTTCTGAACGTGTTCCCTCACCGGACCCTGCTTCATGGCATTGCAGGGAGATACTGCATATTGGTGCACTGAAACAGAGTTTCTGTAGGCTAAAAAATTATCTTTCCAGTAAGCTCCAGCTGAAAGCAAAGTGTATCCTAATTTCTTTAATAATTCCAGTGAAGTCTGGTAACTCTTTAAGCCTTTACATGTCCAGTGCTCGACTGGTGTTGGGTTCCAACCATGGACCTTTCTGATCCACAAACTGAACTTGCCCTTTTGAGACAAGCAAAGGCTGTTACTGTGTGAGTGAGTAGCCAAGGCTGATGCAGAAGTGGCTTTTTAAATGTGGTGGTCTTACTCTCACTCCTATGCTTGCAGAACAGCTTTGGGCATAAGTATCAAATGCATATTTTTTTCTTCATACTTTCAAGAGAATGTTGCAGTTTCTAAATATAGTCTCAGCTGCAGCTTCATAATAAGACATAGATCCAATCACTGAATCTTTACAATATATTGCAAGTAAGTGTCCATTATTCTCTTTTGAAGTATATTTAAAGAAAAATTATGATGTAAGCACCTTCTTTGCTCTGTTGTTTATGTGAATTGTCAACACTTAAATGAACACTTGCGAAAAAATAGGTTACTGAATCTCTGAAAGGTAAGTTCATTCTATGGAAAGGAAATTAAGAGTATGATGAGAAATGGTATCAGTAAAAGTACATTGAAATATAGAATTCAGGAAACATACTGTTGGGATTCTGGCTCTGACTGCTGGCATCAGAACATGAAACCAAAGCAGTATTTATTATTAATAATTTTCATATATAAATGTACTTTTATGGACAGCATGTTGCTGCCATGTAATTCACCTTGCCAAGAAAAAAGAATCCTTATTATCTACAAGTTATAATCATTCATTATATACAATCCTAATCATAAACTTGTCTGGAGATGATAATTGCTCCGATTTGCAAAAAAACTTTTTCTGGAATTTAAATCCCAGTGTTTGAACTTGAGCCTTATTAACAGATCGTTAACAGTAGAACTAAGAGAAAAACAAACCAACCAACCAAACCCCCCCAACAGTATAACCAACCAAAACTCCAAACACTCCAAGGTAACAAAGATCAAAGCTGGAATAGCATGTTGACTCACTCTTGCTATAATTAAAAGCAAGAAAAGTTTTACCTAACTTAAAAATCCTGAGATGATGCACTCTTCCTTGTAAGTCTAACCATTACTGAAGTTCACAGGCACTGGCTGGAGCTCTGTGACAGTAAATGTGGTAGAAAATAAACAACTGGAATAAAACCTGACTTCATTTTGCTGCAAGGTGTTGAGATTATTCTCCTTTCATCATAGATACCAAATTACACTTAAAATTACAATTAAATTTGCAATTAACAGTTATAATTTAAAAATTGTTATTAAATATATTCAGCCAGGAGGAAGGGTCTGGTTTTTGAATTAGGATAACGTTAACGTCCAGGGCTTCTGGTAGAAGCTCATAATTTGGATGAGACAATTGCTGGAGCATAACATACTTGCAGTTACATCACTGTGCTAGAGATGTGTCAGATCACCCAGTTGTGGAGCTGCAGCTTGGAGGACTCTCACTTGCACTGAAGGGATGTTTTCTGAGCAGAGGGGATGAAGGGCATGTGCTGGAGGTGTCAGCCAGCATAGCTGCCAGCGCAGTCACAAAGGGTGAAAGTGGTCTGTGGTTTGATTTAGTTCATGGCAGAAAACCTGATGAGGTCTGTGCTGCTGTTCTAGCCTTGGGAAGTGAAGGATTATATGCTGGGAAAAGGTATGCATATATCGAGCAGAAACATAGCTAAAAACTGATAAAATGGAGGAGACTGGGAGGTCTAGAGAGGCACCAGCGATCTCTTGTCATCATGACTGTAAACACAGAGGGTGTTGCTGATGTCACAAGATAGAAGGAGGTAGCAGAGGGATACAAAGATGATTAAGGGCCTGGATCATCTACCCTATGAGGAAAGGCTGAGTCAACTGGGGCTGTTCAGTCTTGAGAAAAGAAGACTGAGAGGAGACCTGAAGAATGTTAATAAGTATCTGAATTGTGGCAGACAGAGGGAAATAGCCAGCCTCTGCTCAGTGGTCTGTGGGGTCAGGACAAGGGGCAATGGCTCCAAGTTGGAGCACAGAAATTTCTGCACCAATATACGGAAGAACTTTTCCACAGTGAGGTGACAGAGCCCTGGGACAGGCTGCCCAGGGGGGTGTGGAGTCTGGAGATATTCAAGACCCATCTGATCACCAACCTGTGTGATCTGTCCCAGGGAACCTGCTTTGGGCGTGGGGATTGGACTTGATCTCTCGAGGTCCCTTCCAACCCCTGCAACTCTGTGATCTGTATGTATATGGGTGTAACTAATTGGTAGGGGAGAGTTAAGCATGTGGTAAAAGGGTAGAAAACAGCTGGAAATCTGCTTAGAAATTGCCTGTAGCGTTCACTGTCAATTATATTTCTGGTGAGGGCAATTCCCTGAACAGCATTCCTTTGCCTCCTGATTGTTCAGAGAGCAACCCAGAGATGGGAAATAAGTGTGGAGACCGAAGAGCAACACTGGACTGACTTTTCTGAGGCTGTTCTGTTGGGTTTATTCCTCTGCAGGTGCACTACAATAAAATCCAAAGCAATTTTCACTTCTTTCCTTAAAAGTCATGAAGAACACACAGATCAGCTCAAAGTTAGTTTTTTAAACTAGAAAGGATGGAGAATTTTAAAACTATAAACATAGATTCAGTTGCAACATCTTTTTTTATAAGGTCCCTAACTTGCTAAACCTACAGGCTGTTGTCAGTGAAACTGAAGCCCTTTACTAGTAAATACAGGGTTGTGGTTCTTGCTGTATATTATAAATTTGGTGGTTAAGGTAGAGTGAAATGTCTAGACCACAGTCTTGATGGTTTATTTACTGTAATGTAGATCACCCTGTTCTTTTGCTCTGAGCTGTTCAGATTGTAAACCTTCACTGGAGGGATTAAGGGAGTATAGTGTCCAACTCTATCCATGAAGACTTTACGTAAGAACGAGCTGCAGTGTCTGAGCGATTAGTCTCCCTTCCCTAATAATGTGTGAAATACATGGGCATATTCCCTGAAATTCAGGAGTATTTTTAGGGCCATTAGTCCTTTCTGTTCAAGTGGTTAGTCTTCTCATGTAAATCAATACTCAACTCTGATAAAAGGGGAGTAATGAAGAGTTAGATGGTCCAGAAATTCAAAGGCTTCAAATTTGGCGGTTTTTAATTTTTATCTTTGAGAAAATTGCTTCCAGAACTCCAGTTGCTTGGGGTACTTTTGTTTTTCATGCTTTTTCCTGCCCTTTTTTTAGGGCAAAGGCTGTCTTCTGTATTTTTGTGGAAATCCTTGCTCCTCTGGGACTGTAGCCTGGGTGAGGATCCACAGCCAAGAAATAACATCAGATTTGAAGGATTAGAAGGGTGTAGTTCTTGCAGACTCATTTAAAAGGTATATATATATATGTAAAGGAAGTTACAGAAAATATAGAACTGCTCTTTAGAAAATTGACTACATGGCAAAAAGTAAAAAGCAGGATTTGGATGGTAAATATATAACATAACCTGATTCACTTTGCAAGTGAAAAATAGTGGTTTTGTCATTTGTCTCTTCAGTATCCCATTCAGGTTAATGTGAGAAGACAGACAGGCCTCTCAGATACATGGTATGATGAGTCAGCCAGAAACTTAGAGAAGTAGTCTAAGGGAAAAAAGTTACAGGATCCAGATCAGAAAATAGGGTTATTATTATGGAGCATTTGGAAAAAGTAAGCCAAACTATATGTTCCTGCTATCTATATGCTCTGCTGGAAGATATCCAGTTCAAAATGTTCAGCATGACCATGAAAACAGTGCTTTGTGTCCTGAACTTAATTTGTGTCTTAAACTCTTGAAAGGTCAGATAAATAAGGGCCACCCTACCAAAATTGCAATTTCTCTTCCTCAAAGAACAACAATAGGAAGAAAGTCACCTGTAAAACAAGACACGTTCTTGCATTCAGTCACCATTGGGATGAGACAGGTATGAGTCTTGTGTTGTTTGTGGCTCAGGCAAGGTAATGAAAGAAAGCTTGTAAGCAACACTTACCTAATCAAGAAGCAGTCCTGTGCCATGGTGAACCAGTCTGCCTGCCTACTTTTTTTAAACTGTGTTTATTTTATAAAGGAAATCTTAAAAAAAATAATAATTGATAATGTGACTCACCTACCATAAAAACGTGTGCATTTTTGATATAAGATGCAGTATATTCATTGTAAACTGATATATCTTGATTTTGTTTCCCAAAAATGACCTTATCCTTCGCCAGTGTGTAAGACACATTGTGCAATCCTGTACTATTGAATGTTACAGAATGATTTGGTGTTGAAAGAGTCAGTGAAGAGCCAAATAAAATGACTGCTACATCTGTGTTTCCCCTTTTTGGTTTTTCTTAATGAGGATAAACACCTCAAGGCGCACACAGAGATCTAAATTAAGAGCTAGAAGCAGCATTTTTGCAAGTTAACTAAAAAATGTTTATTTCACAGATTTGTAGGACCTATGAATATAATCTAGTTTCACTTGGCTTTTGGAAAATGCCTACGGATTAATGGGTCTAAACACAGTTTTTATGTGCTTTTATCACACATTCCTCTCAAACATCCATCTTTAATGTGGCTATTTGGTTGTTGGATGTTCAGAAATGGCAGGAGAATTTTTAACTGCTGTACAAATTGTTTAAACACCTAGGCTCATGATAAATGAGTGTTTGCTTTGCAGAACTTGTCACAGGAAGTGATAAATTGCATCCTAACTTCCTTCTCAGGTGGTTACTCTTGTGTATATGGATCTCAGAAAGAACTCACTCAAGTTCTTGAAGTACAGCTGAAAATAAGTCCCAGCTTTTGCCTTATTGTTATGGTTGCCTTTTGACATCAATGGTAGGAAAGCCTGCACAGGAGGAACCTACTGGAGTATTCCTGATAGAGATTGAAGTGATAATTAGAACCTTCCAGATAGCAAAGGCATTTGTCTGTTTGATTGATGCTTTAAAAGCTTTGAAAAGTCAAGCAGGAAGTTTGTCCTCAGTCATTTCTTGAGAATCTCATTTCTCATAAATATTTTTCAGTAGATGAGTAACACAGAGCTGTAGAGCAGTGTTCTGTTAGCATTTTACATTAGAGAGTTCATTGTCGAAGAATCTGTTGATATTTTACTGTGCTGTGTTTTTACAGGTGAGACCTTGAAACTGAGCATCTTTACCACAGCTGAAGCTAACTTTTTTGAACAAGCAAAAAAAAAGTTAGTCTGGCTTGTTAATTTTCAAGTTTACCTCAGTTAGCTGAAAATAGGGACATTTGGACACGTGCTTTTAAATTGTGTTTTCTTAATAGATAAAATGCTGTAAAATGGGGATGTTTTGGCAATGCTGAGAAACTGCCTTACCATGAACTGCACCAGTTCCAAAGTGCTGCTAAGTAAATAAAGAAGTTATTTATTTTGCTGCTATGTTAATGAAGAAAATGGTTCTACTGAAGTAAAGTAATTCTAGTGATGAAATGGAAACTTTTTTTTTTTGGTTTTGTGTGGTTGTTACTTTTAAACCAAACTCACACTAAGAGATTTTCTGATCATTATGATTTGCAGGAGTTTATATTTAACAGACCATGCTCCTCTGGCATTCTGAAGATAACCTGACCTAGCAAGTCATGATAGATAAGCTAAGTGAATATAGCTAAATGAGAACCTCCAAAGCAGGATTTTCATAACTTTTATAGTAAATGTTTATGTCAAGAGTATAATGCAAACCTTGCCCTCATTGATTTTTTTAAAGATACAGTATGCACTCTGGGTTGTAGATAACATCTTGGACAGAAACATAGATTGCTTCAAGCTCCTCTGAGATGCAAGGATTGCACATTATAGAGCAACTGAGAGTGGAGGATCTATGCAGTGTATGGCTTTTGATCAAGAAATTCCATGCATCTAAGTAATTGAAAATTTTCTTGCTGGCACTTTTAATAGTGCCACGACAGACAAGAGGGAACTGCAAGGGGCTTCTTCAGTCCCCTGCTGCTGCATACACACTTTTTCAGAAATGTGAGATTCAACTTAAACTATTTAGAATTTTTTTCTCCAGCACACTGATTAGAATATTGATTTTAAACCTTTCAGCTCTAAAGGCTTGAATGCTTCTCCTGATTTTCGTCATAGTAATCCATGGATGATTTACATTGTTCATTTGACAACTTCGTGCTTTATTTTAGGAAGCTCATCTTTTAGATCCTGTCAAACTGTTACAAGCAACCAAATTCTTTCTTACCCTGTTCTAAACCAACTACAGTAACTTTTTTCCTGCTGCACATCTGTTTTCTCAATTATTCAAGTGTCCTTGTTGTTGCATCTGACCTGCTTGAATTACTGTTATTAGGTATATGTCACTACAATTGCATTCTGGGCAGAGAAGTAGGAGTGGTTTGGGGTTTCTTCTAAACCCTTAATACATCTTTATGTATACACTTCATCATGTATGTATATGTTATTTATCCTGCTTGACATCAGAAGCTCATAGTCATTCTGCAATAAGCAACTAGAGTAAATTCTTCCCTTCCTCAGTCCTGTTGACAGGAAACTCCCAGAATCTGGCAGAACCTGTTTCTAGTTAATCTGCAGCTGACTTTTGTCTTATTTCTGTTCAGTGAAATAGCCCAATCTTTTCCATACTGCAATATACCCTAAGTTATATCATCAGTGAATGTCATTGGGACCTTCTTATGGCAGCTTTGAAGTCTTTATGAAATACTAATTAAAAAAACTTATCCTTTAATTTAAGTAGGATTCTTAGTCACTTTATTATATCTACAGAAATACAAGAGGGTATAAGACTCTTTATAAATGGCACAGAGACCTTTTTTAAGCCTACTGCTACATCTGTGCTGTTAGCTCTATTATTAATAAACATTAGGTAAAAATCCAGCAATGTTTTACTAAACAAAAAAAGGTCATTCTGTCTACTCTTTACTTTCTCTCCTATATGAGTTTATCATTTTCCACAAACCCCTTGCTATTTCATTATATTTTGACTTAATTTTGTGTTTCTCATTTCATTATAGGTAGAATTTTTGATATTTCTACTACAAAACAGAAAATGTCCTTGTAAAGGGATAATCTACTTGGGGTAATGACAAAGATGACATCTTGGCTGTACTGAGGTCTGTCAAGGGAAAGTTCTTACTGCCTTCAGTGACTATGGGATTTTGTCCTAATTGAATGTGATCCTTCAGATATGAACCACTACTACAGCTTCATTGATGTTATCTGATATTCTTGTTCTCTCCAATGTAATATTGTACCTACAGGACCATCATAAATATAGGGTTTTCACTTTCAAAATTAAAAGGTTTAGTCATTTTTTCAGGGAATTTTCAGCTGATTCCTCTTGCTCTTTCTGTGTACTGTTAGTCTCCAATCTTTTTTCATCCCTTTGTGCCATTTTAAAGTTGGTGAGAAGTAAAAAGGAAATGCAAACCCAAAACACTCTATTACTCTCCCTTCTGTTTTTCTAGCACCTTGAAAACTGCATAAATCGGTGGGCCCATGTATGAAAGGAATGTGCTTTCATCACACCCCACGGTAGGAATAGTGGTGTGATAGACTTAAAGCATGCCTATGGCACTTTGGAAGTTGTGCTACCTTAACGTGGGGTATTTCTTTTGGCAGCTGTAGTTCCAATTGACAAGTGTCAGCCCTAACTGTCTCTTTAAATAGTCACTTAGAGTCCCCTTGTAGGAAAATCTGCAGCTCTCAGCTGCTTCTGTAGATGCATAATGCAGAAAGAAATCAGATATCTTGTGTGCCCTGTGGCTCAGAGACTTTTCTGTTCAATTAATAAGCACTGAAGTAGATGACAAGATTATTAAACAAGTTTTCAATAGATGAAAGAAAGATTTTTATAGACTTATGGGGATTATTGCTAGAGCCAAACTTTATCCTAAATTGTGTATCTTTATTACTTACTGAGAGGTGGAAAGAGTGTTTTCTGTTGTGGCCCAATATCTGATCTAAATCAGCCATATGCTTGCAGGTTTGCATATATATGCATATGTTTAAGAAAGCTTGCATGCTTTGCTGCTCCTTTTAACTAGGAAAAGGTGCTAACTAGCACACTAGTCCTCCACCATCAATAGCATGACCCAATTCTGTATTGGATCTGAATTTTGCTGTTATTCTGTCATTGCTCAGTTTTCACTTGGAGCTCCTTGTCTTGGCCCATCTGGTGGAGTGGACTGTGAGTACGGGTCTCCTGAATACAGTTCTAATATGACCAAAATAGGAATTAAGTGTACATTCACATGAAAATAGTCTCCAAAGCAGTGATTGATACCAAGGTCTCTTTATGATGTAAGAGGAATCTTAAAGGTCTCATACACTTTATGGAACCACAAGAAAAGGTTGTTTTCTGTAACCCTGTACATTCCATTTTTCAGGAAATTTATTGTAGTTACTTTTTTTTTTTAGTGTGAGGCTAATTAATCCTCAACTTGAGCCCTGGATGGAACCAATACCATAAGGTGAGGAAAACTGACTGGCAGAGATTGTAAATATTCACATCTTTTAGCTGATAACAGTGACTGGAGGAAGAAGAAATACAAGGAAAGAGGAAATAAAGAGCCAAGATGTTACGTAAATTTGAAGGAAACAGGGAGATTCAACTGAAACAGCAGGAAGAGGGTACTAAGATTTGATATGTATTATGGGAAGGTTGGTTTGATGGTGTGGGGATTTTTCAGTGCTTGAATAAATTTTATTAGGAGATATTTGTGCTCAGTGCTGTCTGCAGTTATATACATTTGATCCACGTTAGATCCAGATGGAGTGAAGTTGTTTAGATTCTTCAGTCTGAGCTCCCTAAAATGGTATTCTGTATCCCAGAAGGATTATTTTTATTTCAGGTACACATAGGAACTTTGTGTGAGCCACTTACAATAAAAAAACTGATTTTAAGTGGCTTTGGTCAAAATAACAGCATTGACTAAATCTAGGTATGAACTTTTGCTAAGCCTCTGAACAACATTTAGTAAAATGTAATCTCTGGTTTTCTGTTATTCTGCCTTGGGACTCCAGACTGGGGCTCAGGGATTTACCCGCTCAGCACATTTTTTCAGTTTATCAGTAAGATGCTAGTTGTCTTGATAGACAGCTCTCAACCTATTAACTACAGATTGGGGGTAGGAGGAATCAAGGGCAGAGAATGTTGAGATATAAAGTGCGATCATTCAAATACAAGAGACAGAGAAGAAAGTTCAGCTCATTGTGATCTGTGTGGCACTTGATTCACTTGTTGCTTTATGGCATTCAGCTCTAACTTCTCTGAGCTTAAGACAACTTGCTATCTGTGAATCTATGATGGATTTCTTTAGGAGTATCAAATCCTTTTACCTAAAGTGTTTTCCCAATAAAATGCATCTAATAGGTGTTTGACTGAAAATTTCTAATTAATGATCTTGCAACAAAGTTGTCAGCTGAATTAATTTATCTCAGCCAGTGAAATAAAAAGCAATCAATAACAAAAGGTAAAATAAATGAGTGGCAATAGGTGTATCTGATTGTTTAAATGAAGCATACCATATACATTATTATGCCTAACAGCATGTGAAATACACTTCAGATACGATATTGGTGCTGGTTTACTAAGTTATAAAGCACAGCGAAGTGAGCAAGGTGACACTAGTGGATAATGCTATTTCATCTCAGAATCTCTTCACAACAAAAAAGGAGATTTACATGTGTTGCTTTGTGGTAATCAGGGCTGCAGATTTCATAATTTTAAAATTGCTTTTCTTATTCATCAGAGGACTGCTGCTTATTTCAGTGGTGCTCACAGCATAGTGACAGAGCTAGGACAACTGCTCACTGTGAGCTCCAGGGCACTACCCTGAAGGTCCTCTGAAGGTCACAAAAACATGCAGTTCCTCTTGATTGTTACCCAGGGCAGGACACAAGAATATGCAAGAGAGGAATTGATCTTAAATTGCACTTTCCTCAGCCTTCCCTTGCATCCCGATAAAAGCTAAGAAGGCTTTTGCTATAAAGAGAAATGAGAACCTACCTGGAGAATTCTCTTCAGTCAAGGATTAGAGATTAATATAAATTCCAAGGAATTAAATGCTCTTAACAGGTGATCGATCTGTAACAAAAATGCCCTATGGTTCCAGCTAGATTCTACAAAGTGATTCCCAGTCTTTGAAAACCTGGGACTTCTAATCTGCTCCAGAAATTTTCTGTTCAGCACCCTTGTTGAAATCCCAGCCAATCTCAGGTTACTGGGAAATGGCATAGGGAAAAAAATGTCCTTTATCAGCTGTAGTTGTGACATAGTACCAACTTGTTTTGGTCTTTGCTGCTGCTTCTTTCTTGGCTAGCTCATTTTACTTATGATCCTTCTCTGCTCCAATGCTTACACTGGACATACATGTGGCCAAGTTGCTGAGCTGCAGAAAACGTTGGCTCAGACTCCATGGAATTTGTATGGGAAGAAATTTGTTTATTTGCAGTAGCATCTTTCTTGTAAGCTTGTTCAGTTGTGGAAGAACAGAGCCACTTCACCTCCACTTTTCTTGTGGAGCATGCTGTTGTCCATACAAGAAATTCTCTTAGATGTTGTCAGAAGCCTGACAAAGTTTGTATGTCAATATTTTCCTCTGTCAGAATACAAATTTTTTTCACCATCGGTGAATCACACATGTGATATGAAGGTGGAAACTCTAAAAGCTTTTATTACCCTCCATGGAAAACATAATTTGGTGGGCTCTTTAGAAACACACAATTACTGTTTACTGTCTCTTCCAGATGTGTGTCTTGGTGGAGGAAGTCCCACATTCCCAGCCAGGCAAAGATTTAATTTTCCCTTTTGGGTATAGTTTTCTAAACTATTACTTGTCCATGAGTACTGTTAGATGCTGGAGCAATTCCTTCTCTTTTTGTTCTTCAATATGGGCATAAAGGTTTATCTTCACAAATCAGTGAAATGTTCTTAAAATATATGAAGAAATTTAACTTCAGCCATGACTTTACTGTTATTAATGCACAATATTTGCATAGAAGCAGCATTACCCATGAGTTACAGGCACGGCCTATATTTATATAGAATTGGAAAAAGAAAAGGACACAGATACCCTTTATGTTGAAGAGGATGATGAGAGTCATCTTGTGCACAAATGGAGATAAAGAGAAGAGAGAGTGATATTATTTTGTCAGTATGGTAAGTGGTGTTCTCAGCACACAACCTGGTCAGCTTGTTTAAGTGTTGTTTTTAGAATGCTAGAACAAAAATTAACTTTTCCAAGGGTGATATGAAAAGATAGGCTTAAAGTATGGGAAAAGGCCATTCCATCTGAAATTAGTCCTCAAAATTTAATGAGCAGGAGATGGGAATTGATGCCACTGGCTGCTCTGAGTCAGCATTTTGTCAGTGAGTAAACTCAACCTCTTCAAGTTGAGGGGAAAGGTCTTTCTGACTTTTGTGTGGAGAGAGCTCTCTGTCATCTTGGCAGAGGTCTTGGTTACAGTAGTTTTAGATTGAAGATATTACCTTCAATTGCACAACATTAATCTAGTTGAGAGCAGGGTGAGTCAAGAATCGGGCTGTTTCTTGACACTGAGTATGTAGATGGAAGTGACTTCAGTGTGAAGGCCTGACACTTACAACTAAATTCCTCTAACTTCATTTGAACACCGTGTGCTATTGTATAAAGTCATCTTGTCAGTATTGTGCCATTTGTAGGTTTGGAAGGCGATGTATGCCTCAGTATCATCAGCGCGTTAATTACCTCAGTAAACATCATGCTTAGTGGCATTTTTGGTTAAAGTCCTAATTAGCCTTCTTTATCTAATGAGCATGTGAAGGTTTGGCTTGTGGCTTATTATCCCACTCATTATTATGAATGATAGGGCAACTGCTTAAAGCCTCCAGTTTTACACTGCGACATAATTATTTATGAAAAGGCCTTGCCCCAGAAATTGAAATAATGATAATTACATTTAATCTTTTCATGGTTTATGCATTTTTTCAGTGAAACAGATGCCTATAGGACACTAATTACCGAGAGGGGAACTGCAATGCACTACCAGAAAGGCTCATTGAAATATATATGAACCTGAGATTATATTTTTTCATATCCTTGGTATCATTAATTTTCTTTTTCATGTATGTACTTTTCATGTCTGGACTTCGTCATATGCATATTTTATAAGCACATCTCTTGCTCAGTTTTAACAGCTTGCAAAGATTGAAAGGAGGACTATATAAAGCTGCTGGTTTAGCATCTCTAATTGTGGCTACTGTTGCTCTTTCTGCACTAATAAGGGCACAGAGACTGCTCAATACCAGCTCTGCCTCAGAAGGGTGTATTTAATGGTTAGCACAAAGGCAAATGTTGGATTTATACCAGTAAGCCACATTCTGATGCTTTCTATGCACTGCTTGAGAATGTCTCTATTTACTAATTGACTCTGTTTTCCTGATATATTCTACTGGCACTTGATAACCTTGGAATTCACCAAAATGGGAATCTTTTGTAATTCCGTGATCTGCTAATTTATCTATTGTGGAAATGGGCTTGAAAAAAAGTGAAACTGTTTAATGGTAAATGACTGACTTCTTGAAGGAACTCTACACTTATGGAGAACTTTGTTGAAGTTTAAATACAGTTTTAGTCAAGAATGCTGAATATATTTTTCTGCCCTCAACAGAAAGGGTGGTGAAATGGCCTTGTTATAGCCTATGGCCAAGCTCCCTGGCTTTACAGCATTTCTTTCTTCACTGTTTCAGTGTGAATGGTGTTAGCAGTATTCTTAAGTCTGAGTGTCATTGCCAGTCACTTCTTTCTAGTGCTCAGGCCACAGCCCTGTGCTCTGGGAAGTCAAGCAGCAGGTCACGGTGCAGAGCGAAGTAGAAGCTAGCAATGTGCCAAGGATGTCTGTTTCCATTCTGTTCCAGTGAGATGGTGTTTTTTTTTTTCCCAGGAATGTCACATGGATTTGAGATAAAGAAAAAATTTCAGTATAGGAGTGTTTGGATGATGACTGGATGATGCTTTTGAAACTGATCAATAATACAGCACCGGTAGAATATGATGATGTCTCTTGTCAGCTGCCATCCCACAATTTAATATCTTGAAAAGTGGTTTTTATTTTGATTTCAGTATAAATCTTTGTCTGTCTGACTGCACTGCTGGCAAAACAAGGAGGTAAGAAGCAGACAGATGAAGAGCTATTGTATTTGCAGGTAACTCTTGACTGTTGCTTCCCCAGTTCAAACAGTGTTGATGGATCACTTGTTCACTGGGCTGTGCGGATAATGGAAGGGGAACAGAGAGGCCAAAAGCAGGAAACTGGGGGCTGCAGATAGCAACACTGTCACCATCTGCCACTATTTGTGTTGTTGGCACTTAGCTTTAGTAAGAAAATGCAGAAGACTCAATGGAAAGAAGCATTCTCACAATTACCCTGGTTTCTCAAAAAGGGACCTTGACAGCACAGGGCACAATTGTCTCTCCCAGGTTCTGAACCTCTCTGAAGTGAAATGCATTGGAAGGTATGCAATGGAATCTGGTGTGGATGGTACCATGGTAATGGAATTTTAGCACAGATTTCACATGGAATTACACCATTCCTAAACAGTGATGTTATTATCATTGCTGCCTTTAGAATAACACTTTGTACCTTATTACTGATGCCCAGGAAATGATGTATCTGTTGTTTTTGGGAAGTTATCCCAAGCTATGAGCACAGCAAGCTCAGTTGTCTTTTTGCTGTGTTACAGTCTCCAAAAACTTCTTCCATGTCTTGCTTTGGTTGCTGTATCACAATGTGACTTTGGTCACTGGAGTTACAGTTTTAATTTTCAAGAGTATTTAAAAAACTGATACAGAAAAGAGTTAATGGAAGAGAATATTAGACTTTTTATTTCTCCATAAACCTGAGTCACAGTAAAAGGAATGCTTTGGATATAACATTTTTATCCTTACCCATTAATAGTGTCAGTAGTAGTGTTTTAAATCCAGCTTTTATGAGTGTAATATTATGAAGGAGAATGACTTCTTAAGTAAAGAAATCTACTTCATTATTTAAGTTATGATCTCCTCTTGCCTCACACTTGTCTTCTGTGGTTTGCTTTTGTTGATTGGGTTTTTTTTCTATGTTCTAAATGTACATAGCTTAGTTCAGCTTTTCTTTATAGCAGGGTGGGTAATGAAGGAAGATGCTGAACTTCAGCTACCTTTGTCATGGAATAAAGCTCACTTATGACAAAAGTTTAAATAGGTAATTGTAAATCTGGATACCACTTACTCAATATTCTGATGGAAATAGACATTTTTAATTTCTTCTCTTTATTTTTTGCTACTAATTGGACATCTTTGGGTTTGTTAGCATTAGTGAAATAGAAAATTTAATGGAAAAGAAAATGGGATTTCTTTTAAGCCTTAGCTGCTTTAAAGTCTTTGCACTGTTAATTTCTCACTTTATATCTGAAGGTGCATAAGGCTGAATCAAATATTTATTAGCTTGCTCACAGCCCAAGTTGGATCCTCAGCTGTTCAGAGCTACCTTAATGAGAAAAGAGAGGATATGTAGCTGTCCTAGAAACAGACATTGCTCCAGCTATGCTGAGCTGCCTGACATTAAGGACTATGCAGAACTCAACCGTTCCTCTTGGATAATATCTCTAGGTGGTTACAGTGGTTAGCAGTGTCTGCTGAAACATGTCACTGAACTACAGGCTGTGGAATATTCCATTAAAAAGCATATGGATCTGCAGGAGCTCCCTTGAACATAGCTACATAGTTTTATATTTCTGTCTACATGGACTGAATAATAGTCCATTGTGTTTTCCCAACACTATGTGAATTGTTGAAGATGGTAATATATATCTTTTATTTGCAAGATATTTACAATAACTACCTTTTTAAAGCTAGATGTAACCTTTGCTTTTGTGTATTAGAAGCTGAAAAAGGAGACTAACATGAGCAATGCAGGTCATGAGGCAGGTTTTTTCCCTTGAGATGAATTTGGATCAGTATGGACATAATCAGTTCATCTGGCCCCAGTCAGGATTCTGATGAAATCATTAGAAATACCATGTGTAAGGGAGTCAATCAAAATGCGTAGTCAAAATATATATCATTACATAAGTATTACACTGTAGGTTTTAAGGGATTCTTAAAATGAAAGACTTGATGTTTCCAGGAAATCAGACATATTTCTCTGTTACTTATCTTTACAGGTAAAATTGCCTGCTTATTACCTCTTTATTTTCAGTAAATTTCCGTAGCCCTTCTTATTTTGTGTGTATATGTGTATATAAAACTGCAACTTTTTCCTGAAAAATATTCTTTTTGGCACTACTATTGGTCAACTTATGTCAAAAAAACCCCAAAACACCCACCCAAAACCCCAGCATGATTTTCCTATATACTTGGCTGTATTTTTATTGTGTTTCAGTTAAGAATTACCTGTGGTTAAGGGTCTTCCAAAAGGTTGTTTTATAAAATTAAACATTTCTTTAAAGAAAGAGAAAGATATGCTGATAAATTATTCTACTGTCATCAACATCTGAATAGGAAGATTATTGACATTTTTCTCACTACTCATGAAAATATACAAAGAACAAATGTATCCTTTGGAGAAAAAAAGTTAAATAAATAACAGCTATAGCTGGCACACTCAATAACAAGAGCTCAGATGTTACTTTCTGTGCTTTCCATGTTAATTTAGTTCCATTTCTAGGAGATACTAAGATAGAAAATAATTTCCTGTGTAATAAGAAGATTCAGGCGTGTTTAGGCATGTAAGAGGGGACAAAGCAAGAGAAAAGGATAATTGATAGAGGCAGTTTATCCTTAAATGTAGCATGTCCCATATACAACAAGAGATTTTAGTATTTGTTATTACTGCCTCAACTCTTTTTTCCATGATGCCTGTGTTGTGGTTTAACCCCAGATGGCAGACAAGAACCACACAGGCACTCGTTCCTTCCCTTTCCCTTCTGTGTGGGATGGGGAGTAGAATGGAAAAAGTTTAATAGGAGAGTAAAGGAAAAGAAAACAATATTAACAGAACATATGAAAAGCGTGGTGCACAATGGAGTTGGTCAGCACCTGCTGGCCAATGCCCAGCCCATCCTCAAGCAGTGACCACTGCCCCCTGTCAGCTCCTCCCAGTTTATATACTAAGCATTACACCATGTTGTGTGGAAGGGACATCCCTTTGACCAGTTGGGCCCAGTTGTTCTGGCTGTGCCCCCCTCCCACATTTTGTGCAGCCTGGAAAGCTGAAAAGTCCATGACTTAATAGCAAACACTGGTTAGGAAAACTAAAAAGCCCATGTGTTATCAACGTCATTGTCATACTAAGTCTGAAAACCAGCAGAATACCAGCTACTAGAAAGAAAATTAACTCTACCCTAGCTGACACCAGGACAGCAGCATTCAAATGCTTTGGAATAACCCACCTTTATAACAGAAAAGTTGTAAAGGAAAACACATTGAAACTTTTTCCAAAACCTTTTTTATTCATGGAGGTACTATAGGAACTTGATGTTGTACATTGACATTTACATAGTAGCTTGAAATTGCTTCAGGGTTCCATAATATTTCCACAGTCAAGACACTTAATTTTCTGAATGCTCTCTTGGGCCAAGTTGCACTTTGCAAGCTGTGTTGTATGTACAGTATAGATGGGAAGTGTGGTCCAGGAAACTCTGCTTCTCTGTATTTTCTGTGTTTCTTTGCAGAGCTACAAAGTTTATAGCTATGGACTGGGGAAGTATATTTTTTCCCTGCTGTTAGCAGAGTAAATACAGGAAACTAGCCAGCAAGGTACTGTTACTAGCATTGGGTGGGAATTATTTGTTCCACATCACCCAAGTCTGAATAACTGGAACCTGGTTATTATGAAACCTTGTGTAAAATATACAGAATTGATAATGGCTAAAAGCATATGTCTAGAAGTGGATGGGAGCAGAGCAGGCACGGATTTGGTGCATTCTTGCCCCTCTCCATGCTGCACCACGGCAGTATATAATGGCACAAGTTGATGTGTTTTGTGATCCTTTCCTTATCATTCCCCAACTGGCTCATGTGGGAAGTCATCTAATGCTTTTATCAATTGATGTGTTTGTGATCAGAATTTCAGAACTTTTATTCTTTTTTTTCTCCCAACATGCACCCTTTACATTTCTCTCCAGTGAGTGTAATCTCCACATTTGGTGCCGAGGTGCTTACTCATAGAAATCCCTTGCACAATTTGGAAAAGTTCCTCATTTTTACCTCTGGAACAATTTGATATTCTCCATAAGTTATTTAGTTTGATAGACTGGGTGTCTCTGTGAAGGTGTGAGCAGTGGGGGCTACAGGCCTCTGTGTGAGGAGCAAAGAGGGCTGCCCTGTGTCAGACGCGTCTGGTTATATGTCAAAGAACATAATTATTATTTTGTATATTTTGCCTGATGCATGTTAAGAGCATGCTTAACCAAACAATCTCAAGACAGTTAAACATTGCTACATTTACTCTTCCTAAAAATGGCAACTGAATCCATAGATTTCCTTTAGTGAGGGAAACAGGAAGAAATTATATTTTGTGGATGAATATATATTATATTATATTTTGGCATGATTTGTTTTTGACCTGCAAAAACCAGATTTAAGGTTTCTGATATGTTGTTGTTTTTTTTTTTTTTTAAGTAAGCTACAAATAAAATATAAAAAAAATCCTTCCATGAGTCTTGATGACTGGTTGCCCACAGTTTTATACCTTGCATTTTCCCTCAAAAACCTAGCTGCTGTCCTACCAGTCCCCTAACTGCTTTTCTTTGTGCTTTTGGCTGGCAAAGAGCAGCACGTGCTGGGGTAGCTTTGGAGCTACTCATGGTTGACTGATCATCTGATTACTGCCCTTTAGCTGATGAGTGAAATGAGCAGAACAGCTAAAATTTGAATTCTCTCTGCTCTCTTCTGTGGGGCCACTAATTGGTCACAGTTCTCTATTCAGTCCTTAGAGTTCACAGAGTTGAAAGTTAAATTTGTGACAAGTTAACCTCATCAAATTTGGTTGGAATGGTCCAATGACTTGAAAAGCTGTTGCAAGGAGAATAAAGGACTAACAAATGATGATGGACAAACGAGGAGTGTGATGTAGATGTTTTGCTTTTTCAGGAAAGCAGGAGGAAGCTAAGATGAAACATAATTATTATTAAATTGTATGTTGGTTTAAAACACTCAAATCCTTCTATCTCTGTAACTGTAGTTTTAATTAGCTCTTTTGCCTTGCTTTGAGTCCTCGTTAAGAACATTGTTCTAAATGAAATGTGTAGCTTGAGAAGCCTACACCTCCAAAAGGTAAGATTTATTTTACTGCTTTATTTCTGTGCTTTAAGCAGACATAGTTGTTTTAAGAATATAATCTCTCTGAATGTCTCCTACTGAGTGTATTTAAGATGATTGGAGAACCTTGGAGATATGCAACTTTGGAAGGTTATATCCTAGTGTAATATGTAACATGGAAAAGCACATGCATTGCATGGAGCATGATCTGTGGTTATGGAGGGTGTCTGAGCTGGGATCTTACGAGTTCAGAGAATCACATCTGACTAACAAACTCTTTTCATACAACTGGAAAAATATCAAAACTTGGTGCCTGAGAAAGGTATTCAGCATTCCTAATTTGCAACCTCTTAACCTAGAAGTTATTTTTGAAATAATTTTGTGGCAAATGGATGCTTAAGTATAGATCAGTTTTGCTTGGGAGAAGCAGCATAGGCTTGGTGGTCTGATACTCTTCCACACTAAGTGTGGGGAATTGGAGGACAAACGTTTGGTAGGTCTGTTGTTTCTTATATATCTGTGTTATAGAATAGGATGAACTTGGCTGAAATCAATGGACCTATACCAGGAGCATGTGGATGCGAATTCTATTTTTTTTCTGTGTTTTAATTTTAATGACTTGATACTTTCCCTTCAGGAAACACATTTAGGCATTATGGAAAAACTATGGAATTTCTTTTGCAGTCATGTTACTTTAGTATTTCCTACAGATAAAACACTGTGTATGTAGATAAGTAGGAGCATTCACTGTAAATATCTTCTCTTATTTTTTTATTTAAGAGCATCAGAGATTTTTCAAATTATCAAAAGCCAAGCATGGCACGTAATGTGCAAGATCATAAGTTGAATTCTTCCTTTTGCTGTAAATAATAGTTGAGCAGGAGCTAGAACCAGATGACCTCCAATGGTCCTGTCACATCTAAATTATCCTGCATTCTTATTTTAAAACTTATTGAAATCTACTCTCTGTTATATCTGAGTTTAAGAGAAACAAAAGTGCACCATGCTGGGGGAAAGGATGGTGCCACTTGAAATTATGAAATTAAGGATATCTGAAAATATCTTAAACCTTAGAAGTCATTAGGAAAAATGGTGATTAAGGCAGTTGGGACTGCCTAAGAGAAAAGGGTAAAAGGTGGCTTGACTTTACCTGCAAAGAGCACTATAGTGGCTAAAGGGATTTTTGTATTATTATAAAACATAGATAGACAGCTCTACAGACAGAAATTTTCTTGTGGCCATGAACTATTGTAGGTCAGAGTAAGTCAGTGTAGTAGCAGTGTGACAGTCATACGTGGCTGAGTGATACAGTGTCAGGACATAAGAGAACCAGTTCTCCTTCCTTCTTGTCACAAATGCCAAAGGCATTGCACTTTCAAATTGCAAAACTTTCAAAGGTCAAATATCTGCAAAAAACAAAGCACGTACCATTGGTTAAATTACTGCAGTGAGCACAGATTAAGGCTGTCAGTGAAACTGAAGTGTTGATAATTGGAGTACTAAAGAATGTTTACTTTAATATTTGCTCTGCCAAGCACCAAAGCACTTGATTTACATCCTCTGCATATAGAATATCTTACAAAGTACCTAAAGAAGAACTTATACATTTTGCTAGTCAGGATTATCAAAGTTACGAAGGTAAAATGCTATAGAAAAATATTTTTAGAAGTTTTCAAGCAGCTGTTAGTGATAAAAGGCAGGTGAACTTGAACTCTAGATGCAATGCTGGAAGTAGGCAGGTGAATATATTCCCAGGGAATGTTGGTGTAAGGACATGTGGAAGTGACACTGGGCACTTTCAAACATTAAGAGTCCTAAAATTGGTTTGGCATTGTAAGAAGATAACTGAACACAGCAGGGGTCGTGAACATGTGATACAGGGAAGAGGACCATTGAGCTGGGGTTCATAATCACCTGTCAACACGGTGTAAATATATTTTGCATTTCTGTGGCAAGACTGAATTGCTGACTTAGTATTTCACTATAAAGTAGTAACTGAATTGCTGATTTGTCATTAATCTATTTAGTGAATTGCTGATTTCACATTTAGAAGGTCATAGGATAAGCACTGCAGTAGCGGTGCAGACTGAGGGTGAAGTGGCTGGTTCTCTCTGGGTCAGTTTTAGGAGGCAGCTTCCCTGTAGGATAGCTGCAGGGCAAGGACAGAGCGGCAGGGTACCTGGGGCTTGTTCTGCTCTCAGCAGGGATGAGGAACTGTCTGTCTGCACAGAATGGGAAGTACAAAAGGGCACAGCTCATAGAAACCCGAAGAACTGTAAAGGCACCTCACACAAAGCAGCCACAAGAATTGACTGCTGTGGAGGTGAACATCATTCTGTGGGCTGCTTAGACAGGACAGGCAAAGCACTGCTGAACCTCTGTGCTGTGAGTGGGGGTTGCGTGGACCAGTAGAGGGGTCTCAAACCTTTGAGGGCTGGGAGAGCTCAAGCATTAAGGAGCGTGTCATGCTTGTAACACTGTGCTAGTAATTAATGGTCATTGTACCCGTGCCACTGAGTTTATCTTAATAACACACAGCTGAATGTAACTGGCAGAATTGTATGGTACTGCTAGACTGGAGTTATCACATTGTATGCTCAAGGGGATAGGGTATTAGCTAGGGAAGGTTTGCTGCCTGCATACCTGAGGTAGTTACAGCCTTGTGTTTTTTCTTTCCCAATAACATCACAGAAAGTGATCAGGAGGGATTCAGAAGAACCAATTGCAGGTCAGAGTAACTGACTAGTAGTGAAAGATTTTACTAACTGAATTCATTTGCATTTCCAAGTGAAAATGAATTTTAGTTAATGATAACGCACATAAGGGGAATAATATCCTAGTAGTTAATGGCTTTTCAATTTAGTGGAAAAAGCTGGCATAAAATGTTCTGGCACTCATAACATGACAACAGATATACATGGAATGGAGCTCTGGAGCATACTGATAGCTGTGTCAGTAGTTAACCATGGGAACAACCTAACTAAGGATCTTGTGAATAATTTGCTGTTATTCAAAATCAAGAAAAGAAGAATTAATTTAATCCTACTGTTTTTTAATGAATCTAGAAAAATATGGGGGTTGAGGCCATTCAGAAGGTGGGTAAAAACCTTTTCAAAGTAGAGTGTAGCCATGTGATGCACACTGCTTATTCCTTGTGACTGAAATATAGTAGCATTGCATGTGTTTTATTTTCCCCAGAGTCAGCTCAGTTAATCATTATTGTTGCTAAAACTGACATGCTTTGTACATTGCTATGGAGAATGGAAAGATTTTTATGACAGTGATTTATACTGTAGTTGTCAAGATGATTTTTTTTTCCCCTGTGGGTGGTAGGTGTTTATATTTCATTGTATCTGCTTTTGGGGCTGCACTTGTCAGATTCCTGCTCAGTGCCAGAAAAGCTGGTCCTGTCCACCATTTTATAATGTCACCAAATAATACAGACAAGATAGGCCAAGTTGCTGCTGAAATGGTAACATTAGATTAGAGGTGGCTTTGTGCTTCCCAAAAAGGACAACACTTGCTTCTAATTTTATCTTGGTCTACACTGTGCCTCCAATGGCAACAGGTCAGCATTGAAACCCTTTTCAACAGGAACTGGGAAGAAATTATTGCCAGGAATGGAGTTCTCAGACACAATGCATTTCTATTGTCAACAAAAAAAAGATTCAGCAAGTATTTTCTTTGGGTCCTTGTTGTTGTGAATTTACTGTCCAAGAGAGAGCAAAATTTCCTAGACTGTAAAAAATTTAGACTTTTAAAATACTTCCAACCAAATCAGGATGCTGATTTGCTTTGCAATTTGCACTGGTGTTAGGTGGAAATATAAATTCCAGAGACACCTGTGCAACATCTTACTAAAGAAAGACTTGTTGCTTCACACTCTTTTGCTTTTCTTTTTCTCATGGCTACATATCAGGCAAAACAGTGTTTCACAGAACAAGCCCAGTTTTTTTCCTGCAGTGACAGTTTTTGCTAAGGAGGCAGACACTAGGTAGAGTGTTGTGTTTCAAGTGACACAAAATCAGTAACCAGTGTAGCTGGTAAGAGAGATGACCAGGGGTGGCAGTGTATTCTGTTTAAACCATGGGAATAGCTGACCTGGGGGTGTGCTTTCAGTATATCCCTCTGACTATCACCAACAAAAACTGATGCACTATTCCAACTCCGTAGCTTAAAAGTAATTAAAAATAAGCTTAAGAGTAATTAAAAGTAATTTAGTAGCTTCATATGAAGAGCTTTTAAAATTCCAAGCAACAGAAAGACATAACTAAATCTGTGGCACAGGAAAACACACCACCAGTGTTTTGTCTGTGCTTTTTTAAGAATCACTTTTTACAGAGCTCGTTGCAAATGATAATTTACTCCCTGCAGGAGGGGGAACAGGGGAAAAAAAAAGGTGTACGTCCTGCAGGCTTGATGGCTAAGGGAATACAGCATTGTCCAGCCTGGATGAAACTCAAACACATCACAGAAGTATATTCCTCTCTTATGGAGGTCCTATAGAAAATGACTTCCCTCATTTTTGTTCTTACAAAGTCTTAATTGACTTCCACTATATTTCTTATGTGGCTTGCTTTGTTTATGAGCTTCCTGATTATAAAATCATATTTCTGCTGATATAAAATAGTTTATCTGATCTGTACAACCTGGACAAATGAGTAGTTCAATAGTATAGCTACAAAAGACTTCTAGAGCAGTAGGACAAATTAAACTGTATTCAACCTACATAAAATCAGGTGATGTCACTAAAACGAAACTTCCTTTTGAAACAGGTTTGACCCACTGATGCAGTCAGACAAAACCTGGGGTATATGCTCTTTGGATTTGTAAAGCTGTTTTCCTCCTCATTTTTACTCCTATATTAATGAACCTGAAAGATGAAACCCAACAGTTCTACATATGTAATATGAATCTCATAAATTTTCTCATAGCTTCATGTATTTTAACTTGAATTGTATATGCTATTGCACATTGCCACCTTCAAGTATTTTATTTTATTTTTTAAATAAGGGGTTTTATAGCTAATCCATGTTTATCAAAAGAAAGGATCTATGATCACAACTCACTTAGGCTTGCTTTCATTCTTTGGGATACATCACACCTATGTATGAAAACCACAAAATCAATATATAATATTTGAAAGATTTGCTTGTGGTAAAAGGTCAAGAAAATATTTTTTCTCTTGGTTATTGACATAAAACACTTGGAGGTGAAATATTTTTCAAGGTACATTGTGTCACACTTGAAGTCACATTGTTTGATATAATAATCAATAAATACTATTATGAAGATTATTTTGTTCTATGTGTATTAGCAATTATGCAAATTACTGATAAATCTTCCTTTGGCTGCTACAGGGATGGTTAGCTGTGCTTACCCAGTAGAATGTTCTATTCTGCAAGCATTTTCTATTTGATCTAAAACTATAATGTTGAAAGCATTTTAATTTTGAGTAGAAAGAGAAAGATACCATGCATTTTTTCCAGCTGATAAGACTCACTGCAGAAATGTGCAAGTTGCAACTTTGACTTTAGGCAAAAAATCATCTCCCAGGTATTTTCAGTTTTTATCACTTTATTTTTTACTGTGAGAAAGGTAATGACAACTGTTCACTGTGCTTGAGAAACTTTGGTTCTCCTAAGTATGCTGTGAGACCTGAGATACATACTGATTGTGGAATAAATCATAACATCATAAATCATAAATCTTAAAAAAGGTCATTAAAGTGTACAGAACACCAATCAGCTTATAAAAGATCTGAGGGTTTTTGGAACTGCTGTTAAGGGTCTGCAGTGGTGATGTCTTCCTGTTTGTGGAGAGACCACAGAATTCTGCAAGAGGCCTTGCTGTGCTCTGCAGAAAACGGTGTCAACCACACCCCACCCAACCTTGTGGTTTCTCCCGGTCGTTCCGTTAGGACGTTCTTAGACTCGCTCACATTCGACAGACTGGAAATCCAAATGAGCTACTTGAACTTGAATGATTTATTTTGTCAAAACCTCCAAGCTGCTCTGAACTGCAAGGGTTAATGTGGCACCATTAGTCTGATATTGGCTGTTAAACCCATAATTAGGTTGGTGCTGGTCCTGTAACTGTGGAAAAGTACATGTGTTAGGAATTGATGATATTGTTTCCTTATTGGAAGTTGTGTAATGAAAAATTACTGAGGAATAGGCCATTAAGCCTGTATTTTATCTTTATAATATCCTGAGTTTCCTAGTTTAGCTGAATTGAATCCCTTATTTTTAGATGCCATGTCTATAAAACAACTGATCTTCACAAACCATTCGAGACAATTGTCATGTGGGTTGGAAGGGACCTTTAAAGGTCAACTAAACAAATTCATCATTCAGAAAATGCTGCTTGAATGATGCATTTCTAAACCAAAAAGCATTGCAATTACTTTGCTCAGATGATTTGATACTTGTATTATAAAAAATGAACTTAATTTATTCTGCTTTATTTCCTAGATGTTTCTGAAAATGAAGTTGAGAACAAAGCTCATGGTGCTGCCTGAGGGTCATTATGTTAAGGAATGAAATGAACTTTGGAAACCTATTTGGAATGTCTTTGCCACAGAAGGTAAGAACTGAAGTGCTTTTTAAATTTATTTTTATGTTTACCTGGTGCTAAAGTACAAAGACCATAAATGCCCCATAGCAGAAGGGTGTTCCAGTCTCTCTCAGGGATGATTTATAGAGGCTGTGAATTGGTTATAACCAAAGCTATGGGGCATTTGGTCTTCATTCAAGCAAGTTGCTCATATTTTACACTTGACTTGTACACAAAAAGCCAGACAAGGACTCAGCTGTAACACACTGAGAATGTTTGTGACTCAAGCTGAGGGGAAACCCCTCTTTTTTTTTTTTTTAATTTTTTCCCTAAAAGAATGGCTGAAATAAGATTTGAACCTGTCAGTGCAGTTTCATAGAAGTCAGCACGTGTTCACTGAAATAGCTGGCATTTTTTAGACTCTTATGAAGATCATATAATATACATTGTAGTTTTATACAAAATCATTGTGCCTGCCTGCAGACCGTTAGAAAGACAAACCATCGAAATGCTCCTACCAATGATCAGATTAAACTTTTCCTGCTAAATCTCTTGTAAGAGTCAGCAAATGACTGTATCACAGTTATCCTAACACATCACTGTTTTTTTTGAAATAAAGAAAACAATTTGGAGAGAAAATGGTAGGCAGGCTACTGGAAGAGATGGTTTTATGAAATGTCATAAGCATAAGGTAACTTTTCAATAAATCTGTTTGTTGTTAGTGTGTTTCCATAACAGCATCAGAGATACATATTTGGAATGAGGAATTATTAAGTTATTATGACTTTAATTCAAAATGAAAGTAACAGCATGTTATGTCCATTTCAAAATAGTTATCAAAATAGTTATTTAATGGTAGCAAAGTTAAATTATTGTGATGAATAATTATTTTTTTTTACTGTAGACTTTATTCACATGAGAAAAGATCTGTGGTTTTTTAAATGGACCTGTGAATAGGCATGTTGGAAAAAAGACACAATAGGAATATTATTAAGATCTCAAACAACATCACGGGGCAAAAATAATTCCTTTTCAAGTTTAGTATGCAGCAATATGGAGAGCTGCTGTAAATGGAGCTACCAAATCAGGACCATGAAACAGGCATACAATGAGATAGGAAAAAATCCTTTTAAATGTAGGAAAGACTTTAATACCACATCTCAGCAAATTGAACTCTGGTAGCAAATACTCAGTTCTGATATAAACTGCATAGGTAGTGTAGACCTGAAGTCCCACTTGCATGCAGGAGCACAAAGATTAAATCCCCACTGTCTGCAGAAGGCACACCTCAGTGCAGATTGGACACAGCATGGTAGAATATGCTTCATGTGCTCCAGCCTTTTGGAGCAGTGAAGTAGGGGGTCAGAATTCATTCCAGAGGACTGCTGGGAATTTGAATGCAAGGAGAATATTGTTTCTTATCTGTAGGCTGAGATTCAATCTCATCTAACTTCAGAATTCTACAGTACAGATATTTGTATCTTAGCTGGATTTCTTTTGAACTGAAGAGAAAGAGGCACTTCTAGGGTGTGATTTGTCAGACTTATTTTAGCTTAGGCTTTTTTTTAGGAAAAGATTAGGTGACTCTATTGTAGCATTCTGAGCTGGGTGAAATGACAGATCTTGCACCCAAGGAAGTAACAATATTTCAAGCTGATTTTTTTTTTCAATGAATAATTTGAATTTAAGCAACATGCTGTTGTCCTCCTGTTTGAACCAGAACTTTGGAAGTGGGCTGGCCATTTGAGTCTATAGTGGTAGGCTTTATGAATAACCTTTATTGGAGAATTCTGTGGTTAAAATTTATGAGCATAAAATACTATAGCTTGCCATCACATTAAAACTTCTTGATCACTGAGAGGCTATGGAACCTGATGAAAGGGTGAAAGCAAATTTAAGCCAAAAGATAATTACTTACTATTAATTACAATAAAATCTGATTCAATCGATTTCCTCAAACTTGTTGATCACAAGTGTTGTTACAATACCAAAGTGATACCTCACATCTTATACTACTTCTCTTTTTTCCTCAGTGCTGGTTATACAAGAACAGTTAAATCATCTCAAGCTTTCCTGTAAATAGGCCTGATGTCCAAAGTATTGTCATGTTGTACAGGTTTGGACCAGGGTAGAGTCTTAGTTGCCTATTGTAAATATCAGTCCTTACCCTTATTTTTATTCATCCTCAACTTTTTCCCCCACCTTTGTGTACATGTTATCTCATAGTATGTGCCTATCTTTGTCATGGCTCAAGGCGAGAATTGAGTCTGTCTCTTGTTTCTCTGCATATAAATATAGGCTATATAGATGCATACCTACACCAAGTCAATTATGTCTATTATTCCTCTTTTCCTAACCAAGATAACACTGTGATCTCCTTAGATCTGTTTCTGTTTCTGAGCTGGATATACTTGGAAAGAATGACCAAATGCTCATGTCTATATCACACTAATTTCTGATTATTATCAGAGGCATGAGAATTAAAGAAATGTTTCCTGGTGAGCAGGCGTGAGAGTTGAGAGGAGTTTAATTAACCAGCATGGGGAAACTGCAGGAGGAGAAAATATATCTTTTGGCAGAAAGAAAGTGAGCAAGATCAATTTGTTTGTACTGGCAGTACCACCCACAGAGCATCACTGCTAATGGGGAAAGGGGCCACGCTCGTACTGGGAAGATCCATAAGTGGAGAGACCAAGAGCACATGTATAGTACAAAGAAGAATGTTCACTTCAGACTGAGATACTTCTGTGACATTTAACAAAATCTCAAAGCCTTCTAGGTTGGTTAAAAAAAAATGCAATAGTAGCAAAGAACCTCTGTGAGGTCTAATATCTAGTTCATATGAAAATATATAGAATCATTTAAAAGGGAGTTGGGAAGTTTAAAGAAAGGAAATTAATAATAATGCTCTAAATCCATGCAGGAAAAGGTAATTATGATCCCTTTACAAAGTGATGCAGCACTGTAAAATTTAGATGCTTAGGTTTTTTGGTTTGATTTTCAGAAAGACATAGTTCTGTATATCAGTTCTATTTATTGTAGTAAAATATACTATGAAAACTTGCAGTGTCTGGTAGCTCTTAAGCAGAGCATCTGTTTACTCACTAGCATAAATATTAAAGATCTGAAACATTTGGCTGTTTTTGTAGGCATTTTTAGTTATTTATCTACATAACTAATTGGTTAAAATTAACGAGAGAAGGCTTTTATTTGGGGCCCTTATTGATCTATTCTTTGTTCCCTGTCCAATTGTTAAACCCTGTGACTAATAATGGGTCTCAGATTAAATATTTTGAGGAAAGGAAGAAAAGACCCAAAACACTTGCAGTAGCGAAACAAGCCAGTTCCTCACAGCCAGTAGATGTCATTCTATCTCTATTTTAATGCCAGTTCCTTCTGTTCTCATATTTTTCCAGATCTCAAATTGCAGGTGGGAATGGGGGGAAACATTTACGTTTCACTTTGTTCTGATTGAAGCATGAATTCGTCTGTCTTCTCAGTAATGCAAGTTATCAGAGTGTGAAATTGGAACCTCTTGATGCAACAGAGACTGATAAGCTGCTGTCTTTCAGTCACTCATCTATTAGTACTATTTTATTTACGTGTTTGTACAAGGGATTTCCAAGCTTTGTACTACACATAGTTCTCCTTTAACTCCTTTATTTTTTCCTCTACAATTTCCTTTCTGTGTGGTGTTGGTTTGGTTTTGGTTTTTCTGAGTGGGTTTGCTTGCTGATGTCGCTGTAGTTCCCTTCCTATCACTTCCCAAGATGTCAGGGCCACGTACAAGAAGGTTGTAACCCTGGGGAGACACGTGGGCTGCAGCCCAAAGTCACACAAGACAGTGATCTGACAGCACATGGAAAGAGGTTTCATACTTGTTTTCTGAATAATCATACTGTTAACTAGAACCAAAACACAGAGCCCTGCTGAAAATGTAGGAAATGCAAAGAATTGAGTCTACAATGAGGATTTTTCATTCTTGCTACTGAGCTGTACAACTTGAAATGAGCTATTTCATGTCTGTGCACAAATCCACAGTGACTGTCTGGAGGACAGTGTGGGCAGAGGGGCGGAATATTGAGACTACAGAGGCAGAATTGCACTACCTCTTTAGTGCTCATAACACCATGTTCAAGTGAAAGTAGGAGGAAACCAGGCAAGCAATTCACTCCATAGCTAGAGTAGCTGAGGTGCCAGGGCTATCAAGTTGTAGAAATATTGAACTATTATTTTTGCTCTTTGGCAGCCACTGTTTCACCTGGTCCTGTCCTATTGCATAGGGACCACGTGTGCTTTGTTAACCATTGAGCTGAGCCAGATGCTCTCCAAAGTGCATTAACTGTGTTTCAGCACAGAACTCACCACGAGCCTATCCCTCACTCTGTCAGAGCACAAATGCCTGATTTTCCGCAGAATCAACAAGAATGTGGACAGATAAAAGACAGGCCTAACCGGTGAACTGCAAGAATACTAATTAGCTTTACAAAAGGAAAGTATGTTGTATCACAAAGATACAACATGTAAAGACTTTCTTCCTCACCTCTTATTGAAGGGCTTACAGTATACATTAACGTTGAACCCAAAATGTTAGGCTAAATGACAGTCTTAGTATCTTGGCTTGGGTCTTAAAGTCATTGAAGTATAATCAGGTGGAGGGTGGTGGCATGAATTGATCTTCTAGTGCTCAGAAGGAAGCCAATGCTCTTTGTGTGTTTTTGGTAGAATCATAGAATGGTTTGGGTTGGAAGGGATATTAAACATTATCAAGTTCCATGGTAGTAGGGGTGGAAAATCCCTCTTGCAAGCTACTGCTTTGGGTTTGGCTGTTCCTATTTTACCTGTGGCTCTATGACAACCCATGCTATTTTCCCCACATACATTAATGTAACACTAATATCACACCAGTATCACACCCTTACTGGAAAGAATTTGACTCAGCAGAGTTGCATTTCCTCCAGATCTTGGAGTTGTGATCTTAGATAAATTTTCATCATTATAAACTACTGCCTATTAAATTAAAAGGAATTAAAGCTAATAGGGATAGAGGTACAGGGTGCAGTAAACCACAAGCCTTCATTCTACCGTGTGTCTTATTAGCATATTAATTCTATTAGTTGCAAAAAAATCACAGTAAAGTGCTACTGCACTCCCAGAAATAGAGTAACAAATTCATGACCAGCAAGCAGTTAAAAAAAAAAAGAAGAAAAAGAATGACAAATAATGTTTTTACAGGTACTGCCCAGCAAAATGTCTGTCTACTGAATAATACCACAATCTCAGTACTGTTTGCATAGCTGTGAAAATCAGTTATATAAGCAAGCAAAGTAAACACTACTCACTTCTGCCTGTCCAAAGAGGAACAAACAAATAAAGGAGCTAAGTGTGATGGGGAAGTTAAAATGAACTGAAGAAAATAAAGATACTAGGAATAGAAGGAATAGAGTGCTAGTCACTTTAAATCTGTCTTGTACAGCTGTAAGGAAGAGCAGGGAAACAAATCGCTCTCAGCCTCACAAGGAAATAAGAAAAAGGCTCATGAAATAAGGGTTGTGGCAAAGGGTCTAAAGGACCAAAGATGTTAAAGCTCAGTTGGTTGGACAGAGGGCAAAGCTTTGGTTGTTTTGCAGTACTCATCTGTATACCTTTTGCTGAATTCTGTGCATTTTTACTCACAGGACCAAAAATAATGAAATTGCATTTTACCTTTTAAGCTGTGACTCACTTCACTAAAGGGTCATTGCCCAGACAGTCTGAATGTGCCCAGCAGACAGAGAATACCAAAATGGAATAAAAATTTACATCATGTCTGTGTCGTGACAAAGGAAAATGTAAAGATCTCAGCTTCTCGGGGGGATGGTAACAGGGATCCTTTCAGTCTGTGTCAAAGGAACATTATTCAGAATTCATACTAGGATTTGATTTGTGACTGACAGAATCTTTAGTACTGAGTATAGCTACTCATCAGCTGGAGTATGCTGTATCCCACTGCTGCATGGATTAGAAAAGGCTGAAAGAGGAAAAGGTTGAGAAGAGCAAGGACAGGTCTGCAAAGTGCAAAGCAAAGAAGGAGAGCCTCTAATAATGCTTCTAATAATTTCCTAATTCCTCCTCTTTTCACCCATATGAATCATGCCATGCAACACTGAGAAGTGTGCAGATTCAGGGGTAAGGAAAGACAGGAGATGCAGGTATTTTTGCTTTAATTTGTCATTTAAACCCATTAAAAAGGAAGGATAAATTGGATTCACAGAAATTGGCACAGGCTGAATGTGATGGCATCAGAGCAGTTTTTAGTGAAACATGTAAGAACTAGGTGCTTAGAGGGTGACTGTTCAGCTGCTTTCTCACGAAACTGTGAACCTGGGAGCACAGCAGGCCCCATCCTTTTCACATTGCACCTCATTTATTCCCCAGCTTCTGTAAGGACCATCAAGATGCCAGTGTTAAAGATACGTCTGCTCTACACACTCTTGAATCAGCTCAGTTTGAAACACTTGAAAGGGAAGAATAACAGACCTGCAGTAGGTTTCCTCAGAAAGCTGTTTTTCTGCAGGATCTGCTGTACAGGTGCTGCTTCTACTGCTGAGGAGGGGCCCCAGGCACAGAGAGAGGCTGGGTGAAGGGGGCTGTTCTCCCCTCACCCCTTTCTCTCTGAGTTTCCATTGAACTTACACTGAAGTGCACGTCACAGGTTTGCAGATATGCCCAGCTTTTTCTCTTCTGTGCCTGTTGGACAGTATGCAAGGTTTCTAGATGATAACAGCCTATTGGTGCATCCCACTGTGTATTTTGATAATGATTCTGCCTAAGCAAAAGTTTGAGCTAGTGCCTTCATTTGTGCTGTGAGCGTGACCCATCTTTTCTTTGTGTTGGGGGTTCTTACTGCAATAATTAGTTCACATAGACCGTTTGCAGACTTGAAGCTATGACACTTTGTGATTCTTTGCTTTGTGTTTCCATGTGTTTAGGCAGGAAACATATGTCATCGACAGTGGATACGCATTTTACACGTGACTCTCTCTTACTGTGCACCAGGGTGCATGGAAAGCCTAAAGTTACGGTCGCCTTGTGGTTTGTAGGTACTACTCCTGCAAAGCTGATGCTTTCTGACAGCACAGAGAATTAACCATTACTCATGTCTTTCTCTCTCTTTCTGGCTGTATTGTAGACTGGTTGTAATCTTTATATAAACTGCCTCGACACAGGAATGTAATGTATATCACAAAATCAAAGCAAACCTTCCCTTCACCTTTCCCTCCCACTTTGCTCTTTTTCAAAAACAATGGATCTGATTATGCTTCTGTTATGGAAAATTAAAGGGATAGCTGAAACGTGGTTAAATCAGATTAAGATGTCCTTTCTAAAGTGATGTAGATGTAGCATGTTGCACTTCACATGAAAATTTCTTCTTCCCATCAGTAAGCCTGAGTTGCTGCTGTGTGTGACACAGTGGATTGCTATGAGCCACAGATTTTTCATTCCAGTTAACTCAATGAAAGTCAGAACTGGGGATTGCATGTTCCCTTCCACTGGGTTTGTTTAGTTGTCTTGTTTTTCCATTCATTTGAAGATGATCTACTTGGAATAAGTGGCCTTTTCTGAAAACTATACTTGTCATGCTGCCTAACTTCACCTAGTCTTATGTAGTTCTTCTCCAGCTGGATGTAACCAATAAAGGGATCTATTCACATTTTACTGTTATACTACTTTATTTTTCTTTCTTAAGAGAAAGGAAATTTCATATGATTCCATGATGCTCCTTAGCTTTTCATAATGCTCTAGAATTGTAATTTTCATGGGCAAACAGTATATGCTTTTGGGGGTGAATAGCTTACAGTTATTTAGGTAGGGTTTAGATGTTGTGGAACAGAGTATTGTATTTCATTTATTGTAATTCATTTATTGGTAAAATAGAATAAGCTCTGAATTTGAGGCTCCGATTTTGTCTGTTATATAAGTTTAAAGCTGGCTGGTGATCTGTTGGTTAGCCTGTCCAGGATTTATACCCAAAGTATCAGTTGTGATATAGATTTTATTTTATGAGGAGAAATACAGTAGCCTTCTGATGTTCTTTCATTTTTTTACCTATGGGGTTTTCTGCTATGTATAAGTAACCTGAAGACATAACTTTTACATGCTCAGTTTTAGGGGGGAGAAGGAAAAACAAGAATTAAAACTGTCTGTCTTGTAGTCTTGGTCACAGGCTGGTTATGCATATAAGAACATTTTGTATATAATAAAATACCTGTAAAGGCCCAATAGCTATTCAAAATGTCTCTACTTGAAATAAGCAGCAAAAAGGTCACACTTGAGATAATAAATATTCATGTAATTAGGTTATATGCAGCTACACAGACTACAATAGCACCAATCACCATAAGTGATTGGAGTGTTTTCATCAAATTCCGTGAATAAGAGACCAAGAATGTTGCCAAGCCAAATGTGCTCTTTGAATACCCCACGGTAGTTGTTAAGAGTGGCTGTTCAAACAGTTGGGATCATTTCAATCTGTTTGCCAAAGCCTTACTTTGCTCTTGTCTTTTGTATAGTGCAGTACTCCTTGGCCAAGCATGGGTAGAGTTGCTCCCATTCAGCAGCTCTTTACATCCTTTTAGTATTAGAAAAGCTGTTATGTACCTGGCAGGATACAATAGAGCACTAATCTGCTTTTATAGTTTTCATTATAGAAACAAGTCGGATGAATTAGTCACAACTTTTCCCTGTGCACAGGGACACTACCTGTATTCCCCTCCTTTCTTCTTTTTATTTGGTAAAGATTAAGGTATTAATGCTAGTATTTTGCCTAAGTACCATTTAAAATTATTACTTTCTGTTTCTTAAACTCCTTCTGAAATTTCAGCAGGATTCAGCACTCATCCTCATCTGTAGCCCTAAACCGTTGTGTCATCTCTGACAGTGCACAGCAACATCTGTCCAAAAGAGCTCTGATTTGTAGTTAGGCTGGTTTCTCACGTGTGGGTTACAAAATACAACATTATTATTCACTGCATGCATTCATTTATCTTACACTGCATTACAGGAGTTTAAGCTGGAAGCTTAGCTGTGCAGGCAAGATACCACACAGGGAGATGGACAGTCCCATGGGGCTCTCCCTACATTTACATCGTCAGAAAAGCCTGATGTTCACAAGTAATAGGAAGCTTTGCCTAAAATAGCTAATTTGCTTATCAGCTTGAAATGCAAAATTGCAAATGTTTTATAGAATGAAAAAATCCTGAGCAAGGGGATTCAGTAGATGTGTTCAACCATGGCTAAAATACAGCAAAAATTAAATACTTTGCATAAATCCAAGGCAGTCTGCTGCAAATGAACATGACTACAGGAGCTATTACATTATTGCTTGCAAACTCTGTGCTAATGTGTAAAAGAACACCTGAGAATCTGGGACCTGGAATTTAGCATCCTCCTTTGTACCTGTTTTCTAGGCAGCAATGTTGCATTACAAGAAGTTCCCCATGAGGTGATAGTTACCTCTTTGTGGTCAGCGATCAGACTGAGGGTAGAAGGAATCAGGCCCTCAGTATTGTACTGCACACACTGCTTATGTTGTCCTGCCATTTAGAAACAGCCAAACTGGGGCACTCAAAATGCTGTTTGCAGTGCTCCAACAGCTAAAAAAATTGCCAGGATCAGGAAGGCACAAAAGTTTGTATATTTTGCTTCAAACACATCACAGCTGAGATCTGACAATTTGCCCACAAAGCACGAGAGGATGAGGGCTGTGATCCAAGTAGGGAAGTGAAGGAATTGCTAACAGGCTGGTAAAGGAGATTGTTGGACTAAGCACCAGTGGCAGCTCAGGCAGACTTGCCATCAGCAGGGAGCGGGGTTATGGAATGGGTCATCCCTGAAAAGTTTGAAGAGAGGACATGTGACCAGTTACGATTGCCTACAGCAAATATGGCACTTATAAAAGCCATGAAAAAAATGTTTTGGTATATTGGACATGAATAAGCTCAATTTAAAAAGCTTCCCATCAGGGACAATGAAAAATGTTTAATGGGACAGGATTTTTTTCACATTTTAAATTTTTCATATTTATCTGTCTAGAGGCAGTAATCCCTTTCAATTTCATCTCTTTCTACAATGTGGGAATATTAAGAAATTCTAGTTTCTGCTTCAAGGTGAGAAACTTGACCTGGATGAAATCTTGAGCTGTTTTTATAGAGAAAATTCCATCTGTAACTGTGCTGGTTTCCAATTAGAATCAGATTATAGTTTCTTTCTTTGTTTTCCACTCTCAGAAGCGTGAATGAATTTAAAATCTCCGGTGATTATTTCTTCTTGTCTAGTGCTTGTTTATCTTCTTAAAAGCAAAGAATGAGAAACTGTGCAATACCTTAGCATGCATATTTAATTCAAAGACTTCTTACTCCTGCTTTGCTAAAATTAATAGAGCACAGAATATCCTAAGAAAAGATGTCTTTCTGTATTGTTCTCATGCTGAATTTTCATTAAGATTTCATCAAAAATCCATTAGAAAACCCCCTGTCTCAACTTCAGTAGCTGCAACAGGGGCTCTTCTTCCAGTGGCCCAGAAATTTTGGTGTTATTTAAGGAGACCAAATCCAGCCTCCTAAGAGTGAGTCTACCAGGTGTGTTTGCTCTTTCTTCCTCCCCCCTCCTTCCCCCCGCCCCATCTTTCTTTAATGACCTGATGGAGTAGTTTTGTTATGTTTTAGCTTATTTAAACTAAATTTATGTTCAGCTTCTTATTATATGTTTAATTGTTTATAGATTGTCTTGAATGTGAGGAAACTGAGGTTCTCATGTAGAGAATTTGATTTTAGGATGGAAGCCTAATGATCAGAGGTTAATTATTGGTATTTTGTCCCTGTGGAATCAAGGTAACAGAGAAAAAGATTAGACTGAGTGTTTGGGGCTGTTTCTTATATGGCAGCTTTTTCAGTACTATAAAGAGTTAGAAAACCGAGCATGATCTATGTACTGAGGTAACATAAAATTTGGTGAAATGATGACGAATAAATCAGAATAAAGATGAATATATAGGGCATAGGGCATTTCCATTTCTATAACAAGTATGTAATCGATTTTGCAAAGCTGGGCAAAAGTAGTTGTATTTCAGAACTGAAACTATGGTGTGTTAAAGATCTCAAGTTATTTATTTTATAGTATCTCAGGGTTCAAGTCTCTACCTGCACAACTGAGAATGAGGACTTTCAGCATGTAAGCCAACAACTAAAAATGGCTGATTTTCAAGACTTGTTGATTATCAGCTGAGCTGTTTTGAAAGTATATTGGCCATGCTAGTTTTCAAATTGGTCAGCTGTTGTATCTAACTCATCTCACTTTTCTGCCAAGCTGTCATTATGTCTCTATGTAGACCAGTAGTTTAAAGCTCACATAGGTGGATGGAAAAGTGCATAAGTAAACATGAGTTTGAGTTGTTAGAACAGAGCTGTTGGATATAAGAAGATGATGTCAGAGGGAAAGAATATGTATAATTAAATATTTCATCACTTCTTCAGAGTAAGTTAGCTGTTTGTAGACTTATCTTTAAGAACACCTCTTTCAAATGGAAGCTAAGTGATGATCATCTCCCATTTTTAATGCACTGGGTGTTTTCAAAGGAAAGTATGTGAACAAATTTACAAGGATGAAAAACATACTTTAAATCTGCCACAGTATGAGGAGAAAATAATTCATGTTTTCCATATCTTGAAATGAGAAGAATTTTAAAGACTCAGAGACGAGTTTTTACTGTGTGTAGCAATTACATCTGCTTTAGTTTTGTGGCTTGAGATAGAAACAGCTTTATAGGTAAAGCAAAAGCAAGGCAAGACATTTATTCCCCTCTTCCTGTTGGCAGGCAGGTGTTCAGCCATCTTCAGGACAGCAGGGCTCCATTTTGCATAAGGGTTACTTGGGAAGACAAACACCATCACTCCAGACACTCCCTGGCCCCGCTCCTTATTCCTCTTCCCAAACTCCTTATAGCTAAGTATGATGTCAGAGGATATGGAATATCCTTTAATTCAGTTTGGAGCAGCTCTCCCGGCTGTGTCCCCTCCCAACCTCATGCACCCCCAACCATCCTCCTGGTGGGATGGTGTGAGAAGCAGAAAAGGTCTTCCCTCTGTGTAAGCACTGCTCAGCAGTAACAAAACATCTCTGCATAACAAAAACGTGTGGGTCATGACCACTGTTTGCAGCACAGATCCAAAGCATCGCTCCGTACTAGCTGCTGTGAAGGACATCACTCTTCCTCTCAGCTGAAACCAGGACACAGAGATAGGAGTGTGGTATTCCAGTTTAGATCCTTGTACTGGAAGGTCCTTGAATTTTTTTCCTTGTTGCTAACCTCATTAGAAGGTGTGATTTAGTGTGAACTTGGAAAGCTTCAGGAAAGCACTGCTACCTTTCTGTTAGAATATCTGCTGGCTGGTGTACAAAACAAGATGAGGGAGCAGAAGAGGTCTGCAGTGATTAGACAAAACAGTTGAGGAATATGGCAAGAAGGGATAATTATGCCCTATCTCTGTATTAGTTATCAGCTTCTCAAGATGTTCTATGTTGGCTAGGTAAAACAGTTCAGCAGATTTCAAAGCCTACTAGAAAAAGTCCTTCAGACTTCTTTATGGCTGCATAGTACTCATAGTACTAATGTTTTAGAGCTGTTAAATATGTTAATTTTGTGTTATACTGGGGTTACTGGAGTAGCCTAAGCTTCCTAAAATGTGTATAGGTGTAAGATAGTAAATATTGTTACAAATCAGATGACTGTGAGATGACTCAGCATTCAGTTCTACCCCAAGCTTTCTCTTCTGGGTGAATATTAGTGCA
Organism: Gallinula chloropus; assembly: GCF_964237585.1. Taxonomy (NCBI): domain Eukaryota; kingdom Metazoa; phylum Chordata; class Aves; order Gruiformes; family Rallidae; genus Gallinula; species Gallinula chloropus. The sequence goes on along the minus strand of NC_140095.1, from coordinate 3,766,201 downwards.
AAGCATAGCATGAAGCTCTGTGCACCCAGAGCCAGAGCCTGTGCTCTGATCTGCCAGATGCATGAAGTGAGAATATGTATGCACTTCATAAATTGTACCCATTTTAAAGAATTTAGTGAACAGGTTTAAATTTTTGCATACCACCCTGTGGTATGGTAAGCTTCTCCTCACACACACCTTCAGTACAACATCTCTGCTCCGAATAGTTACCAGCATCAAGCCTGGTAGAAAGGGCATCTCTGGTGATTTAGCCGAGTACAAAACGAAATCGCAGGGAGGTTGCATTAAGACCAAAAGTTGAATTAAAGTTCAACTAGTATTTTGGATATGCCTTAAGATAAGGATATGACTAATACCTGAAAATACCAGTTCACGAACTCAAGTTCAGACCTTTTTTGCTTCTACAGAAGCAGCACCTTACTCCCTGTGCTCAGAAAATAACTCTATATATCATTTTCTGTGGATATCCACTACAGTCTTGTCGTGCCCTTTTAGACCAGGTACACTTTGGACTCTCTGAACTCCATATATTAAACAAAATATCAATTGCAATCTGAATACATTGGGAAGAACTTGGCTATCAGTCTTTTATCTGTATTTTTTTCCTGGTTTGATTAGGTGATAAAGGTTTAAACCCAGCAGCTGTGGGCATGTTTCACTTGTATTGAGAGCATGATTTTTGGCATGAAAGCAGTTGCTATCTTGTCTAGGGACTGGTTTTCATGAGATGCTGTGTTTGTGATGCAGCAGATGCATGTCAGGTCTCAAAAATACCAGCTCTCTATCTGTGCCTCTGGAAGAAGCATGTTAGGAAACAAGGAGTGGAAAAAGCTGAATGGATGAATAAATCACATTGCCATTGATGTTTCAGAAACCGCAGACCAAACTTTACAATAGTTAGGATTTTTGACCTGAGTGCTTTATTTGAAAAACTCTTCAGGAATGTCACTGTCCTGATGGCTAGAAACCTCTTTCTAATTTCCAGTCTGTGAATTCAGTTTATTTGCATTTCTTCATCTGCCTACTATAACCTTTAGCTTAAATTATTCTTTTAATCCCTGGTGTTTACCCTGAAGTGTATTTACAGAAAACAGTCATATCCTCTGATGAGCTTTTAAAAGTTTCTTCTCATATAATAGCCTGTTTGTTCCTGACAGTAACTTTTTTCTGTGCATGCTTCAGCATCACTTAACTTTTAAAAATATGAATAACCAGAACTGTACTGAGCATTCCAGATATTTTGACAAAGAGTAATGTTTCTCAGTCTCTCCTGGAAATGCCTGGCTTGATTCTTTCTAGCTTCTCATTTACTTTTTTGCACTTGCATCACATTGGTGGCTCATCCTGTGACTGGTGAATAATATGCTCAGTTTTCTTTCCTCTGTGACATCTGCAGTTGATGAGCTCGTAGCTTCTAGCAAAATTTCCTGTTATTAGTCCTCTAGTGAGCTGAAAGGTATTGAGAGCTGAATGTGAAAGAGTTGGCTCTGTCAAGTTACTGACCTAGATAATGTTCCTAATTTTGCTTGTAGCAACTCTGTAGAACTTCTCAGTTCCTTTATTCATAAATCTGGGGTGAAAGAGAGGGATTGTAATTGTCTCCTCTCTTAGCTAGGGATGAAGCTAGTAAATTGCATTGTAAAGGAGTAAACCAAGAACTTGGGATCTCCAGAGCTGCAGCATGGTTAAAAAGAGTTACTGAAAGAAGTGTTACAGTCCATTATGTGTGAAAATTTGTACGAGGAGCAGCATGGCTCTTGAGAAATGTTGTGGTGCTAGAAAGGAGGAACTGAAGGCATATGAAGCCTCCCATAGCGGTGGCCTCTTTGTCTACCTTTTTAAGTAAGTCTCTAATCATCTTCTAAGCTTCAAGGAAATTCTAGAGTTTTAATTGCCAGTTAATGAAGGTTTGTGATTGAGGACAAAATATTTCTCATTTCGTGTAGGTCTTCCAATGAAACATATGAAGATAAATGGAGATATTAGCCTCTGGGCACAGCCCTCAGTTGTTTGTTACAGCACCCTTTGAACTTGAGTAGAATGGAAAAAAAGCTGAACTGATGAATATTAATGGGTTTGGCCTATGATCCTTCTGAATACTGGGAGACACAGCCACTGGAGTAGAAAAAGAGGCAGTTGGTGGACTCCAGCTAGAAGAAAAAAATACAAAGGCAGTGCAAATGTGAGATTTATGAAAATATTTTTTCTATAATTAAGTTACATTTTCAGGGATGTATCAGCAGGCACTTGCCACCATCACCTTTAGCTGGGCTATCTGTGCAAATTCAGTCATGTTTCTATAAACTTCACCTAAGGCTTTTGTGAACTTTTTAGTAGCTGAGCATTCCCTGTGCGGTTCTGCACTAATGACTGCATCTGCCTTATGACTTATGAACACAAGGGACAGCAGTGATTGAGCACTGTTCATTCAATTTATTATTGGTAGCTACTTTAATTCCCCAGAACATTGTATTAGCAGGCATTTGTACAGTGCTGTATATTTAAAAGACCTTCAGGCTGTAATTTGGACAATAAGGTGCACAGCTGGGGGTGGGAGAGAGGAGGGGAAAAAAAAGGAAAAGATTGGCTAGAGTAAGATTCAAGAGGTTGGTTTTTTGTTGTTGTTTGTTTAGCTTTTATTAAAATATCCAAGGTCAGAACCATTTTATTCTTTCAAAGACTAACAGAGTATCTGAAGCCTCTAAATTCTATAGAGAAGAAGATGAAGGGCAGGTAATTTCAAACACAGAATCTGACAAGACTGTTGCAAATGATGTTGTAAAGTATAATGTAAATGATACGAAGTGGAAACATTTTGAAGGGTTATTGATTTTAATTCTCAAGCTCATAACTTTATTAAAACTGAGATACCAAGGACTTTACTGAAGAGGCTGTATATACTTTTCCTGAAAATATGAAATGTTTTACATAGTTTTCCAACTATGAAACTAGGTAACTGTGCTCCTATTGCCATGGCTTGTCTGTACAGAAATAAACTAATGGCCTTCTCATTTTCTCTTAAGAATAGGAAGAGTAGGTGAGGAGTTTTCTGACTAAGTCTCACAATACACTATTAAATTGTCTTTAAAGTTCTACTTTATCTCAAAAAGCTTGATTGACCATAAAGTTGAGATTGTGTTCTTTCTTTGCTCTACTGTCACTACTGTCGCTGTTGTCACTAACTACCTTCAGAAATATGTCTTTGTTGTTTTTTACAGCCAATTTAAAATTTCAGAGCTCTAGAATCTGAGTTTTCTTCTGAAAGACTATTTTAGGTACAAACTTGGAAGGATTACTAGGGGAACAACTGGTGCAAAGAGCGCATGGAAACACATTTCTTTCCCATCACTATTTCCTTCTATCCAGTTGGGTTCCCCCAGGATCCATCTCTGCGAAACCTTGAGCTTGTAGGAAAAATAATGGCGCAGACTAAAAGCACCACATGAAATAAATCCTGATGTCTCATTCCACACTAACATGCTGAAATGTTGTAGGACTCAATGAGACTGTTAAGACACAGAAGGCAAAACAAGATGAGCCAAAGAAGGTAAAGCATTTAAAGTAAATGCAAACAAAAATCCCAGAGTCTTAGAGGCCAAATACTAGGAAGTTCCTTTAAATAAAAAAGCAATGAATGGAAGATAAAGATCATACTTTGAAGAAATGATGTAGAGGATAGAAGAGGAGGACACTTACTTTAGATGACTGCAACAGGAAAATGAAGTGAGAGAAGTTAATGTAATAAAAGTAATTAATTAATCTGTGGAATATACAATTCCAGGCAGCCAGTGAAAAGAGGTCAGGACATGTAAGCCAGAGGGAGAAAGTAATACACAAGGAAGTCTGCAGGGGGGAGAGATCACAGCGTGGTTTAATTACTTTAATATTGATTAGATAACTGGTTATGTAAGTATTTTTGAAGGTTTATGTGTTTCTAAAAGGAAAGATATATTAGTAATGAATATATTGTGGAAAAAGGAGAACTTATGGCTTGATTCTTGATGAATATTAAGAGTTTGTGGTACCTAATGCAGTGAGATGTGGGAATGCAGAGTCCCTTGAAATCCATGTGTGTATATGACACTTGAAAAACAGCCATGGGGAAGTTCTGGCTGAATGGTTTGTAAAACAAGGAGAGGAACATAAGTGCACTTGTAGATCAAGAGAGAAAACAGGGATAAAACCAATTTATTGTTTTTGTGATACACTCGCATCTTTGATTTGTATTGTCTATTCCTTGGAGATGGTAGTATTTGTCACTGAATATGTGTAGTGCTGTGTACTAGATGTGTAAATAAAATGCAGATTTTTGACCTGTATTTAGCTTGGACAAATTCTGCTTCTTTTCCAAACCCCAAAAATACCTGTGAGCCTAATAACTTCTGTAATTATTCCAAATTCTAATAAAAGAATTCTGTTCTTAATTTAGATTATTTAATATGTTTATTTACAAATTTTTTCTGGATTCACTATCATAACTTTCAACCTTGTGATTCTTGTGATTCTTTCCTCAGTGATATTCCTTGATAAAAACCCACTTGCTGGATACTCCAGAAGCTTCCAGGAGGAATATAGTTAGTGCCAGTTTGTCTTCCTCACATCACAAAATACATGTTACAATCAGGTCATTTCACTCTCCCATTTGGAACCTAATTCAAACTTCTGACATGTAACCTAAATCCTTTGTTACAATTTTCTTAAAAGAGAGTACCTTCAGAAGTGAGTCATTTAATAGGATTTTTTATTTTAAATATATGATGCTTTAGAAACTATTAAGATGCTATTAATAACAGGCAAACTTGCAGTTTGATTCCTTTCAATGAGATTAAATGTGAATTGCATAAAATAAAATTTTAAAAGGCGATGAAATTAATCAATCCCTACATCTTTAATGGTCATTAGAGAGGATATTCTTTAGTGTATTTTAAAGAGAATAATATGAAATCTTATGTGCTATTTAGGAGATTATATATACAGCAGAATAAAGATCTGGATTGAAGGGATTTTAAATAGGTGGTTTCGGGGGATGGAAGTTTACTTATTAAGTGTTGCTAGCTGATATTCATAGTGATAGATATGAAGATAGGAACAAATTATTTCTGGAATATAGTAGTTGTCCTCTAATCAGATGTTTTTTTTTTTTCCTATGGTATTCTTTGTGACTTATAAATGTCTCTCATTTTGAGTTTGAAGTTGTGGTCTTTCTGACACTTAGCAAAGGTTCTTAAGCTTATGCCAAATCTAGCTGAGTAGATCTTCCTTTAAAACTCGAATCTCTTCTGCCCCAGTTTAGTGTTTTGATCACACAGGTTATACAGGCAACTGACATTGCTCCTTAGCAGAAAATATCCAGGACAAAGACTTTGCTAAAGCAAATGCACTTGAATTTGCGAAGTGAAATGAATTTGGTTTTGTCCTAATGCAGTCTTGAGTATCATTAGATGTGTCTGCATCGTGCCAAACTTCTAAGTGGCAAGGTACCTTGTATCCAGCTGGAGGCTATTTTGCTTTCAATGTTTTACATGCATTCCAGAAACATTTTCCCCTGTTTCTTCAATGTAGCCATCCCTTAAGCACAGGAACTATAAAGTTTAAGAATAATCTATCAAGTAGTTTACTTTGCTGAAGGTTAGCAAAAATTAAATGCTGGCTGCAACTGAAAACATCAACAAAACCTTTCTCCAGCTCTCTTTTGCCACCTTTCAGCATTTTACATTTAAAATTGCAAGTGAAACTGGTATTAGCTGAACCCACTGAAGTCTTTCCATTTTATATGGTTATCTTGAAATTCAGCAACAGGGATGGGAGTGTGGGTTTGGGAACACTCAACAGAGATTTTCTATTCCTTTGCAGAGTTCAGAGCAATATTTGGGATAAGTTCTTGGCAGTATCAGTGGGTTTTTCCCTTTGTGTGAAAGATGGTGAAATATCTAACATAAGTAATCAGAAGTCCAATATTTTCAGTGCTGTGGGACAGATGCTCGTTTTGGATGCCCTCCAATGGACCACTCTCTGGGGTTACATAAGTAATTCTTGTAACTAACAATTACAGCACTAAGTCACAGTGTATCAATTAATGCTTGAAGAGTTGCTCAAGAAAATCCTTCATATAAAATGTTGTGTTGTTTATTAATTGAAAGGATAATTTATCTGTCCTTAAGTCAAATACATGTAGTACTTAAGAATACTGCTAAGTATAAACTTATTTTCTGGTTCTAATTATAGCATGTGCAGAGGTTTGTAACAAAAATATTTAACTGTTAAAGGCTTTGTTTTCCTTTTCTCTCCTTGAGTTTATAAGAACACAGAAAACCAGTGGACAGCTCAGGTGACTTGGGTCAGGTTTTCATATTCAGCAAAACCTCATAGCTCCACCGAAATCAATAGACTTACGTGCTTTTACTCTAAGAATCCACTATTAAAAGGAATCCTCAAAATCCGAGGTTTGTTTTCTTTTAAAAGAGAAAATGATGATGAAATGTATAGTTCTTCTGAACTGTCTTTCATGCGGGTTTTTAGGGCTTTTTGAGTGTCTTCTTTTGGAACAAAGCCGTGTTGCAAAGTCCTTTGTGAAACTGAAAAACTTTTTGGTTTAGAGCTTTGATTCTTCTCACCCACATGTTATAATAAGTTTAGTAAACTTAATTTTGACTCTTGTTTTCGATCAAAACCAAGCTCCAGCACTTAGTGAGGAACACATTGACAGGTCTGCATTATGAAACACGAGTGCTCTGTGATGTTTGTTGCTAGTTTTGTTGTCTCCTGGTTCTGCTCTCCTATTTGTCCCTCATCTCCCTATCAATTCTCATACCTGTAGTGGGTACTCTGGGGGAAAACAACTCATGGAATCTTCCCTTCATCTTGATGTGGAACCAGAACTGCAAAATATACTGAAGGCTCTGCCATCTTTGTGTATGTGCTTACCAGATGAGAAGTTACAGCTGCCTAAGGATTATCTTAAAGCTATTAGTTAAGTAAGTCTGATCAAGCCAGGCATACAGCAGATGCTCTCCACAGTGTTCCAGAGGAACTGAGTCAAATCTCCAGGATCTCATTCTCATTTGCACAAAGGCCACATGTGAGGTCAAGAAGATCAGTTTCTGCCTAATTTTAAAGTATGATTACTTGATTTCTTTCATGAAAAAAGTATGTTTAACAGGGGTTTTTTTTAGATTTTGAGAAGTCTTCTCATTCTTTTACTTTACTGGAATTTTTCAGTGTTTTGGGGAAGTTCGTGTGTTCTGTTGCTTGTTTCTCTTCCATGTGCTTCCATACATCTTTATTTTGGTTTCTTTGACTGGAAGACACTTCTTTCTTTAAGGCATTTCTTTATTCTGTTGCTAGGACTGGACCTGAGCATCTTAAGGCTACTTTCTTGTAGTGGATGTCTGTCTAGTAGCAGCTGAACAATCTCCTGTATTTTCTTTTAAAATGGCTAACTTTCCATGTTGTGCATACAATTCTGCTACCAGTTTTCTTGGTCTTATTTTATTTTTTTAAAGTATGAGTGTTAACATCCAGGTATATACATTATGATAATGTCTATACATAAGTTTTCCTAGTCCTTGAAAAGCTGCTGTCTGTCTGGTTTTAGGGAACATTATCCAAAGAATTTTTATTTACTTTTGGGAATAGACCATGTTGGAAGTATGCCACTAAGCTTTGCTGCACTGTCATTATTACATGAGACAGATATATATTATTTTATTTATTTATAGGGAAATCACACAGTAAAAACTATTCAGTACCACACAGCTACTGTGAATATTTTTGCTCTGTAAATCACCCAACTGCAAATTCATCTAAATGACACTGAAATATTGAAGTTAAAAACATGATGTAGTTTCTGTAAATATTTTAAGTACTTGTAATTATTAGGCACTATATGATTTTTGTTGTGATGTCTTTATTTTAGCTGTAAGCTTTGCTTTGTTTTTAAAGAAGAAGAAATAGTATTACATAAGAATGTAACATGAAAAGCTGGAAACAGATGAATCCACGTGTTGATTGTTTGGTAGAGAAGTGCAGGAGATACAGAAAATAAGAAGTAGTATGTGCATAACTAGGTATTGGAAGGCACCTCTGTAGCTTATCTAGTGCAAACTCCCTGCTGATGCAGAATCACCTAAGGCAGGTTGCTCGGGACTGTGTCCAGGCAAGTTTTGGATGTCTTGAAAGAAGGAGACTCCACACCTCTCTCAGCAGCCTTTCCCAGCGCTTGGTCATCCTCACAGTAAAGAAGCTTTTCCTCATGTTAAGATGGCACTTCCTGTGTTCCAGTTTATGTCCATCCCCCCTTGTCCTGTCGATGGGCACAGCTGAGAAGAGATTGACCCAATCCTGTAGACATCTACCCTTTAGATATTTGTAAGTGTTGATGAGATCCCCTGTCAGTCCTCTCTTCTCTAGACTAAACAGACCCAGCTCTCTCCGCCTTTCCTTATATGAGAGATGCTTCAGTCCTCTCATCATCTTCGTAGCCCTCCCGCTGCTGGACTGTCTTCAGTCTGTCTTCAACTGGAGACCCCAGAACTGGACACAATATTCCAGATGTCACCACACCAGGGTAGACTAGAGAGGGAGGAAAACCTCCCTTGACCTGCTGGTCACACTTTTTTTAACACACCCCAGGATACCATTGCCCTTCTTGGCCATGAGGGCACACTGCTGGCTCATGGAGTGCTTGATGTCCATCAGGACTCCCAAGTCAATCTCCACAGCCCCTTACTGGGATTGTGTCTCCCTAAGTGCAGGTCCCTGCACGTGCCCTTAGTGAACTTCATGTGGTTCATCTCTGCCCGATTCTCTAGTCCATCCAGGATATATGTATACAGGCACATGTGCAATTTCTTCACGAGTGAACTACAAGAATTGTTGTAGTTTTATTCCTTATTGCTCACTGATCCTACTAATTAATTCTTCAGAGATAAGGTGTTGTGATTCTGGTTCCTGATAAATTATTTGGAATTATACTGTCCTAATGTGTGGGATGAGACCTTTGTACAATAGAGTTTGAATAATTTAAGATGTAAATCTCTAGTCTAGCCCTTGCTCAAAGCAGATCTAGATCTGGTTCCTGATGGCATTGTTTAGTGGAGTTTCCAGTATCACTAAGTATGGAATGTCTACAACCTGACTGGACTCCTGTTCCAGTGTTTCAATACTCTAGTGGTTAACTATTTTCCCACTAATCTGTAGTAAGAGTTTCACTTGTGTGTATTTATGTAGTATGATATATATCTCTATGTCTCTAGGTATCTGCAGTACGACAGTGTGCGTCACGTGTCGTACACATATGTTCCAGATACTACAGGCCTTATTATCACAAGGTGGCTCCTCAAGAAAGTTAAAATGCAGAGGCATCTGCAGTGCTTTTGGGAAAATGCCATAGCAGCTACTACTGCACCAGAGACTGCATGATTAGAAGTTAGATTATTGGTTTATGTTGTTCATTAGTTTGGATAAAGTAAACAATATTCTGTTTTCATTACAAATGGACAGGGCTTGTACAATCATTAGTTTTACACCAGCTGTGGTTCGTCACTGAGTTTAGAGAAGGGCTTTCATTAGTTTCATGATGTATGAAACTTGGTGGAAAAAAAGCCAAAGAAGCTTTTATTTATCAGCAAACTTTAATAATTTTTGCACGGTGGATTTTGACAAATTATCTAACAGAAGCCTCTTTCTTCAGAAACTACCTATGTAATAGATGACTTACAGGTCACCTTTTCTCTTGCTTCAGTTTAATCAGTTCAACTATTCATGGAAACACAGAGTATTAAACATTTAAACACAACTCCCACTATCTCCAGATACCTGTCATTACATTGGGAGTGGTTTCTGTTGGTATGTAGTAAGCAACAGAGGATGGAAATCCAAGTGGAGGATATTCAAAACGATATGCAAGCTTGCTGAAGTATGCCTTATCCTTGTAGTATCAAAAAACACACACAAGAGACTGAGACTCAGGTTCTTTATGGCAATGATACCTCTATTTTGAAGGAGGAACCCTTTTTCCCATGTATAACTAAGGAGTTACACATCTGCAGAGATCCATTTGTTGAAAATCTGATCCAATATTTAGTAAATGGAGAGTGACAACACAAACTTCTCTTCCAGTGATCAGCTATATGTGAACGGGGGGCATTTAAAACTTTTTATGGTTACAAATGTGGTTTCAGATAATTGTTTTCCACTGCAGACCTGATGTGGGAATTAGGGAAAGTTGTGTAAAAACCTAGGGAGAAAGAAATGTCCAGGAATCTTCATAAAAAAAAAAAGCCTGGCAGTGAAATAAGTATTTCATCACTTATGTGACTTAAATCTAGCAGAATTTTTGGGGTTACTGATAAGATGATTTCATCACACCAGTGTTCATGAATCTCATTAGGTTTATATCTGCTGAATAAAGTGTAAAAGCTTTTGGATGAGATTTTTTGTTTTGTTTTGTTTATAAATGAGCTGCATTTTCAGTTAGAGGTCTGAAGGTGCCATGGTGATCCTCTCTTCCACATTACTTCTCCATTTCCATCAGTATCACAGCCACATCCATCTCCTCTAGCTTGAGAATTTAAGTGACCCTTCTTCAGTTTCTTATTTCTTCAGTTCTACTTCCAAAACTCAGGTTAGATCTATCCCTTATATTAAATCCAAGTGCTTCCAAATTGACATTCTCTCACTTCTACCTCCTTGGCAATTTGCTGCAGGACCCATGCATTTCCGTGTCGTGCCATGACAGTGACCTCTGGGAAGGAAGGTCTGTTAGTGTCTAGGGTGACAAAAGCCAGAGTGGACAGAGGACACTGGAGAGAAAATAGAAGGCACAGTAACTCTCACCCTGTGTGTTCTGTCCCTTCTCCTACTGCCCCTCTTTCACTCTTCTGTGACTTTTAACTCCAGTTTTTTGTTCCTTGTTAATCATTTTATTATCTTATTTTCCATTGTCTATATTTTTTACAGATGTGTAATTTTTTTTACATTATGACTTTTCTTTGGCTTGTCCCTGCTCACCATTACTTTCCATAGTTTTTGCCTCACCTCTTTCTTGGCTTCTTGCTTTTTCCCCTGTTCTTTCATCCATTCTTTTTTCTCAGCTTTCCATTAAGGCTTCTCACTGTTTCTGTGAGAAATGAAACTTTTATCTCTTTACACTGAGCAATTGGTGTAAATTAGAGTAATTGAGTTGTCTCAGTTCTCTTTTTCTCCCTCTCCTCTGATTTTAATCAGGTGGTTTTACCATTATAGCCCAAGGGAGTTGTTCCTCTCCCTTTTTGAGGGACAGGACACTATGCATTCTTATAGAAAGGGATGAGAGGAGATCATGTCAGAAGCAGGCAGTGACCTGCCATTTAGTACCTGTCTCACTCCCATAAGCACTGGGTTATGTGAAAAAGGTGGCAAGTTGTCTGTTTCCTTTTGATGTACTTTGAAAATAAAAACTTAACTATTTCTTCTCGGTGTTCAGCGACACTGATTTTAGCACTAAGATAAGCAGCAGAGTGGCCTCTGGTCACATATATTTCAATCTTTCTCTGACCAGACCCAGTGTTGGAGGGGCAGGGTACCAGGGTTAAAAGCCCTGGCACGTGCTGTGAAGTGCAGCAGGAGCTTTGTGTCCCTGGGCAGGCAGCGACCGCCTTGATCTCTTGTACATCCTTCAGTTTGTGCCCTTTTCCACCTCTGCTTGTATTGCCCTCTGAGCAGAACCACAATATAGTAGTTACATTTTTTTCAGGCTGCATGTGTCCATAGCTGAGTAACATTCAATTTATATCTTGGTTGGCAGCAGAGGATGTCTAATTACTAGTCCTGTTAGTGCTGATATGCCTGTCTATGGACGTTGTGTGAACTTAGAGGGTCCCTTAGCAGGAATGGACATTCCTGCAAGTCTGAGAACTGTTTCAAATACCATAGAAATGGAGCAGTATTCAGTTAGTGTTTCATTGTATTTCTTGAGGCAGTATCCACTGGCGCCTCCACTGGCAGTACCTTGATTTGTGGCCTAAGATCTGAGTTATTTCCCCTTGGAAAATGGAAAATGCCATTTTGTTAGATAAATGTTAAGTGGCCATCGCAAGTTCCGCAGCATTAGATTCTGTAAACTGTGTTGCAAAGGTCAGTGAGGACTCTGGTAAAAGAGAAAAAGTCAGTTCAAATCCAGTTTTGCATTTTCTGACCCCAAAGTCAGCTACCAGATAAACAGTTAGTAATAACCATTTGCTGCCAAAGTATAAGGTGTGGTCCTTTCAGATATCTTTTTAGTTTGGCGTGTCCTGATAGACGTCCCTGCACCACCACTCTGTATCCTGTTACATCACTCAACAGGAATATTGTTTTTTTTCCCATTCAACTTAGGAGAATTATACACTTTTTCTAGACCTTTGATGTAGAATGCTCAAAAAAATCTATTATTCCAAGGGGAGATGTGACATAACAGTCTTGGAGTTGTAAATGAGGAATGGATTAATGATGCTTGCACGTGAATAGTGAAATACTTTGGTTGCATTTATTTTTTATTTTGTAAGAAACATACTCTGTAGAGTCATACAAAACAATACTTTCTTTTTCAGGGCATTTAGCACATCCCTTATTTATAATGTAGAGATTCTGTAAAATACAGTTACAAGGTAATAGAAGAAATATTTTCTGCTAGTGCTTACGTACAACCTAACTGTGCTTGGGAACCCAAGTGGTTTGCTTGTAAAATTCCATAAATGTAAGATTCTATAAAAATAAAACTTATATTTGTTTTTATCATGCTGTCTATTCCTGGTATGTAATCCCTTTCAAAAAGCCTGCTAAGCCGTAGTACTGTCCACAGATGTCTAAGTTCTAACAGTTGTATTCAACCATCTCTAAGGCAACAGATACATCTTGAATATTGGAAATTTTTTTTTGTTCACCAAATAGATGATAAAGAGACAAATATAATCTCTTTATCATCAATAGGTCTGAAAAGAAATGGTCAGAGTCTATGAGTGTGTATATATATAAAAGGGGGTATATATATGTGTGTATATATATCTCTCTATATAAAGATCTATTTCAGGTATATCTGTACATAAGACAATATCAGGAATTACTAAACATCCCAACTGCCAGACTGGAAAATTCTCAATGAGTTCCCATAGAGTAGACCACAGTAACCAACAGGCATGGATGGAGATGGTAACAGCCAACAGCCATAGTTTCTGGTCCATGTTCCTAACATGATATATTTGAAATGCTCTCTCATAAAAGGCTCCCTTACAAAAAGCTGCAATATTGTTGGTACCCAACTGGAGCTGCACCAGTGGTCTCACTGTATCCCAGAGCAGCCCAACAGCAACAAGCAGAACTGATGTGCAAGTTGTATTTGTCCTTTCTCAACATAACTTTGCCATCACCAGCACAGGCTGAATTGATTAATGCTAATCTTCTGTTAGAGTTGTGTGGTAACAAAGTACACAATAGAGTACCTCTCATGAATTTTGCTCTATAAAGCCAAAATCAAGTAAAATCTGTCATGTTTAATTTTTGTGTAATCCAATTCTTATTACCTTAATTTAATTGTCTTTTAGAAAAATAGATACTTATTTTTGTTAAGCAACATCATTTAAACTCTTTGAAAAAAAATCTGAAAATTGAAATCCAGCTCCAGGATTGAACTCAGCAACAGAAAGAGAAAAGGTTTCTGCAAGGAGAATGGGGTTTATTTTTTAAATTGAGAAGCAAGATGATTGTATTTGCAGTTGACTAACTGCAAATGTTTTAGTTTTTGAAATGTATCTTTGAATTGCAGTGCATTTAGGTGGGCTCTTCCATTTCATTAGTATTCTGGGTGGTTGAGATGTGACAGCTAAATGCAGCAGTCCTATGGGAGCTTGCTGTAGTCATAGCAACTGGATTGCAGTTTCAGAAACTGTAGTGGAGGTCTGGCATGTCTGAAGGACAAGGTGCTCAGTGAAGGGTTGGCTTGGTAATTAGTCAATGTGTTTCTTGAAAAAAAATCAGTAAAAATCATTCAGTAAATAGACTGAGATAAGTCTATAATGATTGGGTCAGTTTTACGTGACTGGCAAATTGCTGGGAGTTGTAAGTCTTGTTTCCTGTTCTGCCCACCAAACATGCACTTGGAGCCAGTCCTGTTGGGTAGCTGCAGCAAGGGCTCGAGTCACCAGCAGCTCCACTCAGTCGTGTGAACGCTGTAGATGAGGGGTACAGTGCTGGGATGTGAGGTGTGACAGTCTCTCCAGCTTCTGAGAACTGGGGAAACTTGTTTAAATCACTACAGATCTTAAGAAATCATATGAATGTGGTCCAGCTTAGGGTCGAAGTACTGAAGAATGAATATATAGTAAAGACAGGAAAAAAATTACCTTGTTCAGTAAGATTTGAGGGCTTAATTCCTTTGAATTGATACAGAAATCCCAGCTGAAATGCAGTTAATTTTCTTAAACGCTGTTTACAATAAAATTCAAAATTAAATCATAAATAAATCATTGGAATTAATTAGGTGGAGGTTTCACCCTGAAATGGATTTCAAGGCAGTGCATATCCAAAGGGAAAATAAATAGATGTCATGAAGAAAAAATGGTTATGGCCTACCAAAGAGTGATGGATAAAGAGGCAGAAGAATTCACCCTCTAGTGAAAAATAGATCTTGCTATCAATGAGAGTTATTACATATCAGAAATCTGTACTGACTCAAAAGACAAACCCATAAAAATCAGTGGTGATGCATGTAAACAAAATATTCTGGATGCTGGAAAACGTCCCATGTGATAATGACAAATATGTCAAATGAAAGTGTGATTAAAAAAGGAAGTTAAACAATTAGCTGAGTTAGCTGTGGCAAACGCACAACTGGTTAAGAACTAAGGGAAAGTATGCAAAACATATTAAATCCTAGGATGTTTATTTTCATATGAAAATTTTACAGAAAGTATTAAAATCTGAACTCTGGAGTTAAAAACACTATTTAAATATGAGAATTAATCCAGTTCTGAAGAACTTGACCTTCCTCACAAGAGAATTCGTAGAGTCCTTCTTAAGGGTCACCTCAAAAAAAAAAAAAAAAAAAGGGAAACAAATTTATATCCAGTTTCAATCCAGGAAGCCTGATCCAAACAAGCAGAGGAAACGTAGAACTTTCTTCTTTTTATTGACATAATAGGAGTGCCTGATGTTTGTAAAGATTTGTGCAAGTTCCAAAACATTATGTGCCAAAATGCTTTTCATTGAGCGAAGGATCTAGCAAGAGCACTCTGAAGGGCCGTTGTCTCCCTCAGACTGGCTTACCAGGATTCATAGCAGTTGTGTTGTTTTGCAGTCCAGTTTCTCCCAATGTCTCCTTACAAACCAGGCAGGAGCTGCATTGATTTCTTCATGTAGCCCTTTGGTTTAGCTCACTTTCTCCTATGACTTAAAGCTGACAGTGAAGGCTGTGGAAGTTTAACCCCAGATTTAGTGGGAGTAATATGTCAATATCAGTTCCAACCCATACTAAACAATGTTGACATTTAAAAAACCTTTTTATTTCCAATAAAGCAAAATGAAATTGATTGCATTAATTATCTGTTCTCTCTCTCTATTTCCTTTTCTTTTTAATAGGGTGCTGAGAAACCTGAAGTGTCGTTGCTAAAGGCTGGTAGGTGATTTATTTCATTAATCTCAGGCATCCACTTTTTTAGTGAAACCACAGTAAAATGCAGGTCAATTAAGTTGAAATCACATTTTTATTTGAGTTTGAATAGATAAAGGAGAGAATGTTGTAAATAGTTTGGGCTGGAATTTTGTTTCTGAAAGCAGATGCATTATGTTGTTTTCAATATGGTTATTTCAGTGCATGAGACAGATGCTATGTAGGCACAGAAAGCTACACTAGCTGTTCTGATGTCTGCATAATTATTCCTGAAGAATACATTATAATTCTTTTTAAATTATTTTCACATACCTTCAGGAATTTGCAGAACTTGCCCTGTCCTTCAGGTTCTCAAGTTCCATCTTCTGTCAAAGTAAATTAACTTCTAGCTTGTTTTCTTTGGATAAGTTTTCCTTCTAATTTTTAGACAGAAAATGTCTCCCTTTCTAATGTAATCTGTACTGAATGAGCTGCTTTTAAGTGAGTTCTGTCTTACAACTTTTAGGGTTTTGATATGCAGTAGATTGATATGCAGTAGATGTCTGATTCTTTTGAACACAGTTGCTTTTAAACCAGCAAGGAACAGAATTCCAGGTCTGAAATTAATTCTAGTAAAAACTAGAAATACCATTCTGAAGCTTAACAAGCACTTAAAAATGCTGGTAATCATGTTTGTTTGGCTAGTGTGAAAAGGGGATCTCTTATTGAGGATACAGAGGTCCAAGGTATCCATAGAAATGATCTGGAGGCCTTAGGCCAGAAAAACTTTGAATATACGTGACCTTAATTGCTTCTTCCAGACTGAAATGAACCAAATCCCTTCCATTTATCCTTAGAAAATTTCAGAGTGCCTAGTTTTATACAATAATTGCTTGGTATATGGCTTAGCAGTTCATGCTCTACTTTCACTGGTGTAGGCAGCAATGACTACTCCTTCATCCTTGATGCTTATCTCCACAGGAGATGATTAGTTAAACAAACTTTCATGCGTTTGATTTATGCATTAAGGTTGTTTCTGAGAATAGAAACTAAATGAGGGCAGACACTGCTGATAGGGTTGTCATTAGCCACGTGCCTTGGAATGAAATCTGAATGATCAGTATTGCTACATCCCAACTATCACCCACAGAAACCCCCCTGAACTAACGCTTGAGTAGGACATGTGCTCACATGCTTATACCCACAAGGTGTGTCCTAGCAATGCCATTGTTACTTTTTTGTTGTAATGCCCATCTTGAAGATGCAAGTAAGTATGTTTATTGCATATATTCAGTTTAATACACTATAATTTTTATTAGACAAAATTTTCTTATATGCACATAAATAATAAAACACCCCTTGAGTACAGAAATGTTTTGGTCCTATAAATTGTTACATGAAACATGAAAGTATAAGCACAGAAATAAAGAAGATACAGTGTGCTGTCCTGTGTTTTAAAAATAATATGTCTGTTCTTTCATTTTTGATGCTGTCAGTTAAAACAACAGAGTATTGCCTCAACTAGTTGAAAGCCCTGTATGTCTTAGAATATCTTCAGATATGAAGGTCATATTAATTTGATTTCCAATAGAAATAATTAGAAATGCTACAAAATAATGCTTTGGATTGTCAGTAAGTTTCCTTGTTCTGGTTTTCCTTTATGATTATGCTTGCTGTTGCATATTTTATTTTTTTTTCTGAGGAGTCATAATCTAGCCTGAATTCTGACATCCTTTCACTAATGCTGAAATGTTTACAACTGTTGTCTAATGAAATCTAGGACAAAATACGAAGAAAATTAATTATCCACTAATGTGAACTATCTGCAGCTAATTTAAATTACCTCCTTTCATCACATCCCAGACCTTCTAAAGAACAAATATTAATTTTTCTAGACATCAGGTGTCTAGTGCAAAAGATTTTCTAATTAATTAGTCCTTTCGCTAATGTTTACAACTGAGATAATTAAAGAATAATGCCATAAAGAAACATCCATGAAGACGAAGGGTTTTCTAAAGCAGTGGGATTGCAGACTCTAGTGTAAAATGAAGTTTTCTCCCCACATTTCCTTGAAAAGATGCACTTTTACTTGTATGTAAAGGAATTCACAGCTATGAGGTGTTAAAATATCGATCATACCTATATCATTGTAGTGAATGAAACCACCTTTGTGTTAACATTTTAAGATACATTCAAATTCTTGTATTGATAACATTAAATACTATTGGAATAGTATTTCTATTAGATCCATAATACTACTTGTCTGGGACAGGAAACATCATTAGTAATTTCACTCTCTAGTTCTAATTCCCTTTGGAGGCCAGTGAACAAAGACGGGGTCCTACAGTGCCAGTCCTGCAACCTTTATTCAACAACTTTGCTAAGTTGCCTAAGTGTCCATCCCCAGATGCTCCTCAGAGCTCAGCAGTGCTCAGGGTATGCTCACCTCATGCAGCAATTGATTTCTATGGGATAAGCTAAGAAACATCAGTGATGTGATGAGCCACAGGTTTCTTTACAAAATTACATATGGCCACTTCCACTGATGTTGTGTCCTGTTTATAGGTTATATCCCACTTTATGGCACTGATTGGGCAAAGCACTAAGTCAGTGAAGATCTTTTTGGGGCTAAAAAATGTATAAAGAAGAAAAACCAAAATGTTCAAGAACTCAGAAATGTGAAGGAGTAACAAAAAGTATTTCTGCCTAGGGAATTATTTTTTTAAAATAGTAATCTAAAAAATCATAATGAACTCTTATGACTGAAGCTAATGAAACCACTAAAATGTAATCACTGCCTAGGAGGAAAAATTATGCTGTGCAAAATCAAATTAGGGTGTTTCTAATTGTCTTTGTGTTGTATGCCTGCACAACCTACGTATTTTCTGTATTATGTGATTTACCATTAACAAAACTTTAGATAAAACCACAAAATATATATTTTCAATTTCTGATCATATATATGGTGGAGATGCCATATTGATTAAGATGCTACTTTGACATATGTATTGTAAAATAGCATTCTTTCTCCTATCATTTATATCACATGCAGATTTATAATTTGTAAGATAAATCAAAAGAGTTACATTGAAATAATACCTTAAGAATCAAGATGGTGTATAAACAGTATTGTCATAGAAATGCAAGTTGGAAGGGGCCCATAAGGATCATCAAGTCCAAGTCCTGGCTCCACACAGGGCCAGACAAGTCAGAGCACGGGACTGAGCACATCATCCAGATGCTTCTTGAACTCAGCTAAGCCTGGTGCTGTGACCTCTTCCCTGGGGAGCCTTTTCCAGTGCCCCACCACCCTGTTGGTAAAGAACCCCTTCCTAACATCCAACCTAGACCTCCCCTCTTTCAGCTTCATATTGTTCCTTTTGGTTCTTACATCTGTATAATTGAAACTGTCTTTTATTTTACAATCTTTTCCTTTCCAATATGACAATATTCTGCAGTACTTTAACAGTGTTTATAGTTTTACAGAAGAAAAAAATATGGTTCTATGTCTCAGTTATAATTAAAGGATCATCCCTGGGCTGATTGAACTGCAGCACCGTTCTTGAAAGCTCCTATTATATTACAGATTAGATTACCAAACAGAGAATCTCAAAATGAAATTAGATGTTGGTTTTTAGATTTGGGTCTGTCCAAATTTCTTTTCCCAGAATTTTATTTTAAACATTAGTCAAGTTTTCTTTGTATTTACTTAATGATTTTCTGATGCAGAATTACCTTCCATAATTTAGGATTTGAGGACGCTTAGGTGAGTGATGTGTATGTAGGTCCTATATTACCACTGACGTAGCAAGGCCACAAGCTCTTCCTCCCCTCACTCCTTACTAAAACCTCCCTAGGCAACGATTACATTTTAGTGGTTTCATTAGCTTCAGTCAATTTATATGCTGGCATTGCCTTTCCTCATCACTTCACTATAATCTCATTCTCCTCCCTCTATCAGCCTCCATATGCTATTCCTTAACAAGAACGTTCATGACTTTCACTTTGCAGCAGGGAAGAGGAGCTGCATATTCTTTGTATACAGCATTTAGAATCAGAAATTCATCTTCAGGACTTAGCCCAGACTCTCTAAGTCATTTCTGAAGAACAAGGCCTGTGCTGTCCTTGCCTGAAAACTGCCAACACTACGGAACTTGCAATGTGCTCATTCCTGGGCAACTCGAAGAATGGAAGTCCCTAAGCAAGCTACTTCCATTCAGAGCCACGCACTCATTCCTAGCTGAAGTGTGGAATGACATCACTAAGTATGCTCAGATCAGGGAGAAATTTTACATCACATTAATAATAGAGGAGGCTTGTCAAACTTGAAGTAATGAGGAGTGGAGGGGGCAGTTACTTGTTTTCTGTTTTGCTGCCGTGTGAACACAAAGTGAAATGGTAATGCTTTGGAGTTGGAATTGAAATCATGCTACTTGGAAAAGACTGCATTAAACCTCAAAGGAGCCTCTGCCATGAAACACATTGCTGAGCTTTGCAGTTTGGCAAAATGTGCTTACTCACACACTTAAAAAAGACAGCTAAAAATAGTTAATACGATCTGAATATGCATTAAATAACTTTAAGGTGTCAAGCTATCATCTCTCTTGGATGAGAACTCAAATCTAAGCTAAAAATGTTAAAGGCCAGACTACAATGCCCATCTTAATTGTGTAAAGTAATGTAGGTAAGTGGCTCCTGAATTCTGGGATTCTTCCCACCTGTGTGCAGCTATATGAAAGTCTATTTAGTCCAAGAAATCAGTTAGACTCTGTACATACCAACTGAGATGTTTGTCCTGTCCCAAGGGATTCAAATGAGTATGGAAAGCTGCAAGTTTGATGAATAATCATCATATTACAGATGGAAAGTGTTGTGAAGTCTTTCAGGTGCAGAAATTTCTTATAGGTGAACAAACAAGAATACCCTGGCTTCCCAGTGAGATAATAGTTCAGGAGCTAGGGCAGCTCTGTAAGATGCAGGTGATCAGCCTGCAGGTTTAGACCCTAAGTGCTTGTTAAATATTTATTTGTCTAGGTAAGAGCAGAAACTTGATGCCAGAACCTCTTTATTTTGTGCTAGCACTTTATCTGTGAAGTTAATGACTGTTCAGGATGGCAGAATCTTGGAAAAAGAAATCTGGGAGACCCTCAAGGCAGAATAAATTATAGCTGTGTAGTTCCTGATGAATGTTTGTATAACTTGTTTATAAAATCCTCCAGTGATAGTTATACCATGACTACCCCAGGCAATTAATTTCACTGTTGCTTTATTACTACCTGATTTTTTTCTCCATCTCTAAACTGATCTGTTGTAGTTTAAGCCCATTACTCTTTTGCTTACTGTAGCTAAGGAGTTGAAGCCTTTCCTGTTCTTTCCATCTTTCCTTTGTTATGTTTCCTAAATCTCTAGTTACCTACCTCAACTTGTCCATGGTTTTGTTAAATCACACTTGATTGTTTCATTTGCTTCACTGGAGCCACAGTAGTCTTGCTGAAGCCTTAAGAACAGTTGCTAGAGGAGAAACATTGTAAGGATTTGTCACATTATTGTGTGTATGTATATATGTATGCTTTCACACTGTGAGTTTTGTTTCATATGTAAGGTTTTATGTTATATATTTTTATTAAAACAGGCACATTTATAGCATTTATTTTGATATATGTTATTACTAACATGACATTACTGTCATGTTTCATTTGTAAACAAATATAAGGCTGTTTTTAAAGTTTCTATAGTTTCTGAGTGGGTTTGAGTTTGTCAGGATCACTGTGAATTTTAGATGTCTCCCCCAGTGTACATGGAGCCTTATTTTTGCAGAAGCTGCATATTTAGTAAGCATATTTTCTGTTCATTTAGCTAGGATAATAATGAAAATATTGAATAGAACTAGGCCTGCAAATGGGCCTCTGTGTCCCCAGTGAGTATGTTTTACCACTTATGTTACATCATGATGAACTAATTTACAGGCACAGTAATCCCAAACATCTTTGTACCTCTTCTTTATTACTTTTGTGACAACTGTGCTTCCATGGGTCAGCTATTAGAATATATTGTATCAAAAACTCCACTAGAATTGTAATGTACAAGGGCTTTTCCTCAGTCATGTGATCTCTTGGTCTGTCAGAGAAGAAAAGTAGTTTGATGTGATTTGCCCTGGACAAAGGCAGAATCATATTATCTTTCAGATGCCGGGTTATTTGTGACCTATTTGGAGGTTGGGAGGAAATTCAGTGATTCCAGTAATACTTCTATAGCTGACTGACTTATCTTTCCAGTATTCTCTTTAGTGATAGACACTGTGTGTTACCTTTTTGGGGTTTTGATTCCTCCCAGATACTTACTGAGCTTTAATACATCAGAGTTTTTGTGACCAGTTCAGTAAATTCATCGTTCAGGATGAGTAGGTGAATAGCTTTAACCTGTTTTTCTTTATTCTGAGCTAAGATTTCATACTTTTCTATGGTGATAATTGTTCTAACCACCACCTTGCAGTTAACATTTTAAAACAAAAATATTGTGCACCATGTGAGCAGTCCTGGCATTCTGATAGCTTTCCTTCGCCAACCAGTCCTAGACTGACACTTCTCTTACTGCTAACATTTTCAGTGATTTCTTGCCTTTGACTTCTTTATTGGCTTTGTTCTATCTTACACTTTGGATTTTGTAATTTTCTTTCTATAGGCTCTTCCTATGTTTTTAGCATAATTTACCTATTTCCACTTTCTCTGTGCTTCCTTCTTTGCTTGACACTTGCGAAGAGCTTCTGACTTAGTTTTTTTTTCAGCTTCTCTGTTGGGAAAGTTTATGCTTGTTCTTGTGCCATTAATATTTTTTATGGAAATGCTACTCTGTAATTTTTCTTAATCTGTGCATCTCTGTTTTCTTAAAAACTATTTGTTTCTATTCTGCTATTCAGTCTCCTTCCTTTCCTAAGTTTCATTAACTCTTATCATACCATGGTCATTGTCCATCCAAGCTGCATTTTACCATGATCTCAGTCAATTCCCCTCTGCTGATTAAATATGTAACAGTCTTTGCATTGATTGCTTTTTTTCTGTCTCTTGTATATGTATGCACATTTCTAATATTTACCACCAACATAACTTCCAGATTAATCTGTGTTGAACTGCATTCATGCTCCTTTTAAAGATTTTCTGGGTAATGTAAATCTCCTGTATCACCCTGTGTTGTGTCTTGGATAATTGTGGGATTTTCCCCCCAAAGTTTTTTCCACTGTATATTCATAGTTTAGTCATCTGCAATGGATGTTAACATGTTTAACACCCAAGTTCAAGTTCCCAGACCTTCAGCAAGGATAAATTCTCAAATTTATCCCAAGATAAGTGTCATATATGAACATGTTAGCCTTTTCCATTGCAGTAAATTTACTAAGCTTCTGTAGTGGTAGTCATTAAGTGCTTATTATTAAGGACTCTTACTCAGCTTCTTTTGTTTCTTCCCCACACTTCTTGCATTAATGTACCAGTTTCAAAAGTATTTTGGCAGATTGAGTCACCATTTGTCTCATTTCCTTCATATAGTGTGTCCAAGCTGCTGGGTTTTATGCTTATGCATGTTTTTATCTTCATCATTGCAATCAAGGGCTATGTAATCAAAGATGAATTGGGAAAAAATTCAAATTAAAATCTCTATAAGAAGTTTTTGATCCCAGTATTAAAAAAAAAAAAAGCCATGAATTCCTATTAATTGTCCTGATTCTGGACTTCTCTAACAAAGGCTCCTGTCCAGAAATGAAGAAGTGGTTTCAGTCCTTGCTGAGATACAAAAGAGAGAGACAGTTCGTGCCTAACAGTATTACATGGTGTAATACTGCACCTTGTACCAGCTGAATTGAAATGGTGGTGGTGGGAGAGATGAGATTTTAGTCATGACTTTTAGACTACTGTTTCACAGCAGCACTACTCCCAGTGCTGCTTTGCAGTTAGATTATGTTATCATTCAAACTGAAGTAGACATTTTCCAAAAGAAAGGAAAAGGATGTCCCTAGAATTACTTAGTGCTCAATTTATCTTCATAGATATATGCATGAGTTTTGATTTTTGTGTATAATTTTCATTTGCCATATGTGCAAGCCTGGTTAATCATCAGTGTATGCTCTGTGTTGTCATAAACAGGCCTCTATTAACACGCTTTTCATCTTGTAAATATGTGTTTTTCTCTACAGTTCCAGTCTAGCAAAAGTAGTCATCTTAGTACTTTCTTCAGTGAACATCAGCAATTTAAGATAGTTACTTACTGCAAATGCAGTATTGCTTGGCTTTAACGAAGACATTAAGTGACTTAGAAAATAGAGATGCAGTGTGAACATCAGGGCTGATTTTGAAGACAGCGTAAACTTAAATTGCACTGTGTCCCTAAGTATTTACACTCCATGGAGGTGAGAGAGCCAAAAGGCTGGCTGGAGTTAGAGATGAAAAAAACCACTTAGAACCATAGGATCAAAGAGCAGCTGAGTTTGGCAGGGACCCCAGGAGGTTATCTGGTCAAAAATCCCTGCTCAAAGCAGGATCAATTGAGCAAGTTGTCCACAAGTGTGTCCAGTTGGGTTGTGAATATCTCCAAGGACAGAGAAGCCACAGCCACACTCTGGGCAGTCTGTTTCAGTGTTTGATCCACCTTACAGTAAAACACTTCTTTATATTTGAACATACCTTTTTGTATTTCAATTTGTGCTCATTTCTTGTTGTTCTATTAGTGGACTCTGTTGAGTAGAGCCAGTCTCTGACTTCCTTATGCCCTCTCATGCTGATAAGATAGTCCTGAGACTTCTCTTTCCCAGGCTGAAGAGTCACAGCTTTCTCAGCCTCTCCCTGGATGTAAGATGCTCCATGAGTACTTCAGCATCTTAATGGTCCTTCACTGGGTTCACCAGTAAACCCATGTTCCTCTTCTACCAGCGAGCCCAACATTGGACCCAGCATTCCAGATATGTCTCAAGTGGGGAGCAGAGGAGGAGGATAATCACATCCTCTAAACTTCCTGGTAACTCTCATGTAGACCAAGATGCTGATCGCTCATGCTGTGCCCTCCAAGGGCACATTGCTAACCTTTAGCTTGCTGGCCTCCAGGATCCCAAGTTGCTTCCCACATTGCTGCTTTACAGGTGTTTGGCCCCCAGGCTGCACTGATGCGTGTGGTTATTCCTCCCCAGGGACAGGAGTTGTCACTTCTCTTCGTTGACATCCATGAAGTTCATGTTGGCCCATTTCTCCAGTCCTTAGAGGTCCTTCTGAAAGCACAGTGATATTCATATATTTGTTTTTAGACTACATGTGTCGAGGAAAATCCAGCTGCACAGAGACTCTGCTGTTTTGACAGGGTTCTCAGTTCTCTGAAATGGAGAAGACAGTGAAAGTCACTGTCCAGATGACAAAGCTCTCCAGGGGAACACTCCCAGTATCAAACTGCTTGAGTACACACGCCACCCCACACACTGCTGTTTTGGCAGCTAGAGCTCATTGCTTTGAGAGAGAAAAGTTCCTTGTTCCTAGTGAATGATGCCCTGGCCCATAGCAGGGGAGTTGGATGAGATGAGAATCTTCAAAGGTCTTTTCCAACCCAATCCATTTTACCTTCGTATGATTTGGGACAGACATTTTAGTAGGGCCTGTAGTGATAGGACAAGGCATTATGGTTTTAAACTAAAAGAGGATAGATTCAGACTAGATAGAAGGAAGAAGTTTTTGACAGTGAGACTGGTGAAACACTGGGAGAGGTTGCCCAGAGAGGTGGTAGATGACCACCACCTGAAACATTAAAGGTCAGGTTGAATGGGGCTCTGAGCAACCTGATCTCAGTGAAGAAGTCCCTGCTCATTGCAGGAGGGGTGGACTAGATGGTGTTTAAATGTCCTTTCCAATGCAAACTATCCTATGATTTCTGTGGGAAATTCAATTAAATGTTTCTTAGTAGATATATATAAATGTTGCACTGGTTCTCATACTGATCATATTTAGACAGCATGGGATATAATGAGACTATAGTTAAAAATAACCCTGGTTATGTTGATGGTGGGTAGAGATTGTTACTGTATCTTTTTAATTGCTATCTAATTCTCACTCAGAAGAGAGTATGACATTCCCTGGTAATTTCATAGCACATTTTTTGACTTGATATGTGTTGTAAACTCAGCAGCTAGTGTTAGTCACATGGAGTTCCACCTGAGTGCAGCGAGGCCCTTATTCATCAAAAAGTGTCTTTCCAGGTAACAACTGCTGTGACTGGTATAAGTGAAATAAGAGAGAAAAATGGAAACTATGCTATGAAAGGAAGTGCTCTTTCTTATATGTTTAAACTGAGAAATCCATTTATATACCTTGGGAAATTAAAAATGGAAAAATAGAAGGAAAGATTGATGCAATTTTTAGATTATGAACAGTTTCTGGGGAGAAATTTAAACAAACAGCAGAGAAGAGAACAAGACAATATTCAAGGATAAGTATGTAGAACAAAACTGTAGGGTGAGGTTAATTGGTATGGGTGTGAAGTCTGAAGTACTAAGGATATCTAAATAATGCTGGAAAAATTGAGTTAGAGAGTGTGCACACAATATTTAGGTACCACGATGATTGCATTTCTGCTTAAATGGGAGATGTAGCTACCAAATAATTTTCCTTTTTATTCATGTGTGCACGCAGAAAAGGACATCTAGAATTAAATCTGTAAGAAAACTCATGAGCTCCTATTTAAGGCCTTCAACTTTAATAAGAGGACCAGAACCTCAGAATTTCTGTGCTGCTTATGGTCCTAGTTTATTCTCACTATTAGCTCCAGAGACCTCTTTGTGGCTTTCCCTGCTAAAGCAAAAATTACAAGTGTTGGCAACTCACACTTACTAGGATTGTTTATTTTTTTTAAATTTTAAATTGCTATTTGCAGTAGATTTTTGATGACTGCTTTAACAGCAACCCTTTGACATGTGTTTTATGAAAATGAGTACTTTGTCATAGCTTTAAGGCCCTGGTTTGTAATTTTTTGACTACCTATAGCAGACAAAACCATCATTATTCAACAATTAAGGTGCATGAATTATTAATTTTTAATAAAAAATAAACTACTTACTCTGTAATTAACTCTGTAATCAAGATTGTCCTAGTATATCATTATATCTTTTAAGATTTCAAATCCTAACCGGGTTTAAACTGGCATAGTATTAAAATAAATTGTTTCTCTGGAATGTATGATTACTAAATGTGCAGGCCTTTATTGTGATTGCCTTCCATTAGTTAGCTATACAAAAGTATATCAAGGGATATGAAGAGTTCAGTCCAATATGTTTTGAAATATACAGACCTTTTCTACTGATCAATGAAAAACAGACCATAGCTGATGCTTTGTTCTCTCTTGGTATGTATTAACTGTTGTGGGGCTTTGAAGAGATCTACCCCTTGGCCAAGACATTTTTATCCTCACCACTGGGATTTCTTTAGAACAGCCTTGTTGGAAAGCTAGCAGAGGCATTTTCCCATGGAGCTTGATAGTTAATCCTCTAAACCCCAGTCAATGTCAGGGAGTGCAATGGATGCATCAATTCCATTAATGTTTTGGGAAATTCCTGAATATACTCTAAAAATCTGAGAATAGTAATAAAAAAAAAAATATCTGTAGTGGATCTGTATATCCCTGTTCATATTGATTCCTTCCCATTTTCAAATTCTACTCTACCAGTCAGTGGTATGTAAGATACATGTATGTTAATGTATGTGTGTATATCTATACAAAAAATAAACTCATATGTATGTGTGTATAGCTATGTGCATACAAATATATATGTGCATAGGCACGACCCTGCCTACATAGTTAACTCCCACCTCACTGCTCCATAGTCACCAAAGAGACATTACTTTTAGAGCTTGTAGTAGAAATTAACCATTTGTAAAGAGCATTCTCAGGTAAATTTATCAGACGTGCAAAAAGAGGAGTGTAATTACTTACAGATACTCTCAAGTCAACATAAATTATACCTCATGTTTTTAAAAAAGTATTTTTTAACAGGTCTATAGAGTCTTGAACTGGTCAGTTCCTCCAAAAGTCTTAAAAAAACCCAACCAACACCTGCTTGTAGGTGCAAAAGTCTTGGTTACATATTAGACTGGATATAAACAAACAATGTAAACAGACAAGATACAGCTCAACAGGAGGTGTCCTAGTGACTATTCCACTTATGACAGTTTATTTATAAGAAAATAAACAAAATATATTTGGAATAATGATTATGAATAGACCAAATTTCTTATGTGTTACATATGGGCCAAGCAAACATAAAATTTTAAAAAACAACCATTTGCTTCATGTTAAATCTGCTGCACAGAAGAGAGGGAACTCTGAGTTATAAGCAGAAACTATAACTAGGTATCCAAAATTTTAAATGCAGGGATTTACGACTATTTCTTAAACAACCAGTATTGTGGATATTGAAATAAAATGTATAAAATTTATTTTATAGCTAAATTACATTTAAGCTCATATCATCTACAGACGAATTGGCCATAGCTCACTATACATACATATATATATATATGTATCTCCTCTGCTTTCAAGGATAGTAAAATTTATTTAATGAAAGTAAACAGAATCTGGCACTTGGAAGCAAGTCAAGTAATATACAACGTTACTGTTCAAATACATAGCATTATACTGTGTTCCCTGAGGTTTTCAGCATGAATGTCTTGTCCTGATGCCAGTGTCACCTCTTCTAAGGAGAGGCATATGTCTGGTATTAAGAAGGCTGGCTTCTGCATGGACAGAAAAGCAGTTTTCAAGTATAAATAACTTAATACTTCTTGGGAGAGGATCCTCAAAAATATCCAGGGTATTTTCTTTGGAATTCTCAGCTCCACAGGAATGATAGGCTCCCAAGGAGAGATTTTTCATTAAGCTACATATAAAACCAATGCACACTAGTAATTGCAAAGCTGAATATTTGGCTCTAAATGAGAAAAACATAGTGTGGGAAGAATTGCAGTGCTGCACTGTGCTGTGGCAGTAATGTTATAATACTGTACTGTACAAAGAAATATGTACAAATTATGAACGAAGCTCTTTGAAGAGGGAATGAGCCCTGCAGTGTTCTCACTCTCTGGTGCAAAGCTCTGAGGAAAAGCAGAGAATGAAGGACGTCTACCCCGGCTCTTTATGGTATTAAGGCAGAAATATAAGCCTTGTTATCTTCCTATGGAACCCCAGGCCAGTTGCATTCTGAAAGTGAATTTTGCAGGAGTCACCAGTGTCACTAAGTGGTTTTGAGGAAACAGCTCAGGATGAACAGCAGTTATACAAATCTGAGTCCACAACCTCATAAGCTGGGTGAATCAGCTTTCTGCCCTGTTTTATTGCACTGGTTACCTCATAAAAAATACAGTGCTTCCCACCATGTGGAATTTTTTAGTAATTTCTGTGGATTTGTTTTCTGCTAATGCCTCTCTTAAGAGGCTGAAATACCAGTTCCTCTTGAGACCAAGTTGAATGGTTTTTTTTTCTTCCACTAGTGCTTTGTACATAGTATAATGGTAATACTTTTAACAAATAGTTCACCCTGTGTATTTTAGTTACAGACATGAACTATCATTTTTCTTGTTCCTTGCTTCCATGGTTTGTAAACCCATGTCAGTAGAACATCATTTATATATCTATAGATTTATATAAAAATACTTTCACAACAGTGGTTGCTACATTATGTTTTGGGTTCTCCCACTAGTTACACTTTGCAAGCTGAGCTGCATTTCCTGTGAGGATTTCTTCTGTGCCATTTGACCCCTCTGCTTTGGTACTGAAATTATTATATTTTTTTTGAAAGTTCAGATTGAAAACATTAGTACTTGAAGAAAGCTTGTATTGGCAGTACCATGCTGATTTGTTCATGATACAAATACTCACGTACACAAAAATGAAAACATGATACACCCAGGATTTTTAGTGACTGACATTGACATTGTCTTATCTGTATCCATACACCACATAAGAAACAGAGCTATTTAAGAATTTAAAACTATTTGAATTTCCTCTCTATACTTTCTCTCTTTAAAATTTAAATATCCTGTTCTAATTTAGGAATTTGGGACTAGAACTTTCACTAAAGAATGGTGAATCAATTTTGAATCAGTTTCAGTAAGCTCATACTATGTCATAATTAAAAAATAAAATTAACTGAGAAAATTTAAAATTCATTAAACATTCCACCAAAACCACACACACACCCTTCCCCTCCCTCCCCCCCAAACAAAGACCAAACCAATATAATCACAAGTAAAAATACCTTTGTGTTTGTCTGTAAAGTTTTGTAAGAGTGCATTTTGGAAAAAACACTTTGGCTAATATATTAGAGGATCATAGATCTCTGCACGTCCTTTTACTACAGTGTTGATGAATCAGCATTAGCATTAATTGATATGGTTGAATAGTTTCAATTCATGAAAGTAAAAATTGTATGTGAGCATGTTTTGCATAAAACCAAATTGGTTTGATGCCTGGTGATCTTTGTGTTTTCTTCATCATTGTGGTGTTGCAATTAAGAAACAAAATATATACCTCTAGGTAGGTTAGGAAGTTCAATCTTAAAGTGTAGGACTAGGGATTGTTATTACAGCTCTTGAGATTTCATAGTATAAGACAAGTGTATACACTGACAGTGGCACAAGTGAAACTCCTGTTATGTCCTCTGTGCAAGAGAAGACTGTGTTCAGACAACCCAAGCTGTAGCTGGACATCAGTAATTTAGTGTTAATAATTTAGAAGATTATCAGAAGTTAAGATATGAAATATCAGCAAGGTCAGTTAGGTTTAATGCATGTCTGTAAGACATTAAAAAAAAAAAAAGTTGTCCTGGTTTCAGCTGAGAGTTGATTTTCTTCATAGTAGCTCATCCAGAGCTGTGTTTTGGATTTGTGCTGGAAACAGTGTTGATATAGAGTGTTTGTTATACAGGGGTGGTGTTTGTTGCTGAGCAGTGCTCATACAGAGCCAAGGTCTTTTCTGGTTCTCACCCCACCCCATCAGCAGGGGGGCTGGGAGTGTACATGGAGTTGGAGGGGAGGCAGCTGGGACAGCTGACTCAAGCTGACTAAAGGGATATTCCATACCACCTAACATCATGCTCAGCTTATAAGGTGCTTGGGAAGCTGTGGGTGTGTGCAGCCTTGCCAAATAACCTGTATGCATGAGAGAGCCTTGCTGTCCTGGAGATGGCCAAACTCCTGCCTGCCTTCCTTGCTTTGCTTTACTTGTACATGTGGTTTTTGTGTTAAACTGTCCTCATTTCAACCCACCAGTTTGTTTACATTCAGTTCTGACTCTCTCCCTCACCTCACCACACGGGACTGAGTGGCTGTGTGGTGTCTAGCTGCTGGCCAAGGCCAAACCATGACACAAGTCTTTCTTTTCTCTGATTTTATGATTAACTCGGGCTTTTTAGGCTTGCTGGTGCCTGTTCTTCTGTAAGGTCATGTTCTCTTTTGCTTTGAACTTTTAACATCTTTTTCACTTACAAGGTGAGAAACTTTCTTGAAGTTCTTTAGTATTCAATGCTTTTTAACCTTTTAACTGTGACTAGTCCATGCTAAAGGAAATTAGAATGAAGCAATAAGCTAATATTGTAACTCACGATTCATATGCAGTTTTGATTGACTGTGTTAGATCAATGACAATATAGACTATTAAGACTTGTAAGTCAATCAAATTTGATCTGTTCAGGACGTACATAAATATTTTTCCGTTATACTCAGACTTCAAAGTACCTGTATTATTCTGTGCTTGTACCAGCTTGAACAGAGAATGGGACTGATTCTACTCATACTGATATTGATATATGGAAATCAGGTGGAGTGGGACTTTTGAAGTCTCATTGAGCATGAAAATCGAATATGTAACTTGGCTATGTAGTGCTTAGTATTTTGAATGTGTTCTGTCAGTCACAACATGTTCTGAACAGGGTGAAAACTCTCCTAAGACTTAGTCCCTCTTTAAGATGTATTGTCTTGAGACTTTCACATGTGCTATATGTAGCTCTGGTGGGAAGTAGAAAGTCTGCAGATTCTAATACCTCCCCATGGGAAGCACAGTCATAGTAGTTTATTTCAGGTGTATGTTCATAAGGACTCCATGCTATGATACTAAACCCATGATACCAATGTCATAGGGAAATTTAACAATCTAACTCTACAGTGATCAATGTAAATCTTCCTTTAATTTGATCTTTCTGTGAGCTGTCTTCTGTACTTTAAGAGGATTCTCACTCCTACTCTGGATTATTATCCCCTGTAGCTGTGCTCTTCACTTGAATTCTCATTACGTGCTAGAATTTGGGTGCCCCAAGTCTGCTTAGACGAAGACAGCTCTCTGTGAACACCAGGCTATAACCCCTATCTTGAAAGAATGAATGATCCTTTCATAATAATGGTCAAGACAACAGAGATTAAAAGGATGTTTTCATAATATGAGTCATTGACAGTGTAATGAACTGCAACGTCATGGCACCTTGGAAGCCAAATTTCCCAAATTCATGTCTGGTAATTAGTGAACAAGTCCATTCCATTGCTATTACCAGACAGCATTCCTGATTTCACTGTGTCTTTTCACAGTGTTTATATTTCCTGAGTAACACTCAACACTGACACCGGATTAGTGTTGCCAGCTAATTCATTACATTCTGCCTTTTGTCCTTCATAATGTTTGTCTTGGCAGGATAATGAATAACCAAAATAATTAGTTTGTACTTTTTACTTTGCCAGTAAAACCAGCATGATTCCTACCTCATTTACAAAAAATAGCCATCAAAATGAATTGAGTAGACTTAATGGGTAAAAGATATACTGCGACCTGTGGCCAGTTTTCCTGACCATATGAGCTGTGCAGCAAAATAAATATTTTTGGGAATGCTTCACAGGAGAAAAAACTGTGGCTTCCCAGCTCTCTAATGCTGGATATGACCTGCCTGAAGGCATGGCTGGGCTTCCCAGGGTGACACAAGGATGCTGGTTTCAATAGTCTCTGTGACCAGGGATTTGGAACTATACTAGCCCCTTCAAATACCATGCAATGTAAATTAGTACCCAGAACAGTTACTTCTATGTTACTGTAGGAACAACTTTTACATAACATTAGATAGCTACTGCGGCTTGAAGAAAAAAGACAAGAGATTCAAGTTATGATTCAAGGAAATAAAGTGCTAAGTCAAAAATACCAACCCAAAACCAAACCAACAAAACCAGGAGGGGATCTTTCCAAAAGACAGGTAACCCCATAAACAGAAACACAGAACAGGGATGTGTCTCTGATGCATCTGGAAATGGGAAGACATACTGCACTAGCTATATTAGATGATGATGTGCAAGAAGTAACTTCTATGTTAAAGCAATATCAAAATAAAACCCAAACCTGAGTCTTTTTTATTAGAGGTTTTTCCTCAAGAGTCTATATTTTGAAGTAGGTCGTGCAAACAGTCTAACTGATATAAATTTAGTACAAGGTGAAGGACTGTTGAGTGGTAATCTATGATCAGATTAATACTTCAGCATGGAAGATTTGTTAGGATTTATTCTTAGAAATTGGCATAGGTGCCTGGATGGATTAACAAATTTGGAATGACAAATTTTGTGGAAGTGAGAGTGAAGTGAATGACGACATATACAGAGAGAGTTCAAGATGCCAGGTTGCTGTCTTTCCATTGCAGTGTTCTTTTTGCAGTAATGTCTTCCTGAGTTATATTAAAGCTAGTAGTATTTATGTATTTTGGAACAAATTTGAAGAAGGTCAAATAACTGAGGGATTATTTAGCAGTTAGTGCTAGGAATGAGAGATCCTAGGCTTGGTAAGAGACTTATAAGTTATTCTAATTTCACAGGTACATCTATGCCTGCATGCTGTATCACGTGCTCAGCAATCGAGTCAATTACTCTGTGGGTACCTGGACCAATTTCCACTTGTTTATATTATACATCCATAAATCTCAAATTATCTGAAAAACTACAAGACTTGCTCTGGAAAGACCTGTTTTCTTCTTAGTTTCATATTTGTCTGGTTTGGGGATTATTCTTTTGCTGCATCCATCCCCTCAAGGACACTCTTTGAGAAATCTGTCTGCCAGAAAACCAAGAAAAGCTGTCATGGGGATTGCTGAGATGAAACACCGAGGCAGACGTTTTACAGCACGAGATCTGGGCAGCACATACAGGCCAACAGGCAGACATTATGATGCCCCATACAGATGGCTACTTCAGGGAGAGCTCTCTTCCTGAGATATGATGGATAATTCCAGGTATGAACAAATCAATTAGAGGGCAATGAGAATATTTCCCATTTGTTTGGCAGTAGAATGAGCTGCCTCTTGAACCACCACATTAGTTGACCATTGGCTGTCTCTGAAATAATGGTCCAAATGACCTGAAAAGATGTGTACATTATTCACACTTCTCAGGTAAAAGATTCTCCATCACTGATGACAGAGTATCAGTGCTTTGTTTCATTAACTACCGCTCCTGTCTGTCTAATTCATTGTGGCTCCTGCTGTATATTCCTTCTGTCCATGATTTCTTGCCTGATCACTGAGGCATGGGCTGGCAACCAAACGAGTGTATGTATCTCTCTCACACCACTGGCTCAGGTATGGCAGATATCTATGGTATTAATATGCACAAGGAGTTGCACTACAGTTGCTATGTATAGGCATTGGAAAAAAGTCCACAGACAAAATAGTAGCTTGGAGAAGTGCATATGAGTAGCTAAAGTCTTGGGTCTTGTCAATATTAGTAGGCAACAGGTTTGTGTAACAACTGTTAGAGAGGCAGAGAATAATAGGAACAGTTAAACAGTAATTAACCTGTTTGAAGAAGTTTTCAGACAGGTCCAGAAAGGCATCATGGTGGCTAAAATCAAGACAACACATCACTAGGCAATAACACTGTGTTGAAAGGGTTTTCTTACATAATTCTGGTACTGAGGAGAGCAAGTTGGATAGTTCTCCCTGCCTTTTGCGTGAACTTGAGAATTTTTATAATGGTGTTCTTTTCCTGAAGCTGAGAAGGAAGAATGAAGTGTAACTGCACCAGGCCTTCAGCACACTGACTCAGTACTGGAGAGTGAGTGTGATGAAAAAGGTGGCAGTGCCAAGTTTCCCATAGTTGTCCATCACCAACTTTGTTTACCCACCATCAGACATAAATGTCTTAAGAAGTCTTTAGTAAAGCAGCAGGCAATACAAATCCTGAGAAGCAGTTCTGATAGGAGACATATAATATCTGTTAATCTGGATAAATAAACACCAGCTTCCACAGAAATGTGCTCACAATATTCCAGAGGATAACAGCAAAACTGAGAAGGTATGGAGAAAGAAATGGGAACCCCCCACTGTTGGGGCAAGGGGTTGTCTCTATCAAGAGGAAAAGTTCAAGTGGTGTTTGGAAGAAGGGGGCTGGATGTAAAGAAGTATCTTTTCACTGTTTAATTTTCTTCACTTTCAGCATGGAAGGCAACAGTGAGCTTATTAATAGCGTGGAGGGGTTTTGCACTCACATGTTTGTGTTCAGTACACAGAGCATAGCCAGTTAATATTTTTATGGCACACCATTGAAAATATGTTGCATGAAGAGAAAATACACCTCTTTGTCTCTTTTTTATCTTCTTTCCTTCCAAATTACATGGAAAACCAGGAATCAGGTGCTCTCTCTGGCGATGCATGGTGTTTCAGGTGTCTGTACTTTTCTGTATGCAAATTTCCAACCAAAATCAAAGCCTGAAACTGAAGAAACATCTTCCCTTTGCCATGTGTATTCCTTTTATCTTAGTGGAGTTCCAAATTAAGTCAAAAAGCAAGTTCCCTTCCCTTCCCCCTCTTGTCTCTTTCTTTATCTCTCTCATTATTTCCTCTTTTAAATAGTTTTTTTTTTTCTCTTCATTGTTGTTCTTAGTGTACTAAGCAGAGGGTGTAATTTGGCAGGATAGCATCTTTTTAACCCCAATGCCACATTCCCTTTTCCAATTTAACAGAGAACTGAAAATGACTTTTTTGCTTGACAGCTGTAACTAACTTAGGTGTCTCTCTGGATTGTCAATTAAGGTACGAGTATTGCTGCAGTATATTGGGTTTATTTAAGTTCTGGAGGAATTAGGAAGTTTGGGTTTTTTTAATGTGTGTCTTTGTTTTTCCCTGGGAATAGAGTCTTCCACAAAAGAAGGAGTCAAAGCATTAACTCAAAAATAGTTAGTCAAAATGGCTATTGACCAGCTTCTCCATTGGGGATAAAAGTGAGGCAGTGGTGCTAATGTATTATTAGTGTACAGCTGACTTCTCTTGAACGCATTCTCTCAGCATACTGTCATGTGGTGATGCACTCTTCCAGTTTCCTCCCTCCCCCCAACTCAGGAGTCACAAATTAATTCATTTTCATTTCTGCCCTGTTCCTGAGCTTCTGAGTAGTGCAATTGTCAGAAGTTGTAATATTTCTGGCAGAAATTTAAAATACATTTACCCTTAATATCTGCAGTTGGTTTTCGTCAGAGACGGGGTACTTAGGAAGATGCATCTTTGGACTGATCAGGTCTGGCAGTTCTTTTATATTATGTTCTCAAGTTTGAAGAATAATTCTGGTTTTGGGTTTTTTTTGTCACATTGCAAGTGAACATATTTTTGGTTTTCTTTCTGTTTGCTAGAGATAAAGCCAAAATGATGCTAATATTTCAAAAAATATTCTTGCTCATTACCCATTTGAGGGAAGGTTTTTGTAATTCAAATGGCAGGTGTCCATAGACCAGCTGATCCTCTCCCTCTTCGGCTGCCTGCAAACCTTTGGGCACTAAGCATCATAAGTTGTGACAATACTTTCTAAGGTTGTTAGGCAGCTACCTGTCAATGGCAAGATATATAGGAATTTTAACACACTCTTTTTCAAAAGTTCTTTTAATAACAATTTATGGTTTATTTATGTGCTTATATTTAAAAAAATGTTTTTTATTTTGTTAATTTATAATTCTCTGTGATTACAAATATACTGTAAAGGTACTTATTTCAGGCTGTTGAAAAGCAGGGCTGGTACTACATGAAAGGTGCAAAAAATTGCGTGAAAATATTGTGAAGTGTGAAAACAAGAGTGTCCAATAGAAGATTACTTAATATCTATGAAACACATGTTTGTGCTTGATAAGCAGAAAAGAATTCTTTCCTCAATGAGTCACTCCTCTTTTTCTTCATGAGTACGTGGGTGACAGAAATTTCACAGCTATGATGTGAAATCCAGAAACCTTCATAACATTTGCTACAAAGGAGAAAATTCTGCAACTGATTTTTTTTTGCAGTCTAGTTATCAGTAGCACACTGTTCAATTACCATGGGCATTATATAAAATGATTACTTTCTCAGAACTATTTTGAGTACAGATGCAGTAATTTCTCAGGAAAGAAAGGGAACATTTTCAAGATTTAATTGGTGAGTGAGAAGAAACCCTTTAGAAGTAAAAATACCTGCTCTCAAACAGCTAGTCTCAACTCTCTTTGTACAGCTTGGTCCAACTCCAGGTGAAGTCAATGAGAAATCTCTGATTGAGACTTAGGGAGAATTAGATACAATAGGGTATGTGTCTCAAGTGTTTCTGCAGAAGAGATAGTTATTGAGTGTGAAGAACAAGGAAAATGGCTACTAGAGGAGGAAGGCAATGAGTTGAAAACAAAATGTAACATGACAATGAAATACCAAAAGAACTCTGACATTTCAGACACATGGAGCAGGATGCTCCATCCTGTCTATTCATTTTAAGCTGCTGGGGGTTGATCTAGTCATCTATACCATCTAACTTAGTAGCAAATGGCATTAGGTGTCTTGTAGCTTAGTCATTTTGTCTGGTTGACAATAGCTGAGTGGTTTTCCTAAGGGCAGATAGAAATTGTAGAGCCAAGCATAACATGATGGTACCTGTCCTTCCAGCAGGCATGGACACTGTCCCCAGCGCATACTCCATAATCCCCAAGGGACATCGTAGACATTGCGTGTTGTGGATGGAGAGGAAATTTGCCCTCAGACACAGCCTGAAGGATGTATTGAGGCACAGAACGTTCTATACATTTTGTGTGTTGGCCAAGTGGTTTCAGTGACCTGTGTGTTGCCCAGTTTGCCTGTATGAGTAGGTGTCGTGGTTTCACCCCGGCTGAGAGCCGAGATCCACGCAGCTGCCTGCTCCTTAAAGGAAAAGAGCAGGGAAAAGGGAAGGGGAAGGGGGGTGAGAAGTAAGGGAAGGGAAAAAAGGAAGAGAAAGGGGCAAATAACCCCAAAACCAAGAAATTAAGAGGCCCGTGGGTTGGGATAAGGATAGTTTACTAAGATAACAGAAAGATACAATGTAACAATACTAACAGGACTTCAGAGCAAAAATATATGAAGCTGTTGATACACAATGCAGTTTCTCACCAAACCCACAGCTCAGGCCGTGCCACCCAGAGCCGTCCCAGAACCCGACCGTCCCCCAAGAACCGCGCGTCCTGAGCCGCCCCAGGCCTTCCTCCCGTCAGCCCCCGATATCCTGGGCAGGACGTAACTGGCGTGGAATACTCTCTTTGGTCAGCTCGGTCACCTGTCCTGGCTTCGCCCCTCCTTTCTCATGAAGAGCTGAGAAAGTCCTTGACTGTCTGACAGCAACTAGAAACATCCCATTTTAACTCTCAAACACAGCATTCCATCCGCTGTCACAAATAAAATTAACTCCATCCTGACCAGAACTAGGACAGTAGGCCACATTCCTCGAGGTAATCCTGCCTACGTTGAACAGCAGATTCTAATTAGGCATACAAATGAAATGCCTTATTGCTTGATGTTCCTAGGCAAGATGATGAACTCATATTCCTGATTGGGACTTTGGAATATCAGGCCATGTGCCTGTTTTTCTAATTGTTGATCCAGCTAAATGATAGGCAAGAAAAAGGTCTAAACTTTCTGGCCTTTATTTCTTACATGGTAACAAAACCATAAACGGATATGTTCTCAATTTTCAGCTTAGAAGATTAGACTTACCTGTTCAATAACTTCAGCTTCTGCCATCTCTTTTTCTGTTAGCACTTAGACACCTTGAAGGCAATCAATTCTTGCAGTAGAAGTCCCAGTCTTAGTATAGTGACCAATGTTGTAAAATTGCTTAGGAAAATACTATTGTTGAACTAAAAGCACCACTTCTATTTCTGTTATCCTTTACACAGGTAAATGCCTGCTGGCCCACTAATGTGGACTTGTATCAGGGAAAGAAAAAGTTTTATTTATGTTCTGGGGTGCATGTCAGCTTTTTATAATTCTACCTCCAAGAGAATCTCCTTTAGAGATGGTTTGAAATAAGATGCTACTGAAATGGGGTCTAGCATACCCTTTCAAAATGTTTCAGCCTTTAAAATGAAAATAATTGGATTGTAAATGTTTAGGACATGAAAGTAAATTGACACAAGAAGTGGTTTTGTGCATTAGAAGTCTAAACCTGTGCAAGTATTTGACTGAAATCTTTACCCAGTTTCTTGATGATTACACATGAAAGCTCATGCTTTATAATTTCTTTGCTGGCACAAAACACCTTTTTAATTAGGATTTCAAGATATGATGTTACATATTTGAGGTTATTAAAAAAATTCTAGGACATGTTGACGAACTAGAAAATGGAGATAAATGGTGTCACCTTTAACAAATGCATTCCAAAATGTAAAGGAATAGCTAAACAATTGATGCAATCAAGCTTTTCTACTGTAATGGTGTTTTTAACAGGATTTGAGAGCCTGAATTTGATATAGCTGTAATTAAAGTTCTCCATGCTGATCTACCATGGCATGCACATATCTCTCTTATTAAGCCTGTTTTATCAAAAAAGCTGAGGAAACACATTCTGAAATGTATTTTTAAAAAAAATTTAAAATCAAGAATATTCCAAGTAGGGATATCATCACTGAGATGGCTCCTGCAGTAACTTTGACTGGAGTCAGCAAATTAAAGAATGTACCTTAAAAAGTTTTAATTGTTTCACTTGTTGGTCTACTGAAGTGGTAATTCACCTGTATGTTTGGGATTTTGTGTTGCATTTATAAAGCTCGATTAATGGGGTACCAAATCCTATTCTGCTTATAGCATCTGAAATAACAGTGCTTAAAGTTTGATTACATTTATTAAATCCTTCTACAACTTTCTCCCCTCTTATCTTATTCACTATTTTGTAGAGACATATTTTCTTTTATGTCCTCTTCTGGTTCACATTCTCTCTTCTATGCCTGTTTTCTTATTCAGCATAAATAATCATTTTGCTTACAGTTATCTAACTTATTTATGTTAGGAATTAAGATAATATACCTCCAGGCTGTCTTCTTACTCGCCAGAACAAAAAAGCAGACGTGCTTGAGCTCCTAGTGAATCATCCTGTTTTGGGGGAAATACAAAGTGCGGTTCACTGAAATCCCATTAAAATCTTAGACACCCGTTGAAGTGCAAGTGTAGTACATTTAAATGTAGAATGGAAGACAAACTGGGAGTATGAAAAATAAATGAGCACTTACAAAAATGATTGTGCTCATTTTGAAAACTCCAAAGGTTACTTTGGAAGAACCTCAAATATTGCGACTACAACCTCCTCTTTATTTTCTATGAGGAAACTCACTTTTAGAAAGGCCCCATTATTTCATCTTACTGCATATAAGAAGTATAGATTCTTCTGTGGTGCTGTATTTGCCTACTGTTTGTCATTTCAGTGTTACCCCATCTTGCTTTATGTGTGCTTGTACCATATATACTAAATATAATTTGTAATATTTAAAGATTACTTCTAGCTTAAACCAAAGTATTTGAATTATCAGAGCTACATTTTACCCCATTTTCATGTATCAGGCCAGTTAATTATGTATCTCTGTCTTTTAATTTTTCCCTTCACAATAGTTAGTACAGTTGTTGCAGGAGCTCTCTAGGAGGTGCTGCTAAGGCTGCAGCTTGCCTCTCCATACGGTGATAAATTTGTTCCTTTACAGTTGGAATCATGTTCTTTTGTTCAAAGTGGAGCTTTTTATATTTTAAGGTGTTAATTTAAACAATAACCAGACTGCTATTGACTAGTCCTTTACAGTCGCTTAGGAAGTTTTTGATCACTCTGAGAGGGGGGAAAATGAAGGGACAGAGTGCTGATCAGTTAGGAAAAAAAAGAAAAAAGAAAAAAGATTTGCCTGATAGAATTGGGTTTGATGACTTTCTCACCTGTGAGCATGAATAGCTCACCTTGAGCTCCATGCTCACCTTGATCCCTGTTCTGTATTCACCTTGAACATGGAGCTCAAGGCACCACAACCACATTTTCCCATACCCTCCTCTTCTCTGGCTCAAGACGCAGCCGCTGCTGGCTTGGTAGAACCCTGTATGGTGCACACACCAGGTGCCTATCCCACTGCACACACCTGCCTTACCCTGGGCAGATACTGAAGGTCAAGGAAGGGCGTTAGGAAGGACAGTGGTGGCCATGTCAGAGTGAGTAGCAGGTGGGTGATGGTGGCCATATCACAGCAGGCAGCTGGCTTGCTGTGATAGCATTAGGGTGTGGATAAAAGGGCCTGTGGGGCCAGGGATAGGCTGTAAGTTGGGAGTCAGTCTGGTGGAGAGTGCCGAGGATGAGAGGGAAAGAGTGCCCCCTCCCTTCAGGGGTTGGGCCTGGGCCCCGCTCAGCCCTAATGAGCTGCAGGGCTGTCAGCCCACATCTTCTGGACATGAGGCAGCTATGGAGGAGGTTAACAGCCTTTGTCTGTGGCTGCAAAGTCACCTCAAACTACTTCCCCAGAGGCATCTGCAAGAGAGGCTCCAGTGCTGTTGGTAGGCATGATTTTTGGGGACACATACCTTTGTCCTGCATTCTATCCATCATGGACCAAAAGCTGCTGGACATGAGAGAGGGTGGTGAGAGTGAAGTAACCATACAGCTGGGTGGTGAGAAGCAAGGAGCTCTAGAACAAAGAGGTAAGTGGAGGTGGGGAGAATTCAGGGTAGGGCTTTGGCTCTCCTCATCCACCAAAGCCTGGGCTTCCCGTGGACCTGTGACCATCAACAAGCCACTTCCTTTGTACAGCTCATACACTGAGTAACACCAAATGTTCAGTTTGTTAAAAGAAAACAATCACCTTGCTTTAATTCAACACACAAGAATGGAAAATACTGAAATAATTTTCTGCTTATTCTTTGTCCTGGAGGCAAGATTTGGTTGTAATATTGAAATCATGGTTTATTTAATACAGGACATTTTTATTTCTTTGTGACATTTTAATCAGACATGCTAAAGTTGAAAATGGAAAGGTTTCAAATAATTATGTTTAATTGCTTAAGCATCATTTAATCAAAATAATCTTCAGTGGTAATAATTATCATTGTCAGTTCTTTTCTCATACATACTTAGATACATCATATTAGTATCAACCTTGATTACTATACTTACTGAAAACTGCATTCTAATTTTCTCTTTTAAATCAGCAGTGTGCCTCAGAACCACCTTTAATCCTTTATATTTACTAGTTATATCTTCAGCAAGTGTTATAAACAACCCTAAATCCTCTAGCTTATTTATAAATTACTTCAGTGTTTCAATCTATTTTTGACTATTTAGTTACCAGTCCCTGGTCAATACATTCGTGTATTTGCATTAATCTCATCTCTTGTACATGCTGACTTTTCAGTTAGGAGTAAAGTTTTTAGGTGCAACTAAGTCAATGTGAATGACTTTCAGTGGTTTAGGTCTCCTGTTAAAAGTTGGCTTTATGATAAGGTTATAATAAATATTACCTTTTATCTGTAATTCAGCCAATATTTAGATCTGCTGACTATGTATAATACATTACATTTTAAGAAGTGGCACTCTCAGGTTATGTCTGCATTGCAGCTGCTGAAGCATTTCTATCTGAACAGCTTGAAGTAGGCCTTGGAAGCCAGCAAGATGCTGGAAGCATGGTGGTTTGTTTGGGTTAATATAATCTGTTAAGAAGTGCGATAAATTAGTCCCTGTGGAGTTCCATGCTATCACAGTTTGACTGCTGCTGGAGCCTGAGCTGGTGCGTTTTAAGTTATCTTGGCTAGTGAGGTGCAGCGATAATGTGTCTCATTAATTCTAAGTCTGGAATAATTCCTCAGGAATTAGCAGAGCTCTTTAAGTATAAGGACAAAATAAACGATGGTAGTGAGGAACGCACTCGGTTTGCTCAGTTGTGTAGGGAAGACTATGGAAACAACTCTCTGTTGGTGCACAACTGAGCACCAGCTTCAAAACAGAAGTAATATTTGGGTCAGGACTCTTCCTACATTTCCTGGCTTTCATCCCATTCAGAGCCCTACATCTGGAGTGTAGCATGAATTCAAGGCCCTGAGACCCCCAGAAAGGGGCCCCAATGTCCCTGGATAGCACAGACACAAAATGATTGTTAAGATGACAGAATCACAGAATCACAGAATCATAGGGGTTGGAAGGGACCTCGAGAGATCATCGGGTCCAACCCCCCTGCCAAAGCAGCTCCCTATCTCATATTACATAGATAGGCATCCAGACGAGACTTGAATATCTCCAGTGAAGGAGACTCCACACCCCCTGGGCAGCCTATTCCACTGCTCCGTCACCCTCACTGTGAAAAAGTTCTTCCGCATGTCGGTGCGGAATTTCCTGTGCTCCAACTTGAGGCCATTGCCCCTTGTCCTGTCTCCACAGACCACTGAAAAGGGGCTGCCCATTTCCCCCTGCATGCCATGTCTAAGATATTTATAAACACTAATTAGGTCCCCCCTAAGTCTTCTTTTCTCGAGACTAAACAGTCCCAGTTCACTCAGCCTGTCCTCATAGGGGAGATCCTCCAGGCCCTTAATCATCTTCGTAGCCTCCTCTGGACTCTCTCCAGGAGGTACAACTCGGGATACAACTTTAAAATGTGCCTTAACCATGTGGTAATCATGGGTAATGTGTTTCTTTGTCACTGGTGCTGCATTAAACACCCAAGAGATATGATTAGAAAAGATGATAGGACTAATAATAATATAAAATCTTGTATTTATAAGTAGCAAGTTATGATTTTCCAATTAATAAGAATAATCAGTTTTATTGTACTTTTATAAAAATAGTTCATATTCAAGCAAGCAATAAACCACTTACTCAGCTTTCTATAATTTTTTTTTTGTTGAGAAAATGGACAGAAACAACTACAATTCTCAAGTATATTGCAGTATAAATAGGACATTTCCACAGAGTGACCTTCCTCACTTACAGGAATAGAACATAGAGAGCATGAGCTCATTTAAAATTATACAGTGATCCTGAAGAAAAACTTTAAGATGAATTAAAGTTGAGGAGCTATAACACTAACATTTTTGGGAGAATGCTGTGGAAGAACATTTCAACAAATCCATAATAATCCCACATTAACTGCCACTCAGAAGAAACATCAGTGACCCAAAAGAAGTCTAAAGTTAAAATTTTTTTTAAAGATAAAACACCATTTTATGCCACATTAAAATATTAAAACCTAAAATATGATTGTAAATTACATGTTGGCAGTAAATTTGTATGTCAGTGACCATGCCAGCTGCACAGATGTGTCAGTGTGCCCTCCTCTCTACACCTGCTGCTGGTCCATACTCAGAAAGGTCTCAGTGAAAATGGAAAAGTCTGAAGAGGGAGATAAGGTGATGGGAAAGCACAGACTGTTTGCTAAAATTGTCAGTCATCACATACACAATGTGGTGATGTCACAAAGAGCTTTTCAGCTTGCTAAA
This sequence comes from Gallinula chloropus, assembly GCF_964237585.1. Lineage (NCBI taxonomy): Eukaryota > Metazoa > Chordata > Aves > Gruiformes > Rallidae > Gallinula > Gallinula chloropus. The sequence goes on along the minus strand of NC_140095.1, from coordinate 3,721,856 downwards.
ACTCAGATGGGGAACAGGGAATTCTGAACATCACCATGATGGTCCAGAAGTAAGAATCACTTTTAGGTAGAGAAAGAGACCAATGGAAGCAGCTGGCATCTGCCTTGGTGCAGAACAAGCTTGTCCTCTACTTACTGGCTGAGAAACAGTGAGCCTAGTTCCTCACCTAGGAGCTAGAGCAGATGACCTTACATCCACTGGGTTGGTTGGTTTTTCTGAGGAGGTGGCCAACTCCCCACCACCTCCTCTTCTCACTGTTTTGGGATTACTCAATATTTGAACCAGCACTAAATCCCCAGGAGGGGGCAGGTTAAGCCTGCATTCCACTGCTTCCTAGCAGCTTTACCAGGTTAGTACTTGATTTCAGAAAGTTGTCATAAAAATATCACCATAGAAGAGTGCGGTCGTTCCACAGAGAAGGAAGAATATGCAGTAATTTCCTTGTAGCAGCTTTTTATATTACAGCTGTCAAGATTCATTGGAATGAATGGAGTGATGGTGGCTCAGGTCTCCACTAGATCAGAATAGCAATAGCAGCAGTGAAACAAATGAGGCTTGTTTTTTTTTTCCTTTGTGTGTATTGTAAAGAAAAAGTGTAAGGGAATATAAGAACACAAACATCCTGAATTAGTCCTTCTTCTGAGTTTAGAATACTTAATGTTTATCATCTTTCCAGCATGTATTATAATCAACAAATCCAGAATGAATGGTATTTCAGAGAAAACAAATACCCAGTGGAATCTTCCTGTATGTTCCATGACTATGTTTTCTGTTTTGGTTTTGGGTTTTGTGTAGTTTTTGTTCTGTGTGTACTGTAGAGATTTCCAGTTTCCAGAAAGTCTTTTAATATTCAGGAAAAGGAAAGATTAAAAAGAAGTACACCCAAGAGATTCATTCCATGCCAGAGTTCCTTTGTCAATTCCATTCACATCAGGTCCCTTTTTAGAGTTGCAAAGGGTGTCACTCACTCTGAGCTGTAGCCTGGCATTTGAAAGCTTCTAGCTTGCCTCTTGACATCTCCCACTCTGCTTGACTTGTTCAGCTTTATTTCCTTCACAATAATATATGGCCCTCAGAATCTTATTCTTACCTATATTCACCTTAAACCATTAAAGTTCTGGTTGTCTGTGAAATTTGATGCATTTTTTTTCTTTGTGATAAAACATTATTTTCTCATCTGAGGATTTTAACATTTAAATAATAGATAAGTCTTGAAACTTGCTATTAAAAGCAGTAAAATAGTAGGATTCTTTAAATTTTCCAAGCTATGCCATATTAAATTTTGTACAACCTTATTTAGAATATGCTAATGAAGATGAATTCTGCAGTGAAATATGCATATTCCAAATTATTGGGCTGAAGCTTACTGTGTAAAGTAGTTTGTTTTCTTTTACATTTTAAATTAAAATGTAATTGGAGCTTGGTCAAAACTGTCTGAAGTTGAAGACTCTGCCCAGCAATAACTTAATTGAACAATAAATTAAGAGTAGGAAGATATGGAAGACACAAGAATGAAAGGTGTTTGGACCTTGAGGGCAGAAAAAAAAAGAGCAACAGGAGAGTACAGTAAGAAAGAGAGGAGAAGAAAATACGGTGTGTGCTGTTGTTTGGACTCTTTGGTGAACATTTCCTTTTCTGACTTCTGATGCAAGGGTCTTTTCCTTATTCTTTGGAGGGTAAATGCTTTGGGGTTGTAGTCTGGCCAAATCTCTACACCTGTTCGGCAAGGGTCAGCAGCTACAGAGAGCTCCCAACCAAGGAGAGCAGCAGGAGGTCATACAAATGCTGTGAGTAGCAGATCAGGACATAAGGAAAGTAGATAGATTTTTCTGGAACTTGGGCTTTCTGTTAACTTTGTATGACAAGAAGAGATTTGATTGCTTTCACCACAAAACATACGAGAAGTTAGAGTAGATAACAAGGAGCCTTATGGGGCATCACAGGCAGCGAATTTGAATAGGTAATTTAGAATTATAATTGCCTACACATCATCTTCAATGAACAGACCCACTTTTCCAGAGGAAAATTCAAAGCAGGAACTTTATTTTTCTCTTTATCTTTTTGTGTCATATATAAGGAATAAAAAAAAGATTCTCAGAGCCTGAAATTAGGTAGCATGGCTATTGGTGCTTTGCTTTTCTGAGAGATCTCTGTGAATTTGGATGCCATTACATTTTTGTGAACATACAGGGAAATTTTGGATTGGCAAGCAGACTGCAGTTATCAACTTGCACGTGGTTTGTTGAGTTTACAAAGATTTAATAGGTCATAAAGAATTAAAGTGAATTACTATTGAAGCAATTAGGAAGTACGTTTGCCAGCAGAATGGTGCTCTATAGATGCAGAACCTACTTATGGACTGAGCTTATATTTCAGTGTGAAGTCAGATGAAGTAATTTAAAGCTATTGGGCTGCTTAGTAGCGTACATAGTTACTGTATACATTTATGCAGCCTGTTACCCTTCCCATCTGAACAAAGAGGAACTAAAGTTCCTCTTTCAATCACATAAGAAGAGGTGGTTTCCCAGGAGGTCTCATTAGACTGGCTGTTTTCAGCATTACTCATATTTCTTTAGCAGGCATTTTTCTGGTTGCAGAAATGTCACTGAGGATACAGCAAACCAGGGAGGTTTCAGGAATACTGTGCCTACTTAATTAATCTTGGTTGGTGTTCTGGACCTGCATAGCTGCTAGGGTATTAAGAAGTACAAAGGTTTTGTACAGAAAATACCCATCCACAAATATCCTAGGATGTCTAATGCAATATAATAAAACTGAAAAGGATATAAATAACACGGCAATTGAGTTGCTAGGGAAGTGAACAGGAACAAAATGAAACCATAAAATAATGATTCTGTGCCATCAACTCCAAATTTTGGACGTAAAATAATACTCTATAGAATTATTTTCACCAAAGAGAAGACCAGAGCCTGCAAGGATGCAGGCATAGATGGTAGCTTGAAGTACTTACATGGCATTAATGCCTAGAAAGCAGTGCCAGGCACTGTATAAACAAAATTTAAGACATTATGTTTCTTTACAAAAGAAGATGAGTCCAGTTCTTGGAAGACTTAATCAAGAATTTAGATTATTATGTGAAGGCAGTGGTCCTATAACAGTTTAAAAGCTAATAATTGAAAAAGAAGAATCTGAAGGCACATTTCCCTCCTACAGGCAAGACTGCAAACCTCATTCATTCATAAATGCTGTGTCAGTCTGAACGAGATTCCTGGTAGTGGTTCTACAGACAGTTGGTAAGCTACCAAAAGCAATTTGAATCAATTAGTCTGCCTTTCTGTATGACGTATTTGAATTTCGTGTGCTAGTTTCTGAACCAAAGCCAATCTGTGATTTATTTGAACTAAATCACTGTTCACTCAACTTCCTTTGTAGGTGCTTGAATGGTTTCCAGAGTAGCTGCAGACTATAAGTAGGAATTTAGGCTATGGCAATACAACTGTTCCTGGTCTGGAATGAACCACAAAGCTGAGGTTTGAGCTTGAAGGAAGAACACTTTAATTTGTCACTGCCGTTTATAACAGCCAGCCCCTTTTCAGTGCTCTGTGGGGACAGGACCAGGGGCAATGGCTGCAAGTTGGAGCACAGGAAGTTCCACAGCAACATGGGGAAGAACTTTTCCCCAGGGAGGGTGAGGGAGCCCTGGGACAGGCTGCCCAGGGGGTGTGGAGTCTCCTTCTCTGGAGATATTCCAGCCCCATCTGGACGCTGCCCTGTGCAATATGAGCTGGGGAGCTGCTTTGGCAGGGGGGTTGGACCCGATGATCTCTCGAGGTCCCTTCCAACCCCTGTGATTCTGTGATTCTACTGAGCAGCAGCTGTTTTTTTTTTCTTGAGCACTGTCTTACAGCAGGAAGAGCTGAGGTGCTTTTGTGCATCTAGGCCATAAAGTGTACAGGTGCTGACCTGCAAGGACAAATGATGATTGCTTGCTTATGAGGCCCTCAAACAGTATCCCTAGACTTAGGCAGACAGTGCTGACATACTGGTTTGAGCTGAAACTTCTCAGTGTGTCCACAGAAACAATTAACAAGTAGTAGTCAGGGATAAAAGCAGAGGCTCCTCTTGAGGATCATTAATTGCACAAGAGAGATAAATGTGTTTAATTTTATGCCCAAAGCCTATGACAATGATATGGTATTAAATGCCATTTCTCTCTTACATCAAATTAATGAAAAGAAATCCCTTTAAAACGGGAAGAAAAGGGTACTTGGTTTACATACCTTTTAATTTTAGCTGGGTGTGTCTGTCTTAAATTAAGGGACTGCTTTTTGTTCCATACCTGTGCTAGTTGAAGATGCCACAGGCTGAATCTCAATTGCTGCCATTACAGTATGCTGCCTAGCCTGATGCTTCTTTCTGATTGCGACTATTTAAAGCTTTGATAGGAGCAATTAAGGTCCAGATCCTCAATAGTTCTCAGCATCTTGCAGGAGTTTATTGTTCCTCTAAGTGCTTTTGAAAGCCTGGTCTCAGTATACAATTCTGACAGCTTGCTTTCTGAACCTCTGTCAGTGGGGCTGTGAAGGATTAAAGTGCAAAAGTGGTTTAGTTTTTGGGTTTTGCTCAAGAGTAGAAGGAACTTTCCTGGTAGCACTAATGAGGTTTTGGGGTGTTCTTTCCCTCTCTGCTTTCTGAGATGATGTTAGTGTAACATTGACTTGCTTTGAGAAAGAAGACAGACCTTCAGGTTAAATTTGCACGTAAAACACTGAGAATATTCGTTAGAAAGAATGTTTTTGACAGAAGCACTCGGTGTTGCTAAGTTAAAGAACAGGGAATGGGAGACAAGTAAACTGAAGACACAGTAAGTGCTTCCAGCTGAGAGCTAATACTCCCTGAGGATCTGGTGCCATGGAAGACTAGAAAAAGGCAACACTCAGAGCAATGAAAGATAACACTTTAATTCAGAGAGGTCTGTCTTCAGGCATTATCTAATCTGGAATCATTCCATCGCCTAAAGAATATAAAGCACTTGAAAGCAATGAAGCCATGGTGGAAAAACATGCGATTTTAAAGCATGTGTGTGGAAGAAAAGTCTAGTTACACTTCATTTAGCACTGAATGAGCTGCAGTAATAGGGAAGGGTGAACTAACGGAAGAATCTTCCTAGATACACGTATATACCCTGTCTTCTTTCACACATGTATATCCTGTATAGATATAATATGTATCTGGTATATAACTATACTGTCACCTTTAAAGGTGACAGACACTATACTGCAAGTATGGCCACTAAGTTTCAATACAGGTAACACTGGGCATCATTCCTATCTTGCAGTGAGATAATCTAAGATTTTACTCCTATTTGATACCACTGAAGGTATCTATTTTATCTAATGGGAAAAGAACAGTGAGTTTTTTCACCTCATCCTTGGGGAGGCATTTCCCATGCACGGTTCTAGTTGTCATGATTTGGCTGATGCTAAGCTATCAGTTTTCTCCAAAGTATTCATCTCATAATACTCTTTAGGATAAGCCAACTAGGAAATGTGACTACATTAATAGTCTAGAGTGTAGAGAATGAGAGATTAAAAATGTAATGCATTCCCTTTAAGGTTATTATGAGAAACTTGAGGTTTTAGCAATCACATAGGGAGAGTGCAGTTTTCTCTTTTTCAGCCAGGTAATTTAATTCCACAAAGAATCACGAAGTGCCAGATGGTGCTTCTGTGATTTTATATTATCTTAGGAACTTCTCCTGTTTGTTTACAGTCACAGTGGTCACTCCCTTGAAGTAATTCCTCAATTCATGTGCTTACTAATTAAGAATGATTTTAAGAGTGCCTTTTTCATTGTGGCAGCTCAGCCGGTCAGGGAAGGGCTCTCTCTTTAGTTATATCTCCCTTCCTCAGAAAGATGGGATGAAAAAACTTTAGAATAAAACTGCTTTTATTTCCTTTTTCTTCCTCCAGAACCCAAGCTGAAAACTAGCTTTGATTAATGGGCTGAACTGTTTACATAGAAAGCCCTGAAGCAGGTGACTGGAAGACACATGAGTTGTGAAGTGCCTTTGTCAAGCTATTTAACTCCTTTTAATCTCAGCTACTACACCTATAAAATGGAAGGATAGGGTCAGGCATTTATTCCTCTTCATTAGGCGTTATGATTAAATTGCCATAAATGTTCCCAGTGGGAACAGGTTGGCCCTTAGTATTGGAGCAGGTGCTGCCTCCCCTGGCCCACCCCACCCCCCTTTTTCTTTTTAAATGTGACATTATGTATCTTTCTGTGTGAGAAAAGTCACAAGGGTAGAAAATGGCTCAAAGGCAATGTGGAGTGGAGAGCCTGGGGATGACTTTGGATGACTGTACAGTAAGTGGGACAAGCTGCTGAACAGCAGTTCTCAGGAAACAATCAGGCTGGAAGTCAGGCAGCCAAATACAGTCTCAGCCATAAAGCCAGACAGGGAAAGGGTCAGGCCTCAAATAATATTGAAATTCAGTAAGAAGATAAAACTTAGATGATTTTCCTGCTTTGTCTATCAAGACTTTTCTCTTACTTATTTGCATTTAATGGGCACAGCCTTAGAAATATTATAGCATAAAACCCAAAGCATATTCAGTCCCTTGGCAATTAAATGTTCATTAACAAATCTCTTTCTTATCCTATTTCACTACTGCCATGCATGAGCAGCAGGTGAATGTATCATCTGGCTTGTTATGATAGTGTTTAAAGTAAATGTCATATCTACTTTTGAAGTAATTTTTCTCATTAGGTTTTGAGTACAAGGGGAGTATTATGCTTGGCTGTAACATTTTGTAGGGAGAAGCAGTGGAAGAAGTTAGATGGTTTCTCCAACCAATTCAAGGTTGCTACAGGTTTTAAAACTGAACACAAAGAGGGAAGAGAAAAAAAATTCCCTTATTTTATCAAGTAAATCAGGCTAGTTGGTGAAGTAAGTGTCATGAGTAGAAGCTGTACTGCATATTACTTCCTATGTTATTGAAATTATGATACATGATTGTAGAAATTCCCTGGTTCATGGGAATACTCAGCATGCCCTTTGCATGGGATGTGATTTAGTGTGCTTGTAGTGCCCACTGTCGATATCCAGAAAAAGAATTAGTGCACAGACAGCATCACTCATCTCTATTCCCAAAGGATACATCTTTCACTCACTAAAGATTGTGCCTAAAGATAGAACTTGCCCTACAGATATTTAAAACATGCAGAAAAGACAGGGTTCTCAGTAGCTGTAGGCTTATTGATGTTAGATATATCAAATAAGAAACCACCAGTTCTGAAATGAAACAACAAAAGCAGCAGAATTTGCCATTTTTCTGGGTGTGAAACCCACTCATCCCTTGTAGAGATCATTAGGCCCACTTAGTCTTCAAGCAGTGTTGGTATGAATTTGCACAATGAGATAAATATTGGAAGCTGCTGTGGAAATCCCAAACCCTTCATTTATGCCTCTTTAAGGAACCACAAACCAATCTAGAAGTAAATGTGAATCTAAATAGATGGTTATAATTTGTCTGTTACATCACTGCATTATGTGTCTGTAGGTGTTCTGTTGGTACGGAATGTACAATTAGTGATAAGTTTGGACTGAAAGGCAGCATGATACAGAAAGTAGGAACACCAAATAAATGAACCAAGCCAATAGAGAAAGATCGAGTAGAGAACAGGTTAAAAAAGGATTAGGATGTAGTTGTAAGTACAGTTCTCTGCCAGTCAGTGGCATCAGTCACAGCTTGCCAACTGTGTTTAAAATTAACTCTTCTAACTTACCTTAACCCATATGCTGCAGCTGCTTGGAAATGGTATGTGAAACATGGAAATCTGCAGTACTCTTTCAGTTGAAAGCTGATTTTAATATGAGTTCTTACTATGCTCACGTTATTGTTATTGGTATGAATGAACAAATGAACAAACCCTAATTGGTTTAAAATCACTTTGGTCTGACAACCTTGATCATTAGAGGACTGCAAATTACTGATTTACAAGTAATTTATTCCTTCTGGGGAGATAGGAAAACCATTATTTGATCTTAAAGTCACTCTAATTCGCAACCTAATAGATTTTGTCCAAGATTGATATAAAAATGAATGAGTTTACTGTAGGGGATGCTGCTGATAGTAACAGTGAACTGAAGAGATGAATTAGTGTGTGGTGTGATTATGCATATGCTTAGCAAATCAGAAGAGGGGTGACATTGCAAGATAATTACACACTAATTCTTCTTCCAGAAAGGAAATGGGATAGAGGTCTCCTGCAGGGACAGAAGGTCACAATGACAGTGGCACTGAGTACATCGCTGTAGTGGAGAGAAATTACCATTGCTTCTTTCCAGTGGGTAAAATTGAACTGACTGAGACTGAGTATTTGCATTTAGGGCTCTCAGTCACAGAAACCTTAAAATATGGCTGTTTGTCGTGCATTGTTGCTGCTAATTTTTCTGGCAAGGGTTAGACACCAAGGCAGCAATGCCAACATCTTTCTTCTTCGGTGCTGGTGGATGGCTACTTCTCAAATGCTGTTAAAATCATAGGTAGTAACTCCTCTGAGGATAGGACAAATACTAGGAAAGGCCTTGAAAGAAATGTTATTAATTTACATAGTGTTACAATGGACCAGAACAAGAGTAAGGATAGGCAGCTGCAAGTATATGCCAGAAAGTTTGGGGGGTTTTTTTGGGTTTTGGTTTTTTTTTGTTTGTTTTTTTTTTTCAAATGATGTTCAGCAAATCATAATAGAAAGAGCTGGACTGTGCAGTTGATAAGCTTGGTAACTCAAACTGTGTTGTCCCTTTATTTCATTCATCAATCTTAACAACTTGATTAAATAATCAAAAATCCCAGAATCCAAGTAAGGAAGCAAAACCTGGTAAGAGGAAATTTTTCTCTTTTCTTTGTGCTACATTTCAGCAGACCTCTGAGTAAAATCCCAGAGGTCCTTACAAGACATTCAGTAGACCACCCTTACTCCCTTGTTCTGCTAAATTTGGTGCAGACTGCAAAGCTCAACACGTGATCTTTTCTGCTTATATCTGGTTTTTGGGCATAATTAAATCTTTGAGTCCCTGTTTTTATTGTGGAGCTATATTAGTTTGTATTGTCTTATGACCATCTATAGAAGAAGTTATGGAGTATAAGGCGGCACCAGAGATTCCAATGCCACCAACATATAATAATGGCATAAAATAAGAATGACATCAAGGTGATTTCTGTTCCCCTGTCTGAAGGAAATGGATATGAATATGAACTGGAATGAATAGGATAAAATGATTTGAAAACATGAGGCAAATGGAATGAGAGGAGAGTATTAGAATCTTTTAAATAAATGCTAATCCATGTAAATTTGTGTGGCAAAAGAATAGATTAAACAAAGCCCAACCAAAAAAACCCCAGAGTCGTGTTCCTTGCTATACAAAGATTGTTATTTGAAAAATCTGAGCAGACATTGGCATATATGGAATTGACTTCTGAGAATATCGACTTGACTTAATTTACTTGTGTTATATCTGTAATTGAAAAAGGGAGGGTGAACTTCACATGCTGATTCCCCGAAGGGCCCATAACAAATGCAATTACTAAGTTTCAAAATTATGCATTAATGTAAGTTTTTAGCACTGTCTTCATATGACATTGGTTGTTAATTATCTGTCTAGTATAATATAGGTGTAAAGCATAACTCTACTAGAAATAATGATCAGTATTCTTCCATTCATTTTTAAATAATTTCTCTAGATAAAATATTTTAACACAAGCATCTGAAACTTTAACAGACAATTTAAAAATCATTTTCAGAGATCCTACATTTAGCTTGAAATTGTTGAAACTCATCAAGTGTGATCCTGAGGCATGCCAAGCGATTCCAAAACAGAAGAGGACAGTGCTTTAAAATTTAGATTTAGTTAACAGGGACTTTTTTCAGGTTTTTTTTATGGAGCCTATATTGCTTGAGTTGCAAACAGGTATTGCTGCTAAAATACAAAACAATGAGCAGTCCCTGTTAATGTACTGATAAATCTGAAGTATCTTTATATTTTTTTATTATGTGTTGCCATTTAGAATGATAACTCATTATGAAACCAAATTCTAATTAACTGTGTGTTTGTGGGGGTTTTATGAAAAGTGTATGTAGTGGAAATGTATCAGAAGTTTAATATCTTCATTGGCGACCTTGGTGAGGGAATAGCATCCAGCCTCAGCAAGTACCCGATGATACAAAGCTGGGAGGAGTGGCTAAGAGAGCCAATGGGATCCTGGGGTGGATCAGGAGAAGTGTGGCCAGCAGGTCAAAGGAGGTGATCCTCCCCCTCTGCTCTGCCCTGGTCAGGCCCCACCTGGAGTTTTGTGTCCAGTTCTGGGTTCCTTGATTTAAAAAGGACAGGGATCTCCTGGAGAGAGTCCAGAGAAGGGCTATGAAGATGATGAAGGGCCTGGAGCATCTCCCCTATGAGGAAAGGCTGAGTGAGCTGGGGCTGTTCAGCCTTGAGTAGAGAAGACTAAGGGGGGGATCTAATTAATGTCTAAAAGTATTTTATGTATGGAATGCAGGGGGAATCAGCCAGCCCCTTTTCAGTGTCTGTGGAGACAGGACCAGGGGCAATGGCTGCAAGTTGGAGCACAGGGAGTTCCACACCAACATGGGGAAGAACTTTTCCCCAGTGAGGGTGAGGGAGCCCTGGGACAGGCTGCCCAGGGGTGTGGAGTCTCCTTCACTGGAGAGATTCCAGCCCCGTCTGGACGCCTCCCTGTGCAGTATGAGCTGGGGAGCTGCTTTGGCAGGGGGGTTGGACCCCATGAGCTCTCGAGGTCCCTTTTAACCCCTGTGATTCTGTGATTCTGTAAAAATGCAGAACAGACTAACTTCTCAGTTGCAGATGGCAGGCCATGGAAGGAACCCTTTAATTCTGAGCACTTGCCTTTACAAACACAAATTTTCATCTCTGTTTATGTAAGAAAGATCCTGCAGCTTGCTCTCTTCCCAGTGGGGAACAACTCTTTGCAAGCAGTCCACCTTGTATTCCCATGTTTCAGAGCTGCCTGCTCACGCCCCAGGGCTGTTGGGTGCAGCGAGAGACGTGGCGTGGCGGCACGAAGTGAAGGGCCGAGGTTGTACTGAGCAGTGTGTGGGGCTGGAAGGCTCAGAGCTGCAGCCAGTGGTGCTGTAGCAGGTGGCAGGTGACACTGATGCATGTGACCTTGCTGTTAGTATTTTACTGGAAGAGAAGGGGAAGAACAGGAAAACCTGAAATTTGTATTTGTATGCTCCAGAGCTGGATCTAACCAGATTGGTCTGTCTGCATTTTAATATCACACACGTTGCTTGTGCAGCACTTAAACAATCCACTTCCATCACCTGTCATAGTACAATGTCTGGGCAATCTAGGTGCTTTGTCCAGGGACTTAGAGCTACTAAATTGAATAGTGAAAGAGCTGGAAGGACATACAAATAAGTCTTCAAACACTTTGAAATTCTTTGTCAGCTTGTCACAAGTTCATATGCAGTCAGCACCTATGAAGAAGATGGGACTGAACTCTGTCTCATGATTTAACACAATTTGGAAGCAACATGACTTCCCAAAGCCCTGAAAGAGGCAATTTTTTCTCAGCTTTCAATCAGAATCCCCGTGGTGGAGCTCGTTCCTTGGGATTTTTTTAAACAGAGGTTTTAAGCAATTTCTAGGTCATGATAATGTGAAAATTTTCCATTGAAGCCACCTCCTCCATTGAAATGTTTTTATATGAGGTGGTTTATTGGCTGATTGGTAGGTTTTTGTTTTTATGGTTAGGGTTGGTTTTTTTTTTTTTTGGGAGGGGGATGACAGGGGGGCTTGTTCAGTTTGGTTTGGTTTGGTTTTGAATGGTTCCATTTAAGGGGAGTTCTCTGTTTCAGTGGAGAATATATTTCAGTGGAGAAGATAATTGTATCCTCATAGTTCTCATAATTTCCTTGCATTCCATCGGCTTCATGGACACTCCTGGCAAAGCTTGTATTTTCAGGTCTTGTGAGCTGTACACACCTACACTACACAACCCATGACATCTTTGTAGTCTCTTCTTGCTAATACCCTGCAGCTATCATGGGAAATGCACTGCAGTTAGTGTGTAGGGTCCCTAGGGCTAAAGGGGGCTAAAAGCAACATTCCCACACATTCATACCCCTTAACTTCCTGATCATATTGAAGAAAACAATCAAAACTAGATGTATATGATTGGAATTTAAAGATTTGAGTGCAGAAGAAGAAATGATATCTGCCTTTGTTCTATCCCCACACATAGAGGAGAGCTGCTTCACACATAATAGTTTGGGAGCTTGACTGGATAAATCTTCACCTGAATTCCTTATGAGTACCAATGCAAAGTATCTTACAAGTACCAAAGTTTCTCACCAGTGCCCATTCCTCTCCCTGATGTTCAGAACAATGTTTATTCTCATCATCTGCTGCACATGTCCTGTTGCAGAGCTGACAACCAGAAGAGAGGTGGTGTGCATGTGTTATACCAAGAGCTCTTTCTTCACTCTGTATTAACCACAGTTGATGCTTACTTGATACATAGTTGACACTTCCATACTTGATGTGAAAGATGGGAGATTTCTAGTTCTGACCAGTCTTTGCCTTTGTGCAGGTTGTCAAAATAAATTTCAATATGACATTCCATGAAGATTTCCTGGGGTTAAATCTCCCTCTCAAAAATGTTTCTTCTCCTAATGTTTGGATAAGATAGAAGCATATCAACCCGTTTTTAGGTTATTTGTGTGGTGAATGAAAACAAGGAAAGATAGTTGAAATGGTTTTAAGTTTAAAGGGTGTTTTCTTTTTATACTAGTATGACATTAGTTGTTATCTTTAAATACTTCTCATAATCACTTCTTGCCTAATAATCCCTGATTGCACTTGACTTTTAAGTTTACCTTTCCTGATTAGAAAGCCAGCTTCATCAAGTCAAAAATAGGACCCAGGAACAAAATTATCATAAAGTTAATTTATTTAGGGGAAGGGAAAAGGCGTGGGGTGGTGATGTGTGGAAGAGAGAGGAGAACCCTACAGGGAAGGTGGACAGCAACAGTTTATCAGGGAGTGTAGTGACAAGACAAGGGGGAATGGCTTTAAGCTAAAGGAGGGGAGATTTACATTAGCTATTAGGAAGAAATCCTTCCCTGTGAGGGGGCTGAGGCCCTGGCACAGGGTGCCCAGAGAAGCTGTGGCTGCCCCTGGATCCCTGGCAGGGTTCAAGGACAGGTGAGATGGGGCTTTGGGCACCCTGGGCTAGCAGAGGGTGTCCCTGCCCATGGCTAGGGGTGGGACTAGATGGGCTTTAAGGTCCTTTCCCACTCAAGCCATCCTATGATCATATGTACAAAACTACCTTCTAGATACTGAAATTAGCCAAGTTAACAAGGTTGGAACTTTAATGGATGCTTGCAAAAAGAGCTCTATTTTCCTGATGCCTAATACTTCTCAGGTAGAGGCAGTAAGAAACGAAATTATCTGGCTTGGACTATCTCAGTTTATGTGCCTGAAAAAAATAAATCTAATCTTCTAATTGTTTATATAATAACTTTCTGTGATATGCTCTAAAAATATATACATAAAACTCCTTGAATGTATTTAGAAGTGAATTATAATGGAGTCAATGTGTTACAAACAGGTAGATATTAAGGGACAATTGGTCAACTGTGAGGAGTGTTTAAAAAAGCATTTAAAAAAACCACCTGTGTTTTTCCCTGGATTTTCCAAAGCTGCTTTGAGCAAGATCTCCTTTAGCAAATGTTCTGACTTTCAGACATTCATATTAAGTGAGGAGAGTTATTTAACTAAAATATATGGACTATCCACTTGCAGTTCTCCAGCAACTGTCTAAAATAGATATTCTAACCTTTCACTCTTTCCTAGCATCTTTTATTTGCAACTGGAGGGGGGCTTATTGAAAAAAAATGAATGAGTTGGGGTGGTGGGGCGTGGGGGGGAAGCACTCAGCAGCATTTATTATGGCACCTGAAAGTCAGTAGTGCATACTAGTTTTCTGAAAGTTAATGAAACATATAATTAGAATTCTCTCTCTGACATGGTATTTTTGGTTTTAACCATGGAGTGTAAGCACTGTGCAAACAGAACAGTTAAGCACAACTGTATCACTACTCAGAACTGGAGCAATTAGCAATTAGTACACATAATTTTAGGCCATTTCTGTTTCAAAGTGCTTGTATCCAAGGCTCTTCTCTTTGATGATGAACAGTGGTTTTGTTTGAGACTATTTGAACGTTAAGATGGACAACATCAGCATTTTCATTCTTCTGTATTTCCTCTCCTGTTAAAACGATGAAGAAACCAGAATATTTTATAAGGAGACAATGGAATTTGTCCTGCTCAATGTTACTTTTTTACCTCTAGGTTCATATGCATCTAAAAAAATTAATTTAAAATAAGTGTATTCTGTAAAATGTCCCTTTAATAGAATTGTTATAAGGGTACTGATGTTAATGTACATGCTAAGGTAGTGCAGGCCTTGAGAGACAGAGAACAAATCCTTCCCCACAGCATCTCCCTGTAAACATGGCAAATAAGTGAGACAATGCAGAGATATTCATGGGGGCTTGAATTCGGTGATCTCTCAAGGTCCCTTTCAACCCCTACAATTCTGTGATACAGATCTTCATATGTGATTCCAGCATAAGGAATCCCAGAGGTAATTCCAAACTGGCTATATTAGAATCCAGTGCTTTTGGAAACCAGAATCATTTCACAAAAGGATGACAAATAAAAGCACTTATCTTAAATTGTGAAAATTTGCTTTAATGGCTGTTGCTACTGGTGAAAGAATCTGTATTGATAATTACATCTGCTTTGGCAAGGCTTTGTGAATTGATTGAGCATCAGAAAATGTTTAAACACTTGTGATCAGGTTGGTCACAAGAAGTGCAAGCTGAGAAGAGATGGCGATGCATGTGCAGGTACTGTCAGAAGTCTGCCACTCAAGTAGTGTAGTGAGATGGGAGATGGAAAGAAGTGTTTCACCTGAATCCTGTCAGACTTAAACAAGAAAAGAAAGCATCAAAGACCTGGCAAGAGATTTGGGTGAAAGTGCATAACTGCTTTCATGCAGATAAAAGGGTCCTGAAGCTGAGAAAGGTAGATAAGCAGAGTGATAAAGAAACTACTGCCTCTGGTGAAGGTATGGGGCTTCTGGGATGTTAATTGATTTTGCTCCAAGGCTACAGAATAGTGGTGTGTGTATAAAATGACTATAAAGCTGAAGCAGGGAATTAATTTAGGTGTGGAGCCAAGCATAATATCCAGTGGAGAGGCAGCAGAAGTGCCTTGGTTGAGAAGGAGCTGTGGAAGAAGAGAGGAGAAGGAGCAAAGGTGTCTACCGAAGGCTTAGTGAGAGCAGAGGGTTTGTGTTAATGCTGCTAACTTTTTTCTAGAGCCAAAGCTCAGAGTTCCTCACTGGAGACTAGTAGGTGTTTGCCCACTCTATTCAGCTGGGAATATGTGTGTCTTTTCAGTGATGTCTGTATGTTACAGTGCATCTGGCCAAGTGGATACTGGATTGCTAGGTTTATAAATAAAGCCTGTATCTGTATGGTAGCACTACTGGGCTGGGGAGTTCCAATAGCAAAAAAGAAAGAAAAAAGATATTGCTAAAGCTAAATTCAACTCATTTCTGCATAATGAAGCCTTGAGAAGCCAGGATCAAAACTCAGTTGCCTTAGTGACTCTTAAGCAGGTATCCTTTCTTGCAGTGCTGGGCACACAGGGAATGCTCCCCCAAACACGCCCGCTGTTTACAGCAAATTTTTCATACGGTTTAAGTGTATTTATGCATTAGAATTTGGAAGAAAAGGCAGGGTTATGCAAATTATTTCCAGGAAATGGTTTACATTAACTCTTCCCAGATAGAGCATTCCTGGGGGTCTTCTGGTGGTCTTCAGGGATGAAGGCTTGATGTCTTCCTCTCTCTCGGTGCATGATCTTTATGGTTTTCTCCATAGTTTCAAAACCACATTCCTGCACAAATCAGTTAGGAAACCCTTTTAGCTGAAATTAGCATATACTCTATCTCTTAATTGGTTGTTGGTCTCATTTATTACTCCCGTCTTCACTTTTTTATCTTCAAGGCAGTTCCACTGTTATGGTTAAACTTTGTAGCTGCTCTAATGAAACAGCTCACATGGCAACAACCATATTCTACTAAAATCCCAAACACAGAAATACTTTCTGTTCTCAAAACATGCAAATTCTCCTTATATTAAGCTTACATTAATTAACCATCTCTTAAGCTACATCATTGAATCAATAACAATACTTTACAGACATTCTGTGACAATGTGAGATGCAAGAAACACTGCATCCACAGCTGCAAAATTCTCGAGGCAAATAAGGCTAGTCCCAGCCAGATATTTATTCAGACATTTATGTGGCTGTTCACAGTTAGAGTTAGGAAAAAATACTTAGGAAATTCAGAGTAACTTTACCAGATGTAAAATTACAGAATACTTCAGTACAAATAGAGTGGGCAAACACCTACTAGTCTCCAGTGAGGAACTCTGATCTTTGGCTCTGGAAAAAAATTAGCAGCTACATGTTCCCCACTCCAGTTGAGATATGACTGTATTGTCTATTTCTATTTAAATTTGTCTATTCTATTTATGTGGTCTGTTGCTATTAAAATCTAGAGGTGAACCTATTCCAAGCTATTAGAACAGAAGTGCATATAGAAACTGCGGTTGTGTTGTATTTGCAAATCCATATGGGGAAGGAGGGATTTCACTTTGCATCTTTAAAAGACAGAAGAATTTTTTCCCCCTATTTCCTAATTTCTGTAAGGTGATTATTTCAATGCTAGCTCAAATCACTCTCTGTGGATGTCTGTTGCAGCACCCTCTGTGGTCTTTGTCCAGGAGCTTGTAGTAGGTACAAGTGGGATACTCCAGCTATATATCCCACACTGTTCCAATGAGTGTTGTCCCATGTTATTCCACTTATTCCAGTCTCAAATAATTTTGATGAAACTTTCCAAAGAGTGTTATTTGGGAGGATAGCAACACACTTGCCTGTAGTATTACTGTTCTGCTATCTGTCTTTATTCAGAGGAATATTTCATTCAAAACACACTGCTGACATGTTAAAAAAAAAAAGTTGTAGCAATGCTTCTAATTTTTGTCTTCTGATCAGCATGTGCACCTCTAAGAAAAATGGAAATGCACCTTCTGCCTGATGCTGATGTTTATCTGCAGTCTCTGCATCAGAGAAATGGAGATACAGACTACACATTAATTGGCAAATCTGATGAGGAAAATGCCTAAAACTTTCTAGGTAGTTGAGAAGTTGCTCTTCAGCTGTCTTGCTAAATGATGGTTCCTAATTGGTTTTGGTTTTGTTTTGCTTTCTTTTCAAAACTGACAGTGTGGTAGGCAGATCTACTAAAGGAGCTAACGGGAAAATTAAGAAGAATCACACTAGTAAAAAAATATCAGTAAAAGCCTAAAGTTTGGATCTCCCTATCCTCACTGAGTCAGCATAGTGTAGAGATCAGATAGAGGATGAAGAAATACTGGGCACAGCAATCTATATCGCCTGTTGCTCCTTTTTGGCTGCCCATCCTGTTTTGTGCCTTAATTTATAAATAAGGAGGGCCAGATGGTGATCACATACGGTTATTGATCTTTTGTTGTCTACTCAGAGTGTTAGCTTCTTATACAAATTGAGAACTTGGCTATAATTTTGTTCTTGTCCTCAGGAGCTGTTCTTTTTAATCTTAAAATGCAGTTTGTATCAATCTATTGGATTCTAACTTTTGATGACTTCTGGCTGCAAAACTTGATTTTAATGCAACTAAGGTAGCATTAAAATTAGTAACATTGAGGCATCTAACCTAGCAGATGTTTCCTGAGATGATGACCTTTTCAGTGTTTAAAACAACTGAGCAGCCAAGTTAGAAAGAAAAGGAATCAGAGTCTCCTTCACTGTCTTGCCCTCCTGCCTCATATCTCTGAGATGCTTTCCACACTGGAAATGTGTATGGCTGGGCTTGATTAACCCTAAGGAAATCCAAGTTTGTGTACATTTCAAATAAATGTATATGCTCACCATGTGATGGTTACCCAGGTAAGCCACAGTAAGTGAATAAAGTGCTCCTTACCACTGAATTTTCCATAAGTACTCACTGCTTACAGATAACTTTATGACACTTTATGTAATTTTTGAAGAAAGAAATTGTCCTGGTTTGGGTCAGGATGGAGTGAACTTCATTTGTAGCAGCAGATGGAATGCTGTGTCTGAGAGTTAAAATGGGACCAGTGCTGATAACACCCTGATGGTTTTAGTTGCTGTCAGACAGTCAAGGACTTTCTCAGTTGTTCATATTTCTCTATTCATGAGAAAGGAGGGGCGAAGCCAGGACAGGTGACCCAAACTGGCCAAAGAGAGTTTTCCACGCCAGTCATGTCCTGCCCAGGATATTGGGGGGCTGACAGGAGGAAGGCCGAGGGCGGCTCCGGGACGCGCGGTTCTTGGGGGACGGTCAGGTTCCGGGGCGGCTCTGGGTGGCACGGCCTGAGCTGTGGGTTTGATGAGAAACTGCATTGTGTAGCAACAGCTTCGTAGATTTTTTGCTCTAAAGTCCTGTCAGCATTGTTATATTGTATCTTTCTGTTATTCTAGTAAACTATCCTTATCCCAACCCACGGGCCTTTTGGGTTGTTATTTGCCCCTTCCTTTTCCCTTCCCTTCCCCCCCCTCTCCCCCCCCCCCCCTCCCCCCCCCCACTTCTCCCCCTCCTCTTTTCCTTTAAAGAGCAGGCAGCTGTGTGGATCTCGGCTCTCAGCTGGGGTAAAACCATGACAGAAATTCCTTTATCAGGCACATAGAAGGAGCAGGCTTAACCCCTGGGCAGGAATGGAAAGCAGGGCACTTTGCAGGGCTCAGCAGTACCTCTCTGTGCTCCCCTCAGGAAGGACAGGTTGTGTGAGGACAGGTGATGTGCTCCTCTGTGAGCTTTTTACTGACAAATTCAAACTACAGAGTTATAATCAGGTTAACACTGTGTGTAGACTTGGAAAGATGTGATCATGAGTTAAAGTCACTTGGACATCTGATGAATGGCAATATTTGTCAACCCTCCAAATATTCTTTGTTCTAATGTTGACTTTAATTTTAACTTTATCATAGCTGATCTACAAGACGGAAGATTTCATTGAAATTATGGTGTTTGACTTTACCTGGAGCATCTACTCCTCAGAAACCAGCTAGCTAAAAATGGCACATAGCCATAATCCATTATAGCAGTTTCTTTGAAGAAATAATACAAATTCATAATGCAATTTATTAGCATCTCAAATGGTAGTAATTTTTCTCAGTGCAGAAAAGGTGGCATACTTACCAGCTTCCCAAGTTATTTTTTAAGTGCTATTACAGGTCTCCATACAGATGTGGAAAGTACTACCGTGAGTTTTGAAAGACTGGGATTTAGGATATTCTTGAGGAATGGGTGTACTGGTGAATTATGTTGCAGAGACTAACAGTGATTGGACATAACTCATTAGTGATTGATTACTTGCCAGTTAGGATAAGAAGCATCACCAGAACGGTGACTGGGAAGTCACCCTGTATATAAATGGAAAAATTTCATTTCCCAAGAAAGCAAACACCCGGTCAGAAATCATCAGGGTTGCTTTGATTTCCACTGCTAAAATATTGCTTTTTTCAGTTGTATTTGTACAACATGAATCAGTTTATTAAATCTGACTTTCTAGAGAAGTAAATTCTATTTCTCATCAACAAATCAAAATTATATTAATAAGTTGTTGTCTTCTTATCTCAGTTCTAATTCAGATACCAGTGAGTAAGTAGAGGCAAAGATCAGTTCTGTGCTAATCATTACCATTTCTCTATAGAAGATGTTCCAGCTTCTACAGGTATTGTTTTCTATAAGGATCATAGCACAAGAAAGTCCTCACTGGGCTTGCAGAGAAGCTCTGCTCCTTGAAATGTCACTATGCATTAGATTTACCATTTGTCACATCTCTAATTAAAAATAAAACACCACAAATCCTCAAATCATTAATATATTTCCAATCATTGATTTGTTTCTTACTTATACTTTTCCCCAGTTAAAGTATTTTATCATCCTTTAAATTTTGTCCATGCATTTGAATAAAGTCATAAACCATCTAGAAATCACATAGCTCATTCCATTTTTATTTTTTTTTCATACTGGCACAGAGTACTCCTCTGTAACAGTCAATTATAGTTAAAAGTTATCTTCCTTTTTAACTGGACATTGTCCAGAATCTCTGTGTCCTTCAACCGCTATTTCAAATGCCTCAGCTGATTTTGCAGCTATCTATACTGAATGCCAACAAACACTTGGTAATTTTCAATGGCTAAGTCCCTCATAATCCTCCCTGTGTCATTTTAAATTATTTGAACTGTTGCTTAGCATTGTGTCATCAGCAATTTTGTACTTCTTTTCATTGATTCCATGAGTTAAATTGTTTCTATAGAGACCATCAGGACATAGAATAGACTAGAAATGCAAACCAGCTTAAGAGTGTTATCTAAACACTCATACCTAAAGAGTTACAGGCAGGTTTTATAATGCCTTTGGCATAGATTAACTGCAAATCTTTAGTGTTCCCCAGCAAATGTTTTGAAGGACAGCAGCAGCTCAAGCACCCTTTAGAAGTCTCTCACACCAATGACAACAGGGTCACTGTTGCAACATGACTGCAATATGCAGCAAGGTGAGTCCTGTCACCTTCAGGATAATATATCTGAACAGCTTATTGAGTGTGAACAATATATGCTGTTACACCTTACTGGTTTAGTGTTAAAATTTCTTTGGGAATCAGTCCTGATTTTTCAGAGCATTTTAAACACTCACAAAAATATATCTGCTCCACTGTCCAACAGTCATAGATGGCTCTGGTATTTAGCTAATTTAAGTTGTACCAGAAGGTTCTCTTTTTCTCTCGTAACCTCATAATTTTTTGGAGAATAACCAATATATTATGGAGCACAGGCAGTTCAATACAAGTGTATGTGTCATGTGGGAGAAGATTGGTACCAGTACTTTAAAAAAACTGAAGCCCCCTTTCTGCCAAAATGAAAATAGTCATGATTGAAAAGTTACTCAGAGAATGGATATTTTCAAAATACTCCCTTTTCAAGAGGCCCAGCAAAACCTCCTCTGCAAGCTCTTCATTGCAGCAGCTGATGGACTGTCACAGAGCTGGAACCCCATTGCACAAAGTCCTGGGTAGGCAAGCTGCCACAGAGCAAAACTTACAGATGTTAGGTTATTGTTTCTGAACTCTGTTGTGCAGTATCAGCTCAAAGAGAAGATATGATGTGCTGTTCAGAAACATGAGCTACTTTATATTGCAAATTACTTTGAAGTATAAAAATGGTCCAAGAGCATCCTCTTACCATCAGATAATTTATCATAGACACCAGGTATTCATGTTTCAGCTACTTTTTTTTTTTTCTTCTCTCAAAGATGTGCAATCTACCAGGGATCTGCTGTACTTGGACACCCTTCTCATCAGATGTCTTTTGAAATGCCTGTAGTTAGCTGCAAGCTATTAATCTAAAAATAATTTACACCAGCTCCTCCATCTTTTCTGATTTTTTTCAAGTCTGTTGCTGCAATTCCTTGTCTGGGCAAGAAGAATTTACAAAATATAGCAAAAGGTGTGAAAAACAGTGATCTTTTCTTCCAAGGCATAGAATTTATGAGACTGCACTACATAAAATGACAACTTTATTAAGGAATGAATTGAAGTGATATGACGTTTCTGAGAGTTTCATCTAATTTATAGTTTTCTAATATGGTATAAAAGTGTCTGGAGTTCCTGAACTTATTGTGTCTAACAGCACAATGAAATGGAAAAATGAGTCTTTTTGGAAGAAAACGTACTGGAAATCAGGGATGTTTTTTCCTACACTCTCTGTTTACCTGAGTTAAAGTGTTTATAGCTGAGTATGGCTTAAAATAGTGTTAACCTGCTTGCTTTCATTTACTGTAGGAATTAAGTACCAAACAAAAGGCAAAACTGAAATCTTTTCCCTTGTCATCTTAGTGAATAAACCATTTTCTCTGTCATGAACCGTTGGAGCTGTTGACCCCAATGGACTAGTACAGGACTAAAACTGGGAAGTTTCAAAGACCATCGTTAAATGTTTCATGGTTCACTCATCCCTTGACCTTTGGGTTGAAACAGTCAATAAGGAAGCTAATCACAGTCAATGATATCTGGTTGTTTTCCACTGTAAGAAGTCTCTTTCATACTTCACTTTTCCCTGGGTATACTTTATTGACTTTCTCAAGTAAACACTTAATACAGGCCAAGGGAAATAGCTTTTAGCTATAAACCAGCTGTACTAGTGTTATGAATTAGCTGCCCAGTTCCTAAACTGAGAAGCAGAATGAAAGAAAAGGCTAGCTTGGGTACGTGTGTTTAATCTTTTCAGATATTACATACAGTTAAAGTCTTTCAGGTTTTTCAATTTGAGAATTTATTAATATTACAGGTCATGTTACACTTAGCTTTAGGGTATGTTTTTGGTTTGTTTTTGTTTTAAATCTCATATTAAAGCCTAAGGAGTTCTGAAACAGCTCAAGTCCCTCCTGTGGGATAGGGACCTGAATTTCTTTGAATCGGTTGCCAATGGCAAGCAAATTTCTTCACATACTATCTGTTCCAGCTTTCAGGCAGAAGTTATTGGTTATTGTAGCATGGGGCATGGTTACTGTAACTTAGTGTCACTACTCCAAATCTCTGCCTCTAAACCACTCTCAGCTGCTGCAGCATAAGTGTCTTGCATGACTGGACTCTCTAGAAGGAAGAAATGCAAGGGACAGATGTGCTCTTCTCAGACTTCCTTTAAAGCTCTTTCCAGGTTATATTGTTGTTGTTGCATTTCTATTTGTATTCTTTGTACTTGAAGGTTGGGGTTTTCTTTATTACTGGTTCACTTCTTCATCGTGCTACCTTCAAATCAGATGCGCTCTGAGATGTGTTGGGAAGATTCTTCAGACACAATTTGTATGTTTCCTTATGAGTGAGGTAGACTATGGTGAACATAACAGGTAATATGGTTTGATAGCACTAGATCTAGAAAGCAAAATGGTTGGTGTTGAGGAGCCATGTAATGTTCTGTGATTGGAGACCTGACCTTGACCTATCTCTCATCTGTGCCATGAACTGGATGTGTGTTACCTGGGGCTGTTATTCGAGGCTTGTCTTCCAATTCAGTTTTCTGCAGAAGGAATCCAGTCTGTGGGGTCTGAGAGAACTCTGCAACGTACAACAAATCGTCCTAGGTTACAATAATAATGAGTTTTGTCATTAGAAGTACATTCCAAAGCCAAACTGAAATAGTAGTGTGGATACAGCAATGGATTTCATGTATATTTAGTGTTTTGTGCTCTGAGGTGATTGTTTGTTTTGCTCCAGTAAGATTAACCTTTCTGCTAACATTTCTGCTATATTTATGTTGCTTACATAACAATACAGCTTTATCTGAGAAGATAATTCTTTATGCTTTTGGTTCTTAAAGGTTTTGCTTAAATTTTCCTATTGGCTCCTTTTGCTTGACAAAATTCAGTTTGTTGCCTACAGTCCAGTGTGTGTCATCAGTCACAGGATGGTAACCCATCCAGATGTGAGATGCTACATGCTTTAGGCAGTCTTTATTTTTTGTTGTGCTTTTCAAATTACATTCACCTACATCAGTATGACTGAAGTACGTACTTGAAAAGATGCTCCTTTAATTAGTTAGGTTTGACAGAGTTCATTAAAGTCAGTGTGAGGCTTTTAATTGATTTGGGTGGGCTTTGGTCAGAATCTCAGACGGTCAACTTCTGTAGCTCTCTCAGATTCCGTATGAGAAAAGTTATGCCTTCAGCATCTGTCACCTTGTCTATATTCTGATAACCTTGCTATATGTGTTCTTTTATGCATTGATACGATCTCATTGAGTCTAGTTAAATGAAAAATACCAGTTAACATGACTAGAAATAGCAAAATGACCTGATGGCAACTGGTTATTTTCTTGTATCACGACTTTGTCTTTCTGTCTTTCTGTCTTTTTTTCCTCTCTACTTCCATCTCTAGACAGGTGTCTGAAAAGTAACTATCCTAAATTTCTTTTAATTTCAAAAAACACAGGAGCAAAGAGTCATGAAGTTCACAAGATAATCTTTCCACTCTGTAAATGCTTTCAAGAGGAATTAGACAGTTTTTATTCTTAAATTAATGATCCCTCGCCTAGAATCCCGGCAAAAATATTGGTGCATCCTCCTGTCCAATTCACCTTTTACTAGTCAAGTGTTGCCATTGAGCAATTGTCAGTTTCTAGTTGTCTTGCCTCTGGTTTTTATTCATGAACTGATTTGACAGATTACTGATTCACCTCCTTTGTTTTACTTGCTATTTTATCATCTTTAAAGAAGCAGATAATAAAACAACATTATTTCTGTTTCTTGCTGCAGTATCATTTGTTTTAGAATACCAAAAGCATATAGAGACATGCTGATATTTCAGCATCTAATTTACATTATTAAAAAAAACCCCAAAACCCACAAGATTGGGTAGAGTAAACATCATTCTTTTTACCTTTTGCATGTAAGAAATTACCTGGGTGCTCAAAAACCGTGGCTGGTCGCAGCCAAAGAAGCCTGAAGTGCTGTGTCAGCCAACTGGAGCAATAAGGAATCTGGAGTGACAAAGAATTTGGATTTAGCTCTGTTTGTCAGGCTTTTTTTTGTTTTTTGACGCTGTGTGAGTCAGTGAGTTACTAACACATGAGTCTGTCCCTGTGCTTAATTGAAGTACTTACCTCCCAAGTGCTTATTATTCAACCTCATGTGTTATCTTTAGTAATTTCATTAATTACCTTTTTAAGCAGTCTGTAAGCTTATCTTTCTCAGCACATCTTTAGACAGAAAACTAGGAGTTTTTGATTTTCTGGTTTTGTTTTAGATAAGACTTTACAAAGCAATTGGGATTTGAGAACATTGTTGTTGGCATTGTTGTGTCTGTAATTTGTTGAAATACAAACTCTGGGTTCAGAGGCATCTACACCTTGTATCCTCATCCCATGCTGCTACAGAGATTTTGGAGGAGACATGGTTTCTCACAACAGTATCTGCTGCGTGGGTGTGCAGTTGTGTTATGGGGCAGCACACTTTTTAGAGAGGCAGAAAAGCAAAAGTAATTTTCAGGCTGGAGCACAAGCTGGATGAGGGGAGAGACCTTTAGCTATTGCTGCAACCCAGGGGCTCAGAAAGTCCGTGCTTGTCTCCCTCTGAGGACATTAGCAGATGAGCAGGGGGAGCAGTAACAGCTCAGGAACTTGGTGCCACCAACTCCACCTATGGAACCACAACAGTCTTAATAATGACTGGTGGAAAAAGAAATACTTTAGTGTCTTTTTTCCATGAGATGTCACATCATCTGAATGTTTACCCTGTAGGCTGGCGATTCTGTACAACTACAGAAAGGAAAGTGTCTTCTGGTTCTGATTTTTCTATGGTACCTAGCACAGCAGGATCCTGCCCTATTTCTGGGACCCTAAGGACTATCTTACTGCAAGGAAGAATATAATAATACAGTTGTTTTCCAGGTTTGCTGAGATGGCTTAATTGCCAGAGTCATCCGGGCTTCATCAGAAGGAAGTGGGTGGTAGCTTCTTTCAACACTCAGGTGTAATTGTGTTGTGGGAAGTTTCTTCTCTTTACATTTACATAGAAAAGATGACTGATGGAAAGGCTTATTAGCAGTTCTTCTGACTCTTTTGGACTGATGAGACGCTTTATAATACAAACTGAATTCAAGAGTAATATTCCTGTAGTATTAGCTTAGTAGAAACCAATTAATTTCTTAGTGTTTTCCCCCATCTTGCTGTCCCTGCATAGGGTCTTCTATCTGTATCTGTCAACCTAGCAAATACAATATTAAAGATATGTCTGGTAGACAGGAACATTTGCCAGTTTCATACTGTTTTCATCTGTTTACTTCTTTAGACCATCGATTGGTGTGTTTTCTTTTCCTCCCCATAGAAAGCTTCCCTACTCTGGCATGTTGTCCCTGTATCATAACACAGTACGTTCTGATCCTTGGCAGTGGTTGTGAGGAGGCAGACAGAGTCCTTTTTGAATGCGTGGAACTGATTTAAGGAACATTATCTTTTGAGGTACTATGGCAGTCATTTATACTATTAATGATTCAATACAGGGAAATAAGTTTCCCAAATTGTAGTTGTAAAGCAAGAGGAAATTGTGTCCTCAAGATCTTTTAATAGACCCGTTATCAGATTAGCAATCTGTTAGCAGCCTGGACTGTCATGAGCAGGAACCTACGCACAGTATGAGCTGTCATTTATTTTTAGGATCAGAAAGAAAATGGAGAAAAAAAAACCCTGAAAAATGTTGGTGTCTCAAATAGTGTTAAAGTTACCTTATCATACTGGAACTGTGCCCCATCAGTACCAGCATCCAGCCTTCAGCAAAGGCCATAGGTAAATGCACTGTAAAAAGAGGAAAAACTAGAACTAGAGGTAGCCAAAAGGCAATCCAAGGGAAAGGTCCTAACAAAAGAGAAGTATCATTTCCTAAGGCATATCCTTTAGCCTCTGTAGGGAAAACAGAAAACAAACAACATACAATAGATATTAGTCACTTAATGTGCTGGGCTCTCTGAGACAGAAGGTCCTGAATACTGTCAGATAAAATGAAGTAGTGATGGACCAAGGAATTTTTTTTCTAAATACCTGTTTAGTTGTAAATGAGAGCTCTTAAATGGGAGGTACCTTTGTTTTTAGCACAACCCTGTCTTTCAGGGTAGTATTGTATTTTCTAGGCTGAAATTGTGGTGTGACATGGGTAGAACCTGGGGTTATACTGATTGATTCTGGGGAAACCATTCAAACCATGTCTTCCACAGGTGAGCCCTGCTGGCATATTCCCAAATATTTGAAATAGTTGATACAGCTGTTGAACAGGAGTTGGAGACTCTAGGCATATTACCTTGTTTTGTGGTAACATTTCTGACTTGGAATTACCTATAAAATGAGCAGAAGTTCAGTAACAACTTTTGTCTGTCTCAAAAGTTGCATTTCTAGAAATCATATTTCTCAAACCCTCTTGTGTTTTATTCAAAGTAGTCACCCTTGGCTTGTCCCTGCAGACAAAAAGAACAGGTAAGCTGCATTTATAAAATGCTTCTTTTTCTACTGCTACATAGCCAATGTGAAAAATCACACTATTAAGCACTTTGAGAAGTAATATGAAAGGCTTTTACTGAGTTCACCATTTGAAATAGTGAACTTTGACTTTTGATCTGCTGGAAAAACCCTGTTAGGTCTGCATTTTTGATAGCTATGAGAAATATTCCATAGAATGTGGGATTGATCATTTTACTTGAGAGCTGAGTTTGTTTTAATTCAGAATTGCTTCGTGGTAAAATAAACTCAGTGAGAACTGTAAAAGGTGTAAAGATTGTAAGAACTTTTAAAGAACATCTACATAATTTTCAAAACGTTTGCTATCATTCATGCTTCTCCTACAACAATGTGTTGATGTTGCGTGTTTTCTTTTGAGCAATGGTCAGATCTGATGTGCACTGACATAGGTGATCATATGCAGTTACATGTGCAGTTGAGCAATGTCTAGAAAGTCAACTTGATCTGCTAGTTTACAGCCAGCTGATTTTCCTGTATGTATGGAAAGAAGTGATACGACAGCATGGGGCTGAAATGGTGTGTATTAATACTTAAATCTTCTTTGTTTCTTCAGTCTCTCATGCCTGTTTTCATGTTAGGCCTGTGGTTTTCTAAGCCATAGTTTCACAACTCGCCAAGCCCCAAACACCCACTTGAGGATTGGTGTGGACTGGGGATGAATTAGAACACTGACTGTCCTTTTAAAGACAAACGTGACTAAGGAGTGTGATTTGAAAGTCAAGGCAGGTGCAGAATCTATGGACAGCTTTTATGCATGAGGAATGGATCTTGGAGGATTAAATTTCTTTTAAAAGCATCCAGTTGCACTTAAAATTAATTTTGTATGGCAAAGTTTTGTTCCAAGGAGAACTTCGGGAAAATAGGTTATACTGTTGATGTTTCTATGGAAAATCATGGGTAATACAAAATATGACTTGGCATGGCATAGAGTCACTAGGCAAGAGATACACAAATGGACAGATAAGGCTGCAGAACTCAGTAGTAACTCCGACCACTGAAAGCAAGCAGCCCTTGGGAAAGTTTTGGTAGTTACTAAATGGGTCAGGATTTCCTTCTTGCTTTCTAATTTGACAGCTGCACGTGGGCTTTACAAGGGCAGTAGAATAAATACCACTGTTCCTATGCTGGCTTTTTCCTAAAGCCCCTAAATACAAGGGATTTCAATCAAGTATTTCTAAGTGATAAATAAACTACTGCAAAGAACACATCTGCTCTTTTCTTTCTTAAAGCCCTTTAGATTATGAAAATATATAAAACATTTTCATGCAGAGATCTGTATGTGGAGTTCAGCCTACCATGAGTATTACAGTTGAATTATAAAACCCTGAAAAATTGAGTGTACCTTGTGGCACGATAACATTTACTCCAGCAATGCAACTATTTCATGCTTATGATCATATTCATTTTGTTAATGTACCCAAGTGTCCACTCTAAAATTGTGAGGAAAATCAGTCTCAATGTGTACAAACAGATTGATGCCAAAGGCTGAGGGACAGACGTGGAAGGAAGCTGCTTGACTGTAGTTTTTGCTGTCAAGTAGCAAAGGAGGTGGTGCAGTATATGATTAAAGGAGGGGGATGTTATAGTTCAGGTCTATTTCTGTGTGACAAGGCTTGGAGTTGCGTTGTTTTACTGTGGATTGGTTCATCTTTCGTTCCATCACTTTGTCTGCCTGAAGACCAAGTCCTAGGAAGACCAAGGACTTTTCCTGGGCTGGAAACTGAACATCCAGTGCATGCTCTTTCCAAAACAATGTTCATCTTGTGTCATGTCAGAAGGTCTGAAGGGATTGACATATTTTATTTGGTAGTTTAATGACTGCTAAACCCTTCACTGAAGGTCAATATGGAAAATCTTGATTGGGTGGGGGAACTGATTAAACACCAGCACAGTTCTTGCTATGTTGCCTCTAGCAACTGTATGAGCCACTTTTGTGACTGACAATTTAATTATAATACTAATGGCTTCTTTTCCCAGAATTAGAATATCATTTTGATCATGAATGGCTATAAATAATATTCTTTAAAACATTCTATATTCTAATGCTTTGCACTGAGAATTTGGTTGCTGTAAGTTACTGTAAGTTTATGAATAAGATACAGCACAGAAACAGTTGAGTAATTTTCTGTGTGCATGTGTGTATTTTTAGGCAAATCGACTACTGGTTTGGCAGGTGATTATATTATTCTCAAGCTGTATTTTCTCTAACTTAAGGTTGTTTCTAAGTGTATTTCTTAAGAAAACCAACATATAATTTATTGATGGCAACATACCTTTATGATTTCTAAAATACCTGTTGACACAGAATTTTTCAAAACAAATTATTCTTTCATTTTCCCCCTTACACATTAGTAGTCACTAATAAGGGCTTTCTGTGTATTAGTGTTATTTGTTAACTGAAAAAACATGTATTCCAGCAAAAATATTATCTTGGAAACGTAAAAAAAGAGAAAAGCATTTAAACAAGCACTCAAGTGTAAGTATTTGGCAAATAAGCCATAACACCTATTTTTGGTTAAAAGATTTCCTCGGAAACTGGTGAGGGGCTGGGCACAGATGTGGACCCAAAAAGATCATGTGACTTGTCTAAAATGAGAAACTATAGCTTCTTCTGTCTCTATATCTTGTGGTTTTGTACAAGTTTATTGGGCAACCTGGGCTAATGGAGGGTGTTCCTGCCCATGACAGTGGGTTGGAACTACAGGGGCTTTGAGGTCTCTTCCAACCCAAACCACTCTGTGACTTAAAGACATTATTCAAGAATTTCACCAGTTAGCATACCTCAGTAAATTTCTGACTGAATGGCTTCTATACTGCCTAGTAACATATAAAAAGACTGTAATGGAATGAAATTGTGTACAAATAGGGAATGAACAGATTGTCTCTGTGTAAAAAATGTACTCCTCCTTGACCTGATCATAAATTAAAAGAAAGAATAAAATTTATGGAGTCTCACTTGACAGATGAGAGAGCGAAAATTTATTTCACATTATATGAGAATGAAAACAAACACCTTCAGAAATATTAATACAGCCTTCAAGGAATTCATGTTGTGTGGTTGTCTTGAATTTATTTTTGCAACTCTTGCAATATGATTGCTCTTGCAATTTATAATCAAAATTGTAAAGCCCAAACAACATTTCAACTGTAAACAGAATTATTTTTGTGGTTTTCTTACTGTAAAAATATGAACAGATTTAATACATTTCTGTGAAATACTGATTTTCTTAAATTTGGAATTTCTTCCATAAAAGTTATTTTATAACTTGTCAAACAACTACTCTTTTGTACAAGTACCATAGAAGTTTCTCAGGTCAGACAGTCGTGCACAAATAGGACTGTCATATTTCTAAATGCTCAGTCTTTGGCCTCTTAACCTCAAAACATGTAATAATTTTAGACAGGTAGCTAAATCACCCCCTAAGGAGACTTGAATATGATAATACTTTAAAATTAATTTCAAATGAGTTAATGCAATATTGGCAGCAGTGTAGCCACAATGGTACATTGCTCAGTTATTTAAATGTCACTGCAGTGCAAATGTAACTGAGATAGATTAAGTCTGTTCAGGTCAGACTGTTAAACTGTGTCCTGAATATTAGTTTCTTGATGTTTGTGTTTATACAAGAGCCTTAATGTCTCTTGAACATATGCTTAGGAACTCCTCAATAGTGATATTTTTAATGCATATGATTATTCTTCATATTTTTGGCTGGTGTTCATTGAATAACAAAAAGATTTAGAAGTAACATGGATGGAAGAGGAATATAACATCATATTTTGTACTAAGTGTTTCTTTGGAGTCATCTTATGGATTGAAATTTACATGATTCTTCTTTAAGTTGTGTCTATCCATCGATCAAATTAAAACTTCCAAAATATTTCAAACTGGATGGAGTACTTGGGGTTGCAGAAAAGGACTGAAATGGGCCCTGCTATGTTGTCATACCTGTAATGCCTCTGGCAGGGAAGCTAGAGCAAACAGCTGATAACACGAGATGCAGTGAATATGAAATGCTTGGAGTTGGTGCTTGGAGTATTCAACCCTCTCTCTAGGGCTCAGTAACATTTTATTTTCCAGTGCAAAAAGCAAAAATAATCTGCCTTGGATTGCTCCTTGCAGGAAGCCATTTGATTAGTGTGTTCATTTCCTGCTAGCTGTTAGATAACTGAACAAATTCTCCTGGTAGATGTTTTCCAAACTTTTATGGTATTACAGTTCAGTCAGTGACTGAAAAATCTGGCAGAAGACTCATTTCATTACTGTAGGCTTAGAAGAAATTAAATGAGAGATGTCAGGCTTTCACTGAAACGTGTAAAATATGCATGTGTCTACTGAATTTATTAAGTATGAAAATTTAACCAAGTCAAACTGAAATAGCATCTTTTGATGTTTGTTTCTGTGGTCCTTAAGTACATTCATGTATGGTATTGAGTGTATGATAGACTGTCATACACGCTGTTAAACACTGAGTTCAGGATTATATGCTTGTGAAACATGGCTCCTTTTGTTTGTTAGATTTCTCCTCTCAATGCGTTTTTCTTTTGGGCTCCATGAGTGTTACAGGTCGTTTAATATCAGTGAAATGACTTTGGTCTTCTCCTGCTTGATACTGTCATGATGGCTAATTGTATTTCACTGTCTGTAAACACTTTTAATACTTTTGGGAGATACTTGCCGAACATTTTTCCCTTGTTTATAGCATTGTGAGTGTCGATGAGGCAGGTCAGTGAAAAGCAGGGTGGCGATGTGACTGTTACGTTGCCCGTGTCAGGATCTGTCTCCCCAAAGTCAGCAAACTGTTGTGTACAGTCAGTAACTATACAAAAAGGGTGCTGAAACTGCACTCAAAAGGGAAAACAGAAAAACCTCACCCCTGAAATTACTATGGGCATGCAGTTGAAACCTACATCTCTTTCTTAAAGTCTGTGGTCTAGAAGAGTGGCAGAAGAGCCTGCTGGAATCTCCTTTCAGAGCAATGGAGCAATGAGTCATAAAGGTTTTGCCCAAAGTGTAGTTTGTAGTAGCCAACTGTGATTGATATTTAGTTTCTCAGTTTATCCTAGTGTAGCAGTTCAACAGAGTCAGTGGTATTCCACTCTGAGGCAGGTGAGTTGAATTTTACATACCTTAAAATATATGATACAATCTATTTGTGCTGATGGTGTAGAAGTAGGTGTGGTCAGAATGTCATTCAGCTGCAAGCCATATACATATAATAAGTGATTCTTTACCAGACAACTGCTATTTTATCTATTGACTGGATACCCATTTCAATGTTTTCAAGTATTTTTTCTCCAAGTGGATGAGCAACAAGGTAAATGAAGAGTGAAATACAGATGTTCAAATATATATGGCTCATTGATTGGTTGTATAGCAACAGCTTTCAGTGGGTCTCAGATGTGCAAATAACAATTTAAAATGAGGATTGTATTTTAAAACAAAGTTTCCTGTTCTTTAAACATGATAGTTTTCTGTTCTAGATCATTTAATTCAGTAATCAAAAATCTACATATTAAAAATCATTGCTCTTCTTGCTTCCCATGAGCAGAATGCATGATTTTTTCAATTTAAATTATTTAATAAGCTCTGCTGCAAATGTAATGCTGATTTTTGATTATAAATGAATTGATCCCTGTATTATCCTAACTTTTAATTAGAAGGTATTCTGTGATTTTGGCAAAAAAAAAAATTGAGTATGCATGTGAACTTGCAGAAGAGGAAAAAAAGATTAAATGGAAAGGTCAGCATAATCTCATTAAGTTTCTCATTAAATCTTGAAGGCTGAAACACAGGCTAGGTTTAAGCTGCATGATTTGGGCCATAAAATAGCCGTCCATGCTAGATGGGTCAAAATGCCCCTTCAAGATTAGATGGCACATTTCTGATCAAGATTAGTGGGTTATGTACTAGACAGTCTGCAGTCCCTCTCTGAAAACAGAAGGAAAACAGGATTGCACAGGGCTGGTCTCTCACCATAGCACTAATATTGAAATAATTTAATAATGTCACTATCAATAGCATTGATGTTTTTCTATTTACTTTGGGTGTGTCTCTGTGGGTATGTATTTGTTCAATATATGAAATGCCTATATTATGGAAAGTACTTTATTTCAATAGGTCTTACGTTACTTACGTTACCTAGTTCATTTTTATCTTTCTAAATAATGAGGGGAATTGTTTTTAGAGGAGCTCAAGGTGTTTGATATTAAAATGCACCCTGTATGGAATTATTTGCTGTGATTGAAGCTTTAAACATGGAAAAAAAAGTTATGAAAAACCCAACCATATTAAGTCCAAATAAATAACCCCCCTATTATGTTAAAAAGGAATAGAAAGAACATACAGATGGAGAAGGACTATTTGCTGGGGCATGGAGTGATAGGACAAGAAGTAATGTCTTTAAGACCAAGGAGGATAGATACAGATTAGATATTAGAAAGAAATTCTTTCTTGTAAGGGTAAGGAGGCCCTGGCTCAGGGTCCCCAGAGAAGCTGTAGCTGCCCCCTCTCTGGCTGTGTTCAAGGTGAGGTTGGATGGGGCTTTAGGCACCCTGGGCTAGTGAAGGGTGTCCCTGCCCATGGCAAAGGGGGAGGAACTATGTGGGCTTTAAGGTCATTTTCCATCCAAACTATCCTATGATATATTACAAAAGTGTTTAAAATCACCCAACCAAACAAAACCCCATCATGGCAAACTGGCAAAAAAAAAAAAAAACAAACCAAAAAAAAAAAGCAATATTAACCATATTAAACCAAACTGCCTGAAACCCCAACTGCATTAAGTGATCTATAAAAATACCAACTTTACTTAAAAAAAACCCATTAAAACCAATAGTAAAAATACCAGCTGTATTAATAATCCAAAGTATAAATATAAGTACATAAAAACCAAATCGTATTAAAAACTAAAAGGTAAAATATGAAGGAAAAGTAATAAACCCCAAATGCTTAAACAGACAACAACAAAAAATTACCACATTAAAACCAATCCCATTAAAAATCCAAAGCACTGAAAATCAACCATATAAAACAAAAACTCCAACCCAGAACTGTAATGCAAATCCAAGTTTAAAAAAAAGTACATAAAACCCAACCAGGTAAAAACCCCATTGTGTAACAACTAACGCTGTAAACACCCAACCTTACCAAAAAGTGTAATATGAACATCCAGCAGTATAAAAACCCAACTGTATTACAAAACCAAGGCATAAATCCCAACTATTTTTAATAACCAGCTATAACTAGTCCACCATATAAAAAACTAACCATACCAAATAACAACTATTAAACTGTACAGAAAACAAGCATGCACAAACCAAGTGTATAAACCCCTACCATATGAAAAAATTACTCTGAAATTAAGCATTATAGAACAAATGTAATTAAAACAAACCATGTTAACCCCTATTAAACCCAACCATACCAAGAACCAACTCAGTAAAATGCAACCTTGTAAAAATAATATAAAACCCAGGGAGCCTGCTTTGGCAGAGGGGTTGGACCCGATGATCTCTTGAGGTCCCTTCCAACCCTTACAATTCTATGATTCTATGATTCTATGATATAAAACCTAGCTATATCCAAAACAAGTGATATAAAAAAACAGCCATGTTGAAAACAATCCCATAAAAACCAACTGTTTGGGAACCAGCAATGTGAAAACTGACCATATTCTAACCAACTGTGCAAAAAGACACTTGTGCAAAAAACAGCTGTGGGAAAACCGAGTCATTGAAAACCCACCTGTATAAAACCCCAATAGTATAAAAACTAATTGGATTAGAAAATCCAGGCATAAAGTCCCAACTCTGTAAAACAACCAATGTGTAATAAACCAGCCGTGTGAAAACTTGACTGTACCAAACTCCAACTGTGTTAAAATCAGCCTCACATCAGGCTTCTAAACCCCCAACTTCTTGAAACCAAATTCCCCAAAAACAGCTCTGTAGAAAACCAACCATCTTAACCACCCTGTAGAAATCCAGTTGTGTACCTTTTTTACCCAAACATGTAAGAACCTAATGGTATAAAACCTGAACCTTGTTGTATAAAACCCCAGCCTTTTAAAAAACCTAACAGCGTAAAAGCTCACTGCATAAAAACTGTTACACAATGAAGGTGTAAATAAGCAACCACACTAAATTAACACACTATAAGAAACCAACTTTGTAAAAAAATCCAACTCTATTAAAAACCAATCACTTAAAACCATAATGTATTGAACACCAACTGGATACCAAAATGGATCTTATAAAAATGTAACTCTACTAAAAACTGACCGCATCAAAACCCAACCCAGTGCCTGACCAACTGTATATTAAAAAACACACACATTTTAAAAAGTTAAGTCAAAAAGTAGAAATAGTAATTGAAGTGTAAACAAACCAACCAGATAAGAAACAAAACACATTTAAAGGAGTAGAAAAGAAAAATTATCCCCCCAATTTTACAAGCAACCAACCATATCAAAACACCACATCACAACCAGTCACATCAAAACCAGCTGCAGTAAAGACAAATGTAAAAATAACAACTGAAGTGAAAACCTACCTTATAAAAACCTTAAATAAAAAACAATTGTGGTGTATAAAAAACATCCATCTTAGAACCCAAATGTATAAAAAAGTATAAAACCCCCAAGCTTCAAACACCGTCTAAAAAACCAACTGTGCTTCAAAGATCACTGTCTAAAAAAGCAACCACATGAAAACCAACCATATAAGAACACAATCATATAACAAGTAGAAAAAATCACGAGTGGAAAAGAACTGTATTAAAAAAATTCCAAAAAACTGTCCAAAAAGCCTATCATATTAAAAAGCACATGTACAGAAAGAAACAATATAAAACCTAATGGTTTTAAGCAACCAAGGTGTAAAAGCCAACCATATCTAAGAGCCAAAGTATTAAAAAAAAAAAACAAACCCAACTGTACCTAAACTGGACCATTAAAAAACCATCCACATACAACTGCATAACAACCAAAAGTATTAAATTACTCACCTTACTAGAAACTCCAAAATATAAAACACCAACATTAATAATAATTTATTAGTGCTCCCCTTTGTGTGATTTATTTTTTTCCAGGTCATATTTTAAATTAGAGGTGTATTTACTTGACATTCAGCTTTCAGCAGGCTTTTAAAAATCCATCTGCAGCCCATTGGATTCTCTAAATTCAATCGGTCCTGTCAACCCTTGTTCTGTTGTTAGATTATTGTTTAATCAATGGCAATCTCACCTCCTCTGTGCAAAAGAAATGCAAAAGCTTGTGTTGCAAATCACTCGTATACATCAATTAAAGTATAGTCGGGACTTCATTTAGTTGTGGAACTTGACAAGGTCAAATATTTATTTACAATATTAATATGTGAATATATTTATGGTAGACTGTTAAAACAGCAGTGGAGCTGTGGTGGCTGTGAGGGCCTTGTGTGTCGCTGCTGCATTGGTTTGGCGCTGATTTAATCCGTTGAACTCGGGTGAGTTGCACTGATTTACATGGATATGGGTGAGGTCTGAGGAGACATCATTAATGAAGCGAATTTCCAACGGTTTTAAAACAGTGTGCAAATGCTGAACTATCATTTCAGAGAATTTTGTTGTCAGGTTGTGATCCTCTTTTGAGTCAGGCAGAGAGGAAGAAGGCACAGCCATCATTTCATTGTGAAAACACTGATCCAGTTCATCTGGATGATCCAAATTGCATCTGAATAGAACCCTCCTATTGCTGTGTTGCTACGCTCACTATCTGAGCTACTGTATGAGAAATAGTCTAATTAACAACAGTTAATAAAAGATTCTCATGCATATTCTAAGTCTCTGAATGTTTACAGTTTTCAGATGGATGCTGGTTTTGGACTTGGGCACTACCACCAGAAGTGGTCACTGGGTAGCAGAGTCACAAAAGCAGCTCTGCCAGATTGTCTCTCGCTTCCTCATTGACAAAAAGGGAGGAATAATCTTCTGTGGGGTTGTGAATCAGAGCAGAAGCCTTTCCTGAATCATGCTGTGAGGGTTATTAGAGCATTTGGTTGATTACAAAGGAAGTCTAGAGATACAGCCACACTAGGCTAGTTAATGTTTATAAATATGTTTCTAAATTCTTGTTAAACTGTTTTTTAATATCACTTATCTCTAGCTGCAGCTATGGAAATGCAGCAAGGGCTTGCCCAGCTGCAGGTGAGCTGTGGGGTGGTGGTGGAGTGAGGGCTGGGCAGGTCTCTGCCTGAGTCTTAGTTTTCAAGAAACATTTTCTTGACTGTCAGTTAAAATGAAGGTGGAAGTTGAGGAAAAGAAATTATCTGTAACTTGAGCAAATATGATGCAAGTCAGACATGGCACCGTCACATAGACACCTGATACCAGTTTTATAAAGTAACTTCTCAGCAGAGCCATTCCTTACAAAATAAGCCACTTTTTAAGACATAAGCAGGACATGTCACTTCAGCTGATATAATGTACTGTAACATTCAATTTAACTTTTAAAACTCATGTATGAGTATTGCAATGTATGAGGACACTAACTCTGCAAGAACAGGCTTTGCAAAGAGAAGTAAAGGTGCCTTTACAGCCAATACTGAATGTATGGGGAACAAATTCTGTGGCAACCTGTCACAAAACTCAGTAATGTCAAATCCATCCTGTTCCTTAGCACACCATGACAGTATTTTAGGAGCTAGCAGAGATTGTCAGAAATAAAGCACAGTCACCTGTGCCTGCCCTAGTAGCCTGGCTACCAGAGTGCTGACATGGTGGGAATGATCTGGCTTGAGCAGGGAATGTGTGTCAGGGAACAGGCAAGGGTGCAGGCTAAACATTTTATGTTGTGTAGCTTTCTTTAAAAATAGTAATGTTTCTTTAATTGCTGTATAATTGCATTGAGTGAGAGAAGTCTGATTTCCTTCCCAGGGTACAAAAGCCTCTTTTCTTCAATTCCCAGGCAGACCGTTCTCTGATTATGTAAATATATAACATGTCCCTGCAGAGAGAAAAGTCACTGTGTGGAAACAATAACTTGGTGCTGTGTATGTACTCTTCCTCTGTCATTTCCATCCTGAGTTTTTTCAGGTTGCTAATCACAGTAAGTTCAATCAGCCATCTTCATGCTTTAGATGCCCTCTTTCTGTAATTTTGTTCACTTGTGCATCATGTAACTGAGGACAGTGGGAGCTCTGAGCAGTTTTGGAATGGGCTGGCCTGGAGAAACTGCAGTGTCTCAGTTAGTGGAGATACTCAAAACCCAGCTGGACACCACCCTGGTGTGGTGCTGTTCCTGTTTGAGCAGGTGGTATAGGGGATCTGTAGAGGTCACCACCAAACTCAACTATTTTGTGATGCAATTCTTAAATCATGTTTTTGTCAGCTTGGGGTCCTCTCAAAGCCTCATGACCTGAAGTTGTGAAGTCTTGCTGAAGTTTTCATGCCTGGTTTTTCTCAGTGGAAGTTGGCTTTTCCAAAGAAGTTAAATTTTAGTTCTGAGGAAAAGCTTGTGTTCCTTCTCTGTATGGAAAAGGGTATCTACAGAAAGTTGTTCATATGTAGGTTATGAACTGTTACTTGGAATATTTTGTGGTGGGGTTTTGAACATCGTTAGAAGGGCTCTTAACTCTGTGGTTGCAGCCTCCTTTTTTCATGTACATGGTTCTCTCCACCCTCTCCCAGTGTTAGAAATTTGTCTGGAGTAATCCCAAACTCTGCAAACCAAGATTCTAGTTTCTAGGAGAAATCCTATCAGTTCTACATACTCTGTAAACCCTCATCCATCTTCTAAGCCATGATGCCTCAAGCATGAGAAGGTGCCTCTTTCACCTTGCTGCCTAAGCAGATGAATGCATTGCATGTATATATCCATCTTCCTGCATTTCCATTGGACTGAAGTTGATCAGTGACACTTTTTTCCATGCTCAGAACCACAAAACTGTAGCTATTTTCCAAATAAAATCCTCCTCCTAAAACCATTTTCATGCACTGAAAAGAAGTGGGGGTCTGCTTAAGGCTTAAGAGTTTGTAATTACCAAGGGAAAGCAAAGGCACTGAGTGGTTTTACCACAGTTTGCTGAAGAATAGGTTTCTGTTCAGAACAATGAGCATTTCTTGGTATTCTGCTCCTGACTGAAGTGTGCATGTATTCCTGATATACCATAATGAGATTTATTTTCTTTCTTCTTGTCTACTTGTAGTAATGTCATGAGCCTAATAAATCTTATCTGCTACCCTCAAAAAGGCAGTGATGGAGACAGATAAAGCTGACACATTTGTTGTTCACCTGGAGATGGTAGTAGAGCAGATCAGAAGGAAAGCTGTGCAGTATATACAAGGCCATAGTAATAGTCCAGTTTAGAAAAAAAACTGCTATCACCACCTGTAAACCAACAGAAATCTTTGTCCTGTATGTGCCTAATGATTTACTTTGTATAAAAGTGGGAATTACTATAACTCAGGGTACAAAATGTTGATAGAGTAGAAGTAACATTATGCTATGTGCTTTAAATGTGGTATTCTGAACAAGTCCAGTGCTCTCTGATACATTCAATTTGTGCTTCAATATAAAAGTTCTGCTCTGCAGAAGGCATGCTTTATCAAGGCATGAGAAATGTTTGCTTCAAAAGAAATTACTTCAGAATCAAATTAAATATGGTAAAACCTCAATTTACAGTGATACAATTTGTCAGTGACTCAGTGATAAGGGCAGCAGCTGCAAGAAGGTAGGAGATGAGCTTTCAGGGTGTATTATGTGGGTGTCTGAGATGGTGTTAGGGGAATGGCTTCATGCACTGAAGCTACAAGATGAAACAGAGATGGTAGTTGGATGCCTAGATAATGCTGATAATGTAGTGCTGTAAGAAGTGTAACAAAGTTTCTTTGATACCGACTGGCCAAAATAATCCACAGCAGAGTTCCTGTCTGGATTATAAAAAAAATCACAGTGTTGGGGAAATGAAGAAAAACACTTCTGGAAAATTCCTGGAGAATTTGGGGATTTTGTTTTTAATTTGTGAAACATGAAAGCCTATGTGGTGATTGCTTCTTACCTTTATCTAAAGTTGAGAAGGGTCCCTATTATTTCTGGTATAAAGCCATGACAATATTTGATTCACTTTACTATTAAGTGGTGATAAACCCTGAGATTTCCACATAATCTAGAAGAACAATAAGTAGATTTGGTTTCTAATTATTCTTTGAAGAATATCAAGAGAACACTTCATCAAATCATATGCTTAAACCAAACTGGATTAAGGAGAGAGGAGCTTTCAAATGCTGAAGTACTGCTCTGACTCTTTTCAGAAAAGAAGGTTCTTTTCAAAATCAGTCCTGTAGCTGCCCGTACAACGGCAGTCTTTACAAAATTGCACTCTCAAATAATTCAAATTTTGAGTACAATCTGTCATCTCCTGACTGGCATTTAGAGGAAAAGGCAAAAGCATTTATTTCAGCTCTCACTTGGGTAAATTTGATAACTGAATCAGAGAGTCTGAAGAAATGTGAATCTCCAGTGACGTGTTCACAAGGACTGTTTCAAAGTGAAATAAGCCTTTTTGAAAGCTTTCCTGGGTATGAGGATTTACTGAGCTATGTGAGGACATTCAAGAAGAGGGATATAATAATACTCAAAGATAAGTTTGTTGAAGTGAATATGGAACTCTCACGCCTGTCTGTGGACTCAGTGCCAGCCTGAGTCAGTGTTGACTAGGATTTTTCAGAATGCTGATGGCTCTCTGGTGCACTTATATACAAAGTGAATTAATTTACTTTCAGCAGGCAAATAGCCATCACATAAATTATTGTCTATAAGGAGTAATTGCTAGTCATATGGTAATTACACTGTACAGAGAAAACAAATGAGTAGTAATGGAGACTGAAATATTCTTTCAGAAAAGATGTTATAGGGTATGCTTCAGGTATGCTGAGACCAGGCTTGGGATAAACAGATTACAGAGTTGTTCCCATGGGCTGTAAATCCACTCTGAAAACCAGATGAGCTATATGAGAGAAAGAGGGGCAGTACACAGCAGACAGCACCCCGTGACTTCAGCTGATGGAGGCTGAGGCTGATACTTCTCTTTGAGGAGCCATCCTTGGGAGAAGGCAGAGCTACTGTGTAAAACAGTGAAACTCAGCTCTGGACTCAGTACAGATTTTTTGTTTTCTTTCCCTTCAGGAATAAGATGAAAAAAAGTCAGTGATAGGCAGGTAAGCACTCCTGGGAGGTATTTGAATCTCTGAGAAGTAAGAACCTATTTTGAGTAGAAAGAAGTACTTACAATATTTGGACTATTTTGTGACTCATTATTCATTGATTTAGTCTTTTTATTACATTGGTTTTACTTTGGATTAGAATGTTATAAAGTATTTTATTTTCCTCTAGACACTTTCAGTATATTTCTGTGGAGATTGACCTTATATGTTCTTTCTGCTCCCCTCTTTTTAATAGTCTAGTAGCCCAAGTGCTATCATGCTTCAGAGGTGGGTGGGGGGTGCAGTGTGATGTGTTCCTAAACTCCAGTAGTCTCTACAGGGTCTTTTATACACTGTGCCATCCCCAGAGTATTTCACCAACGGCACTGGGAGCCTTACTGAAGGCAGCAAGAACTAAAGTCTTTATATGTAATCCCAAAAGAGTGGTTTAGAGAGAAACAGTTGTCACCCCTAAACAACCTCTCCTGTTCTGCTTTGGCCATCAGGCCTGGCTGCAGAGCTGTTGAGCATCACCAGCACTTGCTCTCTGTCTCTGTCTCTGCCTCTGAGGCACTGTTAATCAAGATTATCTTTCCCTGGCTCAATCTCTGCCAAGGTTTCTAGCTCAAAGGCATTGGAGCAGTTTTGAAACCACACCAAATTCTTTTGGGAATCTCCTAATTACACATATGGTCCTTCTTAAAACT
Organism: Gallinula chloropus; assembly: GCF_964237585.1. Taxonomy (NCBI): domain Eukaryota; kingdom Metazoa; phylum Chordata; class Aves; order Gruiformes; family Rallidae; genus Gallinula; species Gallinula chloropus. The sequence continues at coordinate 3,679,744 of NC_140095.1, read as the reverse complement.
GGCATTTATTTACAGGTCATACAGTTCTCTTCAGAATGCTCATGACCTGTTTGCTGCACAGCAAGCATGAGGACATGTTCTAGAAGGCTATGACTTCCCATGGGAATATGCCTGAAGCTAGACCATTCCAAAGTGGGTTCCTTCACTTTCCCTTAGCTGCTCTAAGCCCAAACATAGCTGGTAGGTAATTGTCTACTAAATGTTAGGTCTTAGTATGTTTCTTCACTAGAATTTGACACTGTGCATTTCTCTTTTCATTCAGGGTAACACCTAGTAGTTTCCTGCAAGAGCAGCAACTTTTGGGAAAAGGGGAAAAATAAATTTAGCTTAAGCCTGGTTCTCACTAATACAACATTCCTCTTATCAATACAGTTTTGTGCCCATTTGTTTTGGATGTTTCTAAAATCCCCTTGAGCTGAGCCCATATACAGAATATATGAAAAACATTCCGAAGCACAGAAGAGGCTGAACTTTTATCTAACGTTACAGCTACTGTCTTAATAAATAACAGTAATAATTGGTCTATTAGAATTCCCTGATAAAGTCTAACTTAATTTTGTTTCTGAATTACCAAGGGTCGTCCTGGAAAAAGGCTATCATTTATATTGAAAGAGTATCATTTGCATTTTCAACAGCAATATAAAATTAACTTAATTCCGCTTCATTTCTTCACATAATTTTCTTTGACATATAAACTCATTTTTAATTGCAAAGGAAAAATATCTAGTAAAAACACACAGGGCAGTTAATCTCATGCCATCATATGGCTGTTTGTCAAAATTTTCATTAATTTAATCAATATTTGATGATGCAAAGTTTTTTTTCCTAGTTGGTTGGTTGGGTTTAAATCCTTGTGATTGTACAGAGATGCCTGTAGTATGTTTGCAAAGCTAATTTCTTGGGACAGGAAATTAATGTATTTATCAAATTAATGAGTAAATAGAGCTTTTCCTTGAGGAAAAGAGGTAAGGTGTAGATTAATATGTTTCTCTTATGGAAAAAAAAAAGGGAAAATGTAATAAATTAGTTACAGAGATGTTAGGAAAAGGTGAAATAGTTTTAAAAACATGCAGCTTAGATTTGCTTTCAAGTACTTGAAAATGGAAAAAATCCCTTCTCAAACTGTATTTAGAATGTGTTGCTGCCACTACTTACCTCACTGCCCAGAGGGTTTCCTTGAGTGGGGGCAGGCGTTACATTAAACATTCTGCAACCATGGACTTGCAAGAAGACCCTGCTGTGAAGAGCTGCCAGTCTCTATAAAGGACATTGTTCTCCAATTTTTGGCATCTTGAATTGAGTGGTTCAGTTATTCTTCTCATGGCATTTGGGAAAACTTAGTGGTGGGATTTGAGCTCAGCTCTGCTTCAGTGTTGTGATCTGAAGCCTCAATGCTCTTGTTTATGCACATACCGAAAATGACCTGCAGGTGGGTCCATTGAACAAAGTGAATTAGACTGGAAATTAAGAGCCTGCACTACATGAGATACTCAGTCCTGCAGCTGATGACACCCCCATGTTGTGTCTGTGCTTTCTGGGTTCTCAATCTTGAAAAAAAAAATTTAAAAAATTACAACTAATACTGACTTTCAGAAAAATCCAACCTTTCCATTCGAAACCTCATACACCATGCCAGGGAGCTCATATAAAAGTGAATATTCTTGTACTATTAATGCCAACAGGGATTTATTTTCTTGGATTCATTAATCCTTTTGACTAGGTTTCCTCCCAAACCCCCCCCTTTTTTTTTCTTTACTTGGCACAGCACCAAGATGTTTCCTCTCAATGAGCCAGAAATAGAGTGAGACAGCTGCACTGACCATGTGGATGCAAAGGGGATGATTTCTCTAATGAGAGATAATGTACTTGGGGGAAAAAGAGTATTTGAATAATGTGAAGAGCAGATGTTTTGGCAGTTTTCCCTTTTATAAGCATACCTGTATCTATTCAGAGATTACTTCCCAAGAAGTGATGTTACCAGCTGGCCCAGACAGTTATGAAAATGACATTTTAGATACTGGACAACTGTTGTATCAAGCCACAGAGCGTGTGGTTCTGTGCAGCAACTGTCCCCAACATTTCCAAGTATAAAAAGCTATTAAGTTCATGGTTTCTCCAGATCTTGATGGGGTCTCCTTGGAGCTATTTAATCCCAGCTGCAGTGAACCTTAAATCTTCATATTTAGCACTACTCAACCATAGAAATCAAGCTTGGATTAGAACGCTTTTGTGAGAGAAAGTATCATTAAGGGAGGTGATTCAATGATTTTCAGACTGGAGGCTGTGAACCTCTGATGGCCCAGAGTTTACTGAATCTTTATTTGAACCTCTGTATTGAGCCAGATTCTGGACAGAGTATGTAAATCTATTTCTTTGAAGGTTGGACAAGATGACATTTAAAGATCACTTCCAACCTAATGCATTCTGTGAGTCTCTCCTAGGCTTCCATATTGTGATGAACACAGAAATTCCAGACTTCTTGTGACCTAGGCAAATGAGCAGTCTTAAATGTGCAGGACACACTGCTGCAGATTAACTGATGGCAGGACATTGATGCTGCACCTGTAGACTCCATTAGACACAGGGGCTGGAGGGGGGACACATGTGGTGGAATCCAAAACACTTCTGACAGCATTTTCATCTTCTAGTTCAGTCACTGTATTGCTGCAGCTGTTTTTCTGAAGCTGCAGGATGCTAGTACACCCAGAAAATAAAGTGTCTTCAAATCCTCCAACATTTGGTCCAGGAGCCTCCCAGCAGTGAGGTAGCTGCGTGTTCGCAGGCAGCCTGCACAGCCCTCGGCTTCCCCAGGAGCCGAGGCTGCTGCCTGGTTCCCTACCCCCTGGGCTGCCCCAGGATGGAGCAGGGGGACCTCAGCTCAGCCCTTCTTTCCCTTCCTAATGACAGAGAAGCCTTTGTAGCTGTTTATTTTTAAGCAAAGGTAATGTTTAATTCCTGTATTTTGTTGGTTCCGTGTAGGTACATCTCTCTGCTTCCCACATTCCCAGTGAAATCCACACCTCAGAGCATCCCATTGCTGCCTGTGAACTGCTTTCTGTGTGGTGTGTGTGTGTGAGCAACATCCTGGAATGCCTTCAGGCATAAGCACATAAACCATTTACAAGTTTAACTGATACACACACATATTGTAATATAATGGGACAAGGAAGACAGATGAATATGGATATGGAAAAGGGACATAATGATATTTTCAATAAAAGGTAGCAGGACAGAATGGTGAGCATAAAGCTGAAGCAAGAATCAATAAATATCTGGCAAGATCCTCCTTGGGTAAATGATGGAGGATATTATGGAAATAGTGTCGTGCTGCATTTTCTAAAGCATACTATAATCTTACAATGGTAAAACAAAGATAATAAGCTTATTTATATATGGGGGAGCATAGTCTGCATAAAATAAGGGTGGTGAATAAGAATCATTTCAGAAAAACAAGGCATGCAAACTCCCAAGGGATGTCTCCCACACAGAGGTTTGGTGGGTTTTGTTGTTTTTCTTCTTTTTGGTTGAAAAAGCAACGTGCAGCAATTCCAAATTTGCATTCTTGTTCTCTCCATTTACATTTTGTACCCACTGTTTCAATGCATGCAGTTCTTTCTGGGGAATGTGACACACATGCAGTCCCTGAGTGCAGCAACATCCTTAGTCATTAAAAGCCTACAAACCAAGGAATCTTCCTGTTGCAAGGAGAACTTGAAGAAATGTGACTGGAGCATCCAAAAAGGGGTGGGGAAGTGTGTATGGTGGGGACAGTGTTCAGGGTTGTAAATGTCAGCAGAGACATGCGAAAAAAGACTAAATTACAGAAGTAAAAGAGATGACAAAAATCCAGTGTTGTCCATAAGTATTTAAGTTATTGTTTGTTCAGGTGTGTAAAATGGTTAAGCCCATACTTCTTACTCAAGTAATCTTTCTACCTCAAGAAAATAATTCAACTTAGAACAATACTCAGTTGTAAGTATGTTTGCTATTTCAGGATACAATAGTTTGAAATACTGTGATCCTTACAACATTTTTTATGTCAGTCCTAGATACTTAGGTTTTTTCCTGCCTATTCCTAAATAACTTATTTTGTAAGCTAGAATGCTGGTTAAGTGCTGAGCTGACTGCAGAAACTGTCCTCAGCCTTACAGAGGCATCACAGTGCTTATTTGTAGAAGATGCATCTTCACAGTGTTTTTCCTGTTCTTTTCACTCAGGTAGCATCCCAGTTTTAGGTCAGATATAGTAAGAGGATGGAGCTGTTAGTTTTTTCTTTCTTTCTTTCTTCCAATGTTTCTGCTTCCTATAGCCCACATTAAGAGCTGCCTGATCACAAACTTCCTATAGAAAAAGGAGATTAAAATAAATGAAAAATTATCAATCTCTTCATCTCAATTTCATACCTCTTCTAACTCACATAGTGCAAGAAATCATGCAAACAACACAATACACATGGGCACTTCTTGCTACAGTAACCCAACACTTAGCACAAGTTGTAATCAAAAGATGTGGTCAGTAGGGAACTATAAAAATTCTGTTACCTTCTAATTATCTGGACTTGGATTAATTTTCAGGTAGATGACAAAGGCCATGAAGATCAAAAATGCATGTTGAAACAGTGCTCTGACATAAGAAGGCTTCTGACATACTGGAGTCCTTGTCACTATCAATATGAGAACGCAAAGATAAAATTCTGAAGAGTATTTGATTTTGAAAGTAGATCTCCAAAAGATTGATACTGTACCTCTCAGGACAGAATACTGCAAAGTCACCTGCTTCAGTTACTCCAGTAATTTTTATTGTACTCATTCTTGCACCATAAGCAAATAGAAGCATTTCTGTGTCTAACTGAGTGTATTTCACTTCTAACACAAATAATTAAAGATGCATCAAGTGCTCCTCTTGGGCTTTGGTAACTTATTGAGAAGTAAAGAGTTTAGAGAAGAACACATTTCAGAGGGCAGTTAGCAAAACTATGTCTGGGGCTACTAAAAGTGACATATTGCTCCAGCACTGATGCTTTTGGAATGGGGTGAGCAGGGCTGAAGCTGCTGTCTTTTGCAGTACTGTAACTTTCAGTCTGGCTGCTGACCCTAAAATGACACATTTAAAGCAGAAGAATTTATCAAAACTTTGTTGAGGTTTTTACACATTGCTTAAGAATGGAATCTATCTCCACAGAAAACTTCCAGCCCATCCCTTTCACTGAAGGCTGTGAAAATATTTAGCAATTATTCACTGAAAACAGTGGTTGGAAATTATGCAAATACAGAAGTATCTCCAGGAGGTCCTGGTGGTACCTCAGATTCCTCTCGTTCTTTGTAATTTCATGGACAGCTGACCTACCACTGTTTTTAATGTCTGTACAGTGTCAGAACTTTATTGGTATCAGTTGCTGGCAGCTTCTTCATTGTCATTTTTCTGTGTGGCTGTTGCTTCATTTCTGCCTTGTTTCCATGCTAAGCCAGGTTTTTGCTGAAGCAATGACTTTATTCTCTTCTCAGCTCACTAGAGTGACACGAGCTCTATTTCACTTCAGTGTGCTGTACGACACAGTTCTAGAGGAAGCACACTTTGTTTCAACCCACTTTAAGGAAAGTAAGTTTTTATTTTTCACATTATTTTTGAAAACCAAGCTGTTTTGTGAAATTAAATCTGTTTTTTCATTGCCTTTGTGACTCAGCCTTTCTATCTTACAGTCACAATCTGTTTAAAAAAATGTAAAGCTTCTGTTTAAACTTTTGATGGTATCAGACATCAGTCTGTCAGTGCAGATCCTTTTGTGCTTAGGAAGAGGAAGGAGTTTTCTTAAATTTCAGCTTTTGATAAGAGAATTCCCCTCTAAGTGGCTACCTGTTTTAATAAATCATGAGGCGGTTACTGGAGCTTTAGGAATTACACTGCTATTACTAAACTCAACTGAACAGGATTGTAATGGGGCATCTAACAGGTACACAGAGACAGCATTATGACACAAGCCTTGTTGGCTTAGATAGGTAAGAAATGCTTTTCAGAGGGAGGAAAATCGATGATGTCTGGTGTCTTAGCTATCTACAGATAATTTATCCACACAATACTATTAACACCAGCTGAGGGGGGGGAGAGAAAAATTATGTTAAAACATGAAGTTGAGAAATGGCAGCAAATCTTTGTAACTACATTTTTATAACATATTGTGTCACTTTGGATCTATATTGATTGTGTGGGTGAACTCAGTCTCTAGAGAAGTCTGTGAGAAGGAATCCTGGGAGATCAAGTCTTCAGGTGTCTTATAGTGCAATGGTTTTTACAGATGAGTGCTTCTGAAAGTGCTTTGTAGGAAAAAGGACTGCTTTTAAGGAAAGAATAGCATGAGCTGTATATAAATGTTTGTGCATCTGTAGTGTTTTGGGACTTGGTTTATGTTCTGAAAAGGTCTGGTTTAATTCTTTAACAACCTTTGGGTGATCTCAGGGAAGTAGTCTTTGCTTTCCATTGCCTGGTCAACAGATGAAGAATAAAGTGGGGAAAAAAAAGCAAAGGAATGATGCTCAGAAGTTTGGCTCTTAAAAGTTTGACTTTTCTTATGTGTCATCCTTTCAGGTAGTTTCTCAGGTGGATTAAAAAATCGTTATTTGCATTTTAAAGACAGAAAAATTGAGTTTCAGAGCAAAATAGCAGTAGTCCTGGGGATAGAACAAAGATCTGTTTTAAATGTCTTATCCATTACCTATTGCTATCTACACAATATCTGACTACCATATGCTATTAAATTGCTTAGAGCAACCTGACCTAGTTAAAGGTGTCCCTGCTTACTGCAGGGGGTTGGACTAGATGGCCTTTAAAGGTCCCTTCACCCTAACACATTCTGTGACTCTATGAGGTGTAAGAAGACAAATGACAGGGACACGTGTTTCTAGCAGAATTTAGCTGTAATCTGAAAATTTATAGAAACGATTAGTTTGAAATTGAGGACATCATTTGACAATAAGAGACCCCAAACACATTTTATTTTCCTCAATAAAATCTTTAATGTTATTTAAAAATATATTCCTATGCTTCTCTAGTTGCTTTTCATAGGTCTCAAACTCCAAAAGCATTGCAATGGTTCCATTTCTGTCCGAAGAACTACTTCCTTTATTGGTTCCTTATTTATTCCTTCTGTTAGTGCCATCCTTTACCAGGAACACAGATGGTTGGATTAAATAATCATTACAGATATTTTAGAGCAAGCATTAATTATATATTCTTTTGTTCTTCAGTCTGTTTTCTCATTCTGACTATTACTGTCTCCAATTTATGCTACTAAAAGTATTTAAAAAATTTTCTTGTACTACCTGTATTGAGTTCAGAAGTGGCCTTTGAGACCATTAAGACACTTAATGAATTAGTCACTGTGTCCGAACAAACAAGAAAAAGACATTTTATTAGAAAGTTCAGACTTTTCAGAGGCAACAACAACAAAACAATTACGGTATCAGCATGAAAGCAGGAGGCAAGCTGCTCTTCCATGGTATCAGCTCTGTGAACAATATTCCATAGTGACAGCTATGGAATATTTTCTGGTCATTTAGTCCAAAATGTCTATGAAGACGCCAACTAAGAAGTTGTTCTGTGGGTTGTTTTCAATAAAAAGCCTAAATAATCCTTTGCTAATACCTTTGAGGCTCTAGAACAATTCTAAAGTTACATGTTTCTTAAGTATTTTGGATTTAATTCAGCTAAGCGCTCGTGAGGGACGTTTTAATCCCAAAATAATTCATGAGCATTATAAAATGGTGTTAATTGATTCACTTGCAAGTGGAAGAGGAAATACTCAAAATTAGTTAGTAGATAATGCAAGCCTAGGAGTCCTGTGTTTTACTTGTTAATGACATTCTAATCCTAGCAGCCATTGCAGTGTTTTTGAGTTTGATGCTGTGTATTTTCCAGATCCATATGAAAATCATTTCTGTGTTTACACAGCTGTTGTCAAACTCAGTTACCACTATTCTGCCTCAAATTGTTTTGGAGAAAACAGAAGATAGCATTCATGAAGAACAGATAAAATACAAGGAATTGTGCCAGCATTTGGAAAACTCACAGCAAACTCAGGGTGCGTACGCTGAGTGTGCAGTTGTCTTCGAGTAACTGGGAAATGGCTCTTTACAGCTCTGATCTGTAAAGCTTTAGGTGAATTACCTGTTGCCTATTATAGATGGGGTGAGCTCTTCTCATGGGATGGAAAAGCAGCTGAGTTCAAACACCCTTATGGCCTGTCCCAGCACTGCATCCTGCTAATCCAGAGAGAACTTGCAGCGCTTTCACAAAATAATGTCCACAACCTTTGTTAATCCAAAAGTTGCTCAAATTAGACTAGTCATCCCTAGCCATCCTTTGCAGGCATCAAGGCAGAATCTCCCAAACCACATCATTAGTGAAATGGAAGATAGCTTGATCCTAGGATGTTGTAAGGATAAAGACGCCGAATCGCTGCTGTGGTCAGTTAAAACCACACTGCATCCCAACAAGGTTCAAAGAGCCATTTTTCTAAAAATAAAAAAGGAAAAGGCGAAGGGTTTACTTTGTTGTGTTAATTAGTGCTGTTTGGAGCCCTGGGAAAATCCACTGCAAAAGGGTCAGAGGCAATGGTGGGAAGAGAGCAGAATATGAAGAAGGATTTCAAACCAAGAAAGGGAATGGGCATTGCTCAGATGAGCTGTTTGGCTCCTCCTGGCTAATAGGAGCTGTAGCTCAAAGTTAAGCAGCAGCAATCTTGCTGTAATTTCATGGTTACTCCTTGTAGAGCCTCCCATTGACCCCATGAAGAAGAATTTCCCTCTGCCTGATTTGGTAGCTGCCTTTCATGCCCTTAGTAATGAATTGACTCGAATATCTATAGTGCAGGTGAATATTCACAAATGAGAATAATTTAGAGGGTTTTCCTCCTTTCCTTTCAACGTAGCTGAATGACCGTGTTGTTCACAAGATCCCTCCAAGGATCTCTGGCAGAGATGTAACCTTTTCTAGCCAGCATCTCCACTGCTGATTGCCTTTTTCTCCAATAATTCTAGCTAAGAACACTTGCAATGTCAGTGAGACACCACTGCAGCCAAGTGACATAACTCTTCCCATTTGGCCAGCAGGAATATTTTAGTTGTATTTCTAGTAGTCTGTTGTTTTACAGTCTGGCAACATATTGCAGGGGTCAGCACGAGGAAAAACAAACATAAATCTTTCACATTTACCATTAAGCATGTGCTGAGTTTTTAGCAATCTCTACTCAAGAAACCTCTTGCTCTTGGCAGCTCGCTCGATTCACTCCATGCTATGAATGAAAATGGTCACAGCATCACCCGTGCTTTGAAATTGCTTAGGAGTACATATTGGTTTATGTTACAAGGTTTGCAGAGTTAGGTGTAATCACAGTGCTAGATGCTGCAGGGTGACAATTTGCATCTAGATTTTTACTCTCTGGGAGCAGGAAGAATTTTTTTTGAAAAACAATGTACCATGGTTGTATTTAGTTGTTAGTATTAAAGGAAGGTGGTGGTTTCTTCTCTGACAGACCTCACTCATTTAGCACCAGGGTCTTTTTCAAGACTTCCATTATTTTCCTCTGTATATATGCATAAACATTACAATTCTATGATTCTATGATTCTATGAAAATTCTAAACCAGACCAGTTTGCAATGTTTCCAGGGTTTTTTCCATTTCCTTGGGTATCCTTTTATTATGATTGTTTTACCTTTTGACAAGATGTGTTTCCTTTTAAATTTTACATGTACTAAAGAAAGCAAGTTCCCTTCTGGTTTTAGTCTATTAAAAAATCCTAGTGGAAAAGCAAATAATAAAACAATAGTGTGGCCCTATAATAGCCCAGAGCCAGGTGTCACTGTCCTAGAGTGACACCTGAAGCGGTGTTTGTGGCACACATTGCTGACTCCTGAGAGAGTCCCCCCTACAAGACATGTCCTTCCTGCCAGTCCTGGCAGGAAAAGTCTCTGTTGCACGTAGCACTTCTGAATCACATATGCAGATCTGAGCTGCCTGAGTCACAAGGTGAGATCGAAGAGCTGAGTGTAGGCTTATTAGCACCTAAAAATAAAGGCACTAGAAAGATGATTCACCAGCCATTGCTTGCTCTTGCTGAAAGTGTTCAATACAGAACGTGCTTTCAATAGAATATTTGTTTGTATGGGAGAGATTATCTTTTAACAAAATAACAGAATGAGAACTACTGGAATCTTCCTGGATTCACACTATGAAAACCCATGTTTGTGTGTTGAGCACCTGGAAATTTAACTAGATATTTTGGATGTGAACGAGCAAATTGTGCCTGCAATTTCTCTTAGTTTCATTATATCCTTCCCAGAAATCATCCATATCCCTTTAAGTGCAATGTCATTCCCAACACGATGTGGTTGGCCAGTTGCTGTTGTTCCTCCAGGTCCTGCTCTGAGACCGTTTTGGTTCATTGGAAAACCTCGATCATTTTTGCTGTTACTTCTTCTCATGGTTTTCATTGTTATTCATTATTAATTTATATCTATGGCAACAGAAATAAATGTAAAACCAGGAAAATACAAGAAACAGTTGGTGCTGCTTGAGTGGCCTTGCCCTAAAATTAGATGCAACTTGACAAATGTGTGGTATAAACAGTAGGTGAAACAAAGGAAGTGTCTCAAAACCAGGAGAGTGAATCCTGAGAATAACTGCCTTTGCTGTGTAATGCCAAAATAATATGAAAGTGCAGGGAATTTATATATGCTATTTGTCAAATGACCTCATCTTAGAATTTTCTGTTTTCATGTCTAACTTTACCAAAACTCCTGAAAAGCCATTCAAGAGAAGCATCATATCAGCTTTTATTTTAGGTCAGTTATCATATGTTAATCTGTAATGAAGTTATGGAGTCCTGAAAAACTCTGAGGTCTTTAGGAGCATGTCAGGAGGCAGCAGCTCAGTGCTGCAAGGGAAGCCTTTACCTCCAGGCAGCTCTACACTGCTCTGCACATCTCATTAACTCCCTGAACATACTCAATACTCTTCTGGACCTCTATACACCATTATGGGAATTAATTACAGCCAGTGGGTCAGTGTAGTGTGCTGAATGTTAACGGTTATTAATAGCTGAGAGATAACCACTTGATAAGGATCCTGCATTACTGAGAGTGATGAGTGCCTACGTGGCTTACATAGAGATGATGTGATGTCCTACCTTTACATCTCTATGCATCCTGTGTGGCTACAGATCCTTGCAAAACAAGAGAACCCAAGCCTTTTCCTTCTGCTGTTTGGTTGAAGCCTTTGGAACTGTTACACGCTTTGCCTATCGTATCCTAATGTGTGACAGAAACCACAGTTGTGTTCCCAGGGCTGTCCTGGAGAAAGTTAGGGAGCCTGCTGTGCGGTCACAGAGTGGATGCCCTTCTCACATAGGAATGGGATAGGGTTCTAGCTGTTGGGGAAGGGCAATATACTCTGATTTTAACACTGAAATATATTTCCAGAGAACATAGAACTCAATTATAAACTCCTTCACGGTTTATGGGAACAATAATGTGATAGGCAGGATCAAGCATAACACTGATAAAGATGTTAGAAACCCAAAGAATTTTTAACAGCAAACCATTCATAAACAGTTGTTACCTGCAATCAGTGGGTCATCTCATTCACCCACTGTTTTTCTGTACTGTGTTTGTAGGGTCTACCCTGACAGATAATTCTAGATAAATCTCATAGGCTTGTATCTTCCTAGGGTTGATTATCTAGACAATACAACAGATTTAGCTGGATTCCTGAATTAGATTAACCAGGGACTTGAAGGATTAACAGCAGCACTTGTGAGATGTATGCAGGGCTAGCTTGACCAAGGTCTGTGTCAAAAGGAAAACCCAAGGCTGAGCTACTGGGAGTCTTCAGAAATCAGCATGGTAACTATCTTGTAATGTTTTTATTTGTAACTGCTCTAGAAAAAGGAGGAGCGTTCTCCTGAAGTTTGGTGATGGCAACACATTACTGGGAACATGTTTTTTCATTTCACCAGTTGATTGGTCAATAGAAGCTTCATTCTTTGTCACGATTTAACCCTGCCAGCAACTGAGAACTACATAGCTGCTTGCTTACCCCTCACCTTAATAGGATGACAGTTTAACAGGATAAAAAATGAAAAGAATAATAGTAATAATAAGGATAACAATAATAACCCAAGTGATTCACAAATGCAATTGCTCAGTACATGTGAAAGGTTAAAAAACAATGCGATGCTCAGCCTGTTTCCAAGCAGTGAGCTCGCTGCTCCAGTTCTGGCTGTGTAGGGAACATCCCCGTGGCCAGTCTGGATCAGCTGCCCTGGCCCTGCTCTCCCAGCTTCTCCTGCACCTGGCAGAGCACAGGAAGGTGACTACTCCCTGACTCAGTATAAGCACTACAACTCCCTAGCAACAGCTGCTGACATCAATGTGTTACCAACATGATTCTCATACTAAATCCATCACTATACTGGCTACTAGAAAGAAAATTAACTCTATGTCAGCTAAAACCAGGGAACTCTGAACAATTTCATACTAAATGGGCTTGTTTTTAGTCCTGTAATAAACTAGAGCTATAATTACCAGATTCTCCAATATTTTTAAACGAGCAGGCAGGAGTAATTAGAAAAGCCCAAGATGACTGTAAAAGGTTTGGTGTCCACGGTCACATGTTGTTGTGGAAAATTTTATAAGCCAGAATAAATGAGTATTTTCCTATGACAGAAAAAGTACATTGTGAAAATCTAAATATGAATGTAAAAAACTGTTCACCTCAAAAATGCCACTGTTTTCAGAGTGGATTTTCTTTCATCCTCTCTGTCCCATGTGTTACGATGTATATAGAAATTTATTTATTTATTGTTTGTTTGTTTGTTTTTGCTTTACATCAAGATATATGAGAGAGTAATTTAGTGTTGTTTAGTCCAGAGTTAGATACCAAGCAGAGCAAAAGAGAGGGGGAGACAAAGGATGTGGAAGAGGGTAAGTGAGAGAGACTAGTGAAGTTAAACAGAAATAACAGGAATAAGAAATCAACTGCATTAACCAGTTAATTAACTGCATTAACTATATTTTAAGCCCATGGTGACACTGTTTTAGAATTGGGGCTTAAGTCTGGTTCTGCACCAATGTATGTATGGATAAAATGATTACATGTTCATGTCTGAAGTAAATTAATGACATAAGGGAATAGGTGGAGTCAATTCATCTCTTGGGAACCTTCTAGTTTATTTCTGATTTCTTGAATTTTCAGTATGAGATGCTTTTTTCTTTTTCCTTTCCCAGTTCATTCTTTTCTAATTTATACCACCTGGGGCAGATCATCTGTCTTTCTGTTCAAACATATAACACTCAGACATATTTCCCATGTTGCAGTTCTGAGGCTGTGTGTTCAATTTTAATAGGTAACAACCAAACCAAGGGGTTTAGAATACAGAGTTTGTATCCTATGCAGCATCCTATGCAAAATATAGCCCATCAAGCTGAAAACTGAGAAACAAATTCATAGTTATTTCTCTGTCTTCACCTCACATACTTTAGCTAATCTTATCAGACTTCAGTTCAATTTTCAGCAATAATGCTTGCTGTATGTGCTTGTACTTACTGATGCTGGTTTTTACATCAAAATGCCAGCCTGCCATATCTAGATGTGTCTGTTGAGGTTATTTATATTCCTTTGCTGTACCCTATGGGTCTGACTGGGTTGGCTTGATTTTCTTCTGGTATATGTTTTGAAATTTAGAAGTCATTTATTCATTAGCTGCTTCTCAAAGAATTTCGGTACTGCACAGTCCTTACTTGAGAACAGCATGTGTGGAAGTAGACCAGAATAAGAGGTTAAAGTATACCTATTATGTGGTTTTAACCATACAATCAATTCAAGGTGTCTACTTTTAATATTGACAATGAATGCTTAGTGTTACTCTTGGAAAGTATTAATGGACTTTCCTGAAGAAAGATCTGGAGGCTTCTAACATCTTATAATTTAATAGTGATTACTTTTTAAGGTGGATTTCCAGGTATTGTAACATTAATCTTCAAGCCATAGAACAACTCTTTTTATATTTTACAAATCTTCAAGTGTCTAGCTGATGTCACTGAAAAACCTTGGATTTAAATATAAGTGCAGACATTGGTGTGCTCAGAGGCAGATGTGGCTTTCTTGCCTATTGAGCATTGGTGTTAAGGAAATCAGAGCTTATAGTAATCATGTTATGGGGCTAAAGAAGCATTTCTGAGGGCTGGCAGTCAGTATGCTTTTAAAAACACGTCAGTTTGGTTTTTTGGACACTTTGGAACTCATGCATGAAAGTGCATTTCTGCAGCCAGATAAAGAGATGGCAGCAAAGGTCACTCAGAACATTAAGATATGTTTTTGAATGCAGCTTTAAACTATAAAAGGATGAAAAAGAGAAATCACCTTTTGGGTAAAAAAAGGGGGAAAAAATAAAGATTTGTATAGGAAAAGGTGGCCTCATTCCTGAAAGGAACTCAACATCTACAGAACATGTTCTCTAGACATTGTTCTTGTCCTCAGATTGAATGGTGCCTATGCTGGGTATGCACATTCTCTCAGCTTTACTCTGCACATAAATCTTTCATCTATGTTTGAAGCTATGAAGTCAGTAACTGAGCTGCAGATAGATTAGAATAAGTAGCATTAGACAGATCTCCCTGAAAGATGGTTTTCCTCCCAGTGAAAAATTTTCTAAACTGAAGTGTTTGATACAAATGGGAGGGGAGGTGCGGTTGTGGTTTTGGGATTTTTTTAAATAAAGGTGAAAATTTGAACTAAAAGGCTCAATCTATGTAGTTTTGAGAGGTTTTATTTAAGAAAATCTGTATTTAAAATACTATTCTCAAAATACATTAAGTAATCAAAGAGTTTTTGAGGGGAGTTTAGGTCTTCCTTAAAGTCAGATACATAGATGGGTAATGCATCTAGGCAGAAAAAGCCAAAAAATCACTAGTGAGCATTGAATTCTCATCACACTGCAGGTTTGAACTTCTGAGGGAATGGTGTCTCAAGAATTTCACATGGCAGACATAAAATGAAAGAAAATGTTTTTCTAATTCTTTTGTCAGCTCTGAAAATCTGAGTTGTGTTGGTAGTAATTGTTCAGTGAGTTAAGCAGGCTCTGTGAGGTGTGAAGGTTATTCTTCTCCTGGTAGTCATGGATAGAAGATAACCATTCATCTATGATTGCATTTACGAGCTGCTTCTCAGCTGTTGCAGGACTCTGCATTATTTTATAGATGAGTAGATCTTTAGTTTGCACTGTTTGATGAAGAGTTTACGAGTGTCAGTGTTAATTTAATGATAAACTGTTGAGCTTAGTTTATTTATGAATTTCTACTTGGCAACAGTAGGATAATGTATGCTATATGTATTATACATATTTTTTTTTTACTATTCATTCTTAATAGAAGGATATATAGCTTCAAAGTAACTAATTCTTGCCAAAAATACCAGGGCTTTTAATTCCCTAGTGAGATACACACACACACACAGAGGCATGTGCTTAATTTGGGTCTAGCCTAAAAAAAGAATCTTCACAGATTCTCAAAAAAATCCCAGCCTCTCTCAGCCTGTGGTTGCAGTACCCTTCCCATCGTAGCTCCAGGGGCCTCCAACAAACTCACAGCAATCCAGGACTCCCTCTTGGGCTCAGCAAAATTCCCCTGAGCTGGCAGCCTTTGGACTGAAACGGTGCTCGGCAGACAGCTGGAAGTGGTGGCAGACAGTTTTCAGTAATACATCATTTTGTCACAAATATTTCTGCTTCCTGCTTCCAGCATGCTTTTGCAACATGAAAGCTCTTAGCCCAGCCCTCAATGTTAATTTCTCATTTGCCCCAAGCAGGTGCTTTCCTGTTCACTGCTCTCCTGGCTACCTACACATTTTCCCTTCATCCTTTCCCTGAATCTGAACGAGCGGGGTTCAAGCTGGACTTTAACAGCACTTTTGACAAATACACTACACAGTGTCTGCTGTTAGGACCCTCCACTACGATAGATGATGAGCCCTAGGTGATTATTAATAACACTGTAATAACATTTTGCATTTGGTATCATAGTCTTGCCGGCACTTGTGTGAGTTTACTGCTATAGCCATATTATATTGGAAAACTGTCCTGGCAAATTACAGTTCTCTCTTGGCAAAATGTTCTTTTAGTAAGAAAACTGACAATAACTCTTCAAGCTAAGTTAATTTAGCAAAAGGATTTCTGCTGCAAAAGAACTGCAGAAACATTAATAGCAGGAATTCTGGTGACTGAATTGTTAGTAGCAGAATTCTGGTGTCTCATTTAGGAGCCTTGAGTCATTTTTTGCACACTACTACGTCACTAAGATTTCCTCAAGTGAGGTATGTCACTGGCATTATACACCATATTTCTGTAGTGATAATACACACTACTCCAGTATAGGCAAAGTTTTATTTAGTTCAAGGAATTTCTTAGAAAAATGAGGAAGCATGGCTCTTCCTTCTGCTGGCACTTAATTCATGGGAGATAACATGGAGCCTGACAATACAAAATGAGCTCACAGTACGTGAGTGTTCAGCTTCTGGATGACCTTCATTTGCAGAAGTCATCATTCACTAACTTGTGTTATTAATTCTTTTCCGCTCAGCACTGAGGCTCAGTTCACAGTCTGAGACTGAACAATGTTACCAGCTGCTTTGGGGACTTGTAGCGTTTGCTGAACACAGAACAAACACTCGTGGATTTCTGTTCTTTAACTGTTTCCAAAAAACCTGCTTTGTTTCTGGTCTATTGCAACATCTGCAAATTGATTAGTGGAAAATGTTCCATTAAAAATGCTTATGAAATGACCCACTCTGTCTCTTCCCACAGCTTTCAGTTGCCTCTAACCTGGCAGTACGCTCTCCAGTGCCAAACTGGGCAATTTAACATAGTTCCTGCCCCATAAACCAAGGTAGGTACTGAACTGTAAACCCAATGTGTTCAACAGTGGAGCAGCTTTAATTGCTTGCAGGCTTTCCACTGGAAGCTGGGAATTTGGCTATGCATAGAAGATTTGTTAATGACATTAACACGTGTGAAAGTGTTACTAGTGATAATCAGCATAGTTAGAGCATAGTTATATGGACTTCTGTGTTGCAGTGTAACTGCTTGGTCTTGGTTTAGACTTCATCTCTTTCTGAGAAACATGAGTTTATACCACATAAGACTATAGTAAGAAAAAGATAGTGAAGATAGGAAAAGAGGGGGATAATGGAAAATCATTCCAGGGGGCCTTGACCGAGCAGGGGTGTTGGACCAGATGTCCCTTCCAACCTCAACCATTCTGTGATTCTGTGATTCCCCATGTTTAGACCCCAATTTTTAGTTTTATAGAAGGCCAGTGACTTTTTAAACATTGTTGCCATTAACTGTCCTTATGGAAGTCAGGGGTCTCAGCTTCTGCTGTTTAAAGACCTTTGTGAGAATAAGAATTAGATATGGGTATTGTTTACAAAAGGTCCCTGGTTTTCAAAACACTCTACCAGCAGGTAGAGCAGGGTCAGTAATGGATGCCTGCCCCTTCCTTTGCCCTTTCCCTCCCGTACAGAGGGACACGGTACTCTGAGGGAGGCACAGGCCGCTCCTCCTGCTGAGCGAGTCTCAGACTCCATCACAAAGCTGCTGGTTTGCAACAAGGGTGTAAATGCTTCCTGAAGGAAGAGGTTTTACTTTGCCCTCAGCTCTGAAAATGCCTTACACGTGCATTTAATCCCTTTGCTGGTGGTTCTGGGCAGAGTAGCTGTCTGGTTTTAAAATGAAATTTGGTGACACTGAATTTCTGATCACTAATTTCCAGGGGCCTCTATTTGCCCTTTTGGGATAACAATTTGTGGCATTCTGTGGCCTTCTGGAGCATCCCATGTTCTATATATATTGTCTTGGATGGTACAGAGCTTGTTTGGCTAGTCCCTCAAGTAGCATATACTGAAATTATGCCGTGCTGCTACATGAATGTTTCTACACTTGTAAATATTCTTTAACTGTTTCTTTCCCTGTTGTAGACTAATTTCACATTAAAGGTAGTTTTTCTGAAAATTGATATAAATAAGGTATAGAATTTATCAGCTTTCCCTATGTGGTCCCTGGTTTCCTCTACTTCTCTGTTAGAGAGCATCCATATTTTCATAGAATCACAGAATGGTCTGGGACCCCAAGGATCATAAAGTTCTAACCCTCCTGCCAGAGGCAGGGCCACCCACCTCCAGGCCTGGATCTGCACAAGGTTGCCCAGGGCCCCATCCAACCTGGTCTTGAACACCCCCAGGGACAGGGCATCCACCACCTCTCTGGGCAGCCTGTTCCAGCACCTCACCACTCTCTGTGTAGAAAACTTCCCCCTAATATCTAATTTAAACCTTTCTTCCTTTAGCTTTAGTCCATTCCCCCTTGTCCTGCCATTGTCTGCCCTTTCAAAAAGTTGAATCCCCTCCTGTTTGTATGTTCCCTTCAGGGACTGGAAGGCTGCAATGAGGTCCCCCCACAGCCTTCTCTTCTCCAGGCTGAACAAGCCCAGCTCCCACATTCTCTCGTCATAGGGGAGCTGCTCCAGCCCTTTAATCATCTTCATGGCTCCTCTGACCCTTCTCCAACAGTTTCACATCTTTCTTGTGTTGGAGCCCCAGATCTGGACACAGGACTCCAGATGGGGCCTCACGAGGGCAGAGTAGAGAGGGACAATCACCTCCCTGTCCCTGCTGCCACCCCTCTTCTGATGGAGCCCAGGATACCATTGGCCTTCTGTTTTCTTTTGACTTTTCCTTGCAAATTTTTGTAAGGCTAAGCCTTGCTGCTTTCTGCCTCTTGGTAATTGGTACTAATTTTGCATTTTAAAGTTACTGATGTTGCCATATATCTGGGTGTTGGTTTCTTAAATTGATTTTTCTTTCCAGTTCTGTTCTCTTCCTTCATGGTTTCCAACTCATTAGGAGACCTCACATGCTGCCTTGCCAGCCTGTTTCAATACCCTTTTAGTATGTTCCTGCCAGTGCCATTGCACAACTCTGGCTTAAGACCATTTGCTTGGTCATTGCTCCTTCATCTCCGCTATTTCTATTAAGTCAAAAGTAGGACATTGGTAGGGTGTCTGGGTTCAGGTTCCCTTCTGTGCTCAGTCTTGCCAGTTCCTCCAACAAATATTAAAAAAGCAGTCTTTTCCATTTCTGAGAAGTGGTTTGGGGGTCTTCAGAACAGTAGAAGAATAACCATTGCCTGCATGCTACATATTGCTGAAAAATTGGTTCTATTTCCTCTCTTGAAACTCAAGTTACCTTGGTCTCCTCATCCACAAGTTACCCGTGTGAACAGAGAAACTACACATCTTCTATGTTATGAATTAGTGGGCCAGTAGGAAAAAACCCCACATTGCTGCCACTTTTTGGAAATACAAGATATAAAATGATTTATATCTGTGTGTAAAATGTGTAAACTAAATGCAAGGGTACCCTGTTACAAAATAGATTGCCACACATGGCATGTATGTCTTTGTCTGTGCTAGTCAAAGTCTTGACTAGCCACGAATTGCATTAGAAGAACTAGTTGACAAATGATTCCTGCATGATGAGCAATAAGAACACCTCCACTTCTCTGAGGTCAGTGAGAACCACCTGGGTCCACTTTATGTGCTTACACTTCACTGACAGATAAAGTTTAAGTGTTGAAAAATTTCAGTATTAGTGGGGAGTCTGTGTTTTCCAGCTGAGTTTCGAGGCTCTGGGATCTGCATGATCTCCTGTACTTAGAATTTTAGTTCAGTTAAACGTTTGGTAAGTTTGGTAGTCTGTTACTTAGTGAGCTGCCATTGTATCTTGGCACAGTGACATTCACATGTGTATACTACTACTGCTTCTCCTGCCGTTTGTGTGTGACAACTGTTGCAGCTCCAAAAGGCCGAGGGAAGAGATTAAATTGATGATATGCAATTAAAAGGAAAACCCAGTACCATTTATGTATCTCCAAGTGCTGCCTCCTACAATTAGGGTTTGTATGCTGTCTACAGCAGCTATGTCTTGAGATTTCTCAAAGCATTTTGCATACATTTTCTGGCAGTTTATGCATTTTCCAAGACATAAAACCCACTGAATGTTGACTCCTTAGCATAACAGACATTTAGCAGAGGCATCTTTTCTCTACAAATTTGTCTTCTGCAATGCAGTGTATTTTTGGGGTTGGTGTATGAAGCATTTAGGAAGACAGACTATTTTTTATGAATTTTACCATCTCAACAATGCCAAAAAGAGAAAATATGAGTGTCTTTCCACAAATAAGCTGAACACATATGTTATCAATACTATAAAGAGAGTAATTTAACTCAGAGTGTCACTCACCATTATTATTTTGTTTTTTTTACCTAACACACTAATTTAGAACTTTTAGATTAAATAGATAATTTCGCAAGTATTTCTTGGTCTAATATTTGATTCTTTTTTTTTTTGCATAGACAGAATTCAGTTTTCAAAACATTTTTATAATATTTTATTCCAGTTTTCACATATTTTAGTAAGCACAAAATCTCTTCTGCCCTAAAGGTTGTTTTCTGGGGGTTTTTTGTTTGATGTTGAGCCCTTGGAATGCATTCTCTATTTTTCAACATTCTCTATATTTTTGAGTTCCAAGAAGGTTAAAATATGTTTTGTTCCTTTAGAAAATTCTTTTTTTCTCTTTTACCTATATGAGTCCTGAATGCTTCGATTTCTATAGAACAGCTGGTCCAACCATTGACGGGATAAAGCTGAAAGTACTTGTAATTGGCTCTACAAATGCTGTGAATGTTGCCAAGAAAGCAGGTTTGCCTCTGAGAACATCTAGTGCCTTTGAAATGTGAGTTTGGCAAGGCTCTACTTCCTATTTTCATGGGCATGTATTAAGTCTACACTTTTCAATCTAGGTATTCTGATCAGGAATCAGTTTTGAGAAATATATGGAGAATTTCTACTATCCCTAGGGCTCTTAGGACATGCAGGGGATGGAGGGACAGCTTAGATGAAAAATAGAGGCTAGTCAAGGCCACAAGAAGTTCTTAGTTTTCTTTGATCAATGAGGTCTCAGGTGCCTATGGCTGATACCACTGTGGAACGAGGGGTGCCAATGTGGATGCACGCGAGACCCTTGGTCCCGGCTGGCCCAGGCAGCTGTGTGGGTGTGTAAGCAGGCTCAGGTCTGCTGCAATAACCCTCTGGGGTTGGTAGATTGTTTATTATAAGGTACAGTAGCAGGATTTATTCTTCTGTGCAGCTCTCATTGTTTAGTTTGGGTTGCATTTCCTGCCCCTTCGCTTTCGAGTGTGTTCACTTTATCTTAGTGCTACTACGTGTTGCCCACTGCAAGGTGGCTGGAGTGCTTGGGCTGTGTGAAGGCTCAGATCTGGATCCCTCTCACATTTGAGCAAATGAGTTCCAGAAAAGTACATGGAATAATACTGTGAAAATAGCCATAGAAAGCAGAATCAGCACTAGTCAGCTACGGTGCATTAAAATATTATGGGTCAGTACTCTAAGTGTGGATGAGCAGTATTTCATTGAAGATAATGAATCTACTGTGAGTTGGACTGGCTGAAGATTTGGCCCTAGGTCACACAAAAATGTATGTGTATTCTGCCTGAAGAATTTACACTGCTTTGAAGCTTTATAGTGTGAAGGGGTTTAGGTGGTTTATCAGTAAGTACTTTTTCACCATGAATATCTGCAGAGGTTTGGAAGTTCAAGACTTCTTCAAGTATCTAAACTTGCTTTAATATGCTCCACATTTCAGAGAAGTCTTTTTACTTACTCTACTTTTAAAAAAATAATCTGTTCTTTATTGAAAGCAGAAGAATGTGAATGAGAGAAAACTTGTCACGTAATAGTCAAGATTATGACAATCTTGATGTCTTAAATCCTGTCAGGAAGTTAACAAGTCAAGGTTTCAATAGCTGTGGTAGTCTGGCAATATTGCACAATATCCTTGTCTATCCTAGCTTTTCCTTTCAATTGTGAGACTGCAATGTGAAATACACTATGCAAGTCATGCTATAAAAAACTATATACCATCTATTAGCATAATTTGGCAAATAATTCCTTTATTCAGGGAAATATATGGGAAAATTGTGTTAAAACTCACAGTCTATTGCTCTCATAGCCATAATAGGATTTTGAATACTACCACCCTATTCCCTGTGTGTATGTTTTAGGAAAGCATAGATTCACCAAGGAGTTCATTTAAGTGTATATAATTTACTATAATTTGACAAAATCTTTTGTGAGTAGATTTTGAAAGAGTGTTTAGATCATGCTTTATAACTGGCAAAACTGGACATTACTGGTCATGTTTCTATATTTTTTCACTGAATGTGATAGAAATCAATACAGCCACTTAGAGTGGGGCCAGAGAAAGGCTTAGAGAACTTGTGGAATCTGTTTAACATCGGCAGCCTTTACTACAGACTGTATTTATGTTATTTTCACTTACAACTTGATCTACTCATCTGCTAAAACTCGGTGGAAAGTGTGAGCAGAAGCCAGGGGGGAGGCAGAAGGAACTCCATCTTAGTCAGAAAATGTTATTCATTGAAAAAGCCTTGACAGCTATAAAACCTTTGGAGATGGAGATATAGACAAATTATTGTCTGAAAGTTCTGTAATGAGTCATAAAAGGAAATGTTTCCCTAGTGTTTATTAATATACTCACTAGAGTTCCATCTACTGAAGACAAAGTTTATAGACCAAAAAGGAAAGACAAACTAATGCATACCAACAAATGAGTCACAGTAAGTGTATTCAAATGATGATTGACACACTCAACATAAGCAGAGTACTTGGCCCAATCCAGAGACACCGATGCATTGAATAAGCACTTAATGTTGAAGGGCAACTGATTGTGCCTTTCTTCCATGTGCTAGGTGAAGCAGTGCCACCAGAAAGCCTGGGTGTCCCACTCCTTGCAGGACTGGGTATGTTCAAATTGGCCATATATTACATGGAGGTGAACTCCCCTCAGCAAAGTCTCTTGTGCTCTGTTTCACTCAAAATCAGTCATGTGGTGTTGTCATGAGGTGGAGCTGTAGACCTGTGGATCATATCTTTTGTTTTCTGTGATGGCTAAATTTCTGATTGCTATGTTTATGGTAGCAGAGCTCAGTCATTTCGTACAGATTTATTCCTGAGATGTTGCATTTAGGAGTGAAGATTGAATATTATCACAGAGCTCAGTTCCTGCTTGCTCCTGTCTTACCTAAATTAGAAAGCATTTACTCCAGGGGACTGGCTATCACAGAGCAGTAGATAAAGCAGAACACTGTGCAGGACTGTTAAGGAGAGCTGTACAGATTTGAGTTCAGTCTGGCATGGAGTCTTTCTTATTTTTTGAGAACTCAGGCTGGAATTTGACTCTTTTGTCAGAAGAACTACTGGCATTCAATTCTGAATCAAAAATCTCCAATACAGGTGGTATCAGAAGGCTATTTGCAGTGAAATCTATGAAGCCATGTTTTGCTGAGTGCATCAAGGAGCAATTCTCCCATTGTGTGGAGAGAACAGATTTCTGCCATCTTGCTTGCTAGCTATTTCTAATTGTATTAATTTCAGTGAAATGAATATTAATGGTTCTACTGTATTTAATAAAGTTTGTTCCTGATTGATTTTTCCCTTCAAATTAATTTCTCTTTTTGTTTAATTAATTTATAGAGATTTTACTTCATGTAAGTTAATTACAATTTTTTCCTTTTAGAGGGAAAAAATGTTCAGATGATAAATGTTATTATTTTAACAAGTATAATGAGGGCACACAGCAGCTTGAAGCTTTCCATAAGTGTTGTGGGCAAATTTCTTTTGCATTGTAATACTCCAAATTTTCCATTGGCTAAGGTTTGAGTTATTAATATATCCAGTAAATTTACATATCCTGCTCTGATATGTCACAGCTAATGCAATAATGTTTGCATTAGAGACAGATAGAAATTCTTTCTTAGGATAAGTTTTTTTTAGTACTTAAGGTCAATGAGAAAATGTTTGTAAGTACTAAGGTAAGAATAATAAGTCTGAATGTCAGGGGTGTAAAAACTGTATTTAATGTATTCCAAAAATATTTTCTTCATATGTAGGAGACACCTAAAAATGTCACAAATACATTTCAGGAAGAAATGAAATAAAGGTCTGGTGGAGTGAGTTTATCACTCCCACGAGGCTCAAACAGAATTTAAAAAATATTTTCAACCACTGATACAGAAATTCTAAATTTACACTAATGGTGTGAACGGGACTTCATGGAAGTCATGCTCACATCTGTTTATCCCAGGAGTTCTGTGTATTAATAGAAATGACCTGGATGGTTAATAAGAAAGTCCTTTGAAATTGTTCTAAAAAGTTTTGCTCAAGGAAAGGGCTAAACCCCAGTCTCTTCCCTTTTGGTGCTACATGATTGCTGACATCGTTTCAAATTATTTGCTTTTCTTCCTAATGGTTATAGTGCCAACAAAGACAAAATCAATATTACAATAGGAAAAGTCTTGGAGCTGAAGTGGTTGGTCTCTGATTTACACCAGTGCAGATCAGGAAGAGCTGTTCTGCCGTTACTGAGGCTGAACTCGATTTTATTAACTTCAGAATTGATCACCTGCAGAACAATGCAGCTTCTGTCGCTTAGGAAGGACAAACCATCTGAAGAGATTTCACCTTGAAAACATTTGTTGGCAAATAGAAAAAGATAGGGACAAAGAGGGGGGGAAAAACCAAAAGAAACCCCCCACCACTTAATAGCTGCTTTATACTTTGGGTGTTAAAACCCATTTACGCTGCTCTCTGGTGATAACCATATTCCCATGTTCTTTCTGCAGTAACCTGGGATATGTACATTGTGATTTTGTCCCAGTTTGAGGAACAATGACCTATCAAACAGAGGCTATATTGGGAGTAATTCAGGTGTAGAGAGGGATGATTTGAGTTTGTAACAACATCACTGACATCAGCTTTGGGTGAGCGTAAGCCCCACTAAAAGAAATGATGGCTTTTCCTTGGGGTTTTCACTAGTGTAGCTACATCAGTACTTGACTCTGACAAATTCAGAATGAGAAGGGAGACCTGTGGTCTCAATCAATAAAATGCAAGCTGTTGTTAAGGATTAAAATGTTGTGAACAGTGGAAGTATATTGCTAAGAGAATGTAATCGTTCAGGTGTTTCCAAAGGCATATCTCATTTTTCTATGGAACTGATACCTTTTATAATGCAGCCTTTTATAACACATCTTCTTTGAAAGATTGATTCTTCCTGGAATTTACAATATGTCATATCTTATTAGCATAGCTAATTTTCCTTCAGCTGTAGAAAACGACACCTTTTTTCTTGAGGAGCTGCTTTGTAGTTACATACTGCGAAAGGATTGTTTTCCTGCAAAGAGCTACAAGGCAGTACACAGCTGAAGTAATATTCTTTCACCCCCTAGTTTCACTGTGCTGATGACTCTATTCATGCTATAAAGCATGATATCTAGGCAGCTGCTGTTTACAATTACCTATTAACTTGGAAACCAAAATCTACTTATTTAGCAGAAAATAGCTTTCTTCTTTATGTACACACATTAGTTTATTTGTTAAACACAATGTGAAGGCAGCATTAGTGGCAGTAAAATTAAAGAGGATTTAAGATTTTGCCTTATCATGTCATGGGAATGGATTGCTGCTGAGTTCTGAAATTCTGCTGGTATTTTAGAAAGGGCTTGTTTCAGTATCAGCAGTTAGCAGATACCCTCTAGCCCCACCCTTCTTTTCATTTTTTTAAGACACTTTACATAGCCAAATTTTGCTGTAGATAGGGAAGACAGAAAAGATCCTGTGTGCATAGATCAGCTGATAAGATGCTTTGCTGATGGGCTCCTGCTACACTGCCAGACTGAGCTCTGATGGTGTAATGTGGGTGCGATTTCTGCTGCTGGTGCTGCTGGGAGGGTGGCAGGATTGAGCCCTGGCCCCCCCAGGCTAGACCCAGCAGGGCCTGCAGCGCTGTCCTTCTGACTCAGATGCAGCAAAACTCCCTCTCTACAGCTCCTCAGCCCTAGCCTGTATTTTCCCAGAAGCACTTCTAAACATTTGGGAAGCCAAGTGTTGAGAGCTGTGACACTGAGGTTGCTGCACAACTGTCAGAATCTTTTGTAAACCTGGAAACAGACAACTTTTTTCCTATAGGGATTGTTTGCATATATAGAAACTATGAGTAATCAGATAAATTACATACTAACATGTATAAGAACGAAAGGTAAGATAAACTGTCTGCACAAAGGAGCCCACTCACTCAAAGAAGGGCTGTGTTGGAAAATAATGTTAGGCTCCATCTCAACAAGGGGCCCTGAACACTGTGACTCTGAGTTTTCCAGTAGGGCTAAATCCTGGCTTCATATTGTGCTCATTCCTGCTCCCTACACAGTGGAAGTGGGTGACAGCTAAACCCAAACCCCAACATGTTGATTGGGGCACTGCCTGAAACCAGCCTGGAGAGCAGATGAAGTGTTTCGGGGAGCTTATTGCAAGGACAAGGTCATCTTAGCCCCCCTTCAAGGCTCTGGCTCCTCCAATTCCCATTCCAGCCAGCCACAAGGAAAGACAGGGTTCAAAAGTACAGAGTGAATCCATTCCTTACCTGTCATGAGCATTGTGAGCTGCAAGGAGAAATTGCTTTTTTTGAGGGGGCAGGGGGCTGGTCTGTCATTCTGAACTTTGGGGGGTGCTGAATATTCACTGGGGAGAGGCTGTGAAATGACCTTGCAGAAGACAAGTGTTGGCCTATGTCTTTCTGTTAACTTCATCTTTTTTCAAACCAAATCAAACCAAATCAAATCCCACTTTTGTCTTTTACATAAGGCTTGAAAAGGGAGCTTTGGAGTCACAGTCCTCATCTCCATAGCATTTATCTGGAGGCAGTATTCAGATTTGCTTCCTTCCTCTCTAACTGTATAGAACATAGATTCAAATCTTTCTTTCTCAGAGAATATCCTATATCCAGGATGCTACACTTATCCTTGAAGTTCTTTAGACATTATTAAAGCATCAGAGCTTATAGTGACCTACAGGTTAGGAAGAAGCCAGACTTGCTGGATTCAGGCACATACTTTCTTTGCAATAAGGATGGTATAATAAATTGCTTTAAAGCCACAAATCTCCAGTACATTCTATGTGCTTCTTTTATCCCCACAGTACTTCTGTACTTATATGGAAGCTGTATACTTCAGGGCTGGCCTTAAAATTGTGACAGCAAGTCTCTCAAATCAAACGCCCTACACTAGCTTCTCTCACACACTCAGCATTGGATCTGGAGCTGTCCCATGACTTCTTTCCTGCTCCAGATCCAATGCTGCAGACCATGTAGTCAGGCAGGTCTGTGAAAGAAGTTGAAAAAGTGATAACGTGCTGCAGCTGGTGACTTGCCACTTAGCAGACATAATTCTAACTAAAAGAACATCCCTAAAATTTGCATTCCACCCACACAGCTGATCTGAGGTGTAAAGTTTCTTTCAGACAAAGAGAAGAAAGTTCAGAGATCTGCATTGTATGCCCTAGAACCTGGGAGGTACATAGAACCATGTTAAGGCAAAAGGGCATCACCTCAGACTGTAACTGTATGTCTTCTCTCACTACCAAGAGCATTCATGGCCAAAGGGTGCTGCTTCTGTCAGAGCAGTTGGACTAGGTACCCCACTCAAACCCACGTGACAGGTTGCATGGTCAGGATACCTGGCCAAGTGTTTTGTAATTTTGGGGTTGGTGGGAAATGTGATCAAGATAGAAGTGTGTTTGGTGAGCATAGATAAGCCTTGAATTATTTCAGTGCAGAACAGGAGAAGGCAGAGACCAAATATGCATGTGCAAAAGACACAGGTATGGGAAGACTTTGAAGAACTAACAGTAGCACCACTGCTAGTTCTCCAGTCACACGACAAAGGAGGCAGGGTACCAGTATGACTAAATGCTGCTCCTGGGCTTTTGTCTATAACCTCAGGCAGCCTCCAGCAGCCCAGGAAAACAGCAGAACATTCAGATCGGAGATATCACGTGAGAACAGCTGATGAGAGAGTGTCAGATCTGAAGGAGAAACTGGGTTTCTCTGACATATGTACATGGAGAATGCTGAAAATCTCAGATTCACTTAATCATTTATCGATGGGGCAAGAGCAGAGGCCAGGGAAGATTCTGTTTGCCATGCAAATTAATGTTTTAATTATCAAAAGGACTAAGAGGCAGAGGGCTGAGAAACCTCATGAAAAAATTACTGCAGTTGATTTCATGGGTTTTCATCTGTTCATCTGGCACACAGAAATCTTTCTGGAGGAGGGGAAAATCTTTCAAAGAAAAGAAATATGGGAGACAGAAAACAAGAGCAGCCAAAATCAATGATGAAGTTTGGTGAGCAGTTATGATGGGTTAGTATCATTTCAAATCATTGAGGTATGATTAAGAAATGCATCAAATTCAGAGCAAAGAAAATTGTCACTGGAGCTCCAGCACTGACAAAGGTCAGTATATATAGTATAAGATCAATGCTGGTCTTAACACCTTTATGCACTTCTTTGCAACACATAAACAGTGCTGAGCTGCAGCAGTGTAGCTGCAGCCATACTGGCTTTTGGTAAAGGAGCTGGTTTATAAATTTTGCTAACTGCTGTCTTGCAGAATTAAAGTAGTCATGTTGTTCTAGACCTTCAAAGATCAAATAAAAAGGTCTGAGAAATCCCCCATCCAGGCATAACACTGTGGGTTTTGTGAGGGAAGAGGGGAGAGTGAAGAAGGGAATGAAAAATGCTATTTCACCTCTCTATGATTTCTGTAATGTTTCCTGGCATTCCAGTGATTTATAGCAACAGCAGCAGTCATCAGAAATTGGCAAGAGTACAGGGAAAATAAGCCGATGAAAGATGAAATTAATAGCAGTCGTATATGCTTAAGGGATCAATGATGTATTGGCGCTATTTCTTTTTCAGTGCCACATGCTGTGTTAGTGCAGTAGGCCAGGTGATTTCTAAAGCCACTGACCTATAATCTGCTCTGTTCCCTCAATGCCTTGCAAATATTTTACTGAAGGTTTCACTGTACTGCAGCTTAAAACAGAACTTTGCCCACTGCACACAAAAAGACACAAAAGACAATTCCTCGTGCTTTGTAGAGAGAAAAAGAGACTGCTGGATTTAATCATTACTTGTAATTCTCTCAAACCAGTGAACTTGAGATCAGCAGAGAGAGAATATGACAGAGACCTTGCCTTGGTAAAGGATTGTAATCATTGCATTGCAGTGTATGCACCCACAGACTCAGCTCCTTCCCTTCGTGCTCCTGACAACCTGCAGGAGGAAAGGACCCTGCCCCTGTCAGAGGAAGGTCCAACAGGTTCCTGACAGGGGTCTGTTGGTGGTGCTTAGCACTATGTGGTGATGCTTGCTCTGCTCCAGTGTGGCATGTGTTTCCAGACCATTTTTAGTTCAGGAGGCTCCACTCATCTTGTCAAATCTGATGAATTGCTTCTGCTGGGTTACTATGCTGCTTGCCAAGGCACCATTCCCGGGTTTGGATCCTTTTCCTGCCTGATGGGCTGCATATGCTGTCTGATCCCAGCCCTGTCCAGTCAGCTACCCTGGCGCTCTGATCCCGTACTGTCCAGCCCCGCTGCTGTCAGATCCTGTTGTTTTTGTTATCAGTCCTTTCTTCTCCATGCTGTTTACAATACACTGTAGTTATTTGTATTGCCTGGTTCTGGGGCTCTCTTATAATTTCTTGCTCCCTGATTTTGCTGTTACCTAATACTGCAGCTGCCCCGTACTTGTGTTTGCTGAGTTCTTACTGTCTAAGCAACCAGCTGCATGGCCTCCTGTGTCTAACTTCCAGCTGTCTGATCAGCTGGTTTTGCAAATATATCTTTTCCATGGTTTAATCCTGTTGTCTGGCTCAGTCGCTGTAGGATCTGTTACTTTTTCACAGATCTTTTGGTTGTGTACTTATCTATTTCATATATCAGCTACTTAATAGTTTATTTTGAGATTGTTCCAAATATCTGAATATCTTCCTCTCTCTGTGTTCTTGCCATTCTCATGTTTAATTTCAGTGTGCCCTGATCACACTCCATTTATCCAATGAATTCCTCTTTCCTTTCTGGTTTGTTATCAGCTGCTCTTCAGCATCTATTTTTACTTTCACAGCTTCTGCTAGTCAAAGATTCTGATGTGTGACTTGCTATTCCTGCAGCCCCATGTCTACCATCCGTTTAATCATCTCTATTGTCTGCTGCTTCTGCTGTTCAATCAGCAGTGATATTTTTTCTTTTGTGCAGGCCTGCAATGATCTGATCAGTACTTTCCATCATATGATTGCCCTGGTTATCATTCCTACTGGCTAATCACCACAAGGAAATCTGTTCTTGCACAGTTTTGGATAATTAGCTCCTCTTGCTGGTTTTTGGAGACTTTCTCGGGCTCACAGAGTAGTTATACAATTCCTAGAAGCACATGCTTGGACTATATATTGCAATAATGATATTGCTGGACTTGGGGGGGGGATTAGTATAATGGAGTTAAATATCTAAATAGGCGTTGTTAGGTAAAAGTTTTGCAAATAGGTGAGTTTCACTGTGCAGCATTAGATAACAAGTTCTCATCCTCTCCCTCTGTCATATTGTTCTGTCTCACATATTCCTCTATTTATGTAGTAAATACACATTGGTTCTTCATTAACCAAGAGCATGTACACCAAGGCTGTGACACTCATCTTTCAACTCGTGTTTCCTTCTAGGTACTTATCGACCCAGCACAGCTACACTAATTCCCGGTTCACTGATGTATTATAATATGGAATAAAAGGACAGTACTCAGCTGATGTGAATTATCATAGGTTATTGACTTCAGTGGACCCCAATAATTGCAACAGTCATCTCAAAGTCTCTGGAGGAGAAGACACATGCTGTGACTAAAGAGCACTGTCTCCTGTTGCTGGCTGAGAAAAGTAGAT
Organism: Gallinula chloropus; assembly: GCF_964237585.1. Taxonomy (NCBI): domain Eukaryota; kingdom Metazoa; phylum Chordata; class Aves; order Gruiformes; family Rallidae; genus Gallinula; species Gallinula chloropus. The sequence goes on along the minus strand of NC_140095.1, from coordinate 3,648,774 downwards.
TGATTATCTTTGCTTTCCAGAAGAGGATTAGGAATTAGTTGAGGAGAACAAAAGCACATTATAGTCTTGCTAAGAGCTTTAAAAGATATTGGACAGAGCAATGCATTTCTTACATCCATGCAAAAATCTGTGAAGTTCTGTTTGGGGGCAAGCTACCTTTCCTTCCTTATTTTTTTTCCCCTGCCTAGATCTTAGGAGAATAGCAAAGGTTGCATTTGCTGCTCTACCTCTCAAGCTGTGACTGCCTGGGTTACAATGCCAATTTATTCTTGGAAAGTTTAAATCAACTTGAAGTGCTAAACTTACCCTCTGCTCATCCCACATAAAACTCATAATTCTCTCAAGCCAGTGGAGCTTGAGAACAGCAGAGAGAGATTATGACAGAGACCTTGCCTTGGTAAAGGACTGTAATCATTGCATTGCAGTGTATGCACCCACAGACTCAGCTCCTTCCCTTCGCACTCCTGACAGCCTGCAGGAGGAAAGGACCCTGCCCCTGTCAGAGGAAGGTCCAACAGGTTCCTACACACAGTGTCATAACCTGTCTCATCTTGCAGCTACTTAGGGGGGAAGAAGTCAGACCCTTCCTGAATCTGGTCAGATTTTCCCAGCTCTCTGTGTGGAAGAAAAAAGTAATTCTGTCTGACTGTTTCCTTACCAGTTTCAGTACATGGGAAAGGGAAATTACAATGAAGAGACCTACACCAGCTGAAAAAGAGATCTCAGAATCTGAGGCGTACTACAGTAGGAAGTCTCTTCATCTGTTCTTTTTATGCAATGTCAGTAGGTTATAGACATGTCTTTGGTACTCCTTTGAGTTGTTTTCTCATCATAGAATCTTATAAATATTTTGGTTGGAAAAGACCTTTAAGATTATCAAGTCTGACCATTAACCAAGCCCTGCCTAGTCCACCACTGAACCATGTCCCTATGCACCACATCTCCATGTCTTTTAAATACTTCCAGGGATGGTGACTCAAACACTTCCCTAGGCAGCCTGTTCCAGTGCTTCCCACCTGTTTGGTGAAGAAATTACTCCTAATATCCAATCTAAACCTCCCCTGGTGCAACTTCAGGCCAGTTCCTCTTGTCCTATTGCTTGTTACCTGGGAGAAGAAACCAAGCCACACCTGGATACAAGCTCCTTTCAGGTAGTTGTAGCAATAAATGCTGCCCTCAGCCTCCTTTGCTCCAGGCCAGTTCCCTCAGCCACTCCTTTTAATACTTGTGCTCTTGACCCTTCATTAGCTTCGCTGCTTATCTCTGGACACACGCCAGCACCTCAGTCTCCTTCTTGTAGTGAGGGGCCCAAACTGAACACAGTATTCAAGGTACAGCCTCACCACTGCCCAGTACAGAGGGGACAATCACTTCCCTGGTCCTGCTGGCCACATTATTTCTGATACAGGCCAGAACACTGCTGGCTGCCTTGGCCAACAGGGCACACTGCTGGCTCACATTCAGCCAGGTATCAATCAACACCTCCAGGTCCTTTTCTGCCTGGCAGTTTTCCAGCCACACTGCCCCATGCCTGTAGTGTTGTCTGGGGTTGTTGAGACCCAGGTGGAAGACCCAGCACTGAGCCTTGTTGAACATCACACAGTTGGCCTAGGCCCGTTGATCCAGACTGTCCAGATCCCTCCATGGAGCCTTCCTACCCTCAGGCAGATCAACAGGTTGGCTATTAGTATCTCATTGCCAAAACCTTAGAAGTGTTTTGATTTTACTTATGCTCAGTGTGATTCTAAGGCAAAAACCTGCAAAACCTAATGGTAACATGGAGCTCTTTCCTTCTCAGATTGCTGACGTTCAAAAATCCTTTTACTCTACATTTTACTGTTGTGATTTTTCTGGCTCTTAAGGTAAAGATAAAGGTGTATCTTATGTTAAATTTAATAAAATATGATCCAGCTTAGAGTGGCAGTTAATACCGTCCATCTAGAATCTGGTAAAATGAACCTGGTGTTAAAGTCTGACAAAGGATGCAGATAATGTGCTGAACTGAACCATGTAGTTTCTTGAGATATCAACTAAATGAAGAGCCATCTTCTACAGATTTCTTCAAACATGTTAAAGGCATTCAAAATTCCAAAGAGAATTACAAAAACATTTTGGATCTGACTGTGCCTGTAAGCCTCTATATCTTTCATTATCTCTTTCAGTACTTGTTAGCCCATTTGGCAGCACAGGGAGTGCTCTCAGCAGGATGCTATCTGCTCATACTGCAGAGAGCCATGAACACTGAATGCATTTGTGGAAGATTTCAGAATTTTTCATTGAACAATTAATTATTATAAACACAGCATTCTGAACAAATCCACTTCCCTTTTTTCTCTATTTTGTCCCCCTCTTTTTTTTTCCCCTCTCTTCCCACCCTGCCCCCCCCAGCCTTTTTTCCCTATTTGGGATGCATTCAATTTTCATTAGATTAAAACCCAGTGAAACTAATGTAGTATAATGATAATGTTTAAGCCTTCGAGTTGCTTCATAAGACTGATCCAAAGCAGTAAGCTGATCATGAGAACGCTGGACTTTTCCTTTGACTTCACTGAAGTCTCTGAAAGATTGATGGACCACCATGGAGCTGGCATTATCTTTTCCAACACATGCTTAGATACTAATTAAGCAGAAGAGGAGAGCAATTTTTATCTGCTTATAAGAATGTTTCGAATAAACTGTTCTCTATTCTAGAAGCCATTTACTAATATGAAGAAGAATAATGTGCTATTTATATTTAATAATCAAGTTACACTTGAATAAAATAAATGAGCCAAATACCGATCTCATTTACTCCGTATGAATTGGGAGTAGATACCATTAACTCAATAGAATAATCCAGGAAAAATTGTTCCTTATGCATTTTGTGGGAAAGATTTGTTGGACTGTACCTTTAAATTTGTACAGTACTTTCTGATAGGCTTACTATGCCTAAGTCAGACTTAAATCTTTTCTTAATGCCACAGAAGTCAGAAAAGTAACAGTGAGGATTTATAGAGCTCATTCATAATTATAAATATTTAGCAGGATAAGAAGATGAAAAGAAATCCACAGGTTTCTTTTGATGCTCTTCATACTAAGTTCCTTATTAGAACAGGAAGGAAAAAAAAGAAATAACAAACTTACATTTTCTCCACTCTCTGTCTCTCAGCTAATTCAAAAGTGAGGCTGTTAATTAACACCCAGACTACAATCTTTAGTTACTGGATTAATTACAGAAGACTTGCTGTGGGTTTTAAATTCTCTTGGGATATTTTTAAATCTGGTGGGCAGTAATACTGCCATCTGCTTTGCGAGCCGATGGTTAGTTCTTACCAAAATCATTAAAATCTTGAAAACTACATTGCCTGCTATCAAGGTTCATAAATAAGTGTGGGTTTTTTTTAAAAACAGCAAAATCTGCTTACACTCTGTTGTTCACATCTGAAGCAACATTCAGTGTACCTCCCACACATGTCATGGGAAAACAGCTGGTCTGGGAAAGCAAAATGAACAACCTGTCTATCCAGATCATATAACATTTTCAGATAGCTAAATGAAAGCTACAGCTGTAGATCTTCACATTACAGGAACTTTCCAGCAAATAAAAGTCTTTAAATAACACTGTTCTAAAAACGTCATCTATTTTCATCTGATGCTGCAAAAATAATTGATCAGAACTTGCTGTTAACTCGGCATTCTCTGCAGCCAGAGAGGCTCATCTGCATTCAACTCTCTCTATAAAGAAGACCTGATTTTATTGGGAATGCTGTTGAACACACACTTACCAAGAATTGCCCTAAGGGGGGAAAAAAAAAGAAAATGTGAACTAATTGTAGATTACTCAGTCTTCTCTTACTCTGAAATAGATGCCTTTTCATTTCTTTTTAAAACCCTACTGGATGAAGTTGTTTTCCATTTGTATTACTGGCAGCAGTCTGACAGATTTGCAGAGATCCCAGTCATTTCCAGACAGATTTGCATGCAGCATTTGATTTAGTATTTTCAATCCATAGAATTGTCAAGATCTGGATGATGGTCCATTTCAGTACAATTAGTTCACACCGTGTTGGCTTGGGGTTCTTCATCTTTCACTACTCGCCTGTTTGCTCATCTTAGGCCTCCTGCCTCAGCTGCTGGCTGTGATAAACATTTTGGTATATACCAATTTAGAGGATATTGATTATCTACTGTGACATGAAGGTATTGTTTCTTTACTTCCTCCAAATTAAAATTTGGCTTATGCCAAATATATAATAAATTATTTGGGGGTTTAAGAAACAAAATCTTTTGAAGTTCTCCTTAAGTTTAAAAATGTTAGGTTTTGTAATTAATTCATCTTTATTACCTACTGCATTGGTGTCTGTCAGAAAATTAATTTGTATTTTATCTGTTGAAAAGGCAAAAGATGATTCTGTAGTCTCAAGGAAGGATGATCCTTTTTTTAATGATAATGAGCAATTGTGAGGAAAACTGGACTGAACAATCCACAGACAGAAATCCACAGAACCAATTGAAGAGGTAAAGACATGCAGGAATTACAGGAATTTAATATTTTCAACATGCAGAAATGTAACATTTTTAGTCTGCTTGGAAGATTCAGCATTTCATGAGACAACATATCTCTAGGAATCAGTCCAAGTTGAGAAAAATAATAAAGGACACCGAGAAAAGCACAATATTTAGTTCTCTAATCACAGTGAATTTTAGTGTATCTGTTACTTAAAGAAGGAAATTCTTATTTGCATCAGACTTGAAAAAATATACCTTATGTCCTGTTAAATTAGAGGAAGATCAATCGTGAGCTGCTCAGTACTGCAGCAGCTACGAAACTGCTGTCTTTGATCTTCGGCCCAGTATGCTGTTTTCAGATTCCACTTGCAGGAACAACTCAGAATGAAATGTCTCTTTTCTGGTGTATTGTATTTCAGTACCATGGCTGCAGTGTGGACATGCTTTCCCACCCTCTCTAGAGAAGGATCTCTGAAGCTGTGTTATACTACCTGGTATAATGCCCATTGACATAACTGAGACAACTGCCAGTGAAAACAATTTCACTGCACATGAAGAAAAGAGAAATTGAAGGGATTTTTTCCCCCCTCTCTTTATTCTCTCACTGTTTCAAGATTAATTTTGGATCTGACCTTCAAAAGCTTAGATGTCAAAAGCATATGTATTTTAGATTTCATTTGTGCAAAGTAGGAAAGTTGCTCTCAGTGCCTTTCCACTGGTATAAAATCCCTGGCTACGCTGACCAGCACTGAATCTGGTCCTTCTCATCTTCTGGGTAAAAAGCCAACCTTATTTTTCCCTAAGGCAGTTTTACCTAGTGTATGGATAGTGCCCCTAGTATCAGCAGCTCAAGAGTGTATTCTTGTGTGACTACACTGTTGACACCTAGGCAAAGACAGACTAACTAAATACTTATTCTTTAATGGGGGGAATGTGTGTGTGTCTGTGCATCCTTATCTGTCAGGTAAAACTTATGTCAGTTAATACCTGTGCAGCACGACTTAAGACATCAAAGATAACACTGTAGTTCGAATAAAGTACAAGAATTGTTACAGTAAATGTTTGATATTCACATATTCAATGAATACAAGAGGTATCTTCTCAGGAAGACATGTTTTGTGACTAAACTGTAAGGCGTATTGCCTCTGTCCTGAACCCATGATGTTTATTTACATCACATTTACAGCCTGTATCCATTGTCTATCTGTTTTACTCCATTGCTTACCATTCTAATTGCCCCATAGCACTTCTTCAAAGTCATGACTTTGAAGGGTCTTTAAAATACTGCTAAACTTCACCGAAATCACAAAAGAAACATTGTTCTGGATCCCCCCTTTTTCCTGGTTTGCATACTTCTAGGATCTAATATGTAACACACACACACATACACAGACACACATCTTATTACAACAAACATCCACCTCTTCCTTATACTTACTGCAACAGTGGTACACTAATTTCAGTATTATTTCCAGACCCCAGATACACAATGAATATTTGTCTATGTCTTCTCAAATCCTATGTGCCTAAAGTATTGCTAACCAACTCAATGTCTCTGACTAAAGAACACGGTACAGTTTGGCACACTGCCTTGCCACAGCAATGCCCATCATTGCTCTCACTCTCCCCAAGTTACTCTGATGAGCAGCCATATGCTCCATAAGTCTGCACATTACAACTTGCATCCTCCAGGCAGTTGCATTACACTAGAGTCAGTTCTCCAAACAGCAGTGAATTGGAGATTCAAGGAATTGTTTAAGGTTCCTTTTCTTTTAGCTACTGTATTAACCTCTTTAAAAAAAGAAAAAAACAACCAAACAAACAACAAACTAACAAAAAAATGTTTAGCCCCATGTATTCAGTGATTTCCTTTCACTTTTACCTGTGAAGTACAAATCCCTGACAAGCTGGATGGAGTAGGAAGAGAAGAACTTGGAAGATGGGCCCTGTAGGGAAGATGACTCCCAAATGCTAGTTCTGTCCTGAGGAGACCTTTGAAAATCTTTCTAATACTCTAAATGTCAGGCTGGAGAATGTAAGACTTTAAATCAATACATACCCATGGCACATTTTCTCTGTAACTTAATTAAAGTTTTGCAAGGAGTTCTGCTCATGTAAAAAAAAAATTGCATGTTTCTTCTTTTCTTCACGTCTTCCCCCATCCCTGCTTTGCTGATCTTTTCCTTTTGAACATTTCAGCTGTGATGGGCAGCAACATTACTTACATTTCCTCAAATTTTAACCTTTGGAGATATTGCTGCCCTATGCCAATGTATCCTTAGACTAGATAGTATCACTTGGAGCCTTCCTTTGAGAGGCTGCTAGTGTTGGAAGGGAGGCACTTTATGGGATTAAATAGAAAATCAATAGGATAAACAACCCTTTAGCTAGCATGTTTATTTTTATTTCCTGATTGTATCTCTCTGAGAATTGCCTGTAGTAGAAAATGTGAAGCTTTATGATTAATGTCCCAGCTGTACTATAAAGATTTTGCTAGAGCATATTATAAAATGATATGGAAATCACCATGCCATTCTTGTAATCTCAAAGTAACCCCCATGTTTGGAACAGTTACTTTGTAACTCAAAATAAAGCCTAGCTATGAAAAAAATCCCCAAACCAAACAAATAATTTAATTTATTTGAAAATTGCACTGGAATTAGTAATTTTTTGGGGTTTTGAATATAAACCATTCTAGATAAACCTGAGCAGCTGGATGTAGTTGGCTGTTTAGTAAGGTGGATGAATTCCTTTCAGCACAAGTTAGAGTTGGAGAAATTTTCTTTGAGCCCTTTGGGAGTCACTTTGGGAAAGAAGAAAGAGGTAAATCCTTCATTCTCCTCCTCTGTACAGATACCAAAGTAAATAGCTGTTTTCTTAAACCCAGTTTTCTATGAGTCAATTGTCTCCACAACAGAAAATAAATCAAAAAAAATAATTTAAAAAAGTCTTTTCCCTTATCTGTATCTCTGAATCCCTAATTAGCTTCCTAAAATGTTATTCTAGAATCGTGGGCATAATTTGTCCTCCAAGGGAACTATTCAGGAATTTCAGAAAAAGAGCAGAATAGGTAGAGAATGCTAAATAGCAATCTCAGCCCTTCCACGTAGGTGGGACTGTACAGACTTCTAAATGAATGTTGAGTTGCCTATTTAGATTAGAGAAAGCTGGTCAGGATGAGACTGCATTTCAGCTGAGTTTCTTTTGATGTTTTCTGCAACTTTTGTTGAAGGTCATATAGATCAGGGTCTGGAGTTTTAAACTTCTTTGAAGCTGTTGTATTTGGTCCAAAAGTCAGAATAAACCTCTGTGAAAATAGCAGTATTTCTCATAAATCATATTAAATTGGAATTTTAAAATAAATATTTAGTGTAAACATTTTTCAAAACATGATGTCTTACATGCTGTCAAGAAAAATAAATATAAAAAGATAAGATGCTGTGGAAAGTGATTAACGTAGACAAAGGTGCTAAGCCTCAGCCATCCACATACTTCAACACTATGCAAGTAGAGCAATAAATCTAAAATTTGGGCTTGTTCTTTTGTCTATATGAGTATTTTTCATGCTATGTAGAGTACTGGTATTTTAAGAACATCTCTACAGACCCCAAATAGAGATCTGTATTGTATCCACGTATATGATGTGTGTCTCAAAGAATAAAAGATTAGAATCTTTGGAAGAACAAAAGATTAGCATTTATGGGGCAGAAACACAATTCTTGAATATGAAGCCTGAGCACAAAGGCAGGGGACTTATTTCAATTATTTGAGTTTTGAGAAGTCAGAAAGATTGTGGAACCAAAGGCTGAGCAGGAAGAAATTGCCAGATGCACATTTCCCCTCTGCAGCTTTAACACAGTGCTCTCTGAGGTACCAAACTCATCACAGTCTTGACAGTTGCTGCAATAACCCCTAATTTCTTACTGGGTGTTACAGAACCATTGTAGTCTGTTTTAATTCAAGCTTTTTTCTTTGTGGCCTTTTCCAGATTCCTTACGAATCGAAATAGGGGAGGGTATTGTCTCAGGGCTTTTATTGTTTGACTTTTTTTCCACTATGTGCAGAATATTTTTGTTTCTTCTGTCAAGCCACGACCGAATCCTTTTCCTGCTTACAAATGTTGAATGCTAGAGAGGCTAAATAATTGAAAAGAAATAATTTATTAGGCAGTGCTTGGCTTGCTTCATTTGCTCTGTACATAAAAATCTCTCACACTGTTTATATTTCTTCAATGAAAAATTCTGCACGAGCCAGACTGAGCCAGTGGGTTACTCACAAATTCAGCATATTCATTACGTGTGACCTTATACTCAAGCTGTTGTAATGGGTCACCTGAGTCACATTGTTCCACTTTTATTGTTTCAGCCCTGTGATTGGATGCCATAAACTGTATATGTTGCTTTTCCAAAAATGGGTTTTGTTTGGGGACTCATTCCACTATCCATACTCAGTAAAATCATCTACTCCAACTGCACCAGAGGGGGGCTGTACCTGTGCCAGGGACTCCATCAGGGAGTTGAGACTTATTAGTTCAGGTAGAGAAATGCACTAATATCTAATCAGCTTTGAGCCGAATTCTGATTCGTATGCTTCAGCTAAAGCACCGTGGAGAGATGCCCAGCAAGGAATGACTTCAAAGTAATCAGAGCCATACCACCAAGCCTTCTCACAGCAAACTGTTACACAGGGCAGTCAGAACCACATTGGGACCCAAAAATCAATGGGACACATTTTCAAGAGGGAGACTTAATGACCATTTTCCATACATGGCTGTAACTACTACTTGAACGTGGCTATTCTAGGTGTTTTCTCAAAAAATGAAAACAATGTGTTGCTTTTGTTTACTTTTTGTCCCAAGTTTTGATCACAAGTGCTTGGTATCATTTGCAAATGTATTATGAGTCGAACTATGACTTTTTTAAAGGTATAGAATCCATTTGGGAAGTGTTAGTCCAGTTCATTCAATTACCTAAGGGAAAACCTCCACTTTTTATATATAAGGATAAATAATGTATTCTTTGTTTAAAACCTGTTAAACATAGAATCTGTTTCTTAATTCTTCACATCAGATTTCTCGAGATTCAGCTCTTCCATATCCTCTTACATTTACCCCTCATTCTGAATTTAGAGCAGGATACTGCCCGTGGATTTTTTGGAAACATTGACAAAAAGTTCATTCCTTTCCACCTTTAACAATAATAAATTTTTCTTGATGCATTAGCTTGGGTAATTAGAATTCTAAATTACTACTAACACTTAATAAAAGTGAATGGCTTCTCTGTGGAGAAGGACCTGGGGGTCCTGGTGGATGACAGGTTGGCCATGAGCCAGCAGTGTGCCCTGGTGGCTAAGAGAGCCAATGGGATCCCGGGGGGCATCTGGAGGAGTGTGGCCAGCAGGTCAAAGGAGGTGATCCTCCCCCTCTACTCTGCCCTGGTCAGGCCCCACCTGGAGTGTTGTGTCCAGTTCTGGGCTCCCTGGGATAAAAAGGACAGGGATCTCCTGGAGAGAGTCCAGAGGAGGCTACGAAGATGATTAAGGGTCTGGAGCATCTCCCCTATGAGAAAAGGCTGAGTAAGTTGGGACTCTTCAGCCTTGAGAAGAGAAGACTAAGGGGGGACTTCTTTATTAATGTTTATAAATATCTTAAGTATTATAAGTGTCTGTGGGGACAGGACAAGGAGCAATGGCTGCAAGTTGGAGCACAGGGAGTTCCGCACCAACATGGGGAAGAACTTTTTCCCAATGAGGGTGAGGGAGCCCTGGGACAGGCTGCCCAGGGGGTGTGGAGTCTCCTTCTCTGGAGAGATTCCAGCCCCGTCTGGATGCCGCCCTGTGCAATATGAGCTGGGGAGCTGCTTTGGCAGGGGGGGTTGGACCCCATGATCTCTCGAGGTCCCTTCCAACCCCTGTGATTCTATTCTATGATTCTAAAATCCAAACATGTGAGTGAGCTGTTGAACATAATACAATTATCAATCAATACATTGTAGAAACATATTGATAGTCTAAGAGTTTACAGTCTGAGAATGCTACTTCAGGAAAAAGTCCATGTATACCTTCTTTAAAAGTGGTTCTTCACCTGACCTGAAACAAATTTCTTTTAGCTCCTTCTTTATAAACTGTATATTGTCTTATATAAGCTGGACTTGAATTCAGGAAACCTAATTTCTACTCTTCCTTTTTCTGCCAGCTTTCAAGTTTCATTGAAATTATTGAAAACCAGACAAACATGCACTTAGGCTTTTTTTATTGACTATTCTTGCAGACATGGGATATAATGTGTTGCATAGGATTATAGAGAGATTCAATGCAATATTTTTATGGTAGCTGATAATCTCCTGCCTCTGCTCCCCCTTTAATAAAAATCAAAATGATCAAGATCTCTGTGGTAAAGTGCTTTGATATATACAAACAAAAGGTGGTTACAACAGTGCCCGATTTTTTTGGTATTTGTTTTAATAAGAAAGAGATATCTACAATAAGAATGCAAATAACTTATCTATGGAAAGATCTTACACAATGCTTCTAACTACATCTTTCTATATTAGTCTTCATTTAACCAATTATTTTCTGTTTAATCATGATTGCCCTACTTAGTTTTCATTTATGCTTATTTTTCTAATTATATAATCCCAAAGTTTTTCCTTCAAATACTACTTAATACTTAGTAATCTTTTTTTTTCCTTTGCAGTCTACATTCTTTAAAACTCTTGCTTAGTATTCACCAATCTTTTATGCTTTTGTCACATACATTTGATATCTAGATTTAAGAGTTGTTATCATTTATGAAAAAAAGGTTATCATTTCATTGTGAAAAAAAGTTTTATTTCTTTGGAATACAACAATAATATTCCCTGTGGATGATATGATGATGCAGGTAGTTACTTTTCTTGCTTCTTTAAATCTATATTGACATGGGATCTACATCTCCATTAGTCCTCTGTATCTTATATTTAAAGTATAAGGTTGTAATCATACCATTCTTTATAAGTGAAACTTGTTTCTTATTAGAAGTGAATCCTTAAAAATGTTTGAGGAATTAAGAAGCACTGGACATAAGGTTGTTTGCAATGGACCAACATTTGCCTTAAAGTGAGTATTAATCAATGACATTGCACCAACTTTAAAAGATGCACAATAAGTTCTAACGCTGAGAACAAACACTACCCACGTGGTAAATTACACACAAGCTTTTGTGAACGTGCACATGCAATCCAAAGACACTATAGAATAGTATATATTTGATTAAATACTTTTATTTCAATTTTAAATAGATTTTATAGATGATATAAAATATGGAGTAAGCAGAAATTTTATGTTTATTTTGGAGGATAAACACTGAAAAATGGATTGTCACAATAATTTACTTAAAATAGATTAACCAGTAAGTTGAAGTTATCCACATTGCAGTTAAAAATTAAGTTCTTGGGGTCTTACATTATTAACATAGAAGATGAATAGAGGAAGCCTTCTGAACTGATATATATACTATATTAGGTGTTGTCTTTTTGTGCTTCATACATGCTTCAGAGAGAGATCATGCACATTTGGTTTGTCATGAATTTTGAAAGATAATGGATGTCTTCTGCCAGAAAACATGGTAAGGAAGCTGAATTATAATCCAGTGATGAAAATATCAGTTCCTAATAGTCATAATAAATCGTATGCTAATTATAACTGCCTACATATGCATAAAGATGTTGACTGGTCAATGCATATTTGATATCAAATCCTTGATTTTGGGAAGTGTCCCTGAATTTTTGCCTTAGCTAGAAGTGGTACTGCAAAGCTGTTCACTGCAGAAGACAACACTGAAGCAATGGACAGACAGTAGAGATATGTTCAGGCAGAGTAGGCATGGTAATAGCATTATTCATAGTAGTCTTTCAACACAGTATGATGCGTTGTCTTTTCTGCATCCTTCATGAAATATTTATTTGTTGTAATGTTTCTCCAGGGAACAGTCTACTCTGCAGTAACTCCAAGAATAGCCTCAATTTCCTCTCCTTTTTTCCCACTTACACATTTTTTTTCCATGATGGCCTTGTGACCTTTATGCACTCAGTGTGCTTTCTCCTGCATGATGTAAGTGCACTACTATATTTACAGTAGGGTTAGCCAGATATGGATGAATGGACACGTGGGAAAGTATCTTGTATCTGATGTAGATAACTGCAAACAGATGCCCCATGCTAAATTCATTAATGTGAAGAGTACAAAACATCTTTCTGCCTTCCCTAAAACAGGGGGCAAAAAAAGTCCAGAAGAGAAATTATGTGATCTTTGCAACTGTCACAGTAACATTGATACATTCATGGGAGACAGCCTCTACTTTTAATTAAAAACCAACTCAAGATACAGAAGTGGTCTTTGGATTCTGAACCCAGTCTTCTTCAAGTCTTAGTAATTAACGCTGAGGTGGTCTATAATTTAGGAAACTACTTTCCATGTTTTCTCTGTGATCAATGAAAATCACTCCCAGATTCAGGCCTCAGGTGGGCTTTTCCTCCTGGGGAGTTCTCTTCAGTGATGACAAAAGGAGTCTGCAATAACTTGGCTTTGAACTTAGCATGCATCATAGCTAAATTTAGACCTTTTTAAATTTGCAAACTATGTGTACGGACACCTGTTCAGATCAGTATCACAGGTCTAGTTTATATCTCACACCTTAAATTAGCATGGATGCTGTTCTTCACATCAGTCAATGCAACTGTTCTTCTAGGGCTTAAGCTTCTATCTCACTTGGAACCATGGGAAGACCTCTAATGTAGCATTTTTCTCTCAGTTGGATTTCTAGGTTCTCTATTTATCCACCACTTCAAACTGGGTTTCCCAACACCAGCAGGATGGTGCAGGCTACTCACCACTGTCTTTCAACCCTTTAACTAAGAATTGTTATCTTTGAGGAAGTCAGATCTAGCTCTAAATCAGATTGTTGAAGAACATTGACACATTTGCAGTGTCATCCTTCCTTACCATGCTTCTTGCTTGAGTCAAACCATGTAAATTAACAAACCAGAAACTGAGTACGTGGATATAACATATAAGTAATAACTGTGGAAAATATGAATTTGACAGTGTTGCATCCTTTGAAAGGTTCTGATTTTATTAGAATATCAAAGTTATAATGCATAAAAGGCATCTTGAAAATGTATTTATTGTGCTGCCTTTTATGAGGGCTAATTTTTGTAAAGACAAAGATATGGAAAACTGGGTCCAAAAGTTCACAAAGCTATGATCTAGAATGGCTTGTTTAACAATTTGTACACACGTAAAGGACATGGGCAAATTAATGGGAATGGTACAAGCAAACTGGAAAAGCTATGAAATATGAACAGTGGTATTATAGGTGCTGCTCTTTATCAAGGCTTAAAACTAACACAACTATTTCTTTCATTAGTATTAAAATCATTCATGCATTTCAAGAGAATATTAGATGCAAGGAAGATAAAGAACATATGTTGCCAATATTTGTTATAGTTGAAACCTACACACAGTTCCCCTATGACACATTTTCAAACACCTATGGAAATACCGTTTTGCTTGCTTTTCCCATCTGAATACATAAAAACACTTACTCAGCACTTTGTGGCCATGCATAAAACATTGACATGGAAGCACAGTAGGATGCTCACTTATTCTAGCCAAGACACATCATTGTACCACACGGGATTAAAAAAAGAAAACAACAAACAAACCAACCTACCATCCTTTTTAGTTACCAGAATTGAATTCTATGAAGGAAACATGATCTATTGGGCTGGGTGCAATCTGAGGTACTGCTGGGCTGGAAACTGTAAAAAGATGCAGTAAGCATCCTCAGTAGTTCTGAGGATAAATGTACAAACAGCTGGTTCAAGTTGAACAGTAAATAAGTGATAAATAGAAAGATAAAAGCTGCACTTGTTGGAAATGATGCTCTGAATTATAGATGCTGATGATGATTTTATAAATTTGTTAAGAATTTACCAGAAAACAAAATATTTTCCATATTGTTTTTCCATATGTTTTATTTCTGGGTGTGCTGGCTGAAAATTTTAAGTCTGGAATTGTCCTAGTAGGTTGCTAAAAAGGATGTAAATTGATAAGATTCTGAGGTCTCCTCTCCTTTGTTATTGTCCAAACCACTGGATTTCAGTATAAAACCTCTGGGAAGTATAGAATTCATAAACAGCTGTAGAGAAAAGGAGAGTAGCAGCACTGATGATATATATCACCACAACATAAATCTTGCACAACACAGTCACACTAACTTAAATGAAAGAAAATAACTTTGGAACATTTAGACATGACTTTCAAAAAAAAAAAAACTATCCCAGGCAATTCTACAGGTTTACAGAAAGTCTAGGAATTTACACAAATTGCCCTTAGAGTGGGCTGCCTCTCACAGAAACTAGTAATAAAGGGATGCGTTCATATGAAAACAGATCTTCAGCTGAATCAACTCAGCCAACAAGTCAAATTATCTTATGAACTTCAGTGGGAAAAACAATTACAAAAAGTAATGTTGCTATTTTAAAAATTATTTTGTGGGGTTTTTTGCATTATGCAAAATTGCTTGGAGTGCTTTTTTGAAATTTTGAAGGAAGCTGATTCAAGATAAAACCTAGAAGTCAGGCAGAGTTGATTCTGCAATGTACAGGAATGGACTTTAACCTTTCTTTAGCTTCCTAAAACTCAGGATTTGATATTAGGATTTAAAGTAATAGTTAGAAAAGGAGAGTTTATGATTGCTGGAAGAAGGGGAAAGCAACCAAGGAGGACTACAGGGCCGAGGTGAGATTATGCAGGGAGAAAATAAGGAGGGTCAAAACCCAAATAGAACTCCATCTGGCCATTGCTGTTAAAAGACAAGAAGACGTTGAGATGCTGGAGTGTGTCCAGAGAAGGGCAACAAAGCTGGTGAAGGTTTTGGAGCACAAGTTTTAACAGGGGCGGCTGAGGGAACTGGGGCTTCTTAGTCTTAAGAAGAGGAGGCTGAGGGGAGACCTTATGGCTCTCTACAACTACCTGCAAGGAGGGTGTAGAGAGGTGAGGGTCTGTCTCTTCTCTCAGGTAACAAGTGACAGGATGAGAGGAAATGCTTTCAAATTGCACCAGGAAAGATTTGGGCTAGGTATCAGGAAGAATTTCTTTACTGAAAGGGTTGTCAAGTACTGGCACAGGCTGCCCAGGGAGGTGTTTAAAAGGCATGTAGATGTTGTGCTTGGGGGCATAGTCTAGAGGTGGTCTAGGCAGGGTCAGGCTGTGGTTGGACTTGACAATCCTAAAGGTCTCTTCCAACCAAAGTGGTTCTATGATACTGTGATTCTATAATCTGATGTCTTTGTCTTTCTGGTGTGTTCTTCTATCATCACCTCTAATTGAGCTTCTCATAGTTGTCCACATGACATTCAAATAATTCTTCAACTTAAAAATTTCCACAGAACTGTAAATCACAACAAATGAAAACCATCTATATATTGTATATTCTTGGGTGATTGCTACTGTGTAATTGCAAAGTTTGTAAAATGTTCATTTATTGGTTCTCATTATGCCTTCTCCACAAAGAGGCAGAGTGCCAAATCTGAAGAAGGTCATATGGTCTCAAATTCTGGCCTTCTGGGATTAAAAAAACCATAATTCTTTACAGTCTGACCTCTAAAATAGAATGTATCTTTAATTACAACCTGCATTTAACCTTTTGCACCTTGCTGAGAAACACTTGCTTTTTTACATGTTTTGTTCTTCCATGGCTGTAAGGATTTAAATTGCTCTTTTTAAGCTTTGGGGACAGGAATTATATAGGACTTTTTTGTTATTGCATTCCTTGGCACTAGGGAAAATGTGTTGAGGCTTCAGAAATTTCTCTCCTATGGGACTGAACTTACTAAAGAGCAGCAAGTCACTTATTAGAAAATGTCTGCTAGTCCCTGAGGATCTTTTCCTATTACCTACCTCTAAATGAATGACTAACATAATGGATTAGTCTTTTCACCCTTGATACATGACTAGAAGACTTTATGAACTAGCAGGAGCATATTTTGATTTCGCTGATGTCCTTTCCCATCACTGCTGTTGAATTTCCAAATGCTTTTGGTACTCACCAGAATCCAGATGGAGAATTCTCTGAATTGTGAGAGGCTAACAGTGTTGTTCTGATTCTCTTTTTGCTTAACCTCCATGTGTCCTCTGCATAATTCTACCTTTTCCCAGCATCAAATATGTGACAAGATAAAAAATGAATCTAGTCAGATAGCAAAGGTGTTCTCAGATCAAAAGTACAACTAGAATTTTAACAAGGAAATTCAAAGCAAATATTCTAAACAAGTATATGAATAAATGAAGATAAATGTATTGGGTTGTCTTAAGGCTTATACCATAAGCCTGGATGTATTGATCTTTTTGAGGCTCCTTTACCCTGACTTTGAAAAACTGACCATGCAAGCAGTGTGTATGGATGGTATCCATTTTTAGGAGATATAACTTGCCAGGATCCCTTTGAATATATCCAGCAATCTTTTTATTTGCATATCATACTTATAGCTATCAGTTACTGTTCAAAGGTTTGGATTTTGACTTCTTATGATCTTAGAGACTTAGTTATGATTAATTAAATTTAACTAAAGCTATAAAATAGCAATAGCTGCATTTAAAATTGTATACAAATTCCATTTCAGTATTGTGCTCCTCATGGGATTTGCTTGGCACAGAAACTGGGAATCTGAGGCAGTCTGGGGTAGTTGAATGCTCAGAGCTCATCTGTATTGTCTCTGTATTATGCAGGGTAGAGTAACCTGTTGTCTCACTTGCAACATTTTGTAGTGTGTTCTCTGTAGTTAGTTCTGAAGTAACATCTCTGAAACTATTTTTCGTGACAACTTACATACTGAGGCAAAGCTCGTGCTGGCTTGTTATGGTCAATTCTGTATCAAGGGAGCAATTTGACCATTGACAGAAATGGCAACTAACCACATCTGACTGCATTTTTGTGAGCTGAGATTAGCCAACACATGATTTGATAGAGTAACTCAATTTCCTCAGAAAATGTCTGGTTTTAAGAAATGCATATGAGGCTTTTGAAGCTTTGCATAAGCTGGCTAAAGACAAAGGAAAGGAAAAGCATTATCATCTGTCTCCCTGTGCTGTAAGTAGATGCTGGCTATGTCCACACTTTCCCCATGTCATACCTGACCAAATGGGCTTTATTAATTACTGATCTTCTCCACTTTGAAACAGGTTTCTAAGCTGTTAGGCTGTTGGCTGAATATCCTATACTCAGCCCTGGTGAGGCTGCACCTTGAGTGCTGTGTGCAGTTTTAGGTGCCACAATATAGGAAGAACATTTTCTCCTCTTCTCCCTAATAACTAGTGACAGGACAAGAAGGAATGGGTTAAAGTTGCTCCAGGGAGGTTCAGGTTGGATGGCAGGAAAAATTTCTTCCCTGAAAGAGTGGTGAAGCATTGGGACAAGCTGCCCAGGGAGGTGGTGGAAACACCATCCCTTGGGCTGTTAAAAAAAAAAAAAGGGCAGACATGGTGCTTCAGGAGATGGTTTAGAAGTTATGGTGGTGTAGGCTGGTGGTTGGACTTGATCCTGTAGGTCTTTTCCAACAGTGATGGTTCTATGATTTTGTCAGGGAATGATTTTGTGATTCTATGATTCTGTATCTGCTGTTACCTTCCTGTGAAAAACAGCTCATCAGGTCCACTCCATCAGGTACCTACCACAAATGTTTTCCACTGCTTGCCTGCCCTCCAGAGAAAGAAGCCTCTGTCTCAGTTACTTTTCAAGCATTCTTGTCCTGCCAATTCTTTGTTCATTGCCTGCAGCGGGGCCTCTGTTTCACCAGTGCCCAGTACAGGGGGACAATTGCTCCCCTAGTCCTGATGGCCACAATGCCAAGATGCTGCTGGCCGCATTGGCCACCTGGGTACACACACAAATCTGAGAAGAAATGACTCAGAGGTTAGGTGAAAAGCTTTTTCTAGTCACTAAACCAACAAACTGCAATTAGAGGTTCAGATGTGGACTTTAGAAAGACACCAAACAGATGATCTGACATTCAGACTGTTCGACAGAAAGAAACACAGATGCCGTCTTTAGAAACAAGACAAATGAGAGTTGCAGGGGAAATTTGCACTATGTTGTTGCTCAGCAGAGATAAGTAAGCTGTGAACTAAATAAATTGTAGCCAGTGTAAGTTATGCCTCAGAAAGAAGGAACAAAGAGAAGATCAAAAGGCATAGAACTCTGCAAGATTAAAACAACTGAAATGGTTTTCTTTCTTCTCATGGTATCAACTTTGCTTCATGTGGCACTGAGCAAGATCTGGGCAGTGCTTGCTGGGGACAGTGTCTTTTTGAGACAGTGCTCTATTATCAAACACAGGACCTGTTCTTCTTTAAAATGACTATACAAAAACCAACAGGAGCTTTGTAAACATGCAAACATTCCTATAGCAGAGGCTGCTAATTACAAAAGCTTAGTTTAAAGCAGAGAGGGACAGCACTTAAATAATACAGCTTTTTTTTTTCACCTGAAATTGCATTTTCCCTGTTGATTCTTTCCCTCCCAAATCAAGAGTATTGTTGACAACACTAAAATGCATTATTTTTTTCTTTTACAAGGAAATAAGTTTTACTGAGAGTAACAGGATACAAATCTTCTAGTCATTTTATCCAGTTATTTTAAGATACTTTAAACCCAATTGTTGTTTTACTGTCATTCATTTTATTGCAGACTGACAGATATTATTGTAATTAAATGTTCAGTGTACCAGAATATCTATGTAATTTAATCTCCTTCAAGCAGAGCACCTCCTTATAACTTCTAAAATCACTACTCTGTCCTCAGAAAAGAACAGACACAGGGAGCTGTCTCATTGCAATTTTATTGAACAGCATTACTGACGTCCATAATAAAAAGCTGAATTGAAAAGTGGTGGCTTTTAGTTCAAAACTATTAGCTGTTTGAGAATGGAATTTATTGGTTAGATGCTTGAGTTTTCTGTCTTGAAAAAGCAGGTTTTCCAGAGGGTAAACACTATTCATGAAAACCTCATTGGGCTGAGAATCTTTTATGTTTATGTTTCATTAGAAAAAATGATAGTCTTATGTATGCCAACACCATGGCATCCTGGTGCAGTGTTGAGAGTCTTATTGAGAATTCTACATCCAGTTTAAGAACACAACAGAAAACAAAATCACTTTTTGCAAATTACTGTACCTTCTTTCAGTCTGTTTTCCATACATCCATAAAAGAAGTGTCTGTAGATGAGTTCATTGTGCTAGACAACTGGAATGGCAACGTAGGAAAACTCTGTGATGTGTATGAGTATTACACAATTTCAGTGCAAAGTCAAGGAGTGTAATTCCACTCAAGTCTGCAGAGATATAAAAGGGATCAATATAGGCCAATAAGAAGCAGCATGTAATAATATGTATTATCTACATATTATTTTAAACACTTGTCCATGATCAGTAGCAATCATACTTGATCAACATATCTGAAAATCATGTACATTTTTATTTATGTGCTTAAATATGATAAGGGCATCTTTCATTATATTGAAAGAACATAAGCATCTGAATTTGAAGATAGGCCTTCAGTGTGCTTTTCAGATGTGCTTATGTAGCATTTATCTGCTTCTTTAAATGCCTAATACTTTTAAAAATCTAGCCTTTAATGTGTAACTCCAGGGATCTTAGCAAATCTCTAGGAGAAAATCTCTGCTCTTTCTGCCAAAAAGAAAGGGAAGAGCTAGACCAATCATTTCTACTGTCTCTTCCCTGTAGTTCCTCCTTTTAACCTCTGTGTCTTCAAATAGAAATTATTTGAATTATTTAAAAGATAACAGGTTGCTGTACTAACAAAAGATCATAAGGTTTCACCATAGTGTTCCTTGCAATCAGCACACCATTGTGTAGATGTGGACATAGATTTTGTTAAATTCAATGTTAAAGGCAGAGAGGAAAGATTTTACTGCAGACTGAGATACTCAGTTTCAAGAAATAGGGCATTTCTTTAATGGCCTTGAATTCTTCTGACTCTCTCACTACATACCATAGAGCATGTTTGACTGAAGCAATACAAGCAGCCAGCTGAAGAGTGACTTGACAGAATAAAAGGATTTCTAAGCAGAGCCTTGTCCCATCAGACCATTACTGAACTGGATCGAGTGGGTACGTAAAACAGTAGAACTAATGGAGTGCTTTTATTTGTACTAGAGCAAGTCCACCACTGCATGCCCTTTGACTGACTCTAAATATCAGCATAACCTTATAGAATAAGGCATTTTCTAGTCCAAAAGAAGTCAAGTGCATTTCTTCAATTTTCTCTCTTTTTTTCCTCCCCCTTTTTTTTTTTAATTCTTTATATCCTGATTAATTTTTGCTTCTTATGCCTAATTTTATCTTTTGAGCAAATAGAAAGATAGCTGCTTCTAAATTCTTTAA
This sequence comes from Gallinula chloropus, assembly GCF_964237585.1. Taxonomy (NCBI): domain Eukaryota; kingdom Metazoa; phylum Chordata; class Aves; order Gruiformes; family Rallidae; genus Gallinula; species Gallinula chloropus. The sequence continues at coordinate 3,627,846 of NC_140095.1, read as the reverse complement.
GTTCTATTGAGTTGGGAAGAGATACTTGTAAAGGCAGCCTGAGAGATTGTATTTTTGTTTTCCAGAAATAGGCACAGGGCTGGCACTCGAGGCAGAATTCTCTGTATTTTTGAAACAAGTAGCACTTTGGACCCTGGCAGAATGATAAGCAGGTGGCAGAAGGACACCCACTCTCAATTCAAGATGATATGAGAAGGGAAACCAATGCTTTTCTTTCTTATTTACAGGGTTTTTCAAACTTGACATTCACCCACTAACTCTCTGGATTGCAATGCTTCGAGGTACACAGCTGCCTAATGGGAGGGTAGACAACAGATGGAGCCAGACTTTTTGAAAAGGGATAGACAAGGGTAATAGGCACATGTTGGAAAATTGTAAATCACAAAAAATCTAAGAAAAGACTTTTTTACAATAATGGTGGTGAAATTTTGGAGTAGGAGCTGGCAGAAGTAGTTGGATTTCCATCCTGGGATATATTCATAGCTTGACTGGACATGGTGCAGGAACCTGAACTAACTGGGCCTGCCTCAGGCAGGAGATTGGCCTAGGGACTCTGTATAGGGGTCCTAAATAACCTAAGTGGTTCAGGGACAACTGTTCCACTTCAAGTAGATCCTCTGGGCCACATGTTGGAGTTAGGATGAGTATTTTACGGGCCCTAGATGAATAAAGGAGGAGATGGACTTGACCATAACATTAAACTTAGAACTTCTGGGCCTGAAGTCCAGGCTTGAGCGTAAATCATTCCTTTGGATCTGGCATGTACTGCGAGAGGTCCCAGCAATCTCTCACCCTGATGTACGATAAAAACAGAGCAGATGCACTGATTTTCTCCAGACACCCATGAGAGTAAGGGGATTTGTGCAATAGAACTACATCCTAGGAGTTTTGTTCACGCTTTGGTCGTGCTTCTTTTGGTGCAGCCCAGGACACAGGTGGCTTTCTGGGCTGCAGGAGCACGTTGCCAGCTCATGTTGAGCTTTTCTCTTGGGAAATATTTTTTTCAGGATATTCTCTGTGCAGTTTCAGACCTCTTGAAGGGGTAGTGATATGGATGACTTAATTTTTTTTTTCCTTATGGAATGCCTCTGATACACAAAAATATTCTCCAGTTTTTAAGGTGAGGCAGTATTAGAGAAATAACTATGTAAGGAAATTGAAAGTGTGGGGTTTTAGTATCCACAATCCACGATGATAACAATATTTATAACCAAGAAAAATGGTAGCTAGTTTTCATACTGATATATGTATATATGTATATATACAGAAATGTATGTATATGTATTATATATGCATATAATACTCATTCTCTCCTTATTTCTTTTAAATAAATTCTTGATTTTTTTTTACATTAATGAGTTTGGTTGTTCTTTCTACATGAAATGTTGGAACTACATGCCTGTGGAACTTTAGGGGGGTTTGTTGTATTAAGGAATACCGTTATTTTTTTCAGTAATATTAAGTAATTTTTGAGACATAAGCTATTTTTTATCACCAGTTTTTGGTAAATCAAACTGTAGATGGATGAGTTTGCTTTTGATTGTTATACAAATTTCCATGCTGCAGTCTTTGAATATTAAATCATAAATATTAAGGGCAGAAATTTTATTAATTTCTAAGCAGTGTAAAATGATTGTGAAAAAATTGTAGCGAACATTTCTGAATGCAAAGCTTGTTCATATCTCACTGGAATGAAAAAGGTGACTTTTGTCAGGGACACGTTAACTAATATATATATACCGTGGTATTTTGAAGCTTAATATGGACCACAAGCCTAGTTCTGAATTTTGATACAAAAATTCAGAGGAATGTTTAGTAAATAGCAGGCTTATTACTGTCTAACAGCATGTCTGAAAAAGACTTTATTTGCCCAACTCCATCCCCAATGCGCTACAGAAGAAGTTTGCCTGAATGTCGAGCATGTGGATGTTTGTGTAGATGACAAATACTTTGGAAAACAATATTAATCAGCTGAAATTTAAGAAACATTTGTTCCCATCCTTAAACTCCTTGGCCTGGAACAGACTGCATTGGAAATCATTCAGACTGAAGTCTTGAACTGATGGGGATTTGGTGTGAACAAAGTTACTGTACTGTGTAAATCTGTTGCAACATCTGTCATTTAAAGGATCATCATAAATTTAATTTCTACCAAGCTCTTTGTTTGTTAAATAGTGACCAGTTCAGAAAGGGATTTTAGAAAGCAGGACTGCTGATGAATATGCATTTTTAAAAGCTTCCAGCCAGTGCCAAACATAAGAAGAACTACAGCTAGTCCTTGTTATCACAAGGATAACTTTCAAGATTGATATTCCTTACTTGACACAGTGTAATCTGCACATACACCCAGAGGAGAGTTAAATTCTTAAAATCAGTTCTTTCTTCTTTGTATTTAAGTATATTAATGATGTTGATTAGATGTCAAAGCTTGGACAGTTTGTTCTCTAATGCTATGAACTTAGCAACATCTCTAGTAGAGAGTGGCATTTCAGCTTATTCCATTATTTAGACAGAAAAGGCAGAAGAAAAAACTTAACCTTTTAAAAATAAATTTTAATAATATTCTGAAATTTGCAAAAGGCCATCAGACCCTGCACCTGCTGTGTTGACCTCTGCTGACCCCTCTGACAGAGGAAAATGCACTTAGGTTACAAAAAAAGAACATAGAGCACTAAATAATTTAAGTGGGCAAGTTTACTATTCTAAAGAGCCAACTTCTGCACTTCCTCTCTAGAAAAACCAAAGCAGCAAATCTTTTGGCATAACTGAAAGTAATAGTAAAGGAAAATGAAGATAATTTTCTTACTAGAAGGTAACAAGCATTCTCCTTGTTGCTGTGTACTGGCAAATCCTTACCAACCTAGATAGTGCAATGACAGTTTTTTACCATCTCAGAAGCTTTTTTGGCAATGGAATTCGATGAATCATCAATTCAAGGCTTTCCCATCAACATAGGGAGGGTCCTTGAAATGTCTAAATACACAAAGCAGTAATTATGAATTTACCAATGTAATAATACATATCTGCAGGCTGAAACAGACAGGGGGGCTTGTATTTGTAGGTTATGTTTGCTTTTCATCCAAATACATCAAAATAAGTGATTAACTGAAAAACTGAACCACCCAGAGTTAATTGTCTGTAGACAGCAAAGCATAGCTTTATCAGCAAGTTAACTTCTTGAATCATTTACACAGATTTCATATATAAAGATATTCTTCCTTTATTCTATTTCAGACACAAAATGTAGGAGTACAGATTTCCAAGTTGTGCATGACTTAGCTCACAGATGCAGATGGTTTGTAACTAATTTTAGGCTGCATTTTCCATTCAGATTAACAGATTCCAATGTTAGAATCTTCACGATACATGAGGAGTTGTCTTGAGAAGCAGAAGTTATTTATAAAGTTGTCTGTCTGCTTTGGATAGAACACTGCAAATGCATTCTCTTGTCTTCATACTGGTACCAACATGCTATGAAACAAGATGCTATAATACTGATGTCACCAATCTGTATGTCATTGAACACCTGTTTTTTACATGGTCTATTTGAAGATTAATTGCCTATTTTGCAGCAAAAGCTTCTTATTGGGAAAACCCATTTCTGCACACTGCTTTTCTGGATCATTACCCTTAATGTAACCACACATACAACATAATGATTATTGAGTAACTGTATTTAAATATTGCCATTTCCAAGTAAATGGGAAAAAACCCCAACTAAACAACCCCCAGGTATTCTATATGCACTGCCATGGCTATGATTGATTGTTTCAAAAGTGTCTTGGCCTTTAATCCACCCCAGCTGGAACTGAGGTACAAATTGTAAGAAAGATGCAACAAGGTGTACAGAAAGATTGTTACCAACTCTAAAATATTTTACCTAAAAAGTACGAACAGCTGGGGGAAAAACATGCAAATGATTGCTTTTTTTTTTGCATTTTGCAGATGCAGAATACGTAGAAGTGATTTCTTGGTTGCAGTATTCCTCAGCATTCAACAAGATTTTTCAGTGACAAAACTCTGAGAAGATCATGAGACTGAAGTAAGAACTTAAGATACATTTGTTGAGAAAAATTGTGAAGATTTCAGAGTTTGCAAAGCAAATGTAATGATTTTCTTCATCCTGTCCTCCTGTCCTCTAAACTTTTTCCTCTACACTACAGGAAAACTTTTGCAACCTCAACATAAACCTGCAAGCACAACCAGCAGGTGTGCATGTACAAAAACCTTACATGTGAGCAGCCTAGCAGAACACAGTCTCCACCTGAATGCTGGGACCTGAACATCTTTGCAAAGCAGAGCATCATCTAATGGGAGAAGATCACATGAAGGACTTAACTTAAACTATTTTTTTTTATTTTGTTTCTATTTAGATCAAGCAGAGGAGAAGCAAGCCTGTCTTACCTGTAATGTACTATATTAGAGTGATGACTGTGCCAGAGATGACTGGTTTTTTTCTTTTACAGTATGTACACTGCCAACATTTTCTTTTATGTAATGGCATATATATTAAACATCTTTATTAAATAAGTTGCTGTCCTCTACATTTAATAAAGACATGCAAATAGTGAAGTTCCTTTTTTTGTCCTTTTCTTTTCTCTGTTCAGGTCTAGATAAGTATTCAACATTACACATCTCCAAAAAAAGAGTTTATAAGAGTTTATAAATGGGCAGAAATGAGTCAAATGGAGCTGGTAAAACAAGAGTTTCAGTACAGCTTGTGTTTGGACTGTGTGATGGGTTAAGCTTGGGCTATTGCCATGCCACCCTGAGAATGGCTAGCTAGTTCGGTTGTAGAGCATAAAATTTTTAATTTCAAGTTAGTGAATTGGACCCAGTATTGGATGCAAATGGATGGTAATGGGGTGACCCTGACTACTAGATGCCCCTCCGCCCACACACTCTCCCTTCCCAACAAATGCAAGGAGAAAGGAAGATGAAAAAGATAAAAGGAGACAATTTACCAGTTACCATCAAGGGAGAACAGATTTGATTTGGGGAAAATTAATTTATACTAGAGTTTGATGGCAAGAAACAAAGACAAAATTAAAACAACAGCTTTCCCCAACCTTTTTCTCAGGCTAAACTGTGCTCTCTCATTCCCAACTCCTATATCCCCTTCCATGAGAAGGGTAGGGGATAGGAATGAGGAGTGGGAGCAATGATCAGTCCATAGCAGCTCCTCTCTGCTGCTCCCCACTCACACTTTTCCCTACTCCAGTGTGAGGGCTCTCCACCAGCCACAGATCCCTCAGGACATTCCCACCCACTCCAGCAGAGTGTCCTCTTGCTAGAGGGGAATCCCCACTGTGGACCCTGGAATGGCACCTTCTCTCCCCTGGGTGCGCTCAGGACTGTTTCTCTCACTTATCCCTCACTTCCATGGGTCATTTCAGCCTTTCTGAAGAGGTTTTCACAGGTGCCACCAGCTTGGCTGACTGGCCCAGCTGTGCCCCGTGGTGAGGCAGCTGTGAAGCTGCCTGGAACCGGGCAGAACTGGCTGGAACCGTCCGCGTCTGGCACAGGGCAGTCCTGTTTGCTTGTCACGCAGGGGCCTGTGGCCCCCACTGCCGACACCTCCAGAGGGACCCCCCATGCATACTGACAGAAATTATGTTATAAAATTTAAAAATGCTCACGTGCCAATGTTGCCTGTATCAGGAGGAGTGAAATCAAAGTCTCAGGTAACTCATTATTCTACACTGTTTGTTAAGTCTGTCTAATATGCATAACTATGTGACAATTACAAAGTAAAGCACAAGCATGGTTTTGAAACCTGGTGAGTATTAGGTTAGATGTGCATTAGGTTTCAGATCCTAAAAGCTGAGGATATTTAAACTCCAAGAGCATTTGTAGGAATCTTTTGTCTAATGGGTGAAGAAAAGCCTTCACTAGTTTCTCATTAAAGAATTAATTCAAGCTGGATACTGTAAAAGAAATCTCTTTCCTTGTTTGTCTTCCTGACCCTAAGATGTTCAGTCATTTATATTAAATGAGCTTTGCTGTGGACCTCTGTGTCCAACCAGCGCTACAGTGTTAACCTCTGAATATGAAAAATTATCATCTTGGCTGCTACATGATATTGCAATTAAAGTAATCTTCAGCTGGTAGTTGCTTTTTCACATCAAATGGATACATGAAAGTTTGGAAGCTGTTAGTTCCCAGTCTTTTCTACCTTGTGTTTTTCTTATGCAATGGTAACTCAGAGGCACTGCGGGAGGAGTTATCCCCACAGGCCTAGTGGGCCGCAGGTTAGACTCAACTTCAGTGAAGTCCCTAAATCACAGGGAAAGTTTAGATTAAACTGAGGTTGTTATTGAGTGTGGAGATTCAGTGGTTAGGACAGTCCACAGAGTGCAACTGCAAGCACCTGAGGTGGATGAGAACTGGCAAAAGTGAGTCCTTTTGCGCTTAAGTCCCTGGCATGTGAGTTAAACATAAAACAACCGCAATAAACAGCGATCATACTCTGCTCAAGGTGCAGTACCAGGCTCAAAATGAAGCTTACCAACTGCTTAGTAACTGGGAAGCTTAATGGCTCCAGTGCTGGTGAAGCAGCTATCTGGGCTGCTTTAGGTTGCAGTACTGGAACTTGGGCCTGTGTTTTGCTGAAGTTCTGTCTTAAAGCCTATTTCAGGGACACAGGCTCATGCCTGTCTAAGAATCAGAGCCAATTTAGCTAAGTAGAAAGTCCTGGGCTTAGCAAGTGGCACAGCTGAAAGTGTTGTAGGGGATAAATGAAAACCAATCACCTTCAAACTGCAGTTGGGCCAGCAATTGTTTCAATTTATGCAAAAATAAGTGAGTGGCATAGGTTTTGTTGTGTGGGCAGTCTTGTAGATCATTAGAGTAAGGGCTGATTTGCAGGAGGAGAGATTTTAGCAGGTAAGTGCTTTTTCTTTATAGCAGAGTGGGAAAGAAAATGGGAATGGTTTAGTTATTGCTATTTTAGTTCTTTCCTTATCTAATTTTAAGCAGAAATGTTTTCTTTCTCAATTTGTTAGTAAAGAAAAATGTTAGAAACTTTTTTCTGAAAAACCAGAATGCATTGCAAGTGGGTAGGTTTTAAAATGCCAAGTCTGAAAACAAAGAAAGAAAAGTAAGCTTAGTTTGCTAGTACTGTGTGTCTGATAGTAGAACTTTGGAATTTAACTAGTGGTTACTACTGTGTCCAGCTGGATTATGTGGGGGGTTTTTTTGTTTGTTTTGGGGTGGTTTCTTGCTTTGTTTCAAGATAGGCCAAGTTCTTTGTGGTCTAGCAGTAGACTTTTTTTGAGCTTTCCTCTTGTTACAGAAAATAATCAAGCCTGCTTATCAATAAGGCCCATTTACACTCGAGTCTGTTCTTATTATGACCAAGATGTACAGACTCTTATTTTTTTAAGATTCAGATATTGGTGTTAATGAGAAATATGTGGGAAAAACTTCTAATAGCTTTTTCACTCTGAACACTACTACTGTTTAGAAAGAAATAAGCTGTTTAAAAATGAAAGATGCATAATGTTTCTCACTTAGTTTTTTAAATTTTATTACAAAAACTTCTAGAGCCCCTTAAACAAACTAAGAGTATGTGGGCGGAAACCTTTAAATTTTGCTAAAAAGTTGCACTATCTTTTTTTTTGTGAGGTAACTGAAGAATGCTGTTATTATTTGTAGTGTCAAAATAATCAATATTTTTTGACCAGGGATCATAGAATCAAAAGACAGAGTAATCATATTTCACTTGTGAATTAAATGTTTACATCTAAGCTATTTGAACTAGACTGGTATTTCTATGTTTTATTTTTTAATGTTTCATAGATGGATACAGCTGTTATCAGGCAACTACACTGTCTTGATCTTCTGGAGATTTATAAGGTATGATCCAATATGAATATTTTATCTGTCTAAATCAAATTTCATTCTCTTTTGATTTAAATGTTATGAGTACATTGATTGTAAAGCCCCTCAAATGGACTATAATACCCACAAAGACGAATGAGAACATAAAGGCTTCAGCTAGCTACTGTGCTTATAAAGTACTTCAAAGTAAATGCAAGTGACCTACATACCACAGCAAAATATTCATTTAGCTACTGCATTGTACAGTGAATTGAAAAAGAAATCTAATATGGGTTTCTAAAGCCAGAGTAGAATTTACTTACAAAAAAGAGACTTAATACTTCAGGTGTTAAAAAGTTACATCTGCCTCTGAAGTGGTCTATCTGCTCAAAACAAGTTAATTTGAAGAGGCTGATTATCCACCATATCATGTGAGTTATTGCTGTAACTTATGTGGCTGTGAGAATAGCATCATTTTAAGCTTGGAGGTTTGAATTGGTATTTGCAGAGCAAATAGGGATTGGCATGTGTTCAGCTGGTTTGGAGAGCTGCATGTGTACCAAATGCTTGCCTGCTATGGCCTGCCTTGGCTAGTTCAAAGGGGAAGAAAGTTTCCAGGTGGTAAGAAGTGGAAAGGAGAATGTGACATTAACTTTCTCTGTTGTGATGGGCACGGAAGTTCCCTTTGTGTCAAGAGCCAAACCCAGCTGATCAAGCACATCGGATGCCAACTAAATGCGGCAAATCGTTCACGGCCACATAATGGAACAGACCACGGTGACCTCTGGGCTTCTGGAAAGTAAGAGACATACACAACTTGGTAGTGATCAATATCTGTCTGCAAACATTGTTGGCTTATAGGGTGTTTCCTCTTTCTTAATTGTTGGAAATAAACAAAGCTTGTTAAAATCAGTTGATCTCTCCTCTCAAACCCCCAAGTTACTGTGTTCTTCTATTCTGGGTATTTTTGGGTGGCTGTGATTTGGCTTGTTTTTCTTTTTTTTGTGGGGTTCCCCCCACATCCCCACAAACAAACAAACAAAAATGCTGTGGTTTAGAAAGCATTGTTGTTTTGAATATGTTGTAGAAATTACTCCAATATAAAGAACAAAGCAGTGGAAAGAAGTGGTGTTTCTTTTTCCAGGAGTTAATGACTGAATTTTTTTTTTTCCTCAAATACTGAGCTGGCTTATATTGCTGTACAGCAAGACACTGCAGCATGCATATAAAGGATGTTAAATTTCTGGTCTTGAGTAGTATTACTGAAAACTGTTTGCCTTGGGGCAGTATTTATCATTGCTTCTTTGAGGTCTAGATACTGATTTGTGGCATCCTACATTTGTCTGTGGTGTATTGTTTCTTTAGATATTTTCCAAAATATTTTAACTGCATAAAACCTTTCTTATGGTATGCCAGAAGAAAATACAGAATTAGAAGTTTAAGACAAGCAAATTATGCTCATAAAGCAGAAAATGCAATATGCTATCACTAGTGGTATTAATGCCTTGAGTTTTCTTAGAAAGTGGCTGAATCTTCTGAAGAGGAAGGTTGAAAAGATAAGTTTCACTGATTGCTACAAAGAGCCCTGCAGTGTCAAACACTACTTGGGGCAGCTGTTTGTTTGATTCTGAGTCATTAATTTATTTTGTCTGTGGAGGTAAACTTGACAACTCAGCTGTTTTTATTAGCAGGGCAAAAGGCACTGAAAAATCCATAACCATATGCAGTTATCTTCTATCTTGTCCTTGTGAATCTCTTGTTCTTGTTTATTTAAGTTTTTGATAGAGCTTTGGTTTGTTAAAATTTGATGTAATAGCCTAACATTTAAGCAGGGTTTATTTTAGAAGTCGTTATTAGTCAGCATTACCACCAATTTCTGTTCAATCTAAAACATTCCTTCTGATAAAAGCAAAATTTAGGATATGATTTTCAACACCTTTAAAGCTTAATTTGCTACTCCATTCATTCCTAAAGTTTGCTGAATTCCACCTAAGGAATGGTTAGTGATTATGCCAAAAAATGCATATATCACTGAAGGGCAGGGTTAGGAAGGGACCTCTGGAGATCCTCTAGTCCAAATGCCTTGCTAACACAGGATCACCTGGGATCAGATGGGATTGCATCCAGGCAGAGTTTGAGTATTACCAGAGAGGGAGACTCTCCACCCCTCTGGGAGACTTGTCCCAGGGCTCAAAAAACTAAAACTCATAGTTTGCTTCTGTTTCTTTTGGGCAACTTATGGTTCTGGACAGAAAGACTAAGGAGCTGTGATGGGTGTTTTGAGTAGTTTGGAACCAATGGGATTCATACTTCAGAATTAGAGTAACCACTAGAACCGCTTTCTTTTGACCTAACACCTTTGTGCCTAGACCTGGCTTATGAGTACCTTAAGGATTGATGGCTAGTCTGCTGAAACTGATGCTAAATAGGCCATGGGTTTGTGTCCACCTCAAATTCTGACTGTGTAAATTATCAGAAATTCTCATCCAGTGTAGAAGACCCATTACCATGAAAACAGGAAGCTGGAGAAGGACCTCTAAAGGGAAGGCATTGCTTTTGGTACAAAAGCTCTTAGTTGACTGTGTATTTATGTTAGACTGAACCATGTATATTATCTGTAAAGGACAGGGCCAGTCTAGTGAATTCCAGTAAAACAGTAAGAAAATTGCTTCTCTTTACAGTTACCTTTCATGTACTACTTGCCTTAAAAGGCTGAATTCTGAAGGAGCTGCTGCTGCTGTGGGCCCCAGTGTGATGGATTGCAATTTATTATTTTTTTTAAATTCACCCATTATGATGCAAATTCTATTTTGTGATGTTAAAAAAAAAAAAAAAACCCAACAAACCCTAAACCCAACAAAAAGCCAGCAGCAACAACAAAAAACACCAAAAAACCCCTTTTCAGCAATTGCTAAAACGTTGTTGCTTTGCATACAAACCCAATGTCAGCAACTTTTTCAGAGGTGGCAGGCACCTTACTATAATGAGTTCCTTGCTGCATGCTTCTGCTTTAAGTGACATTGAATTGCTGGGATATTGGCAAACCTGTCCACTAGACACTCGGCTTGTCTTCCTCTGGTTCTAGTTCACTTCACTTATGCTGAGTCCTCTATTTTCTGTTGTCATTTGAGAATTTCCTATTCAATGAAAACTTCCTTTTGAGACTAATTAAAACCAAACTAGAGATTTTCTTTGAAGCAAAAGCACTATGAAGAACTGCACTGTCTCATTAGCAATAAAGAAATGTCTGCCTTGCCCACTGAGTTTTTTACAGCTAATCTTAGTGTAGCTGTAATATTTAACGACTATATACATTAAGGATTGCTTTCTCATTATTCTCCATACTGCTTTTCATTGCATACATCATCCCATACCCATAATTACTGCTGTTGTGGTAAGGTGATGAACAAACGCTGACATTTAAGAGTCTGAAATGAGGAAAGGCTCGTTTCTTGCTCTATTAGTGTGTATTAAATTAGTGTAACAAACCAATTATTTCTGTAGTCACATCCTGAGCTCTTGTTAGTGTCATTCTACTGCACACTGTCCATGCAGCGTTTCTGCAGGTATCGTGGGGACAGGCTGTGGTTCCGATGAGGTACCGAACTGCATGTTTCTGTGTCTCATGTCCGAGTGTCCCTTATCCCTTTCTCGATTTCTTTCAAATCAGGGCACCTCTTAAAATCTGGTTTTACCTATACAGACCTGTGACAAAAGATATTATGCCAGCTCACAACACAAGACTATGCAGGGGGACTGTGCACAGCTTTCTTACATTGCAGACCAAGCTCCTTTACTTCCATTATCCCTACTCCAAGCATAAAGTTCCTTGTAACAGTGAGACAAGAGCTATAGTATGTGTGTAGAGCTCTATGAAATAAATCATCCTAAGCCATTGTTTAAGTGTTTCTTTTTGAACCATATTCTTTTCACTTGGCCGTTTGTCTGAATTCACTTGTTCTTTTTGACACCAGAATTTGATGGTATGACAGTTTATGTAGCCTTTCTGAGAAGGAATCTTATCTATCTTATGTCTCCAGCTCCTGGAGACATATTACTACTACATGTGCCAGCTAGTACTTCTTAGCAGAAAGAAAATCTACATGAAGGAAACAGGGATGATATCTAGTTAAAAGTAATAAGTGGGAACACTCAGTTTTTGAGAGAGGGGGAAATCCCTGCGAGTCTGTGCTGTTCTGTTAGATCCCTGAATCACTTGGACACAGAGTGAACAATGAAGTTATGCATTTTACTCTATATTATTTAGCACAGTTGAATTGAAAATATGCTGCAAAAAGTTTCTGAGACCTTGAGACACAAAGGAATGAGCTTTAGTCAACACTATAATTAGGTGATAAAACTGGAGAAATCCTTCAGTATGCACCAAGATGGGCTGTAAATTCCCAGATACTGCTCAGAACAAAGATCCTTGTGATGCAATGTGTTTCATGCCAGGCCAGTCCTGAAGATGCAAGAATGTAAGTACTTAGCAGTGTCTTTTCTCTCTTCTACAGTGATCATCCTGCATACTTCATACAGCTTGCATTGTCTCCTCTGCACTTCCCCCCCATTTAAAAAAGATCTTTTATAACTGGAAAAAGGTAGAGAACAAGCTGACAAAGTATATCTGAACCTATTCAAAAGCTTATAAAATAAGGTTTATTCTATCAGGACCTCTTCCCTCAAGAGAAGAGAACTGAAAGAGAAATGCTAAAGTTCTGAAAAAATACTAACCATGTAGACAACAGAATAATTATCAGTGGGGCTTTTTTTATGATTAAAGCTAAAGAACAAAGTAAAAATAACAAGCATCAGACTGACTTCAACAAGGAGATATCACTTACATAAAGCACAATACCACTCTAAAATTGCTTTCTGGAGGATTTTGGGGGTTCTGAGGTGTGCTAGAAAAGGCCATAGCAAGTTCATGACAAATACGTGTCTCAACCTGTTAACACACAGCATGGAAAATGCAACTCCTGAGTCAGATGTCCTTGAACAACTGGTTTACAGGAGCTGGGATGGTATGCTATGCAAAATGTCACTCTGTACTTGCTCAGGTCTTTTGATTTTTCACTTCAGCATCTTTTCATGGTGCCTGGCTGAGTTATGGGCTATGTATTGCTTTCTGAAAGAATATATAGGGCCTTATAGAGGAGGAACAATCTTGTATGCAAATGTGACAAAGCATCTCCAAATTGAACAGGTTTATAAAATGTATCTGGCACTTTCTGATTTCTTCCATATGGAAATTTCATTTCTCAGGCATAAAGTTTATAATTGCATAACTTCCTGTTATCTCTCCTTTCTTTATCTGCTCTGAGTTTTATCTACAAACAGGTGCCTTCTGCTTTTTTTGTTTGTGAAGTGTTTGATTTTGTGAACTACTGTGGGACCTTACCTTTTATGTGAGTGGCTATTTGACCCAGCATGGCTTTCTATGCAGAAATGGCATTTTTATACAGATTTCTGCAGTGCTTTGCAGGCAAAAAAAACCCCCAAACAACCAAACTCCAAAGTATTTTGTATTATCTTTTCAGTTTAACTTGCACAGCTAGGCTAATAGAACTTGTATAAAATATCAAAGAAAATAAAGAAGTTGATGTTAGTAATGTTTGTGCTGCACAATGTTTTTTTAAAATTGGGATGTAGACTATGTGATTGCTTCAGAAACAGAATGAGCTTTATGTAATTCATGACATGAAAAGGATGACCAGCTAAGCTTTGCTTTAGGAATTTTATGCAGAAAATATTATTGCAGTCTAATATATTCCAAGTGGCTTGTACTGGATACACCAAATACATTCGTTTAAAAAATCCACCTCTGTACAGAGTTCACTTTGACTGTTTATAAAAGGGATGTTCTTGAGATGGAGACCACACTGCTGCAGTTAAGGATGAGGGGACTTGGCTGGCCCTGTGTGGAGCCAGGAGTTGGACTTGATGGTTCTTATGGGGCCCTTCCAACACAGTATATTCTATGATTGTCCAATGCATTTCTAAAGGACTGTGATTTACCTTGTATTTTTCCCATGAAACTCAAACTCCTGTCTTCCTATGCCCCTACCCTTATATAAAAACTATTAACAAATTACATATAAAGTTTCATGCTTTCATAGGAAGAAAATATCACTCCTTTTAATGTAACTTTCAGTTGAACGGACTAGTCTAGCCTCAGAGGTTGCTTTCCTCAAACTTTAGAGCCACCCATGTTAACTTGGTACCTCTGATTCCAGTTCAGCTCCAACACACTTTCTACAGATCATCTGGACTACAGAGAATTGGCTACCATAAACTTAGAAATTACTGGTGCTTGAAGAAGCCAGCTATATTCTTTAACATATCCTGGTAAAAAGCTCCTGACAGTGAAAGAAATTTTGAGTTGTGCGACACCACAGCTACCACAGAGAGCAAACTGATGAGGAAATTAGTTAACTTTCCTTTAATTGGTTGTTCTAGCAATTTGCATAACCTTTCCTTATTCTGTCTGTGATCTGAATACATCTTTACCTGTAGATGACTGTATGTGTTAAGATGTAAAATGTTTTATGCCTAATGAACTGAAGGCTAAAACCCAGCAAATTAAGCTCAGGAGTGGAAAGACTTATTTCTGGCTGTGGTATTTTATGCATATAGGTACTTTCCCCAGTTTACGTTTAAATATTCATATTTTCTTCTGATCTCAGATACAAGACAAGCTCATCTGGTGTGCTCTAATTTAATGCAATATTACAGCTGAGATCCTGGCAAGTTTGTAAATCTGACAAAGTAGCAGCTCTTCAGGCTTGGAGAACAGTTTTTCCCTCTCAACTTCGGTTTTTAACATATTATTACATTTGACTTATTAGTCAATCTCCCTTGATGCTCCAAACAAGGATGGCCTATGCTGACTAAGCAGTACAGGTGAACTTCCATAAGGGAAGGAAAAGCTACTGCTGTAATAAATGAACATTCACACCAGTTAATGTTGCTGATAACTGTTCTGCAATGATTACCACAATAGTCAACCTGCATGCATGCACTTCCTAACCAGCACATCCTTTTCAAGGCGCTCTGTGCATGTATTCATCATTCACTGCAAGATTCAGAGGGGTTACACTGATTTATTGTAAAAAGCTGTGACTAACGAATTACTATACAGAGGTGTTGGTGTTAGGATAGAGATGGAAGGGACATGTGATGGTAATTCAAGAAATGCACTTACATTATTGGCATTTTCTGCATTTAGCAAGGTAGGCCTGCTTTCTATAAGCTTCCCTTTCTTCCAGTTGGCATCAAATACTAAATATTAACCTTATCTCTCTGCAGTTTAGGACCATTGACAAATGCATCTCAAATTAAACTACAGAATGAGGCAACCCTGGCAGCAGTGGCTGCTTATTAACATTGTGAACCTGTGCAAAGCTTTGAGGGAGACGCTCCTGCAGGGCTGCGTTGTGCTTACAGGAAGGAGATAAACCTGCCACTTCTGAAGAACTTTTGATCACTGTGTCCAGCCTTGCAGCTTCCTAAAGCACCATCTCTTTTAATTTGCCTTTCTGTTCAGCCTGAGGAGTTGGTGCATATTATTATTATTATTCTGACTCCTAATGCTGAACAAGTACCAGGCATTTTGGCTGTATTGCTTGGATTCTAATCTCTGGTTTTGCTTCTTTATAAATAGAAAAAGAGTTTTGTAGAAGAGCAAGAAATTGGGTTTGGGTTTTTTGATTATTTTTTTTTTTAATAATTATTGGTTTGGGGTTTTTTTTGCTTCAGGCAATGAAGATGCATTCCTACAGCGTAATTAAGGTCTGAGTTGGGTCTTCAAATACCTTCCTATCTCAGCCTCCCTCTGGGAGACACTATTAATGGACTCTTTATTTATGCTCTTGCCGTAGAGAGGTGTTGACATTTAATTTTCATCTATTTTTACCCTTTCCACAAAATACAAGGTGGAGGGGAGAGCTGCCGGGTGTAGAGCAGAGGAAACAGCAGCAGGGAGGGCTGGCACCGTGCCCTGATCAGCTGCCCCACGGACGCACACGGCTCCTGGTCATGGCAATCGGCAGAGCCTGGGCCGGGGGAGAGGGGAGGAGGCAACAGTCGCGCCTCAGAGAAGGGCGAGTGGCTGTTTTCTCAGCAGTCTGGTTCGAGGTTACAGGCTGAGCCATATCGGAGCTGATCTGCTCGGGAGGGCCACAGACCTGTGAGGGGTGGGGGGAGAGAGGACATGTGATGGCAGCAGAGCGTGTTGGTTGCTCAAGGCCCAGACACCCGTGGCCCCAAACATGTTCCCAAGATCAGATGTGCTCTGCAGACACGTGCCTGTGGTGCAGGGTGAGGAGGGGTGTGTGGCTCCTGAGGCATAGGCCAGCACTGGACGAGTTGTGTGGGCTGAAGGCTCCATGCTGCCAGGCCTAGGGCCAGCCCAAGAGATGCAGAGCGAGACTCGGGGTTCATGTCATACTGCTGGGGTGACAGTGCTTTTGATACCGCCTGGTCCTGTGTCAAGGTGGAACTGCAGCAGCACTGCCGTGATTGCTGCTTCTCACTGAAACACAGACCTGCTAACAGATGGGCTGACGAAGGTGAAATGCCAAGTGTAAAAGGGACTACAGCTAGATACTTCCAGTCTTGGACGTATGGATGCTGTTTTGCAAATATTTCTAGGACTATCAGCTGACTTTGAAGGAGTACTTAAAAGTCAAGTAAATTAGTGTGTGGAGTGACTGTCACTTTGCAATTTTCCAAGTGAACTAGGCCAAAAAAAGCCAGTTTACAGCAGACACTGGGCCACACTGTACTGTAATGGCAAGTAGGTGGCAGTAAGACACACCAAAAGTAATACACCTCACTGTGCTGTGCCTTGATTAGGTCAGCCTTGTTTAAATAGCGAGCTTCCACACATTCATTGTCCTATAAAGATTCAGATTAAAAAGATCATTGTAAGGGTTAATTTTTGTAGTTTCTTTGTGGTGGTGTGGTTAGTAGGAAAGCCTCACATGACTGAGAAACTCTGGGGTGTGTCATCCATCAATCTTGTCAAGGATTACATTTTAAATGAAGATCTATAGTGCATTTAAAAAAAAAAAAAAGTAGAGACAACGAAAATGAAGCTATATCAGAACTTTATCATGTGTGCTAGGGGGCCTATTACACACTTTTCTACCTTTACCCATGTAGTAAGGAGTCTGATTTCTTGTCATGGATTGAGGCCAAACAATGCTTTGCCATGAAATTGTTGCAGTGGAATACTTAGGTGCTCGTGTTCCAGCCCATCAATGTTTATAACACAAATGAAGTTCCACCTCAATGGCCCAGTCCTTTTGTCTCTGGGTTTCACCAGACAGTTTATCCTTTGTCTTCACTACATGCATTGATATTTAATTGTGCAGTACTTCTAAATATCATGATTATTCATAATGTGCTTGGGCAAATTAAGTATGTTGCAAATGGTAATGCTGATTTCTCCATCACCATTAAAAATGAGTATTGAGTACTCATTCCAGGTTGCTTTTTGCCTTTTATTCTGAGAACACATGAAAAGTCTTTAGTTTACTAAGCAAATATGAAGCCCTCCAGTATAAACTAGGAGTGAAAGTAAACTTTCACACTAAGATTGTAGCGAGGATTTTCTCTTCTGCATCTTTTCTCATCCATGCATATCATAGGACTGACGTTTTTTCTTCTGTCATTGGCAAAGAAATCCACCCTGGTTAATCGTATTATTATCCTGTGACTCAGCAATAATTGTGCTGTTGTATCTCAGTATTCCGAGCAGACATTGACTGCTTAATCTCCAGGATAAAATTTTAGTAAGGCTGGTAAGGTCAGGCATTCATAAATGAAAAGCTTTTTCTTACAAGTCTGAAAGTATTTCTCTTGATGGGGCAGGAGAAAGAGATGGAGCAAGCAAAAGGGTTATTTTCGTGTCCTTGTGAAGGGCTTCCTCAACTTATGGGTGCCTTGTCACAAATGTTAAGAACAGCTGTAGTCTGCAAAAATAATCATAGCCTCAATTTTTGTAGTTTCTTTCAGATAGCAGTGATCTTTAGTATTAAACTGTCATATATTCTTGTATATACATTTTAAAAAGAACAGTTTTAGAAGAGCAGTGATCTTAGTACTCTGTGTGGAAAGTGCTAAGAAATGTTGCTTTTGCAAACTGAAAAATGTTATTGTATTCTTTACTGACTTAAAGGACTTAGGCTGCCTCATCAGGAATCCTGTGTAGAGAATTTAGGTTAGCACATAAAATAAGGGGGAATACTGTTCTCAAATAAGGGTTCAATTTGAGTACATAGCTCTGCTAAAAGATACAGATGATCCTGGACAATGAGATAAGGGGTTAAATCGTGACTGAGGACATGGGCTGGAACTTAAGGAAATCAGGCTCAACGAACAGGCTTCAACCATGTTGATTGTACATCAAGGCAAACAGGAAAAACAGGCAAAACGATGTGGGGTCTCTGGGGTCTCGATAAATCTAATCATTTTGATCAGGAGAGAACAAACCTTTTCAGAGGCTACAAAATTAACACCAGTAATCTGAAACCTGTATGGAGCTTTGACTTCCTGCAGCCCAGGGCCATGTCAGTTGCCGGGAAAGTTAAGATAAAGACATCTACTTGCCAGTAAGCAGTTGTCCCAGACAAAAGGACTCATACATTTTAATTTATTTGACCAATGGAAGTGGGAATGTCCCAGACATGCCATGTGTATTATATTGTGTACTGCTGTGGATGGGGCGCCTGGGTTGAGCCTGTAAAATCCATAGTCAAACAGAGGAAGGAGGTGAAAGGTTCAACCTGAGGAAGACTTGGGAGCCTTCATCGCTGAGACCCCCGACGACCACTACCACAGGACAATGCGCAGACGCAATTGGGAGGAGTTTATGGAAACCACCTCTTGGAACTCATCTTAATACGAAGCGGGACAGGTGATGAATATGTATAGATGTATGGTATAAAAAGGCTGCAAACTGACCAAAGGTGTGCCTGCTTTGTTGGGTCACCCGTTCTTGCAAGAACGTATAATAAATTACTGCTTCACTACTTGTCTACCTTAAGTTCTGTTTTTAGGACCTTTTGTCATTTCTAACACTCTGTACAGTTAGGAACACCAATAAACAATTATTCTGCAATAATCTGACTATGATAAAACCTGCACTGACTTTTACTGCAGGATTTCTCATGCTGATGATGCTCAAATAAGAAGATTAATTAGTTATATCAGGATAAGTTATTGACTTTATAGTGAGTAATGGCAAAGAAACTGTATCCTAATATGGTTTCTTTCATTCCATTATGATCTTTGGCTCAAAATGACTGCAGATCATAGACGTTCAACTGGAAGTAGCAAAAATTCTAAGTGTGTATAAGAACTTTCAATTAGGCACTAATAAAATGTGATCAGTCTGGGATCTGGACCTTGCATGGTTCTTATTAACTGAACTAAAAGTTTGAAAACAATTAACTTCAGAAGTTTTGGTCTAGTTCTTTATTATTTTTTTTAGCTGAATTGTATTTCTTGTTTCGTCTGAACTGCCCTACCTGTCTGTCATTTCTTAAAGCATGAGCAGAGTGGAGGTTGACCCAGGTGTTTTATGGGAAGTGTTATACCTTATTATGTATCCTTTTGTTTTCTCTTAGAGTAATATTTCTCTTTTTCAAAGTTTTTTCTTTGTAATAGAATTTGGTAAAAGGTGTTTGTCCTAGTTACTGACTAAGAATAACATGATATGCAGAGATAACTGGTAAAATCATAACAAATGTAAATGAATGCAGACAAGGGATTATTGCTGTGTGACCCACCCCCAGAAAGTGAACAAGCTATTTTGTAGAGAGACCAGCATGAACTGAGTGCCTAAAGTAAGGCAAAGCTTTACAAAATGCTTGTAAAGTTCAAGGAAACACTTTGAAGAGTAAAATTTCTTAGATGTAGTTTGTTTCACAGGAAAAACAGTAGCAACACACTGGGTTGTGTATATGTTAAAAGAATTTGTGGAATTCAGCAATACTTTTTAAATACAAATGCACGTTCTGGCAACTGAAAAGAGCCAAAAAGCTTTGGAGTCAGAGTTTGCATTTGTTTTAAAAGCTGGAAAGTCGTGTAGGGGCCTAAGTTTTAAAAGCAATTATTGTTAGAGCTTATTTCACTAAATGTAGTTCACTTAATCACAACCAGGAAGACTTATTGATTGTAGCAAATTGCAATTTACCAGCACAGTTTTTTGGTTTGCACTGAGCCTCAGGTAGGCAATAGTTTTTACTCCATGTATTCCAGTCATTTAAGAGCAGGAACACGGAAAGGATTTCCTAGTTGATTTATATCACTTTCTTAATACTTTATATAAGCTAATGCAAATTGAATTTTCTCCTTACTTTATCTGCATGAAGGGTATTCCAAAATGTCATTCTCTTTTGATTGCTTAGAAAAATTCTAGTTTTCTCATAATTAATGTGTATTAAATTATTTTTTGTCTTGGAGGATCTTCTGTTTTTACACATGCTCTTACCATGGCTCCATTTAAGACCTGTTTTTAACTGCCCTCCCATAGTGCCCAGTAATCACTTTGGCTCTTTCTCTGTTTCAAGCTAGTAGAAGAAATTTCAGATCCTAGCTTCAGATTTCGAACACTTGTCTGTTACACTGCTGAACATAATTGTATTTCTATTACTTCATCCTTCAATGCTAGTTGGTTTTGTGTTTGCTTAAAAATTTCCAGTTACTTCATGGTACTGATAGTGCCCCTAATTCTATGTGTATATAGGTGATTGAAGTTTTGGCTACCCTGTTCATAAGGTTTTGCTGTGAAAGCTGAAAGGGGAATGATAGACTACAGTGAGTGCTGTAGCTGGTTTGGTAATTCCCAGTAACTCAAAAGCCAAGCCGGGTGGTACTTCCAGGTAGTCCCACGGTAATTCACTTGGTTCAGAATAACTGTCAGGAGATGCCAGTGGATGCATACAAACAGATGATGGACAGGGAATATTTAGGAATTGTGTTGTAGACAGTAGACAAAGGAAACCATGGGTAGAACTATTTTTAGCTGCATGTTGGTTAAAGTTTATTCTTTAGGCATGCTATACATACATATGTATAGTACATATATGAAATACATTTGTATTTCTGGCCACAAAGCAAATAAATGTAGGTTACAGAAGAATAGGCCAAGTCTTCCTGAAGGGGGGAAGACTGCAGAGGAAAAAAGGCATAGTGTGTCTTGAACTGTATATACTTACCTAAACCTGATAGAATGCCACTCTTAGTTGATCTGCAAGGCTTACTCTGGGGTTAGTCTTAAAACTTTATAATGATCTGTCCATCCAATTTGCTAGAATTCTTTGAATTTTCCATTAACAGGTGTCTAATTATAAGACTGGTCTAAGCAAAGCATACAGCTTTCTCAGGTCATGAGTAGCCAGTTGGTGCATATGGCATCACTGCATCTCCAATGTTATATGCAGTTTAGATTATCAGATGAACTACAAACAATGAGTCCCCAAAAACTAGATTAATATACTGGAAGTTCCCTTTTATTACCTTTTGTTTTTCCTATCTATCTTGTTTTCTTTCATGTGATAAAATGCCTTTTTTTGTATGTGTGATGAAAACAGTATAAAAAAGGATGTTATTTATTCAAATTGAAATTCCTAATTTACAAATAATTTCTCTTCTAATAGTTGCCTGTTAAAGGGAATTGTGTTGGCAAGAGTAGACTTTCCTATCTGTGTAATTAACTGTGAAACATGGAGGTTTTGTTTGACCCAGATTATTTTCTGGGTTGGGACAAATTATTTGAAAAGTTACTTAATAGTCAGCATTTCTTAAATAGTATTTTAACAGTTCTTATTGGATTAAATACACTTAATTGCCTCAGTAATTTGGGAAGCTATACAACCTTGGACAGTATATACCATATGGGATGAGGAAACAGGTGATAGCTTGTCCTTGATTAATAAAACTAATGCAATTTGAACAACTTTCTAATCCTGTTTTAGCATTTCATATTTTGTATAAATAAATAAATACTGAAATTCAAACTCAATGTCAGTCTAGTGTTAATCTGTACTTTGCTGCTGGTTGTCTCACCATCGTAGACCATTTGCTGGTGCAATACTTTAGTACCTCTTTCCCTCTAAACTCTACTCGGAATTTATTTGATCCAGGAAATGTGATAGTGGAATTTGTCAGAGGTAATTTGGATAATGAACAAATGATTTATTTTCACTTATTGCTATATGATATATATTGTTCTTTTCCCATTTAGCACCATAGAATAGAAAAGTAGGCATTGTTAGCACACCTGGACTGTGTTTATTCACCAAAAACTTAAAAAAACAGATCCAGAAAAGAAACTTAAATGAGAAAACGTCTATCTTCCTGTTGAGTAAATGAAGTACTGACTACTTATGTTTCATCTCCTTTGTAACTGAATATAAGGACTTTAACAAAAGAAATAAGCTGTGGCATATTCTCATCCAGTGATGGATTCATTTGCAGTCTTAAGCAAATAAAGATGGAGCAAATGCCATAGATGTGTCAGGCACTTTCAAGAGTAATTTGTAATAGAAGGAATACACAAAATATTGATAATTTATTCTCAGTTGTGGGGAGATACTGAAATAATAAAAAGAATTTTGCACTGCTGTGAACTAAGTACTCTTCAGAAGTGTTCTGGAACAGCTTTTCTTTGTGAAAGGTAAACCATAACTTCAGTACATCTGAGAGCGCTGATCCTCCTACTCTTTGTCAGGTGATGAACTGTGGTTCCCTCTTGATTAATCTCCTTCCACCAGCTTTTCTTTCTCCTTCCTTTTGCATGTTAGTGTCAAAACTTTCATACTACACACACCTTCATTCCTACTCTCTTTCTCTTCTTCCAGGCACTTCCACAGGTGGTCTTGCAGCATTGTGTGTTCTGGACAAACAGTTCTAACTCAAACGTGAAGAAAGCACATGCTCTGAGTTGTTACAGTATTTTTATTACATAAATCTGTGAAGGAATTTGAAAACCACAGATCACCTGACGGCACTAAAAATATTTTTCAATGTAAAATCAATCACCATGAAGGGGATAAGAACTAGTTGAAATAGCTAAATTATTATTATTAATTACACTGTGGCATAATTGGGAGTTGTATGACAGTTTACTATGAAACAGGTAAAACTTCATGTAGACAGCAAGATTGCCCTCTATTATCTGTGTTTAAAGGGTATTTCAAATAAAGTTGATCTTCATCCACTATATTGTTTCTAGCCAAAGTGTTGAAATAAATTGCAGTAATGCAGTTAAAGTAAAAGCCAAAAGACCTTGCCCAGAACTGCCATCAAACACAGTAGTGGCTGGATAACTGCAATATTTATGGAATTTGATCTTTTTTATGGAGAAGTCGTGTTTGTGATGAAACTTTGGGGGGGTGGGGATGGGGGGGTGGAAGCTGTCTTCTCCATGGTTCAATTTTAATACCTCACTATAATTTAATCCAATATTTCAATTGAAAATCAGGATACATGGACCTTGCAAATTTTGTTGGTTTTGGGTGGGGTTGTTTTAGGTTTGCAGGTGAATGATAAAGGAACTTAAAGACTTTTAAAAGTGCTTAAATTCGTAGTTCTTGGGCTTTGTACTTGGAATATCCATTAATTTCTACCTTGATAGTTTACAATTAGTGGCCAGATAGTTTCATTTACTCTTCTGCAACCACCTCCATTCTTCAACGTTTCAGCCTCTCAAGGAAAGTCATTAGTAAGTCCTGCTGGCTAAACCCAAACAAATGTGTCTTCAAGCTGCTTATTGTGCACATTTAAGCAATCAGAGTGCTTCTGGAATTGTAAGAGAATTTAAAGTGTGGAGGAGATAACAAACAAAAATCTCAGAATAATATGTGGCCTTCTTGAAGGCCACATCAAAATTTAAATAGGCTTTAGATGGGCTCAAAATGGAAATCCTAAATGTTTTTCAGGTTTTAAGCACAGCAGGTACTTTGGGATGTAGATCGATTGGCAGGATTAGTAGTTGCTGGGCTTTGAAGTGTAGAGGGTGCAGATACACAGTTCTGGAGTCTGACTTTACCTCATGTAAAGACGTTGATGCATTTGTGGGTAGCTTTTACACATCATCACTTCCCAACAGCGGTTTCAATATATATTTGGAATATAGACATCTTGTATGGAAAGATCTTTCCCAGCCTTTTCCCACAGTAACTTCTGTTGGTTATGAAACTTTTTGTTAATAGTTTGCCTCATGTGAAAAAGTCTCCAGACTAAAGATTTACTGCCACATATGTACAAATCACTGCTTGTATGTGTTCATTTAGTCCCTAGAACAACCAGATTCTGATCCATAGCTGAATCTCCTAAGCAATACAAATAAACAAGTAATAGACTTTTAATTATTGTAGTCTATGTATAAATGTACCATTGAACATAATTTTAGAGCCGTAAATGCTTTAAGATTATTTGTGAGAGAAGCATTAGGAAGATTTGAATAACATTTATCACACTGTATCTGTTGGTGGATTATGGCCCTGTGTGTTCATGCTACAAAAGGGAGAATTATGCCACCAAGCAAACTTGGATAATTGGGAAGCTTTGGCCATTGAGGGAAGTGAAACAAAATTGATATTTTTTTCAAGTTCTCACAGTTTTGGTTCTTATATTTGGTATTACCTTCAGTATTTAGTATGTGAATATAAACCAGAGCGTTCAGGTAATTGTGTAGGAAACTTGCTGAGATAGCATCCAGGGAACTCTGATGTACCAAAGAAAACCTTGCTTCAGTTAAGGTAGAAAAGGATCAGAGAAGAGCCAGTTTTCATTTCAGATCCTGTTGACTGGATGGTAAAGGAACAGAACATGGAAGTAACATCTGTGGTTTGTAACTACATACCAGTCATGATGGAAAGTGAAAGAATGTGATCCACTGATTGATATGTGAAGTATCTAAGAAAATAAAAACTGAAGTGTGAAATGGCTTACGAGAATTAGAAAAGAAGCTAGGTCTTCAGGTCTCACTGGGGAAAGTGTGTCCTTATGTAACTTCAAAGTGCTTTCAGCAGTTTTCTATATTAAGACTGCTTAGAGCAAATTAGTCTGAAAAATGTTTCTGTACTTAATGGTAACCTAAGATAAGGAAGGAATAAGTAGCAGAGTAAGTACAAATATTCAGCACCTGAAATACGTTACAAAATATCTTAAGTGCACATAATATTTACTAGACAATTCATTAGATGAACAGATTAGCAGAAATCATGGTCAGAACCCACTTGAATTAAAAGATGAAGGTATTCACTACACATGGTTCATTGTAGTCAGAATGGGTTAGTGTTGACTGCATTGCTGTCATACAGAGAAAAACTACAGGTTATTATTATATGCTGTTGTAGAGGCCCTTGGGAATGACTGGAGCTTCTTGTCTTATGATTTTGTGATCTACATCTTCGATTTAATAAAAAATAGCTTCTGATGGAGTGGTAAATGATCATCAAAGAAGGAACTTGTGATACTAGTGAGAAACAGATACGGAAGGGTTCAGTCAGGTTCCTAAGCAGAATTCAGCTGGTTTCTAAATGAGGAAAATTAACATGAGAAAGTAGATTGAAGCAAGGATTTTGTTTATCTGGGGTGGATAGAGATTGCAAGGTGGAAAAAAACCCCTGTGATTTGTTCTGGAGTCTAGGCCAAGTATAGAAGAGACACTTAAAACTTGTGAATTCGTACGCAAAGTGAAAGGACATAAAATACAGTGAAAGTGTCCTATGGATCATACCATGCACTTGCACTTTATAGGAAGGTGCTAAAATTTAAAGGTATGTAGGTTATAGACTAATTCTTCAACACTGGCAGCTTGATTTTTGGTCCAACAAAGCTTTTCTGAAGCCAAAACGCTCAGAGTATCTTATCCACAGAGAGGATCTGTGGTCTGGTGGCAGTTCAAAGAACAGTTTTAAAGCAATGGTAATTTCAGGGCAGCTGGGGTGGAGGGGTCATCTTTTGTCAAATATGAATTTCCCTGTTGAGTGACGTGTGACAGGAAGTTATGGCTGGATGAACAGAGAAACTTTTTCCTCACGAGGGCGATGAAGTAACAGGACAGATTGACTGGAGATAGTTTGCACTCTGTCCTTGCATGATGGTTTGCACTCTCCAGCCTTGCAATACCAGGCTGGATAAAGTTGTGAGCAAGCTCAGAGCTACTCTGCTTTTAGCAGGTGGTTGGACTAGAGACCTCCTGAGGTCTTCTAACTTAATCCTGTGAAACTCAGACTAGAAAGAGATATTTTAACAGTAAATGAAGTTTGACAAAAGAAGAATTTGTGAATTGTTGTAGTGAATTCTTTGTTAGATATTTTCAAGTGAGGACTTGGTTTTTGTATAAAACTCATAGTTTGTATAAAAAATACTTCGGAAAACTCATGACCTCTTTAATAATAATGTTGGGCTAAATGATATCCTTTGTAACTATAATTGTCTGTTATTCTCAGTGAATGTTTTTCTTTTAGTGTGGCTTTTTAAACTTGGATTCTTGATTTCAGACATTTCAGTCTCCCTGTATTTTATTATAGGCAAAAGGCACATTGCAATCTGCTATTTATTCTATCTACAGTTTGATAGAGATTAGAGAACAACTCACATGGAAAATGCAGAAAAATTTTACTGAAGCAAATGGAATACAAATAATTCTCATTTCTGTTTTGCTCTTCTGTATTTAAATTTACTACAGTGAAAAAGGAAAATGTGACTAGTGGGGTGTGAAAGTTAGGCAAAAGGTGTTTCAAATCAACCAATTAAGTTAAAGGGCTTAGAGCATCTGCATGAAAAGCCACACTTCAGATTCACTGGGGATTTTAATATGGAATAAAGAATATTCCTTGCTTGGAAAATAGCCTAACTTGATAGAAATTATGAAATAAACTGAAATCCTTGGGAGCAAACTAAACTAAAAACGTGATTAAGACTAAGATGTTAATGATATATTAATGGAGAAAAATTGTGATCTAGATTTTGGCAAAGAAGCATGATCTATCAGGTACAGAACTTCTGGTCAGTGTGGCGTGTGTGAATGCATTCTTGATTTTGCCTGTATCTGCAATGTGAACGAGGCATTTTCCCTATTTCACCT
Source organism: Gallinula chloropus (assembly GCF_964237585.1). Classification (NCBI taxonomy): domain Eukaryota; kingdom Metazoa; phylum Chordata; class Aves; order Gruiformes; family Rallidae; genus Gallinula; species Gallinula chloropus. Next base: position 3,600,917 of record NC_140095.1, on the reverse strand, counting down.
GTTACAGGCTGCTGGTAGAACAGTCTGTAGAAAGCTGTGTGTCTGTGTCATGTCAAGCACAATTGGTATTTCAGTGTAATGCTGGTAACAGTCTAGAACAAGACAATGGAATGATCTAACAATGGAATAATTCAGAGAAGTTGGGAAAGCTTTGAGGGGTTTCCAGAGGTTCAGGAACAACTTCTAATGACTTCCTGTGGCCCAAAAATAATCTACCTGTTGAGTGATGTGTATTCCAAACCCATTCTCTGTGTTAGCAATTCCAAAAAAGTCCAAGTAATTTCATGTGGGACAGCACAGTCTCACAAGATTCTCTGTTTTGTAGTTGATGTTTGGTACCCCGTGAAGATGAGCTCATACCTCTGTTTAGGATTGCTCTCTAGAGGACAGAATGACTGCAGTTTAACTGCTGTGAATAGCATTTCAGTCAAGGCAGTCTTTAAAGTGAAAGCAAAAATGAATTTATTTTACTCCAGTGGAAAACTTACTGAAGCAGTTATGTTTAGAGGCTGTGATACAGAAGAATAAACAAATACTTAGAGCTTTATGGCATCTTGTAGCTTTTACTTTAAAATGTTTCCTTGCTTCCCTTCCATTACCTGATTGTCAAATTAAGCTAACTATAAAGATATTTCACGTAGCTCTTCTGGACTGGGATTCATTTATTTCTAAAGGCCTATTCTTAGGCTTGTTATCTCCAAAATAAATACCAACTTGAGAAGTAATAGTCCCTTTTTTACATTCCTTTTTCTTAGCTGTGTTTCTGTTTAGTACTCTTACGTCCCTACTGATTCCAGCTAATTCAATGGCACCCTGAATTTACCTCCTGCCTGCTCAGTTTGAGTTCTGCCTGGTACAACTTCCCTGCTGTCACATACAGACCTCAGTGGAATTCCTCACCAAGGCAAGAGGACTTGGTCTAATATCTCAGTAATCTATAAATAAAACTACTTACACAATGAAAAAACACCTTTGCTTGGAAAGGTTGGCTTAAATACCATTTGTATTACATCTGGGTATATGACAGTTTACTTGCATATTTAATTTAGATAAAGGTTTACTTTTATTATAACAAGATAGAATCGAGCATGAGGCATGCAGATCATTTCAAGATATTAATAGCCTGGCTAATTGAGGATGCCAGAGTATTAGTTATATTGCTTGCTGGGACAAGGGCTATGGCAGTGGTAAGGAATTATTTTTGCGTGATTTTGGTAGTTTTCTCAATGAGGAGAAAGAGCTGATACTCTTTCATTATTTGTGAGGTAAATAAGGAAAAAAGTGTTACTTCATCATATGGTCTTCTGAAGAATAATTAATGGTTGTAAATGTGGTCATATTCAATTGGAATTTGCAAAGAGAGCAAAATAAATGTATGCTGCTTTCCATTATTAGCAACAGTTAAAATAACACACAAGTTGCTAATGGTTTTCACAGAGCTGGCCAATTTCACTGCACTGACTAAGGAAGAAAAAGTTCTTAAATCTGAGATAGGTCTTATCCCTTCCTTTCAGTGGGAAGCCTGGTATTTTTAAGAAATTCAATTTCTCATGACAGAATGCTTTATTAACAGCTAAAGCTGGGAAAGGACTAAGCTAGCGTAGCTTTTGGACCAGAAAGTTGTTCACACTGAATACTAATATATGCTGTCTTTTGCTTTGCACTACTGATTTTGGAGCTTGGAAAATTGTGTGTTTGGCAAATGAGGCATAGTAAGATTCAGTGGGGAAAAAAAATAAAATGGTCCACTATAGCTAAATGGAATGAACTCATTGCAGTTTGAACTGAAACAAATACAAAAAAATACTATCATTGTATTACTTCTGTTCCAGTTTTGATAACAGGACAATATCACTCTTCGTCAGTGCTTTCTTCTGGAGAGTTCCTAAGATAGTTAGAAATGTATTATTTTGGTAAAAATTACTATTGCATATTTACTATTTGAACTGTTAAGTATGCCAGGGTTAGAAAGAACTTATCATCAGGTATCCAATGTAAACATTCCTTTTCTTAGAATATCTAAAGAGATGCTTTGAAACCAGAAGATAATCCACCTGTATGGTCTCAAAAAGATTGTGCTGATATACTGCTTTATTTCACTGTGTTTATTACACCAGGAGTCATTACCTAGGTTATAAACCCATTGCTAAATACTAACCTCTTTCATTACCTCAATTATGGTCTTACTCATAGCCTGCTTATGAGTGCCCATTATGTCTGACCAGTCCCATTTCTTTTCTACAAATCATGGTGATATCTGGGAGGTTATTAAGGTTAAATTCTTTTATTCAGCAGAAAGTCAATTTCCATTTAGAAGGTATAACGTCTATTGTTGTAACATAAAGTAATTTATCTATAAAGGATGTCATCTGTCATTGTTAGCTTTCTGGCAACTCTAATACTACCCACTATCAAGAATAAAATTGCTCTGATGGAAGAAACTGAACATTCCAGTAGTATAAAATAGGTGCCCAGAAGATAGAAAGAAATTCAGACAGGGTTAACTTTAATTAACATAATGGAAATTTTTGGACACCTTAAGTACATCAATTTTAATCTGAGTTTTCCTGTGATGTGCTGTACAGAGGTTTTGTATTTTCTACTATATATTGAATGGTGTTTGCTACTCCAGTAGGTAACTGCAGAATCTACAAATTAGACCAGGATCATTACCATTTTTTTTTCCCCCTTAAATGTAATTTGACCTAGTTTTCAAAGAAATTAGGATAAAATTTCATGTTATACTTCAATATTCATAAGCTATTTCATTGTGCTCTATATTGAATATAAGCAAAACATAAGTGCAATAATTTAATTGATTTGTGTTTATTTCCTCCAGAACAGGGATCTCCAATATGCAGGTGGAGATTTTTCAGTTACTTTTAAATTCCATTTTTTTATTTTTTACTGAGAGGAGGAGGTAGGGGAAAAAGTAACTTACATCCTAGTTGGTACTGTTTCGTAAAGCTACAAGGTAAAAGTACAGCACAGTTGGATGCTCTGTGAGAGCATTCCACTTCTTGCTTTCCTTTTTGCCTTATGTAGCACTTGACACTACAAAAAGGCAGGGAACTAAGTAACGTTATCATAGGTAAGGAATTATCATGTGTACTCTTGTGATTATACTTTTATCAGTAGAACAAGAGAGAAAGGAAGTCTTTATGCACCTCAGTAAGTTTCTAAACCTTTGAGAATTTTGCAAAGGCTCTAACAAAAATTTCCTCAGGGTTTTTTTTATATAACCATACAAATTGTGGAAGTTTTCAAAAAAAGAATCTCTATCCCTTGTAATGTCTAGGTATATCTATATGGGGAAGCATGAATTCATCAGGGAAATCTTGTAATGTGCAATAGTCAAAATCAGTGGTTTCTGTGGTTGGAAGTATGGGGTTTGCTCTTCCATTTCTTAGAGGGATTTTTTGCAACCTCAGACTCGTATACAGCCTTACTACAGACTGGGAACATAAAGCATACCAGACTGGAATTAGGCTAACAGTAATGAGACTGAGAAAGTACCACTGTCATTTTTTCTGAGAATATTTTTTTTACATTTTTGCCATTTAAAAAAAAAACAAGAAAGAAAACTTTTCAAATGTGAATAAAATCAAAGGTCATATTTCGTCCCACCGCCAGAAACCAAGTGCCCTTTTCTGCTGTCGACTTTCAAGTTCTTGTTATGTCTCTTGGCAAATTCCATTTCTAATTCAGTTTCTGTTTTGCAAAGCAGAAAAAAGTTGCACATGCAATGTGGCATAATGAAGCATTATCATAGTTTTGGCTTCCTATTGCAGTACTGCAAGTGAATTTAGCCCAGGAAAGCAGGCAGAAGTCATTATCATCTGATAGCTGCTAAAGGTCACAAATGACAGCACCATAGGCATTCCTTTCATTAGAATAACATCACAGTTAACAAACGATAAACTGCTTTATTTTAGTGCTTAAAAGAAGTAGAATTTCTAGTGCTTAATACCCTAGGAGTGAGAAACCAAGGTAATTACATGGATACATGGGCTATGTGGTTTTATGCATCCATGTAGATCAATTTGTTTTGCAGAACACTGAAGTGGCTGCTTAATTCTCATACAAACTTTCCCATGTTAGTTGCTTCCCTAAAATTTTAGCTGTGTTCAAGTGTTGCTGATACATAAGCTAAATTTTTGTATGTTTTCTTGGCATGTTCTTTATGGTGTGGTGCACTGTTTATTAAAAGCAAGATTATCATTACAGGTACTTAAATTGTTTATTTAAATCTTTCACGTAGATATCTCTTGCCTCAGAAAGTTTTCTCTTCAGGACCATAATAGAAAAATGTTATTGATCAAATCAACTGTTTTTATTTAAATGTCCCAAAGGATATTCTGACACTTGTGAGACTTTGTCCCATGTGTTTTAGTTGTGATGTTCATATGACCTAACCCTTTCAAATAAATAAAATAAAGACACAAACTGATATGTGCTGAGAAAGGATAGTCATTGAAAATTGAATCAAAATCAAAAAGCCAACACCTACTAGAAATTCTCCATTTATGTGTTTCTCTGGTCTACCTGGTAAAATCAAATCACCTTCTAAGCAAAGCTGATGAACATCTTTGTGATATTTTTTCTTGCTAACTCTTGATTTTGCACTTTTCTGAGCTCCAGATTTTGGTATTAACTTCTTCAAAGACAAAAGTAATATTTTTTTTGAATGGTAATGCTTCCCATTTACTGGAATAAATAAGAACAATTCTTTTAAGGGGAATTTTTTTTTTTTTTTTGTCTTGGTAACAAATTTAGATGAAAACAATCTCTTAAAAATGGGTAACATAATTTTATAAATAATTTTATACCTGTGTCATGTTAGATGATATTTGTGGCATGCACTAGTTAAATATAATCACATTGAAGACCTCAGACAGGAGTGGTGCTAGTTGGAGGAAACATCTTGTACTTGACAGTGTGAGATAGAAGTTAGTCTACTGACATAAATAATAGTTCTTGGGCAGCCCTTGAGCACCACTTGCTTGAACTTTTTCTTGTGCACTGTCCTTAGTTTGCAACTACAAAATCTTGAATGACTTCTGAATTTCTGAATCTTTCTGCTGTGGGCAGGCCTGCCCTGAATTGGTGTGTCCTGGTTTCAGGGAGGGAGAAGAGAAGGCTGTGGGGGGACCTCATTGCAGCCTTCCAGTACCTGAAGGGAACATATAAACAGGAGGGGAATCAGCTTTTTAAAAGGGCAGATAATGGCAGGACAAGGGGGAATGGATTAAAACTAAAGGAAGGAAGGTTTAGATTAGATATCAGGGGGAAATTTTTACAGAGAGTGGTGAGGGGCTGCAACAGGCTGCCCAGAGAGGTAGTGGATGCCCCATCCTTGGGGGTGTTCAAGACCAGGTTGGATGGGGCCATGAGCAACCTTGTGTAGATCCAGGCTGGAGGTTGGTCTCCCTGCCTGTCGCAGGAGGGTTGGAAATCTATGATCCTTGGGGTCCTTTCCAACCCATGCCATTCTAGGAGTCGTTACTTATTTTTATTTATTACATGTCCCATCCCATCCCGTCCCGTCCCATATTAAATTAAGACACATCTATGGAAGAGGTGTTTTGTGAAAGCAAAGAAACATCTGTCTCTTCTAAAAAGAAAATCACAATGCTCCTTTTGAAGAAGGATGTGACATTTTCTATCTCCCTCTTCCTCTACCCTGCAACCCCATCATGGTGTTTAAAACTATTTGCCATACACTAAACTCAGATTGGCAGGGCTATTAGGATTATAACAGGTAAGATTTTTCTTGACAGGGCATGTCCTGATAAATTTTATCTGTAGATAATTTTTCAAGGAAGGTATTTCATTTAAATATGTGTAAGGCACCTTTTCTTCAGTTAGAAGTGATCTTTCTGTAAACTGTCTGAGCCTGAGTTTGCTCACAGCCTCTAAGTGCCTTTTTTATTCAGAGAAGCTTTTTTGTGTTATAGCTGTAATACAAAACACTAATGCAATATTTCTGTGTTATCAGACCTCTGACATTTCATTTTGTTATTGTTGGCTACACTTTTATTTAAAGTGAGGAAAGAAACATCTTCAGGGCTGTCAAAATTCAGAACAGGGAAACAAACACAATGTAATGGAAAAGATTCTTCTCTTTCGACCTTTGGCTCTATGCTTGTGTATCCAGGCAGTGTCCAGGTGGATGTTATTTCTGTGACTCTAGGCAATCATGTACTAAGTTTCATTTGTGCATCAAAGCATGGGAATGGCGTGTCTGGAGTGCTTTGTTTTGTGGGAGGAAGGCAATCCAAAATGTTTTAAACTAAAATGTACGATTGTGACAAGATGTCCAAACAGTCACAGGAATACTGAGGAAGTAGTATTTTGGATTTGATGTGTTCTAAGGGATTCAACCAGCATCAGTGCTAAGAGGAGTTACTTTTACTTGTCTTCTCATCCTATAGCAATGATCAGTCAGTTTTACCAGAAAAGCACAGTCTATTCAACATTGACTGAACACAGAATATTCTGTTTGGTTATAGTTGTCTGACTTTTTTCCTAGATCTGAACTAACAAAGAATTGGATTAATTTCTAATTACATATTTAACTTTTGGAAGATGGAATTGTAAAATGTAAATGTAAATGATCTTTACTGAAGGTTAATTCCCTGTACTATATAATTCCTGGTTTTTTATTGTACCTTACATAGTTAACTTAAAATCTTAAGGGATTGATGAACAAATATGATGGTTTGGACAGCAAAGAGGGTTATTCTTTTTCTCTTTTGTTAGTGGGGACAGTTAAGCTGATGTGGTCTTCTTTATGCCTGCTGTTTCACAGTGGTGTTCACCCAAGTAGTAACTGAGAACCTTTCCAACCTTTGCTCAGCTACGTTAGTCTCCATTAGTTAATGGAGAACTAATGCTGTATCCAGACTGATATTATTTCAGACTTTATCTGGAGAGGTAACCCTTGTTATGGCATGGCTGTAGATCACTGTAGCCCATTTAGCATTCAGATGTGAAGATGTCTAGAGTTTACTATGCTAGTTCTGTGATGTTTTGATGTATACCTCCATTGACCTTTATCAATGAGTCCTTGTTCTGTGCTGCATTATACTTTATTTATTGTCAAGACATTTAGTGTTTCCATTACCTACATAAGGGCTTTTTAGTTTTATAGTCTCTGATGTCATAGAAACATAGAATGGTCTGGGATGGAAGGGACCCCAAAGATCATAGAGTTCCAACCCCCTGCCACAGGCAGGGACACCAACCTCCAGGCCTGGATCTAGACCATGTTTCCCAGTGCCCCATCCAACCTGACCTTGAACACCCCAAAGTCCATGAGAGCTATTTGAGAAAAGCAATTATACTGTGAGTCTTGGGTAAAATTTTGCTTGTTGCCCCAATTTAAATGTGGCAGGAGTACTTTATTATTGTGGGGTGAGTTGTTTCTTGTGTAAACTGATGGAATCAGATTTGATACCTTTTATTTTCAGAAAATTTTTAACTGTAATTACTGAAGTGCCTTGTCTTCATGAACTAAAATTTGTTTCAGGTGAAACCAGTTGTAGACCTGCCTAGGACATTTGGGTACCTGCCCAAACTAGCAAGGCTGCAGGTTAAAGAATTTGGGTCCTTTTCAAGACTTGAATGGAGCTGATTGATTCAAGATGAAATTGCTGTAGCCTATATGAATAAATATCAGTTATTGGTCTGGAATATTTTTTCGAGATGAAAACTTCATTCAATGAGCTATAGCCACTGAAAAAACTAGCCCACTGCTGGAGCTCAAAAATTGGATATTTGATCAAGTGAAGATAAACATTCCAAAGTTTACTCAACACAGGTGAGCAATGGAATCATGTGTGGAAATCAGACTCCTCCCTTTTAACCCTCATTCAGTAACAAGCTGTACAGGCACGATTGAAAAACGAAGCTCTGAAACCACCAGTAGTGATGTCAGATTCTATAGAGAAGTTTGATCTTTAATAATCACTAGGCACCAACTTACATTTGCTGCAGCCTAGGCTTAGTGGCTTATTCAATTAATCGTAAACTATAAATATGAGAGTGTGGGGACTAGTACAGTACCACCAAAATCTTAGGAGAGGATACTTAAAAGGGAATAGATGAATAATGCTTCAGGTAGGTCAGGACTTTAAGGCAATATGATTTGGAAATTAAAGCTAATTTAATGAAATGAAAGATCCTTCATAAGGGCTCTTTTAGTATGCAAGTCCTTGCTGAAAAGAGCAATAGCACTCTATATATGGAGGAGTCTGCTTAATACATAGGATCTAATATTTACTAATGCATGTACTGTCTTTGCTTACATGTGAGTGTGAATATCAAATTATACAGATATATTTATTCTTTCATTTCTGAAATGACATCTGTTTATGCCTTGGCTTTGCAAAAAGCATCTTGTATATGCTTCAAAAGCAAAACAGTGCTTTTAGCATGCTGAGCCAAGGTGGTGTTTCTCTATGATGTATGCTTTATAAGATCATCTCAGTGGCTTTACTGTTCTCTGTGTGAATATGTATCATGGCTTTTGTGAAGGGTCTAGTTTAGGGTTAGTAAATATCAGTAACCTAATAATATTATTGGATAACTGGAAACTAATTGCTAAATGTCTAATGTAACATGAGGTTTTAAAAAGTGTTTAGGTTATGAAAGAAATTCTCTTTTGTTTCATGACATAGCCTTCCTTTTTCCTCTTCTGTTTGCACTTTTTCTTGGTTTCCTCTTACCTTTTCATAAATATAAAGGTTTTGTTTAAAACAAACTTAGCATTCCCCGATGCATTTTGGTTTAGTCCTCAAGACCAATGTGCTGGAATGGCGATAGCTATGCTGCTTCAAAGAAATAAAATCTAACACTCATAGTCTTTAATAAGCCTGATTCCTGGTAGTTATGTCCAGTGTGGGACAGCATTTGAAATGAGAGAAAACCATGTCTTATTTTATTGCCTATCTGGAAGAAGCTTCAATGTCTTTGCATTTTTCTGATGAACAGACTAGTATTATCTCACTGTATTTGTCACCTAATATTAGAAACATTCTTCTAAATCTGGACACTTAATCTTGGGAAAACCCTAGAAAATTATTAAATATTTCACTAAAATAAGTGGAGTGAGCATGTGTGCATGATTCCTTTGAGTATGTGAAGAAGCAATAATGTGAGTGAGGTCAGTAGAGGATCTAGAACAGAGGGACTAAAAAGGAATAAATTAGATGGGACAAATCCAGTAGCTCCATCCAGTGAGATTGGTGAAGATGGTGGAAGTTTTGTGGGGAGCAATTTTTGCCACTGAAGTCCTGTCAGTATCACAAGCCAAGAAACTACTCTGTGCTCAGTAGTTTTTGTCCAGGTAAAAGCACAAGCACTCACTGTGGGATTTTTTTTTTTTTTACATCACTGAAAGGAAAAAGAGTAGGTTTGGGGAGGACTTCTTATCACCATTTGTCTTTTCTCCCATCCCTAAAAACGTGGCTTCAGCTAGCACTGAGCTTAAAATAGTGACATGGGTAAGGACCAGAGGGAAAAAGAAACATCTGCAGTTATAGAGAAGGAAGAATTGCAGCTTCTGATGTACTCTGCCTAGATTATGAATCTGAGAAAGAAGGGAGTAGATAACCAGGACTTTACTGGTTCCATTGAAGTTAATTATGAGTACCTACTCTGTGAAAAAAGGCAGTCTCCTTCCTTGTTTCAGCATAACATTTATTGGCCTCCTGGGATGAGGAAAGATCATGATGGCATATTCAGGTCACTTCAGTGACATAGCAGCTGTAAGCTTAACTTTTCAAAGTTCGACTTCAGCTATGAGTTTTTATTGGCAATTGACAGTAGCTAAAAAATATGATTAAGTTCTCACCCTCTGCCAGCTTGTCTTCCTTAATTTATACTTATTGAGATAAGATGACAGCAGTTTAAATTCCAAAAAATGTGCTGGCTTGGAATATTACACATGGTTCACTTAGAAGTGACCTAGTTCTGGAAGACTTTGTGTTTTGTATGCAATGCTAATAGCCTCTCTTCTGTCCCAAACTGTTGTGCAGAGACTGTTTTGGTAGAGTGACGTTAACACCTGTGTGTATATTATGTTCTAGGTTTTGTAGCACTCTGCTACTAAAATACCTCATTTAAAAACCAAACACCCCCCCAATCAAACCCAGGTGTATTCAAGTATGGTAAGTCCATTTTACACTACTCTGGCATTATGAATAACTTCAGTTAGGCTCGTGTAGGACAGCCTTGGGGCAACGTTCACTACATGTTTGTTGTTTTGTGTTTTGCTTCTGATTTTGTTAAAAAGAAATGTTGCATCTTTTTTTTTTCTTGATGGGAAACTTTTTCTTGATATAGTGCCAAACATGTTGCAACCCCCACTTCCATTTTTCTTTTTATAATAAGTGCTTTGTTTGTAACTCTTTTTCAATTTACTAAGACAAGGCAGTAAGAATGAGGAGAGTCAAATACAAGTAGTAAAATTCAGCTCTAATCAATAGAACCTACAGATGCAATTAGAAATACACTAATTTCTGCAGGGTAGCCTTGAGTTGTACAGCAGATGTTGTATATGTACTGTCAGTCAACAAAGAGCAAGAAGTTCTTTTAAGAACAAGTGTGTTCTGTACTAGTGTATCAAAATGAAGAATGTGAAGGTGAGATGAATGGGAAAGCTGGGCAGAGTGGGAATGAAGCATGAACATATTTCTTCTTGAATTTCCTTGATATTTTTTTTCCTGTGACTTTGCAGATTTTGTTGTTTCTCGTTGCTCACAGAGTGAGGGCAGGGAGGGTGAGGAATCACTAATTAGGAGGGAGTTGGCTGGTCAAAAGTATGGCCCTTTGTCTTTTGAAGAGGAATTAGAGAGACAAGGGGACATGACATAGAAAGAACAATTGTTCAAGCCTCCAATGAAGGCATGGGTTGGGCTCAGATGATCCAGAAGGCTGAGAAAGCATCAATTTCACCACATAAAACTAAGCGAGGAAAGGGGCTTTCATAGGATACTGTTTTATTGGTTTATTTTTAAGGCTGAATCATAGGCTGTAGACATTGCTTACCAATAATTCTTGTTTCTGACCTTTGATTAGAAATACCTGCAAATTAGGTGAAAATAGTTAATAAAAGTGTAACAGAAAGAAGTTATGGGAACCAGATGAAGAGTATGCATATACTTGCATTCATCATGAATATAATTATCAGTGCAACTGATGAAAGATGGATATAAAACCAAGAGGTTAAAGCCTGTGAACTGGTGGATACAGAGCTCTACAGTGTTGTCATTGGATTTGGTTTCCTTTACAGAACAACTTAAATCTAATTACAACCAGAGACTAGTTAAAACTGGAAAAGAATCCTGCAATTTGTGGAAGTCTGTTATTACAGGTTGAGGTAGTAGTCTGCTTAAAAACTGCTCCTGACATGAAATTTTTATTTTTTCAATCAAACAGTGTGCATCCTTCTGTATTTCTCTAGATATGGAAATTTAATTCGAACACATGAAGAAAGGGTGAAAAAACATATTGATGTTTTGGGCAAATGTTATTACAAGAGTTCTTTCAAAACTAATGCCTATTTCAGTTTTGAAGCAGACTTCCTTTCAGATTACAAACCTTTCAAGAGTGCCTGGTGCTTTTGGCAATGACTTTTTGCTTTCAGCTCTCCCCATATGTATGTTTGATCATCTTCTGCCAACAGTCTCACCTGCTCTTGAGTTACTTACAGCCTCTGTTCTGTTCTGATATGTTCACAAATATGCACTGTTTGTCAACTGTGCTGCTGCACTTCCCCAGCATGCTCACTGAAACTCTGTGAGATGCAGTGTGCACATTAGGCTAGTAAAAGAAATGGTATTTGTTTATGTGGATATAGAACCTATATCCCAATATGCTTAAATCCTGAAGTCACACCTCTGTTTAAAATTGGAGAAAATCCACTTACTGAACTTTATTTTGAAATTACGATTGGAATCAAATTTTATTGTGTTCTAATATGGGTTTTTATCTGGATTCAATTATGTCTCAAATCCCAGAGATCAATAGAAATTCAGAAAACTGAAAAACAAATAAAAATGAGAGTTTACTTGAAACATATCCACAATAACTTCCTTTTGGTTGTGTTTAAGTATGAATCGAGTTGCCTAGTAGTGTAATCAGACACTATGGCTTCAGCACTGTTTTCTTCCCAGGATTTTCTGTCTTCAGCAATAGGTGCATCAGGAAATTTTGATGGGCTGAGTCCTACTGGTTTTTTCTGTTCATCTTTCATATTCCTTTTGTATTTTTTCTTTCTGCTTCCTTTGTTTTCTCAATTGTCATGTTGCATTCACACTTTTTTTTATCCTGCCTCCCATGCGGCTTCTGAGCTCTCTTCCCATCATTCTGTAATTTCCAATATTTATTTTTCCCTTCATCAGCTGTAAAATGTCTGATTAAAAACTAAGTTATTTATCATTGGCATGATGATATATATTCCTGCTGAAATTGGGAGTGTAAGAGCAAGATGGTGTAATGACCAGGAAGGAATGAGGTACGAAGAAGTTAATCATCAAATTTTACTCCAGCTTTTAATTTTCTTTGAGTTTTTCTTGATGACTTTCATTGGAGCTCTGAAAATGCATTACAGCCAATTAAAAATTCTGCCTGCCACAAGTGCATTGCAGCACTTGGCTGACCTGCAATTAAAACACTTGCACTTGTCATTTTTTTTTGTTTGTTATACCAGTACTCTGCAAGTAAGGATGTTAATAGGGAATGGATGGGGGCAGCATAATATAGAGAAAATGGTTACATTTAGGAGATAACTGGGGAGAGGCTTTTTGTTATTTAGTAATTATCTTAGACTTTTAGTCACAAAAGCAGTTAAGATATTTCTTTCTTAAACTTTAGAGCTGTGTGCTTTACATAAAATTACCCAATGTTACTACTGTTACAGTCTTAGTGCTGCCTGAGAAACAGAAGTTGGGCTTTTGGAAACAGCTGAGACTCAGACACCAAATAAATCAGGGAAAGAATTCTGTCCCAAGTAGAAAACCTCTGAAAACATAAGACTGAAATGCCTTGTTGTTAGGGTAAGACAGAATAAGCTTCAGAAGAAAATAAGGTGGTTTAAGGGCCAGATATTATTAGGTTTCCCAACTGAGGGTAACACTGAAGTACATCCTGATTAAGCTATATAAAAATGCTGCCCTTACACTGCTCATTTGCATATGTAAATATGATAAGAGTTACTAAATCAGTGATACTGGGGAAGGTAGCACCTTGTCTGGGTAGAAGGATATAAGTCCTTTATGATTGACCCTGAAGACCTGTAAAAAGCCTCATGAAGGCTGTTAGATCTGCTGGAGTGCATCTGCTTCTGAGCTTTAAGCTAAAATCTAGTCAAAGAAAACTCAGAATGTAACTGATGCACACAAATTGGCAGTGGTGAGAGTGACTGCCATGCTGTCTGAGAAAAATCCTTGCTGTTTCAAAGTTTTATTGACTAAGCAGGAGTACTTCATAATGCTATTTTAATTTTCATAAAAGCTTCATTACTGTTGAAACAAAATCTTGCTCTGTTGAAGGAAAACTATGATATCTCATCAGAGCTGTGCTCTGTGTATGATTTTGTGTCTTGCCAGGGTGTTAAAAGCCATGATATTCTGTTTTAGTGAGCACTTTTATTTTGTCTGTATGCTTGTCTGCATTCTAATTATGTTCATTTGGATGAATAGAACATATGAAGGGTTAGAAGTGTCATATACATATTACAGCTATTACTGGATCTTTTTTGCTTCTTAATAATTTCTAATTATATGCTTTTGTTCTTAGTGGGTGAGTTAGTTTACCTAAGTAGTCAGTTCCACTGAAAGCACAGATTGCTATTTTAATGGGTCCCATATCATAGTCTTAATAGATTGCAGTAGGATTGCTATAGGGATTTGTAACAAAACTTACTGTGTACAGGTATCAGTTTGGTAAGAGATTATTTTCTGGGATACTGATAAATAATGACTGATTCCTTCGAGGAAATGGACTGCTATAAAATAAAACAGACCCTTAAACATAGTGACAGGTTAATAATATTATCTGATGGGAAGTTAAAGCTGCCTAAACAAGATAAAAGGGGCCTTTTTAAATGTGGTCATTCTATTTCTAAATTAACATAATACAGTCTACAAGTAATAGAGATTATAAGGAAATAGTCTGTTTTATTCTGGTCTTTCACTTCCTTCAATCTGTAAGTGGCTAAAAATATTTTTTTCAGAAATCTGCATGTAAGTATACTTGTTATTTTTCATTCAGAGATGATTCTCAGTGTTGAAAGTCACTATTGGGGTTTTGTTTTTGAGGTTTTTTGTTTGTTTTTTGTTTCAAGAACAGGCAGAGACTGCTTGCTTAAGATAGTCTTCTGACTTCCAAGACTGAGCTTTTTCTTACTTTCTGTGAAGGAAATCATCATCCATTTCTGCTTAAGGTAATATTTTTTCCCCTTAAGGTAATATTCTTCACTTTGTCTGTATAGATCTTGCCTTTTTGGGAAGGCTCATCTGCACCATATTTTGAACATGGGCGTGTGTTTAGGCTTCAGTTTGTGAGCCTCTGCTCCAACTGGGAGTGCAACAGCCCTTATGAAGAGATCATACATACCACCTTTTTGCTCTAAGTATGGGATGCCCATCAGGCTTGATCTGTTTGCCTGTACTTGTAGTGCAGTTACACTGGTGATCTTGGACAAGTAAATCTAACATAGTTTGCCTTTTAAAGTATTGAAAGCAGAACTGTTGAGGCTAGTGAGGCTTTTAGACTCCTGTTCATTCTGCACTCTTGCAGGGAGTTACAGATGTATGAGTTGGACTTTTTTCTGAAGCAGCATAAGGACATGTATTTCTCATCAAACTTCAGTTTTTTTGAGGAACTCAGCACCAGTTCTGTTGGGCTCAGACAGCCTTTCTTACACTGGCTTGGTTTATTTTTGCCATGTTTCAGTTAGATGAGATATTATAATTGAATCAATCACTTTGCTGTAGACTAGATGGGTTCGAAAGGCAGTTGTTCTTGCAAAGTCAGTGGAACTCTGAAACTCTTTCTGTAACCTGGTCTGAAACAGACTGTATTTGGTAACTGCCAGCATACCAAAGCTCTCAGTTTGAGAAGTGTTTCGGAGAGAATTGCAGATGTCTCCATAACAGTGGTGAGTGCAAGGGAACTTTCTGGGTGAATAATAGCTCTGTATGAATAGTTTCTTTGCATTGCTTCTGGAGACATTACTATAGTATAAATGCAAATGGCAACTTCCCCAGAAAACTTAGAGTAAAAACTGGACAAATGGGGTAAAACTCTACTGAGAACAGCAGGGTCATACTGTACCTGTGAGTTTGGTTCTCTTTTCCTTTGGTTATTAACTCAAGTATTTTTTCTTGTGGATTGGTGTCTATTTGAGAAGAGAATATGAACATATGTTATGTTATGTAATACTGTTCTGTTGGAAATTAGATAGACATGAGATAAACCAAACTCCCAAGCCAATCCTCAGTCAAGTTAAAAGAACCATAATGGGGCAGGTGGCTGTTACCTATGAAAGGAAATGTCTTGCTTTGTCCTTGCACACAGTGCAGCTAAAGTGTGGTCTTATGCTGTTGGAAGGACTGCCTCCTTTGGGATGTTGTGGGTTGTATCACTGGCGCTTTGTCATGTCATTGTTATGGGAATGGGAAACTGACTGTCCAGTTCTCCTTTCCATATCCCTTCCCCAGGGCAGCTTCAGCTGCTGTTTATTGCCTTAGTTTAATTTCTGATATTCATCAAGGGGAGTAATGCAGCTTTCTTCTGTTACTGTTTGCTTTCTCCACTGAAACCAGTTATTTGAAATAGAGGAAAAAAAGGAGCTTTGCTTGTGCTTGGTATGTTAATTTTTTAGGCAAGATTGGTATACCTCTGTAAAGACAAAGTTAGAAAGAGTGCTTCACCTGCTACAAAATGAACTTGTATGCATTTCTCCAAAATGTGCCCTTTTAGCAAACAAGAAATTACTGACACTTTTCCTTGAAACTGACTGTCCCTCAAAGTAAAGCGAACACATTCATAACAGTTGATCTTTAATATGGCATCCATCTTTCAGTAGAATTTTAAAGTTAGAAAATTTTCTCTCATTAGCAGTGGACCTAGATATCTGTCAGACTAAGTACATAAATAATTAAAAAAAAACCCCAGTTTTCCCTCTGTAATTCTCTCTTTGAGAACAAGCAGTGCACTTGAGAGTTTGCTACTATTTGTGTATTTGCAGCCAGTGCTTTTTATCAATGGTGTGTTTAGGTTTTCTGCTATCACCATGGTCATATTATCAAGGACTAACAAGTCGGTCATAGAAATGGAGTACCATTCTATTTTCATCTTATCTCATCTGTTTCAGATAAGCTACCCATAGTATAAAACATATAATAAAAACATATAAAACCTAGTATTCTGTCAAAGGCTAGAAAGGATCTTTCATAGGATGGCAGTAGGTGGAGGTAGAAAACAGGGACAACTGTTACATTTTAAATATATATGGCTGCCTTGTAGTCCTAGGGAACAGGCTTCATTTACAGGGTTTGAGAAGGTTTGAAAAACGGTGTGTTTGAACTGACATTGAGTCCTGTTGTATTATTGAATCCTAGTATATGCTGAACAATCTGCAGATTCTGTGAAGATGTGTGTGTTAATCTTCAAACACAGGCAAAGATCAAATGGGCAGGTTGCTGAGCCTATCGATGTCAAATTGAAAACCAGTCCAGTTCATGGATCAAACCAGAGAGAGTTTCCATTGAACTGTATGACCCCAAGGCTTCTTTGGAAGCACCAGCCTTAATCAACAGGTGTGGGTGGGAAGAACTGCAGTTCACTGGTACTTGCAGTTTTGCCTGAGCTTGTTATTCCGATTGTGGGCATTATTGTCCATTCCTTACACAATCACTTCTTGTTTTACCATAGTGGATTTGTCTTAGTTCGTAGACTGGTGTTTCTCTTTTTCTTCCCTTTCTTAAACCTCCCTAACACACTGTGTTTGATGCAGTTAGATTCAAAATAAATGTGATTCTGGAAAAGAGCACACTCACCTTCTTGCAGTCTGGGCAGCACCTTCATTCTATTCTTAACCCCTTTCTTAAGGTGTCAGTTCTTTGTGCCGTAATTCTTATCTGCATATTTTGTTACTTAGCTACCAAAGGATTTGCATCATTTAAAGGAAAACAATAAAAATATCAAAGAATCTTTGAGACTATTGTGACTTGTTAATTATATTCAGTAACCGTATTCCAATTCTAAAGGCAGTTCTCCTACTTGTCAGTAATATGCAGCTTTTCATTAAATAATAGTTTTGGTTATCTTCTTATCCCTCTGAAAACTGTTTAGTCATAAAATATTCATAATTATAACCTTGATGCTACAATTAAAGTCATGTTAATGCTTCTATTAATAAAACATTCAATTGCAAGTAGGTAAAGTTTATATTTAGCTAGAATTTGTCATAATGAGATATAGACATAAAGACTTTTCACACAATGAAAAATATTTTATATTAGGAAATAGTGCGAAGGGTTTTTTCCATGGTTTAACTGTAGCTATGCCAGCGAGGCGTTCAGGAGCAGACAGTAGAACTGAGGTGTTTTTCTCATGAAAAGTATGGTATTTCTCTAGGGACAAAAATTCTTCAATTTTGAAGGCTTAATCTTGGAATTCATTCTCACTTTTAGAAAGTCTTTTCATTTTGACCCCGTCTCTGGCAAGTTTCATGCAGTTCTGGGCTGCAAAGTCTGTAATTACTTCGCGAAATGCCCATGTCAGCATTTGCAGATGTTCTTTTTGGGTTGGATTACAGCAACACGTAGTTTTACAGATCTATAATGTGGCAGTACTGTGATCATGACTTCTTACTGTTCATCGCACTTCAAGTCTGGGATACTGCACTTTCCATGAAAGAGCAGTAAAAAGAATTGATACAGTATCTGGGCAGGAAGATTCTTATTGATTTATTTTTTTCTTTGCTCATTAAAACTCTGTATGTGTTCTCCTTTGAGTACTTTGGAATCTTTTTATTTTATTCCAGTCTATGGCATTAGATAGAATAATGGTTTGACAGACTTTAATGCCATATTTCTTGACTTAGAGTCTTGAGAAGGGGTATCAGAAGTGTGTTACTTTTCTGTTTGGCAGTGGCTGTTTTGTCAGTTGTCTGAAATGTTTGCATATAGGACGATTAATCTGGTACTGCCTGCGCAGTTTGACGGATCCTTCTGTATGTTGGAAGGAGCTGCAAAACCTTATGTGCTAAGTTAAATAATGATGAAGCTGTGGGTTTACTTGATGTCTCATGTTGTAACAAACCTGAATATATAGGTGGCTGCAAGCAGATCCCTGGCCATGTGCATGGGCTTGCAGATACCTGGACACATGCATCGACCGTTGGTTTTTTTAGGCTACGAATATGGACATGATACCACCTATAAGTCAGTTCAGAAGTTTAAATTCCCCCTGAATGCCATGAACACCTAAACATATAAGCAAGAGTCACACATGAGATTCCTCAAAACAATACATTAGGGAACAGAACTTTCAGTGAAAGGAGTACACAATTGTCTCCTCCCCTTGCTTGTATTTCAGGCTGTTGCTATTGTTCCTGTGCCTTGATTTAAAAATTGCGTGGTTGAGAAGGTATAAGAGGAACATACTTTGTCCAGTACACTAATGCCACATTTGACTGGGATATGATACTTGTGCTGTGTCTGTTCCCAGCCAAGTCACTTAGCAGGTAACTCAGGAATTGCTGCTCAGTATAATGAACCTTTATTAGAAGGTGACTGACAGCTGAAGGGAGGTACTCTGTCAGCACAAAATCTACTTCACATTGGGAACTGGAAGAGTCGTTTGACATAGTACAATACCTAAAAGCTTATGTAGAAACAACTTTTATGTCTAATGATTAAAAAAATACGACCGTTTCAGTAGATTTACTAGGGGAAAAAACCCGCAAGCACTAAGCATTTCCCTTTTAAAAAGCCATCTTGAATATCAGTTGCACTTGATTTGTCCCAGTGTTGTCCATACTTTTGCTTTCATTGGAGGAACCAGGTTGCTGAACTACTGTAGCTTTTCCATTTGCAGGTATCTATTAGCATGCACTTGTTCTGATATTTTCCTGTTATGTAACAGAGATCCTGCAATATTAAAACAACAGACCCAAATTTTAAATGATGACAAGTTTACTGCATTTCTCTCTTGGAAAAGTGCTTTCTGACCACACATTGGCTACTACAATGAGTCTGTGAAATGATCATTATTGTGAAATGTTCTGGAGGGTACTCGCATCTGATATGAGCAGTAGGAGCCTGGCTGATAGCTAGCAATTAATTAGGGAAACACCATATGTTAGCAGACATACAGCAGATGTGTGTGTGTGTGTGTGTGTATGGCAGAACAGAGTAGAAAATTCTACAATTCCAATTCAAGCAAGAAAAAAAACTAATGTGAGTCAGTATCAAAAAATAGTAACTTTGATTTGGTTTGGAGTAGCCTTCTGAATCCTTAAAATGTTTCTCTTGTAACTGTGGTTATCGTTGGGTTAATTCTATTTGTGTGACTTGCAGTGTTGTTACAGGATAACTGTGATCTCTTTTTTTAATTTCCACTGACTGAAAACTCCCGTGGCAAAGCCAGTTGTGTCATACAGCAATTTTTCTGGTGTGGCTATCACATTAAGAAAGCAAAATTAGCTTTCTATGCTAAGCATTAAAATAGTGTTTATTCCTTACATAAAATTATTAGAGTATTGCTAAACCAAGCTAAACATTAGGAACATTTTCCTTGATATAATAATGATTGTTAGTTAGTCTCTTGCTTTAAACCTGATGGACTTTTATTCTCAAACTGGTGATTTTCATTAGTATTTCATATCCCCTAAACACTGCCAAATCCAATTGGACAAGATACTGAGGAGTAACGTAGTGGCAAGGCAGATCTGACACCAAATTTGAGTTGAAATAATAAAAGGCAGTATTGCTGTCATACATTTTAGAAACAGCTTGCATAAAGACAGCTTGAAGAGATCCCATAGAAATTCCGTGGATAGATAATTACAACTTGTGGCTAGAGCTAGACTTCCAGCAAAACTTCATTTTGGTGGTGTTTTTTTTCTTTTTCCAAGTCAGTGTTTCAGGTCCCCGAAATTTTGCTCATAGAAAACTTCAGTGCTTCAGGGTGAGGTTACAGCCACAGGGAATAAGCAGTTCTCTGGAATCTTGCAATTTAGGTGAAAAGCAGGCAACTGGAAATCCCCAGGGCATGTTTGAAACAGGGTAAAGAACAGCACCAACAAAGGAAATGGCTCATCTAAAACACATGAGTAACAGAATAGCCCCTAGTGTTCCTGAAATCTTTTTCAATAGCGTTTTGATAGAAATCTGTTGCGAGAATTTCCTGTGCCTTTAACAAGACAGGCCATCACACCTGATTTTTTAGGAATATTGTGCCTGTATCTCTGGATCTCTGGTACTATCCCATTGTCTGTCTTGTCTGCAGTGAATCACTTCTTCCTTATCCCTAACCTAGTCATTCTTATTTTTCCTCCCCTGTATCTGCCATCTATCTCCCTGGATGTTCTCAGTTACATTGAAAAAACTTCTTGCTTAAGTAGTAATATTTAGGACTGAGTAAATAGATGACTGATCTGGCCTTTATACAGTTTAAAGGAGCATAACTAATTTGCTGCCTCCCTAAACCCAGGAAATACACAGCCAACAGCAGTTTCTTTTCCTTGTTCCAAGTTAATTTCTGGTAAGGTCTCAGACTCTCTATCTCTACAAGGTCATGCAGCATCTGCCTGTTGTAGTCTGTCTTTGTTGTATAGAAGAGCCTTTTATATGTCTGTTTTTTGTTTGCTTTGCTGCTGATGAAACACCACCAAGGATAAGCTACTCCCTAGTCTAACCACACTGTAGGCTTCCTCTGGATATGGAGTGTTAGTGTTTGCTTAGCGGACTTCACAGAGCAGTAAAAAGTGAGAGAACACACTCAGCAGTTCCTCAGAAAACTGCTAGAAAGCTAAAATTGGAATTTTTGCATTAAATTGGGGTAAAAAGTGTAAGGATTATATTTATGGAAGGATTAGTTTTTATTAATATGCATTGCTTATATGGTTAAAATGCCTTAAGAATTAGGTGAGGGGTAGGTAATCAGAATCATCACAAAGAATGGAGAGATGCCATCACTTCTGTTATTTCATGAAAGAAAAATCAAGCAGGTGTGGGGAGTCTGTAACAAAATCTCAATAATAGAAGGCTAATATGTGTTTGTGTGATGCTGTACAATGTCAGTCGATTCAGTAAGCTAAATACGTGGTGCAATGTAAGGCAAATACCAGCAGAGGTCATGCAGCAGGAATTAAAGCATGAAAAACAGACAGAAACGTTGTCTGTGAGGGATAAAAATTAACCTCCAGAAAGCAAATCAAGCAGTCAGAAAGTGCAGAGTACCAAATGAAATTCAGTACCTCAGAAACCTATATAATGTATTGCACTAATTGTGAACCTAAGGAAAGTGTCACTATCACAGAAACAATGAAACTAATAAATACAAGTTTGAGGAAGTTGCATCAATTTGCAGTGCAAAATTATATTCAAATAAGATGGAACTAGAAGGCGTGCAGGATTAAAGAACACTCAGGAAGGTATTATGAAAGTTAAAATCAAAACCAGTGTGCCATTCATCCCAATAAGAAATGACAGGTTTTTAATAAAGACCAAATTTGTATTTAAGGAGAAAAAAAAAACAAAACAAAAACCCCCATGGTGCAGGTGATTTATATTTGCTTATTCAAGCTTCTCTTTGTAAAAGTTCAACATCTATGTATGTAAAATTTTCATGATAGTGTAGACTAAAAATGTTTTCAATTGGTTACTAAATCATTAAAGTGACTTCTATTGGAGACTAGGTGGTTAAGCTTAATTAGCAAGTTATTATATTCCATGTAATTATCAGGAGAAACTTTCAGTAGTAGAATTTATGTGATGTTTATCGGACTGTCTGCACAGTGCCATTATCTTTATAGGGCAAATAAAGAGATATTAACATTGAAAGTCTATTTGTTAATGTAAATAGTTTGACAGTGTTTTTACAAAAACTGTTTGTTAAAGCAATGAAGCTCTAGCTAGCAAATGGGAAACAAAAAGCTTACCAAGATCTAGATTTGTGGCTTCTATTTGCTTACATTAACAAAAGCCCTAAATCACTAGGATGTAAAAGTGGAAAAAATTTAAATACTGAAGGCAATACAGAGCAATTCCCCTAAATGCCTTTTATGTTTTAAATGGTACTACAATGATTTCTTTAAAATGAAGTCGAGCTCCATTAGAGACAAATCTTTATTTTTTAATGAATCTGCTATTGATCGACCTGAAAGGATTGAGCCAAACATTGAAGCAGTGGTCTCTATGTTTGCAGGTCCATGGATTTGTATGCTCCTAGTTTGGGTACCACTGTGTTTTGTCTTGACAAATGTGCAACACTTATTGTCAATTATCCTGTCTTCCAGAAATCACAAGTTAGAAGCTTCGGCATCTTTTGGCTAATGTTTGATTTGATGTTACTGAGAAAAATAATCCACTTCAATTTTTTTAAAAAACAAAGATTAATTTTAATATTAAAATACTATTTATTTTAAATTTATGGAATAGAGGTTGCAAATAAGAGATCTGAGTCATTAAAAGGTCCTTAACTTATTATACTGCAGTGAATTAGGTGTACTTAATTGCTCTGTCACTGGACTTGAAGAGAGGAGCTAGCTGGTTTTTTCCTTAGTCTTTTTTCAGTTCAGCTGGTCAGCCATGAATGAAAACATACTTGGACTCTAAAATGAGCAATGAAAATATGATCTCTTGATAGCATTCAAACATTCTTCCTCTGTAATCTGCTGTGCTGTCATAACCATGTCAGGAGAACAATCAGATCAAGATGAGTATTCGGAAGGTGGGTGTCCTGCTTTCGGCAGGGGTAGAGTTAATTTTCTTTCTATCATCTGGTGTAGTGTTGTGCTTTGGATTTAGGATGAGAGTAACTTTAAGTTAGAAAATTTAAGTTCTGGAACTTCCTTTTCATACCAGTGTAGGCAGGATTTGCAGTATGGCAGCTTTCATCAAGTTTGTGTACCAAGAGTGGGATGAAAATGGGTGTGTTCAAGTGACTTTTATGACTTCTACTTGGGGAGCTTTGATCTTAAATTGTAATTGCAATAAATTTCTTAGAGATTGATACATTTCTAATTATTGCTTTTTAAAGAAAAATTAACATTACTATTATAGAAAGAAGATCAAGGTGATCTCACAATTAGCATAAAAATAATTCTGGAAAATATCTACTGTATGAACATAAAAATAACCTATAAGATGTGCATTAAGATCTAGAATGAAACTTTAGGTATTATCCTGATTTGGAAGTGAACCTTCTCAGCTGTTTTACAGACAAAGAAGTTGCCCATTAAAAGGGTGATAAATTTAGTGGATCACAGGGGTAAATCACTTAGAGGGTAGCACTGAAGAGTCTTTAGGAGCTGTTCACAGTCTAGGACCATTTTTACTCTTGCTTCTGGAGTAAGTAATACCTATATACTTTACATCATGTATATCCACATTATTTATATAAGAGACATTGTGAAGCAAACAGTTAATTCCATCTGAGCATGAGAGAAGAAGTCGTAAAGAATGATTTTTTTAAGTACCTTTGCTAGATAAAACAATAAAGCCTAAGAAACACTGACTGAAAGTTTGACATGAACGGTGATCAAACCTGCCATGACACTGATTTTTCACGTGTGGACTCTTTGATGTGTAAATGCAGCATTAGAACAATTCAGTTTTCAAAAGGCAGTGAGTCACAAGCTGCAAATTATTGAAACCCAGACATTTTCGTGCCAGTGCTTGTAGGACTCTACACCAAGCAGCTAATGCAGTTTGATAGCGGTGATGCATTCTAGCCTTAGCATGTGATTCTCACTGCACTATTACCATATGCCTTCTGGCTTTACCTATTTCAAGAACATGTAATAATAAGTTCAAGCCACTGTAACTTTGTCTTTGACATTTATTTTTCGAATTGTGTATTTCATTGTGTTTATAAGTAACTGTACATTTTCTTCCACTTCATGTCCCTGTCCTCAAGGTAGTATCTGCCCTTTTCACTGTGCTTCAGCAGGAACTGGATGTTGCAATGAGTTCCACATTTTACATTTCTACTGCTTGAATAATATTTGGGCAATTGCCCCTCTGATGCCTGTGTGTCTTCACTGGAGTAATGTGCGTGCCCCAAGTAGAAGTGACCAAACAATATATGAACAAGAAGGAAAGTTTTCAGTTTTAAATGGAAGCAAATGCCATAGAGACAATCAGTCATAAAATGGGAAACCAAACATGACCAGTGGGAAGCCACTATTTTTTGACACTTCTCTACCTTTCAGGTAGGAAACACAGAAACTTCAGAGTGGTCACAAAAAAATGCTAATCTAATTTACCTGAAACAAGCTGTGAGATAGAGGTTTGGGGAAATGCCAAGAAATAAAGATTCTGTTCAACAAATCTCTTTTAAATGTTTTGAACCAAAACACATTTGATAAACTCAATGGGTGAAAAAAGAAAAATAAATAGTATTGCCAGAGACATGCAGCAAACCTACTGAAACTTTTCAAATATAAGAGACTTGAATATTTTTGGTAAAACTTCGTGAATGTAAATTTCATTTGACAAGCAATATTAGAATTTGGAATGTCATGTTTCTCACTCAGAAAACTGGACTCAAATTAGTACGCACTTCGGGTAGGTAACACTTCTTAATTCCAGGGGGACCTGTGAGTAGGAGTAGAAAGGAAGTGGCATGGTGGAGAGGAGATGCTTTGGTACAAAATGGAGAGTAAAACTTACAAGGTAGATTTTAATTTTCTCTAAATGTGTTCTGGGACAGTGTTTTTCATGAAAGCTAGTGTCATTGTTTTGGCTTGCCAGTAGTTGAAAGGATATTTTTCCATGGTTCGGTTGGTGTTTTATAGAGGGGTGATGGCTAGAGAATGTATAATATATATACTTTATGCTCTAATGTGTATATATATAAATATATATACTTTATGCTCTGCATAAAGTATGGGCTCTCTTGTCTGCATACTACTGTATATTCAAGGAGGATACTATTTGTTATATTGTGAGGTGTATTCAGCGAACTGTTTGCATTAAGGTGTGGAATTGAGGAAAAGTAGTTTTATTTTGTAGAAAGAATAGTTTTTAGCTGGGATTTTTCATCTCCATTTCCAGTGCAAGCTTTAAAAATAAAAATCGGTGGTTTAGTGCTGATTTTCCACTGATGTCAATATAGTTGATCTGTCTTCCATGGATCTACACTTCTCTCTGGTAGATGAGTGTCTGGCATGTGATATGCATACCCTAATTTTATGGATTTATGCTCTTTGATAGAGATTTTATTAATTTCCATTTGTCCACTATTTCTATGTGGGGGAAAAAAAATAAATTGAGGGATTCTCCTTTATAATGAATGAGGCACCAAATGAATTTAAAATTCTACTGTCAATTGGAAAAAAGCCACAGAATCCCTTCACTGAAAACTACTTGGTGGTACAATAGCTACTGCATGAGAAACTTTGCATTAAAGTTGAGTCGATTATTATTGAACTTGGTCTCTTCTGTAGCGTCAAATAAACTGTTCTCTCTCTCTTTAATTTTCTGGTTAAAATCTTGCCCTCCACTTGCTCATATAGGTTGTATACTGCACACTGGCTAATTTTTCTTTAAGCTGTTTGATTTGGTTTTCCTTTGTAAAATTGTTAAAAAACCCCGACCTACTGCCCTCCCAAAAAAACCAGAACCACACAGAAACAAAACCCTGACCCCCACTCATTTCTCAAATTTTATTTCTAAACAGCTCATTCTAATCCCATTTATCTGCTTAAAAATAAAAAATGTACGCTACACTATAACAGTGAAATATGAGTTTTGGTATTAATATCAGTGTTTGCAGAATCAGTGATTAAATGACAATAACAACATGTTCGCCTGAGACCCCAGCAGCTGATCAAATGAGGACAAATAACTTTGCATTAGCTGTGAAAGTAATTCATAGTGGAAGATACCACAGCTGATTTTAAAGGATTTATATTGCCTAGATATCAATTGGGTAAAAAAAAAAAATCAAATAAACTCCAGCTAGAAATGTATTGTGCTGAATTTAGTGCTTGTACCGAACTTTTACTGAGAAACCAACAGTTGGGTTGCAACAAACTTTAGAACATGAAACACAAATATTTCTGTAAGGAGGAACTGAGTATAAATAAGTAAAAAACATAATTACCAACACTGATGTAAGTTATTTACACCCTAGGGAGTATGTTTACTCAACAGAGGACAGGATACTGCAACAAATCTAAGACAGCCAAGAAACACTGGACCAAATTTTGTCTTCGTTAGGCAAAATCTTAGTTGTGTTTGCAACCAGAGCAGCAGGCTAGTTAGATGTGACTGTAGAAATGAGCTGTAGGAAGGAAAAAGCTTGGAGTAATTAGGGGCTTAAATTTAAACCATAAAGGCAAGTATGATAAATTGAAGCAAAAGGGAAAATAAATGCACATACAAATTTGGTGTGTAGTTTCATGAGGACATTCTTGGAGAAAAACCCCTCCACTTCAACATTATTCAGATTCAGTTAATGTTTTTAAGGAGGGAAAAAAAACATAGGAACGACAGAAGTACAGAATGAGTCAGTTGCAGCCAACAGGAAAAATGGATGATCCACCCTTGAGGGGATCGAAATTGGTCGTGACTCAAGTGTCTGAAATGCTGTGCTTCTATTTAAACTGATTTTAATAGAGAAAACAATGACAAGGAGTTGAGCATTTAAGCCACAGTCTGAAATCTACTGACCTTGACCAAATCATGCTTATTAATTTGAATGTATGCTGAATTAGCCTCCTGGTAAATAAACATAAGGACCTAAAAAAAGAAGCATTTATGAATGTAGACTGTCAGCCTGGTGTTATACATATGAACAAGACAGGGCCTTGTTTATTAACTCACCATACCTCTTTCTCACATATTGACCATTTAGATCCTTAGTTACCAGATACAATGAAGTAAAGAGGACACCATGCTTAACAAATGAATATTGATAAAATGAGACTCATGGCTTTTAACAATTTATAGTAAGAAGCATAGAGGAGAGTGGCTGAATTCGTAAAGGTATTACACAACTCTATGGCATGGAGTACTTTCTGATGATAATGCTCTTAGACATAGAGGAACACCACCACCTGCTCTTGAGAAAAGTCCCCAGCTTCTAGTGGCTCTCTTACAGTTGTCTGATTTGCAGCATTGCACAAGTTTTCCTTGGAAAAATAAAATAGAAGTCTCTAAAGATGATGCCTGAGTTAAAAAACAGCACTTTTCTCCTCATTGCCTCAAAAGTAAGTTTTGTAGGATTCCTTTTTCCAACTGGAAAACTTTGAGGAGAACAAACTCTCCATATCAAAACTTTATGCTCTTTAGAGGGAAACACCTCACTTCCTTTCAGATGCAAATACTGTAACCAGTGAAAGACAGTTAACTTTCAAGTAATGCTTTATCACAGGGCATGTCTGTTACCCATCAGGGAATGAAGAACACTGAGAAATTTGTCGTGAAATGGGTGGCAGCTGTGTAGGTTTATGCATTTGGGTTTTTTCTTCATTTCTTCTGCATTGCTTCTTCCAGCTGAGTGAGCCCGCCTTCTCCATTCTCCACCAATTCATATTAGATGCTACGCAACGTTAGTGCTTAGTTGATTGTGTCAGTCATACTCAAGTGGAGGCTTTCAGTTAGTCCACTAGAAACTCGAGCTCCATTGTCTCTTTAATTTAGATTATTAAGTCCATCGAGAAGGAATTGCATATCTTCTGCATATTGCAAATCACTATCTGCAAGATTGATATTCAACAAATAAAATTACAAGTATGCTTTTGAACCAATATTGCCAATCAAGCTATAGTTTAACAAAAGACACTTATATAACTAAGTTAAACTAGTAAAACAGAAGGGAAAATGCCTTTATTTCTTCACAAATAAAAATACACATCAAGTTTATTCCTGTTACTGACCACTAACTCACATTTATGGACGAAACACCTTCAAGTAACCATTGCTTCAGAAGGCTCTTCCCTTATCTGGCCCAATGTCAAACAGAACTTGACAACAGGCTGCCTGAACTTGACCACCTTTTACCTTTATTGATCATTGTAATATAAATCTCCAGAGCATATTTAGTTTGCAAATAAAACTGGTATTGCATCTCTCTCCATGGGAATTTAGACCCATTGCTTTGTTCTGTGTGATAATCTTTTCTATTGCTTATAACAATCATCAGTGTTTTATGAAGTGCTGCATTTATTTGCTTAATGGTTTTCCACAATCTTTTCTAAACAGCCCAGAATTGGGCATGCCTGGCTGTCTGGAGTGCTGACAAATATTAGCATTCATGGATGGTTAACCAGGTAATGAGCTGTTCACCACCTCAGAATGGAATGTACTGCATTTTTGAAAGGTATAAGAACAAATTTCTCACATAATATGGAATGTAAACTAGATATATAGCTGGCAGAAATAGATTTGTATGACCAATACAAGCTAAACTTGGCTTAAGCTTTGGGCGGAGGCAGAGCACAGCACAATGGCTTGTTTTCCAACAGAAAACTCCTATTCCACCTGGTAAATAAGTTTGTCAGTTAAAGCTCACTCAGAATGCCACCAGGATGATTAGGTGGTTTTGTTG
Organism: Gallinula chloropus; assembly: GCF_964237585.1. NCBI lineage: Eukaryota > Metazoa > Chordata > Aves > Gruiformes > Rallidae > Gallinula > Gallinula chloropus. The sequence continues at coordinate 3,572,120 of NC_140095.1, read as the reverse complement.
TCTGTATTATACCTGCACTTGCAGTACCGATGACTCAGACTGGAAGTTGGGTAAATTGTTTCTTCACCAGTTGTATAAAATCCTACTTCACTCACATGAAAAGATATCTTGATTGGTCTATTTGACACCTTCTACAGTATAGCTCTAATCTGAATCTTCCAGGGTGATGATGGTGACTAATAGATGCTTCAATCATATCTTTATTTCCTGAATTAACAGAAGTATCTGCGATTAAATATGAGTAATGAAGTACATGATTTAAACTAAGAATATGCTCTGAGAAATATGTCATGACAAGTTCATGTATTTATTGTGGTGAATTTACTGCTTAAAAGCTGGAAATTCACTTGAGAAAATTTATGTTTGAAGAAGTATGTATTTGTTTTTTAAAGACAGAAACCAAAGCAACCTCTGATATGTAGGTATAGTTGGCATGTTCTTAGTTTGGCATCTTTGTTCCCAACAAACCAGACAGTAGAGATTGTCAGAGTTTATAGCAGTCTTCCATGAGACTAGATCTTCCTACAGTAAGCAGAGCATGTGGCAAAAGGCAATGGCAGATCCGTGTCTTAGTGCAGAACCAGACTTATAGCTCTATTGTATGACTATTTCTGTGGGTTTTGTCAGTGACATGGGGCACTAAGCTGAATTCAGGGTTATTGTCTCAGGCCCAGTTTCTTGCAGAACAGAAGCATGTGAGTGTGACTACATCAGCCCTTCACACACTAAATTCCATGACCTCTCAAAATGTACAACTTTAAACTAGCTTGCAGCATGTAATTTTTAAAAAAGAAAGGTTTATTATTATTATTATTAGAAGCACTGTATTGACTTTGCTGCAGGCAATAGGTAGAAGGATAATGGCACCATGTCTCAAGAAAGGATTGTTAGCATTCAGTTAGAGTAAATGATTGCTGCTAGCATTCAGCTGGAATAAATGATTGCTGCCAAGAGACAACTATGCTGCAAGTTCTCCGGCTGTTCTGTTTCAGGGTTGAAGAGCCTTCCAAAATCTTGCATTCAGTCTTCCAGAAGAGCTATCAGAATATCAGTTTTGTACTCTTCTGGGGCAGTGAAAGGGGGGGAAAAATCTATGTGTTTAATATTAAGAATAAAGAAAAAGCTGCTGTAATTTCAGAAGCCTGAGTAATAATTAGTGATCTAGTGATTTTTTTCACTATAGCATAACATATACGCTGATTAGAGGAGAACAAGATGGTGAGAGGTTAAAGGAGAGACATGTCTGCTTGTGACTTTTAAAATGTGAAACCACATGCAATTGGCCACCTACAGACTGAATTCATTAATAGCAAATTTTATTTAATGCTGGAACAGCAGGAATTTACTGAAAATAATTGGGGGAAATAAAACTGGACCATTTAACTGCTCTAACAGAAAATCCTGCTTTCTAAAGTTGCTATGAAATTAGGAAAAATATAGGTCTCGTAGTCATCTGAGGAAAAGGGGAAGAATGGTGGCCTAATTCTAACAAAAAATGTGAAATGAGATGCTATTAAATGAAGTCACACTATCATGGAGCTAGAGACTGGCTTTGTGTTGTCTCCTGTACCGGCAGCGACGGCTTCGAAGCGTTTCGGTGAATGCACAAAATGTATTCGCGTGGCCCTTTCGGCTTTAATCACGCGGGCAGAACACACAGTCCTTCGCAGACTGAATTTTCTGACCTCTCCAAATGTACACCTTGAGCTCACCTTCCAGTGTAAGATCTAAAAAAAGAAAGTGTTAGACAAAGGCCTGGCTATTGAGGGTGGCAGCCTGCTGGAGGCGATGGCTTTCCACCTGACTTTGTCTGTGTAGAACAAACCTGACTTTTCCAGCAGCATAACCAGCCCAAATGGCTACTGTCCAGCTCCTGTCCATGTCCCACTGCTGCTGGTGTCTTAGGACAGGGCCAGACCCAAAGCTGGACTGTAGCTTCTCCCAGCACCTGTCCATGTGGTGTCAGGAGCAATGGGCACTGCTCACTGATTCTTTTGGCGGCAGCAGGAGGAGCAAGGCACTACTGAAAACTCTTGATCCGTTTTTCCCAGCAGAATTTGAATGATAAAGTCCCCAGTAATCACTTAAATATGTTTTCTGTACTTTTGTTGCTTTCTACATGTAACCAGTCAGAATCTAGGTCCTGTTTCTTCAGCTCGCTCTGTGCAGGTTGCTATCAAAAAACCCTAGCTCTGTGGAACCCTGCAAAGAACTGAAAGGAGTTTTTTTGGAATGTAAGTATACGTGACAGAACATTCCAGGCTTGCAGGAGGCCAGATAGGAGAGACTAAGGCAGGAATTGTTGAATAATTCAGTATATATAATATGCAATCTATATGATTTGATTTGACAATCTGTTGAATTTGAGGATTTACTATTACCTTTAAGTGACATAATTACTCTTTGGAACTCCATAAGAAAAATAACTATTAATAATTTACACAAAAAAGCAACTGTCATACAGAGCTACTTCAATATATGTGCTCATTTAAACTTACACAAGACAATCATGCCCATCAGAGCTATTGGCTTTGCTGATATTCTTCCCACATTAACATTTTTGGTTTGTGTGTTCGTTGGTTTTTGTTTGTTCTTTGCTGTTTTTTCCATAAGAGCAGAATTTTTTAGTTTAAAATTCTTTCCCATGCAGAAAGGTGGGTTCGATTTTACTTATTTATTTTAAACAACACAATGAATTTATAAAGGAAGTGTAATGGTATCTGGCTAAATTCACCCAGATATTCTTACTTCAACATCCAGCATATAGCATTAGAAAGGAAGGGAGAGCTGTTTTCTTTCTGAAACTGTGCCAGTATGAGAAGGCAGAAATTCTAGCTACCTTCTTGTCCCTACTGAAAACCAGGTACAGCATCTACTAGAAAAGGGAATGGTTCAAAGGCCATTGTGAAGATGCAAAATGTGTTACAGGCTTATAAACTTGTTCAAGAAATTTGATTGCTGGTTGCTCAGATTTAGTTTAAAGCCACCAGAAAAAAAAAAAAAAACAAACAAAACAAACCAACAAAAAAACCCAAACAAAAACCACATAAACTCCACCTTTCTTATTTTCACCTAATAGTTACAATGATTGATAATTCAGTCTATGTTGGTGTGCTCTTCAATGGGTTTTGAGCCCAGTAATTTATGTACTGAATGTGTCCTAAGCCTATGGCAAGCTGTTGAGGAAAAGAGTTCTAGTGTAGAAATGACTGAAGCATTATGAGTGAATGGTGCCCCACTGAAACACTGCCTGGCAGCACTGATGATAGGTAGAAATATTTTTGCATCCTGAAGGCAAAACATCACCCTTCAGACATAGGCACTAAAAAGTGTTCACGAAGTTACACACAGAGCGAAGGCTGCAGATTGTGGTAGTTTTAATAAACTGCTCAAAGTCTGAAGCACAAAGCCAGATTTTTAACTCAATAAAATTACTGTCAGGAAATGTATTTGGTTAAAGTTTGGGTTCCACTGTTGACTTTGAGAAGGGAGTTGTGCATTCATGTTCAACACTGGTTCTTTTTGAGGATTATAGTACAGTCCTTCAGTTGCTTTAAGAGAATGATTGGCATTTCTTCCAATATTTATTTTGTTACTACTGCTAATACTGTTGCTGTGTTTACCCCCTGCTGGTTCCTGCCTCCTAAGCTGGCAAATACAGCTTGGTGTCTATAAATAGCTGTTACTCATTGCAAAAATTCAGCTCCTGAAAGCAGCCACATTCTCATGAGTGTTTAAGTGGAATCTGAGACCAGGTATCAGCATCTGCAAATCTGAGATTCAATTTCAAAGAATTCACTGTCTTAAGGAATAGTGTTTCAATCAATATGTGTTTGAAAACATCTTACATGTTGTGCCATGAAAATTCCTTTATATAGGTAAATTTAAATACTTGATGGTATATTACATAGAATGCACAGTAAGATATAGTAATTAATAGTATATTCTTGTGTTTGAAATCAAGAAAAAAAAGGCCTTTTATATTGTCCAGAATTCTTTCCTTGCTATAATATTGCAGCACAGACTTTTACCCAATGTCTATGCATTTTCTTAATGCTGTAACTTGGATTGCAAAGTTAAATCACAGTCAGCTTAGTTTGTACTCTTGAGATGCACTGATTCAGCCGTGAATCAGTATTGACTTAACTTCTCCACTGTGCATTTGAATAATGCATAGTTTGATCTCGTGGGAAATTCTGAAGCCCCCTAGGAATGGGCAACAGAGAAGGGATAGCTACTGTTTCTAAGCCATAACTTCTTCCCTACAAGGCAAACCTTCATTACGTATTTGTTGCTCCCTTTTCACTCTAACCTTGACCTTTTCAACTGGCTATTTAATTCAGGATATTAACCACATTGCTGTGTTCACAGTTTATGACCTTTTTATACAGCTTCTCTCACAGCTATGATAAAACTGACTTCTGAATACCTTCTCTTCTGTGTAGGACCCTACAGTTTGTTTTTCAAGGAAGCATTCTGATAGCCTGTGACAATTCCCCTCAACTGAACAAATTTAGTTCTAGACCTTTCAACTCCCTTGTCTGTGTTTGCTCCCAGACAAATTCAAATTTTTAGATGCAGATGGAGTGCTAGTGGCTTGACTTTACAGCTGTAGCTTGTTATCACTGGAGGCTCTTTGAAGAGCCACCAATGCATTTTAAACTTCAGTAGCTTATGCAAGAGAGTGGTTAGTTTTTTCTTTATTATTTGTTTTCTGAAAAACAACTGGATTTTCTCTTTAGAAGATGTCCAAAAGTTACAATCTTATTTTGCTTTTAGTGCCAGTTTGCAAACATTTCTCAGCTGTTTCATGATACAATGACTGCAAAATGGGCATTCATTGATTCCAAAGCTACACTACTTCAGATGTACCTGTACCAATACCAAATATTTGAATAAGGTAGCAAAGGAGAATAAGGGTATTAGAAGAAATTAAGTGCCCCAAATTCCATTTTTTACAAGACAGACTGTTGTTTCAATTTCTAATATATCCACAGAGTTAGTTTTCATTTCAGGTAGCCCTTAGAATATGGCTAATTGCACGTTTCCCTTGTCTCTGGTGGTAACAATTGTTGCCTGTGGTTTTCGGGGTATTTTGCTTTTGCTTTTTCCTTGTAAAATATCAGAAAACCCAAAGACACAAATCTTGTGGGCGTGAAAAAGTCACTGTTTATTCTTAATGCTTCGAGAAGTTATATGCTGGAATCAAAGTGGCTGATTGTGTATGAGGGTTGACCAAGGTTGGTATTGGCATTACTGGATGCAGTGATTAATCTTCCTTTTGATACAAACCCAGAAGTATGCTAAGAGCATGCTTATGATGATGAATAGCAGAGCATAGCTGAGGAACTAGTACATTTATTTCAGCACTGTGAAAGGTATTTTATAAAATTATCTATTTCCCCACACCCACAGTTTGTAATGTTCTCTCGGTAATGGCGATGTTTGGGGGCTTTTGTGTGTGTGTTTTGTTTCTTGGTTTTAAGGAGTACTGTGTATTATGATTCACTTACCACTTTGTATTTGCACTGTTGCAGAAATCTCAGAGTTAGATTTGAGAGAGGCACAGCAAATCCTGTCAGCTTTCAGTTATTCCCCTCCCCAATCTGTATCCTTTATGGTAACTTGTTACATGTGGTAAAGTAATTCACTTGACATAAAGAGGAGCCCAGAACTGAAGCATGTTGACTTTGCAAGATAATAAACAGTGTCTGCATCCTGATTTATATTCCAAATAAAGAGATTGACTGTATTGTTTTTGTACATACTTTTGATCTTTTGATGGTAGATAGATATTCTTATCTGGAAGTTCTTGACAGAGAATAAGGTGAACTCTGCCTTGCAGATAAGTAGGAATACAAGTTGGAAGGACTTGGCACTCACCTAAATAACCAAATACTGGGATACAGCATTGGTAGCAGCAAGTACATTTGAAAACGTAAACTATGTAGAGATGAGAAAATGCACCAGCCAGAGCTGTCCTGTCCAGAGCAGCACAGTCAGTGGGCAGCAGTTACCTGCATCCTTCTATGCACATTATGAAATAATTTATAAGAAATTTCCAAGCTGGAAGTATGCTGCCTTGTCTGTACTAGCTTTATAGCTAATTGGGGCATGTATGGGTAGATGAGGGGAAGAAAAGGGGGAGGTGGGGGAGAGGGAAGCAAAGTATGCATTTGAATATCCTAAAGCATTTGTCAGCTTTAAACAAGTAGATCTTTTGAATTCAGGGTGAAATGTGGTGGGCAGGAGGGCTTCAACATTTTTAGAAACATTTCCTCTTTAGATGAAATCATCTTGGACACAAGCTTACTACTTTAAGCATGCAAACAACTCCAAGCACCAAAGGGAGAATTTTATAGTGACAAAGTTCAGTCCCATTACTGAGAAAATGAGAATTTGGTTCTGCAATTAAATCAAAATGTGGTGGCTGTAGCGCTGGCCCTACTGAAATACTTTTCAAGAAAGAATATTAAAATAAGATTATAAGTATTTTTTGTGTGTATGTGCCAGTATGAAATATCCCCAGGAAGATTTACCCAATTCAAATTAGATGATTCTGTTTTGCTTTTTTTTGCTGTTTTCATTTTTTTTTAATTTAATTGTGAAATGTTTAAATTTATCCTACTTCCAACTCAGTTGAGTCTTAAAAGTAAGGCTTACAGTAAGGTTACTTTTCACTTTGAAGCCTATAGGCACTACAAGGGGCATAGCTTTAGACCAACTCACTTCCATCTGTACCATCACAGAACTAAGAATAATGAAAGTATAAGGAAAACATCTCTTTCTAAGGCAGCTGAGGAAGAAAAGGTTATGTGTTATCTGGAGGTGACAGCAGTTCTATGAGAGAGTTAAAAGTGAGAGAGAGATATATACACATATATAGAATGATCCTTGCTCTTTTACAAAGACAAACTGTATTTTGAACTCTATTTTATTTTAAAAATAAGATTCTCTTATTTGTCTAGAGTAAAATTCAAAAAATTATTTACAGACATAATGGGCTGGGATATAAATGGCCTCATACTTCATACTAGAGGTTTCATGTGACAGATGTATTGCAAAATAGGCATGGTCCTGACCAGACAGGATTTATGACTGTGAAGGTCAGCAAACTTTGTAATAGTTTCTCTCTAATTTGAAATTTATTGTGCTTATCTAGGTTGCTGTGACTTCCAGAAGGATTATAAATGGTAGTGTACAGATGTTCTCACAGATCGTACTGCACATTACCTCGTAGGTTATTCTAATGTAATTGACTATTACAAGATCGCTATCAAGAGTGTTGATTCCTGCAGTTCCTTCCTCATCAGTCCAAATACAGATTAATAAGGTACTCTTTTTGCAGACAGCATGAAGAATAGGAGGGTAAAGATGCATTGACTTGACATTTGAGTGTGTTTTATAATGCATTTGCTACTCGAAGCCTTGTTGGCAACCAGGTTTCTCCCAGGCAACCACAGCCTCCAGTCCAGTTGGCACAAAGAGTTTAGTTAGAGAGAAACAGCATCAAATTAATTATCTGTGACTGATGCATTAGAGTGTGAATTTGCATATCATACTGCTTCTAAAAGAAGTATGCAACTGGCTGTTTCCTATGAGCAATGAGCACCCAGATATTCTAAGTAAGGGCATCACTAATATCTGAGAGCTGCAACTAATTTGCATATTGTTAAATCAAGAGATGCTTTGCCATGCCACAGTATTCATCTCACATCTCCAGATATTATCTGTTCATAAGCACAGCAGCTTTGTTGTGGACTTCCAGAACAAAAGCTAAGGAACTCTAGGATACTCTGCATTGCTTCTCTGTGAATTGCTCTCTTACCAGCTGAAACTGTTCTGGCACCGCTGCCCCTTTTGGCTCAGAACTAGTGTGCCTTACTCTGTTGGCTTTGCCTGGCACAGACTCCTTTTCCTTGGTGGCAGCTGGTGTGGTGCTGTGTTCTGTAGCTGTGCTGAAAACAGTGTTGATAACACAAGGGTGTTTTTCTTACTGCTCACCGGTGCTTACACAGAGCCAAGGCCTTTTTTGCTTCTCACCCTACCCTACCAGCAAGTAGGCTGGAGGTACACTAGAGGTTGGGAGGGGGTACAGCTGAGGAAGCAGACCCCAGCAGATCAAACAGGTTATCTCATACCCTGTGAAGTCATGTTTGGTAATAAAAGCTCAGGGAAGAAGAGGGAGAGGGAGGCATGTTTGGAGTGATGGCATTTGTCTTTCCAAGTAACCATCACATGTTTACTGTACATGCTGTCCTGGGGATGGCTGAACATCTGCCTGCTGATGGGATGTAGTTAATGAATTTCTTACTTTGTTTTGCTCACTCACTTGCATAGCTTTTGTTTCATTGATTAAACTGCCTTGATCTCAACCCACAAGTTTTCTTACTTTTAATCTTCCATTTGTTCTCCCCATCCTGCTGCAGGGGGAAATTGAGCAAGTGGCTGGGTGATGCTTGGTTGTCATCTGGGGTTAAACCACAACAATTATTAAAGATAGCTACATTGTGTGGATATTTCTGAGGATCCTGAGTGGAAATAAGCATTATTACATTGGCTTCTGGGGCAAATGACAAGGAGTTATGATGACATACAGACTCTGAAGCACATGAGCCATGCTGCAGGTTTGGGGAGTGACATCTGATTAGATTTCCAGGGAATCCCACTGCATTTAATGTAGTAACCTTCTTGGTAGTAACGCAGACTTCTTGGGTATAACTTAGCAGTCTGATAAGCCTAGGTCACAATGACTTTAGCTTTCAATGATGGCAGCCTTTGTCAATATCTCTGTAAACTCAGGATGGTTTTGATAATATTTGAAATTAGGTAATTAGATTTTTTTTTTAATGGAGCTTCACAGCAAATGTAATGATGTGTAAAAATTCTATTACATATGTGTGTGGAATTTTTATTCACAAGAACACGAAGGCCTGAATTTCTTTAGCTTGAGGAAGTGCACACTGTATAGAAATTTACAGAGAATAATGAAAATTGGAACAATTGGAGCTATGTGTCAGTCTTTGTTTTTATTAAGAATAAACACTGTCTCCTGCCTGACATAGGGTAGATTTCTCTTTACTAGTACAGCTTTTTCTTACGTATTTTCTTCTGTGTTTTGTGAAAGAATGGTACCACAGGGATTTAAAAAAATGCTGTATTTAAGGGTTGATTCATAAAATGCAGGAGAATTCTGGCATTTGGATTTTACTGATCTGTTTTTCCAAACACTATTTATTTGTGAGGCAGAAGAGTTGTTTGTCTGTTTCTAGCTAGTAATACGAGGAGTTTGCTTCTAGTTGCTATTACAGTCTGAATTGCTGGTCTGGTTTTGGAACAGACTGAACTACAGCTATGAAGCAAACCATTTGTCATATGGATAAAAGCTGCAGCTCAGTAATGAAGTTGAGAAAAAAGGGAAGAGTAGAAGAACATTTCTACAGCTAGAGTTCAACCTCTACTAGCTGTTAAAGCAGCAATAATGGTATATTTATATGCACTTTGAAAGAATTGTTCTTTTCCTCACTATTCAGCAAATACTCTTCCCACTGTTAAGCAAGGCAGAGAGGGAGAAAGCAACACAAGTAGAAATACTAAGCTGGAAGTGATGGTACTGAGGAATTGTGCTACAATAATAAAATACAACAACCACCTTCCTAATATTATTTTCCCAAATGACAAGGAAAAATATGGGATCTGTACTTATGGAGTAGTGGTTTATGGGTTCACATGGCCTAGATCACTGCAAGATGGCTTGGAAGTAAGTGTACACACAAAGAATGTTTAAGGAGTCTTGATGTGAAGTGAATGTAGAATATTAAGTAGATTTGGACAAAATCTGCTTAAATATAAGAAGCACTAAACCACAATAAGTTTTCCATCCTATTTTTTATTAAATAAGGGACAATAGATCATAACAGTTAATTACTATTGTTTGATCTAAGAGAAATGTCAGATAAGGTAACAGAAAAATGTTTTTATATTGGAAGTTTTTGCATTCCCTATCTTGTAAGTAAAGGTTTACTGCTTTTTGGATCCTAAAGATATTATTTAGGGCAGTTTTCCTAGTCAGCATGAATCTATGTAACTGTAAAACAGTTCAAGAGGTCTTGCATTTCATGATTATAGTAATACCTAGACATGCCCCCAAAGTTTAATGTTGTATAAAACATTTCTTGACTGTTAATTTTATGATTTTGTAAGGTTTAAGCTAATGCTGTTCTCCAGGACCCTCTATATACAAAAAGGTTTAGAAATATATTGACTTTGTGCCTGAATAAATACTTGGTGGGGAATGAATTGGTTGACTATATTCTTTTTGTAACAGGTGTCAGTAACAGTGGCAGACAAGGTCCAGCATTTTCATAGCACAACACTGAAGATTATTCTGAAGTACATAGAAACTCATTTCTTCCTCATTTTCAAAACTTGAGCTCATTGATATACTCCAGAATTAAAGGAAAAAGCAGCAGAAACAAAGAGGATGACTGGACAGAACACAAAGATGAGTATTCAGAATGCTGTGGGGCTGGTATGCAGCTGGGTTTCAAGTGGAAGTAGGTTTCTGAAGGAAAAGCCCAAACAACCCCTCAAACTGCACGGTAAAGTGAGTGTTGTGATAGAGGGATTGGAGTGTTTTAGTAAAGTATGTTTTATATAGGTAGGAGAAACAGATGTTTTTATGATTTAGAGGTAATACCATGCTGCTTCTGGAAGCTAAAATAGAAATCAGATTCATCCACACCTGTGGGCAAGAAAACACATGAAAGTCTATCTGGCATTAGGGATTATACTGATATTACTAACTTGATTTACAAAAAAAAACCCCAAAATTCTTATTGGGAAAAATTACACTGGTACAGTAGTTAGTACCTGTCCAAGAACAGGGAAATCCTCTTTTTATTTTCTCTTTTTCTGTGTTTTGGTGGGGTTTTTTGGTTTGTTTTTTTTTTTTTTTCTTGGTACCTTGGCTGAATGCACTACTAAAGAGAGAATTTACTTGGGTTTATTCCAGTGCCCGTTACATATATTATAAATGCATTGTTTTACTGTGTTTAATTAAGCTGGGTTTATTGAAAAGGCTGATGGTCTTGTTAATATTTTCATGTAGGTCTCCACAAAACGAACTTAATTTGAAAGAAACAAAACACTTCATCATATTTTGAATGCTTGCCTACTGTTTCTTTTTACTGTTTTCTCTAAGGTTCAAGAAAAGGAACTTAATGTATACTCATTACTTCTAAGTGCTAAGCCAGAATTCCACAGAAATGCATTTGCAATTGAAATGTAATTTGCAGCAAAAAGAATGTGCTCACTTTAGGCAGTATTGGTTATTTATATGAAGCACCTAATCAGAAATTTAAAAAATGACATTGCATTACTTACTTTACTAACACCTCCTGCATATTTTGAACACGAAGCACTTGTGATAACTGCTCCAAATGAGATCCATGGGCTCCAACTTGTTTGCGAAGGGATTGGATCGAACATTCCTATTGAGAAAGGAAATCACAAGCAGCTTGAGAACGAAAAGAGTGAAAAATAACTGACTATCCTTATAGTTCATAACAGATCTCCAGAATATGATGAAAAATTCACAAGTGAAATGTTGGCTAACTGTACTACTTCAGTAATAAAACATCAAACCTAAAATTAAAATTTGCAGTAGGACTTCAAGCCGTATGTTCGGCTGGGGTGGCTGCTAGCTGCCTGTTTTCACCATTGTCAGGCACAAAATACCAGTACAGGAAATGCTCAACTAGCCATTGACCGTGCCTTTTTCCTTGATAAGAAAGGAGACAATCAGAAGACACATGTTTGCTTTTGGGATTTAGGAAAGTAACACTTTTTTTCCTTCCCCTCCCTCTCCTCCCCTCCCCCCCCCCCCTTCATTCCTATTTCTTGTATTTTTCTCTTGTGCCTCTGAGAATTGATGTGGAATTTGACCTATGATTAGGGATAGGGAAAGAGATGGTGTTTTCTGTGACCAGGCAGCCTGTCTTGTTAGCTAGGTAAAAGTCTCTCTTGGAGGACCATATCCACATTTAGCTACTGTCTATCAAGGAAGGCACAGCAAGTGCAAAGATCTAGGAGAGATCCTCAAGAAATTGAACACCTAAAAACTGCACCCCTACAACTGGATGTGACAAAATGAAAGCATAGGGAATTTTTTCAACCTGAAAACTAGAAAGACAAGCTCTCCAAAGCCACAAGGAGTTATGATCTTAAAATATGGAAGTGAAGCTTCACATCTGATGAGTGAAAACTTTTTTTAAGACTGAAGAAATGAAACAGAGAAATGCAGTGTCTTTGGATTCCCCATCACTGCCAATCTTTCATAACAAATTAGATAAAAATTTCTTGGAAGTACATAGCTAGGAATAGCTGAGCCTGCTTTAGGGAAGGAGAATAGACTATATAACTTAAATGAATAATTTCTTCCATCACTTTTTCTTAGTATGTGATGACTTTAATGTTGATTTTCTTGCATTGTTCTGGTCAGCCCATAGAATCATAGAATGGATTAGGTTGGAAAGGACCTTAAAGCCTTCCAACTCCCTTGCTGTGTGCAGGGAGATGCTCCACTAGCTCAGGGTGCCCAAAGCTCCATCCAACCTGGCCTTGGCAGCCACAGCTTCTCTGGGTACCCTGTACCAGGGCCTCACCACCCTCACAACGGAGAATTTCTTCCTAATGCCTAACATAAATTAAAGCTATTACTTCTTGTCCTATCACTCCATGCCCTTGTAAACAGTCCCTCTCCAGCTTTATTATACCCCCTTCAAGTACTGACAGGCTGCAATAAGTCTTCCCTGAAGCCTTCTCTTCTGCAGGCTGAACAATCCCAGCACTCTCAGCCTGTCTTTGTGGGAGAGGTTCTCCAGCCCTCTGATCATCTTTGTGGCCTCCTCTGGCCTCAGTCCAACAGCTCCATGTCTGTTTTGTAATGGGGACCCCAGAGCTGCATGCAGTACTCCAGGTGTAGGATCTGATGAGAGTGGAGTTAGAGGGGGAGAATCCCTTCCCATGACCTGCTAGACACACTTTTAATACAGCCCAGGATTTGGTTGGCTTTCTGGACAGCAAGTGCATGTTGCCAGCTCATGTTGAGCTTCTTATCCACTAACACCCTCAAGTCCTCCTCTTCCAGGCTGCTCTCAATCAATTCTCTGCCTCGTCTGTCCCTCCAGCTTTTTGACATCACTACACAGCTTGGTGTTGTCACAGACTTGTTGAGGGTGCACTCAATCCCACTGTCCATGAAAAAGATGTTAAACAGTGCCAATCCCAACACCCACCACTGAGAAACACCACTTCTTGTCACTGGTTGGACACTGAGGCACTGACCACAACAGTATGACTGTCCAGCCAATTCCTTATCCGCTGAGTGATCCGTCCATGAAGCCCATTTCTCTCCAATGTAGAGACAAAGATGCCATGCAGGACGGTGTCAAATGCTTTGCACAAGTCCAGGGAAAGATGGTTTGTAATTTTCCTACTTGGGTTTATTCTTTATCAAAACAATGAAATGCTTTCTCTGTGTCTTAAGGAGCTGCTTTTCTAATAAACTTTAACAGAGGCTTGGTATCCATTCTCAGAAGTAATCTAATACTGAAGGATAACTTTACAGCAAGAGCTGTGAAAATATGCATTTGTTCAAACATGCAGAGAAAGCTTTCACATGAGTGCTGCTGAACAGGTTATGCATCGTATAAAGATATAAATGATTTGAAAGGACCTAATCAGTACTTCCAGAGACACTCTTTCTCCTAAATGGATAGTGATATTTATGAGTCAGTGGGAGTAAAGATGCTCAGGCTTTCTTCATGATATGTCTGTTTGCCAGTAAGTGACTTTTAGTGAGAACATAACTGCTCTGGAGTTGGCAGCTACATCTATCTATCCATATACTGTACCAGCTATGGTCATCTTGGTGCTATGTGGGAAGATGTATGAGTGGCCTAGCAAAAAGCTATCTTTTATGATAATGCAGTGTAACAGCTTGGGAAAATGCCTTTCTGTGGAGTTGGGTGGACTGAAAACAAGCCAGGCGCATCAAAGGAGCTAAATCCCACATGAGGGGTTTGAAAAATAGGTCTGGGCACACAGACAAACGGGAACCTGGCAAATTTGGAAGAGAATGAAAGTCTAACAGATAATGTTCAAAAAAATTAATGTTTGGGAATGGGCACCTCTTTCAAGAATTCACTTACTGCTTCAGTGAATGCTTTCTCATTGGGGGCAGGGGCATTAGAATGGATATTTTCTGTCAACCATTCCTCCTGCACAGCTGCCACTTTCTCTCTATTTATGTTTTTAATGAATCTCTTTGAAAATACCTTTTGAGAATTAGACTGGCTTGTATAGTTTGTCACCTTCAAGAGAATAGAATCTTTTCATGTGTCAGGTAAAGTAATAAAGCATGCAGGCTTGGAGTTAGGAAGCTGCTATCTTTTTCTTATTTGTTGTTTTCTTAGGAGACTTCAAAAACAGAGCACACGTAAGTGGTCAAGGAAGCTGGTAGGAAGATGTCAGGAGCAGCAAACTGCTGCTTTTGAGAAGGTAGTTCCAAAATCATCAGAATTTTGGTCAAGTCATCAAATTTAATATTATTTTTGGGTCATGCCTTAATGTTTTCTTCTATGCTAATAGATTTGGGAGGTGATGCTTGTGTGGGAAATAGACAGTAGCAGTGCAATGAGAGAGACATCTAAATATGTCTTCCCTCTCAAAATTAAGACTAAAAATATATACTTCACTGGATGTGTTTTTAAATGTTTCATTTGCTTGTGCCTAGTTCAGGGAAAGTGGAAACAAGTTTTCTAACTTGTCGAAAAACAAGTTAGATAATTGACTTGCTGTAGTAGGAAACTGTCCACTTACACAAGCAAATATTTGGAGAAGCAAATGGCAAAATTGTCTTTACTAATCCAGTATATTTTGCTGCGCTTCCATTTAGATTTTGTCAGCAATGTATAATATTTAGTGTGTTTGTGTTTATGTGTAAGGACACTGCATCAGCTATGGCGACGTGATTCAAACCCAGTCTTCTGGGATTTTAAAAAGGTGTTCTTTAAATACTCTTCTTACGGCTTTTCTCCCCTCAAAAATCACACCATATGTTTTTAATCCCATACTTTTTAATTCATATCTATTCCATTATAAAAGTATTTTAGGCAACATTCCAGAAATCTTTTAGGTTTATTTTTGGCTGTGCTTATTAGTGATAACTTCTCCAGCAGTTCCCTTCTATCCTGTATCAGCAATTATTTTTAATGTCTGTTACTGGGCACTTGCCACTAAACATCTTCTGGGCTCTTCTAGTGACCTGAATTTCAAATCTGCAGGAGAAGCTGTGGGTCTCAGTAGCTTTGAAAAATGAAGACAAAATTAGCTGGCTTGAACATAAACTTCTTAGGCTTTTATCTGCAAAACTAATTTCAATTTTGTCTCAATACTGCAGTGACTTGTCTTTCTGATTGTGGTCCATTTTGTAGTGTGTGTTCCAGGCAAAGCACCAGCAGACCTGTCAATATTCTCCTGCCCTTCCTAGGTCACTGTCAGCCCAGTAACTTGTGATTTTCAGTCCCTCTCTAATGGATTTGTATACAGTTAATTACAAAGGACCATTTTCCTGGCCTACAGCCAGTGTGTAAAGCTTTCTGAAAACCACTTTCTATATGTATCTGAACTTTTGGCTCCTCAAAGGTGAGGACTTTGAAGTTTGCTATTCATCCACAGAGCAGATGGTAGCAGTGCCAATTTCTATAGGACCAACTAATGTGAACCCTGACATGGAGAATCAGTCCTTTGGAATAAAAGGTTAATTAAATGTCTTATGCTTTTGAGTCCTACTTTTTCTAACTGTAGTGCTGATTTAGTACCACTGCAAATTTAAATAACGCCAACTTGCCTTAAGCAGCACTTACTATGTATCTCTATTAGCTTTCAGAAATCTAAGACCCAGACCTTCAGTTCAGCTAGACCAATTTTTTCTATATTCTACTGAAAAGCAACCTACAAGTTTGAAATATTGGCCCTGCATGAGGCAGTTTTGGGCCAGCAGATATACTATAGTGGTATATCTTGCATCAACAAAATGCTTTCCTATAGTATGATTTAAAGAGAGAATATAGTTAAAATCTTTTTCAGTATAGTTTTTTAGTTGAAAACGGAGAAGAAAAAGCACAGGAGATCTGTGTTCAACTGTATTTACTTATGTAGTATTGATAATATTTTGGGGAGAGAAAAGTGAACTGGATACTTCACTGAGGCTAAGGCTTCTGACAGGAGTATAATTGTTGATAAAGTTTTCAGCAATAAGCCTTTGAAAGACCTATGGCAGACTCTCAATGTGCTTTCATGGGATTGAGAGTATGGGGACAAAGCTGAAAAATCATACCATTTTCCTTCTGGAATTTTTGGGAAGATTTTATTCTGACATTAACAGAAATGAATGCAAGTTTCCAAACCGTAAGTTTTAGTAAAAGTCATAACCCATCATAGTCTGCTTGTTTCTAGAGGGAGATGAGTTTTAAGAGTTGTGATGGCTCATCTTAATGACAGCTGTAAAATGTTTTTGTCTTATGCTGTGTTTCCACTTACCTGAGATGCCCATCCTCATTGTATGGAGGGGACTCAACTGCTTGTGTGAGAATCGCCACTGGTTCCAACGCACCACACTAACTCAGCCAAGTCAGTGCCTGTTTACTGTGTGATGATTCTACAGTTATTTTTATAAACAGCTGAAAAGTCTCCTCAGAGGGAAAAAGAAATTTTCAGAGATAGGTAGAGATAGAGAAAGCCAGAAAGAATTTCCCCAGGATAAGCTTTTCCTCACTGATGAGTGAAATTGTTGAGTTCACATTGTGATCTTAGTGTAACTCTGTGCTGCTACTGTGAGACTGTCAATTACTAATTCTCTATAAATCCATGTCTTGCACTTCTCTGTTCTAAGTCAGTTCCTGATATTTATGATAACAATTTATTCAGAAGGAAAAAAAAAGGTGTGCAATTCCTAGATAAGAAAATGAAAAATATATAGAAATTGGAAAAAAAAAAAATCAACATTTCCCAAAATGAGACATTACAAATTTTCATTTTTGTTCTGAAGACAATTAAAATGAACTTGTAAGTTTGTTTGGTTTAACTAGTTCTTAGGAACCTAAACATATATACAGAATATTCACTGCTTGCACATGCCAGAGGTCTAAGATGACTTATTATGGAAAAGAACCTGCTGTAAATAGTTGACGAATCATAGACAGACATAGTGCTTGTCTACCTGTTACGTTTGGCTGTAAAGACAATTCATGTACTTTCAAGCTGAATAATCATACAAAAAATGATTTGGGATCTGGACAAACTGCTCTGTTACAAAAGTCGTAAAGGTATCCTTTTGGCTTTTAGGAATGTTTTTGTTATTTCTTTAAAAATTAAGTTATAAAAATGAGGCTGTCTTTGTTTCAAGACTACTTAGAGTCCTCACAGCCATACCTCTTATTCTAAACTTTCTAAACAGTAGTTACAATAGAAGGACCAGGAAAATCAGTAATGAAATCGTAGTTTGGGGATGGATAATCAAGTTCTAATCCCGAATTTAATATGTGTTCTGTGCTGGGATATGCTGTTCTCCAGTCTCAATTTCAGAATTTTCTAAAAGTATGGAATCATAGAATTGTCTTGGTTGAAAGGGACCCTTTAGATCATCAAGTGCCAACTACCACTAAACCATGTTCCTCAGCACCACATCTAACTGTGTATTAAATACCTTCAGGGATGGTGACTCCACCACTCCCATGGGGCAGCTCATTCCAATGTCCAACAACCCTCTCTGTGAAGACGTTTTTCCTAATAACCAATCTGTATATCCTCTGGTGCAACATGATGCCTTTTCCTCTTGTCCTAGCACATCACTTGGGAGGAAAGGGTCAGCCCCACCTCTCCACACCCTCCTTTCAGGTAGCTGTAGAGAGCAATTAGGTCTCCCTTCAACCTTCTTTTCCCCAGACTAAATGACCCCAGTTCCCTCATCTGCTCCTCATAGCATTTATTCTCCAGTCTCAGAAGTATTAACTCCCTTGTTGGCTAGCAAGGGATGTAAGATATCAGGTGACTGTCTTCCTCTGGCGTAACAGCTACTATCCTGGAAGAGGCACTACTCTCAGAAGTGAAATAACTGGCCTATATGATGTACAGTTCCCTTTTCAGAAAAAGGGAAGTTGTAGCTTTGTGAGTACAGTTAATACGGCAAAAAATAATTTCTACTTATTTTGACTTTTAATGAGAATACTATTTCCACCATAGTTGCATCTCATGTACTGACTCTTCATAAACTCTTTTGCAAATGTGATTTGGTTTGTGTGAACGCTGATTAAATGCAAATTTTTATTCAGTACTAAGATTTGTATAATCAAAACATGATGTTAACAAGTGGCAATAGTTTACCAAAGTCAGATCACACAATCAGGAAGAGAATCAATCTAATCTGAGTTTGATGCTGAGTGCAAGGAGCGAATGCTTGAACAGTCGAACACGCGTTTTGAGAGTTCTCTATACATTGCAATTCACAACTTGTAATAACTTGATAAAATACAGATTGTTTTGAGAGAGCAAAGATGTAAATCAGTTGAATTGTTAGCATAGTGTTTGCATATGGCTGTTCCATTCATAGTGCCACCACAGAACGTATTGAATTATATATATGTAGGCAAAGAGATTTTCATGTTGGTTTTTGCTGATATTTTTAGGTAAGACTGACTAGATCAAAATTGGAGTAGCTAGAAAGAAATAAGCTGTCATGAGTTTAAAAAAACAGTTTACAAGTTCAAAGCAAGCAATTAATGTGCGATGCACACAGGATTTTAAGTTAATCAAGAAACTTAGAGAAGTTAAATAGTGAGTAGAATATTTCCTGATATCAGAATAAACAATATGGATATTCTAGTGTGAGCTTGCTGCTAGAACTCCCAACAATTTCTTCTTGGTACTGGGTGTTGAAAATTAACACAATGATTAGCAATAATTTATCAAACTATTCTATTAATTCACATTTACAGTGTCAACTGCTGTTTATTTCTGTCATTATTCTGCTGCAGTAGAAATCTAAATATATTACATCATAAGGATGTCTATTCAGGACACTACTTCAGCCAGAGATCTTGGAGAAAGGTGTGGAGAGTCAGACTGCTCTATATTTAGCACTGTTAAATTACAATACAATGGAGCAATGGTTATGACCTGCTGACATTTTGTTCAAGAGAAAGCTGAAAATAAATATCTGCAATGTTAGAAGCTGATGTCTAAACTTCAGGGAGCTCTGGAAGTATAAAGAGAGAGAAAGATGTAAAACAAAACCACAGTATGAACTTGGGGCCTTTGGAACTGTCACTGTCAAAATAATGCTTTGAATTTCTGCAAAAGGAAATAGTACCTGAGAAAGTGGTGGGTAATGTGAGGTTCCCTCCCAGCTGAGGAAGTTTGTTACCACAAACAGATGAATACTGTGCTGCAACATCTCTTTCCAGATCTCAGCAGAAGAAATAGAAGGAAGCATTCCCTCCAATCTCAGGCAGCAGCTATGGTATGTTAATAAAATAGGTCTATGGGATCCAGAAAATCAGAACAGATGGATTTTCTGTCTACCAACACTCTTAAGGTCTTTTAGCACCCATACTATAAAAGTGGAGAAGCAACAAAAAAACCCCTTACAACCTGGAAACCAAATAATTACAATCCCTGTAGGCAAACAGGAAATGTTTACTTGAGATAGCTCACCTTTTAACTGGCATGGCCACAGTATGCAGCTGCTCATGTTCCATTGCATCTTCCAAGGTTCAAGGTGATTTTTGAGTAGAAAACAGAGAAGGGATTTTGTCTGGTGAACATATGCTATTACCTGATCTGTTTTCTACTTTAGTGAAACTTAATATGATTCCATTCTGACCTAGGCTATGTGCAGGATGGCAGTATACTATCAGCCAGTCTGGTAAGAGCATAACTTGTGGATGTGAGAAGCCTTGGGTTTCATCTGTTGTGATGGACAACTGTTATGATCTAATGTGTGGTAGCCCCTCACAGTTTTCAAGTGCATTAGTTGAAATACAGGGATCTGTATCACATAATCTAAAATACTTCCTCTCCTGATTTGCACATTCAGGCTCGGGGTGTCCTCACATGCTTTTATACAAAATGAAAAGTTTTGGTTACCCCCTCTCTCTCCACCCCCTTTAGTGTAGCTCTATATGACTTGAAGATACTAAGAAATGAGCCTACACTGCCTGACTAATATCATGGTGAATAATTCTAGGGTTCACACTGTGTCATTCTTTACTCAATGAGTAGTCCCAGGGAAAAATGACAAGGACTGCAGAAAATATGAACTGCTTCTCTGTGAGGGATAACAAGATATTTCACATTTTTAATTAAACTGAAAACTTCCATGTTTGCGTATTAGGCTGGTTTGCTTGCTTGGTTGCATACTCTTTTTGCTGCTCTTCATTATTTCTAAGCAAGAATCCTCCTCACACCTTCTCTTTGCTCTCTCTAAGCAGTTTGTTGTTTTTCACAGTTTGATCTTCACTGACAGCTTGCTTTGCTATGTTTTCAGTGCATAGAGAGCAAAACATACATTTCAGTCTCAATGACTTTCATTTTAGATTAAGAAAACTGAAATACAAAGCGAGAACAAATATAAAATCTTCATGAGAGAGAAAGCAAAGAATCTGTAAGATCTGCAGTTTAAAAACCTCTGTAAAACCTTTCATCTTTAATCCTCTTATAATGTTGTCACTGGCTGACAGGCAGGTGGAGAGATTTTTCATTTTATGGCATAGAAAAGACAGATTTGTGATTAAGGCATACATTGGGTCTCAAAGGATTCTAGTTGAGTTTACATCTTTTGATATAAACTTTGTATGGGTGTTGGTTTAGGCTTCACATTGCCTGTATCCTTTCTTTTCCTCTTCCCTGTAATGATAACATTCCCTCTGTCTATTTAGATGTTGTAATCTCAAAAATGCTGTCTTTTGCACTGGAACCATTAACTTTTCTATGATGTGAAATTTAGGCCTGATAAATGTTATACAGTAGCTCCAGTTCAGATGTAGTTGTGTGTGTGCCTAATCCCTTTGGAAAATCAGAGTAAAAGCATGCTCAGTGAATGTTTCCATACGCTCACCTGAACTGGTGCCAGAGAAGGAAACCATGCAGCGGTTTTCAGAGAAATTAAATGTACCAAACAATGCTCCTATTAGCAATAGGAAACCTACATAGTACAAAGATTAAGCAATTTTCTCTTCAGTGATGAGAAGGATGGGGATGTGCTTATATTTGTGTGTTGCTGACTTGGAACTGCAAGCACAAATGAATATCCATCTTTTTGATGCTGCACAGAATTTGAAATGTATCTAAACATTTTAAAACACTTTTATTGGAATGCTTCACTCACTCTATCTGGCATAAAGGCAATGTATTTTGATGTTGTTCACATTTAGTTGTGGTTTTACATCTCATCTGACTTTAATGCTGTTCAACTCCTCATGAAACCAGGTTCCTTTTCAAATAAGGGCAATACGCCTTGTTTTATTTTAACCTAATTTTTATGTATTGGGAAGCCATGGGAGCTCTCCCATGGTATTCAGTCTTCTAGATTTACAGTTTCAGTCTTGTGAAGATTTCTGCACCAGTGGAAAAGTGAATTTTTGATGGTTTGGCAAACAAAGATTTTAGGGTTGTGGGTTTTTTTGAAGTTATGAAACTAACAAATTGGGTTTTCATTACACACAAAGCAACCTTGAAACCATTTAATATCACTTGCTTACAGTTTCAATATCTGTAGGAAAGGAGAGCTGTGTCTCAAGCTGCCTCTTCACTTCATTCAGAATCCATAAAATAGACCCAGGCAAAAGAATGGGAGAAGACAAGCAAGAAAAGGCTTAAAGAAATCTTAAGCAATTGGCCATTGCCTTTACAACTTCTGCCAGGAGTAATACCACCAGAAAAGTTCTTGGTAGAAAGAATTGCTTGGTAGTGTGAATCAATATTTTTCCTTGCAGATCATGGAGTCCATACAGGAATATGGGAGGAAAGTTCTGTACTTGAGCCCAGAATTGTTGCTACTGCTCGATCTCCCTCATTCTTCTGTAATTGAGTCTTAGAAGGTGTAGGAACTGAGTCACCATCCTGTTGTCTGGTGGCTTTACATTCATTTCCTTCTTCATCAAGCAAAGCTTTCAGATGTACATTTTCTGATCATCATTACCTCCAAATACTCTTTTTCATCTTAAAATGAGCAAATTCTGGCTATGTGAATAAAAATTTTCAGATCAGCTGTAGAGAATACATCCTTGCTTTCTATGGCAGTGTCGTGGTTTCACCCGGCTGAGGGCCAAGATCCACGCAGCTGCCTGCTCCTTAAAGGAAAAGAGCAGGTTAAAGGGAAGGAGGGGGGGGGGATGAGAAGTAAGGGAAGGGAAAAGGAAGAGAAAGGGGCAAATAACCCCAAAATCAAGAAATTAAGAGGCCCGTGGGTTGGGATAAGGATAGTTTACTAAGATAACAGAAAGATACAATGTAACAATACTAACAGGACTTCAGAGCAAAAATATATGAAGCTGTTGCTACACAATGCAGTTTCTCACTGAACCCACAGCTCAGGCCGTGCCACCCAGAGCCGTCCCAGAACCCGACCGTCCCCCAAGAACCGCGCGTCCTGAGCCGCCCCTGTTCTTCCTCCCGTCAGCCCCCGATATCCTGGGCAGGACGTAACTGGCGTGGAATACTCTCTTTGGTCAGCTCGGTCACCTGTCCTGGCTTCGCCCCTCCTTTCTCATGAAGAGCTGAGAAAGTCCTTGACTGTCTGACAGCAACTAGAAACATCAGGGTGTTATCAGCACTACTCCCATTTTTACTCTCAAACACAGCATTCATCTGCTGTTACAAATGAAATTAACTCCATCCTGACCAGAACCAGGACAGGCAGCAAAAGGAATTGCTTAAAAGGAATGTACAAGTAAATTCAAGGTACAATTTTGTGGTATTAGATTGCATGGAGGAAGATTCTGGGTTTCACTATTGTTTCTTGAAACAGAAAAGTCTTCATTTTGTGCAGCAAAATTAGCCAACAATTTGTGAATCTTTATGGTGTTATGGAAACAAAGTCCTATCATTTTTCACTGCCCATGGGTGTGTTGTTGCGACATGTGAGACCATCCCTGCCTGCCAGCAGCCAAAAATTAAGGTCAATATTTTTATGAGAGTGGTAAATAAGCTAAAAGATCCTGTACATAGGTTATAAGTTGATGTAGGTTTTGTTAACATCAGGTAAAGGGGATTTTTAGTTTCCAAAGAGAACCAATAATGTATCTGTATATCATCCTCCAACCTGCAAAAAAAAAAAAAAACCCAAACCAAAAATTGCTAGAGACAAGTAGGGCTGCCTCTGTCTTGTGGGGACATTCATGCTGTTTCCCTCCTTAATGGGGTTAGGCAGTTTGCTAGAAAGTTTGAAAATGGAAAGCAATGCTTCACCTACTGTCAGAACGTAGCCAGGTGGCACAGTATTGCACATAAAATATTTGGTTAATGTTTATGAATCTCATAGAATGGAACACTTTCTTGTTTGCAATATTTGCTGCAAAACTTCCAGTTTGACAAATCCAAGGATTACTTAAGAAGACCGTATACCCAAATGGCATTTTCAGGGTGAAGTAGTAGAGCTAAAGGTATGAGGGAGAATTATTGGTGATTATTGTTGCCTTTTTATGCACCTTAA
This sequence comes from Gallinula chloropus, assembly GCF_964237585.1. Taxonomy (NCBI): domain Eukaryota; kingdom Metazoa; phylum Chordata; class Aves; order Gruiformes; family Rallidae; genus Gallinula; species Gallinula chloropus. Next base: position 3,548,347 of record NC_140095.1, on the reverse strand, counting down.
TATTTAGTTTCATATAAGGAAGTGTTTGAAAGAGAGAATGTATCACTGAACTGATGTGTTTTAATTCTGTATGTACGTGTCTAACAATCTGAGAAGAGGAAAGAATAATTAACAACTTATAAAGAAGCTTGTAACTGTCTTTTGCATTTGTCCCTTTATGCTCATTTACATATCTTTGTGAGCTTGTGTATAGTCCCCAAAATCTCCTATTAAATGGCACAGGTCACAACACAGAGATGGTTCTGGTTTTGCTAACACAGGTTAAAATAGTTTTCTGCACTTGTATGCTTATGTGGTATATCTTTGCTCATATAGGTGGGGGAACTTAGGCGAGTTACAAAAATGGGCATATAACAGAAAGTCACTAGGTGCAGTTGAAAGGCTATTTTCCCTTCACTTTTCCAACATGTTACAATGAAATGTCAGTGTTTTCTCTTTAAAAGCGCTGGAGAAAATGAAAAAAAATTGATTCTGAAGTTCACATAGATGATTAAGTGTCTGAGATACATGGGGTTTTTAGTGTTCTAACTTCTCTTTAATTTTGGTTGTCTAAGCGTACTAAGGAACAGGTAAAATGAGATTCAATTAAAAAGAAATTATGTTTAAGGAAGCTTTAGGGAGATGATTTGTGTCTCTTTCTGAAAAAGATAAAATAAAAATATAGATCTACAGAGCTAAGTAAAGACACTTACTTACCTTCAGCTGGGGAATGTATCCATTGATATCAGAGAAATAGCTGTCCAGTGGTTCTGTTTTTTAATAATTATTTCAGATTCAAAGATGAATGTAAACTTTTTCAAGTGTGTTAACACTTAAAATATATCTAGTGAGTTTTTTACTTTAGGGGTTCTGTTACTTTACCATATTTTCAGAGAGAGTTCTTTCACCTGCTTTATTTTTATTTTCATCGCCTATGTAATTATTTCCATTTTTTTCTTAATAAGTAAAGGACTCCTTTTATATTTTAATTCTCTGAAAAGCATATTATTCCTCACAACTGACACTAATTGCTGAGTGTCTTCAGAAACCGGATGTTGTGCTCTATATCTTTCCAAAATGCATTCTGTTCTACTATAGTATGAATGATTTTGATTAGCATTTTGATTAATATTTTTTCTGCTACCTATGAATTAAACGAATCTTTAAAAGTTAATAAGGTTTTTGTTACTAAAATTGAAAAACTGATATTTTCCTTTTCTGTTTCAAAATGTTCATTGAATACGTTTTCTAGCCAACATCAAAGTGTCCATCCATTTATTGGAACTGTAAGAAATTATTCAGACAGGGTAAACTTATTTAAATGTACTAGTAATCAACATGATGTAAGGATCTAGAGCACTTCTCACAGGACATGATAGTCTTAGTCTACCAAGACCAGTTTTTTAAATTACCAGCTTCTTAATTTTCTATGATTTCTTTTAAAACAAATAAAGAACAAGTAGTTGATTGCAGAGTTAAAGTTTTTTTTCCTATTTTAAAAGCTCCCCAAATGCCTTTTCTATGTTTTGGTTTGTTGAGGTTTTTTTCCCCTGAAAGACAGGGTAAAGTAATGGCATCTTTGGGAAGGAGACTGTAGTCTTTCTTTGTACCACATGTGAATTCAAGTGTACTGAGGGCTAGCTCCTTCTGTGCCAACGTGCTAAGGAGAGTGGGAGGGAAGGTAGAAGGAGCAATAACATAATACTCAGCACTTACTTGGAAAAATCCTCCAAAGAGTTTTTACAATTATCTCAAATGTTCATGGGATGTGAACTTCAATCTGTTTACATAATCCAAGCCTGTTTGTATGCATTAACTGCTCATTGCTACTGGTTGTTCTTCTATACAGGTAAGAAAAATAAACTCTGGAGACTAAATTATTTGCTCACACAATGAGCTTGTAGCCAGCTCATCTCCCAGGAAATTCTACCATAGCATATCTTATTTCAGGTTTGGGATGAATTTTAAAGGACAAAATCAAACAAAACAAATGGATGATGTGATTCTCAAATTTCAGAGATCTTGAGCACAGCTAACCACTTAAATTTCTCTGGGCAGGCATCCTGTGTTTTTGTTGCCTTCACAATAGCTCTAAAATACCCAATTACAGACAAGATGCATGCTACTATTTACACTTTGGCCATTTCCAGTCCCAACTGCTACCATTACTAAGAGGAGCAGCCAGAAGCCAAACAAGGGTGGTAGAGAGTAATTAACAAAGCCTTCTCATTCTGACCATTATGTGTAGAAACCAAGTTTGCAAATAACTGTTGCTAGCTTTAACACTGAATCATTAACAGGTTCTCCTGTTCCTCATTGGTGCTGTGCCATTCTAACCATTCTACCTGTTCCACATGATGATTGTACATGCTGCCAGGAACTGGTGTCGTGCATTGGTTCAGGAGCACTGGACCAGCAAACACGAGTGAGAAGGCACCAGGTAGCATGTGAGTAATAATTCAGCAAGGCAATGGACAGGATATGCTAGTGGAACACACAGCTGCTTACACAAGTTGCAACACCCTTAATGAGAACCATTCTTCTAGGGTTCTTCATGGGCAGGTGAGAAGGCTTCTGAGAGGATTTTGGAAGAAAGCTGTGTTTTTTGGATAAAAGAATCTCATAAAATTTTTGAGAGCTCTGTTCAGTCTTGCTATCAGACACGTTTGGGGTTTGGGTTTGTTACTTTGCACACAAGAGGTAGGGTATAAGGTCAGTGACAGCTGGAAGGGGGAACTGTCCTACCTTTTCTTTAAAGTGAGTGCTCCAAAGGACAGAAAGGGCTTCCAGTGACTAAAATGGGATTTTATTAAAGCAAAGACTAATGTACTAGAACAAGATGGCTCTTCAAATAGAGAAAATTCTGATCTGCTATGGCAGATCATACAGAGTAGGTGGAAACAAATCTCTCCATGCATATTAGGAGTTTGCAAGGTGGTTTCTTTGGCACAGTTTTGTTTTCTATTGTACAGAATTTGGATAAATGTGTGATATGAGGTTGTGTGTTTCCCCATTCTCTCAATGAAGCCACCTGTTTGGACCTGTCTGTCCAAATGGTCTGTGGGAACCAGAGTGGAGCAGAACAAGTACAGTCACACTTCCTGTTGCTCGCTCACCTTTGCAAAAAGTCTAATTTGGAGTCTTTCTACAGTAAATTTAAAAGTAAACTTGATTTTGACAAATTAAAAACAGAGGTGTACTTAATAGTCTTTGTGGTTTTGTACAGAATTCTTGTTGGGTTTTTTTTCTTTTTCCTGTGGTAATTTTTGCAAAATATTCCACAGAAATAAAGGCAGGAAACCAGCTTTACAACTAAATGACCATTTTTTTTAAGCTGCTCTTGCAGTTTCATTTTATTGAGTGTTTTTATTCTTGACATTTTTTTCTACTTCCCAAGTATTTGAGATTAAGAACAAGTGTTTTGTAGTGATTTGAACATTATAACGTTTAGTAAACTGCCTTCTCTCATCCCTGTGTAGTCTGTCCCTGTAATTGTTTGACATTGAGACTCCTAAGGGCCATCCAGGACCTGTTCAGTTGGTGTCTATCTTTCCAAAATTGCTGCTGAAGACTTGTAAGAAACTGGCAAAGCTACTGGAACCAGGAAGGGCAGCTGAGTAATGCTCATGAAGTGTTACTTGGGGATTGAAGGAGTTAATGACAATTGAAATGAATGTTTCAGTGTGGCTGTTTTCTTTGCTCTCCAGAAATATTCAAGCAGCTTCAGCATCTGTAGAGAGCATCCTCAGGTGCTTGACACCAGCAGGGGTGCTGCTCTATGGGGCTGGTACAGCTTTATTGATTTGTGCCATGGCTAGGTGTTGTCAGGGTTTACATACTGCCAATACAAGTACTCTCTGAGCTATTACAATTCAGTGTAGAGAGACTGGGCCTTAGTGAAATCTGGCATCAGCTCTTCTGAAAGTAAAATAAAGACAACGTGAAATTGGCAATAGGTCTGTCTCATCTCTTCTTAGCTTCCTAATATTGAGTCCATTGACTTTACAACTTCTCTGCAGTTTCTTTAAAAGTGTTAGTTTTCAAATTACAATAATTTTTCAGAGTTGAAATGGAATCATGAATTTGGGTGAAGCTCTGAGGATGGTGATTTATGAGACAGAAGCATTATGCATGCAAGAAAGATCCAGAGCTGCTAGATAAGCAGCAAAGCTATTAAATTCAGGTGAATTTTCAGTGAGGGCAAAAGAACTAGAATGAGCAAAAGGAAAATTGCCTTTTTCTACAAGAAATCTCATTGTGGCAGCAAATTCAAGAGCACTGATATAAGGAGAAAAAGAATGAGGAGCAGAAAAATCTGTGAAATCTCTATAGGTTTGTGTGATTATATAATTGCTGAAATTGTCAGCCTAATCTTTCATTTCTAGTCTTAAGGGAAACACTGAAATGAATTCTGAAAATTTATGAATATTATTTGTTTTATTAATACAAACACCCAGACTTTTTTTATTGGTCATGGTAAGCTTTCTTTTTTTGTTTTGTTTGTTCTTTTAATCAAATTATCCAACATATCCAGATGTGCTGTATCTTCTCTAGCACGTCTATCTGACTTTCAAGTAATTTATAGTCTCATCTATTATTCTTATAGATGTCTGTTAAATACATTAGATGTCTCTACGTGATTGTGTTTCATTTTAGGAATGAAATCAGAAATCTTGGCTTGGAGGTTTTTTGGGGGAGGGATCTTTACCTTTGGGTAAATTAAGGTTAGGCTCCTCACAGCAAAATGACTGAATCTATAGTTAGGCTTAAAGCATATACCTGAGAATTCTAAAGAGAGTGATGGTTGATTAGACCTTATCAGATATAGATTTCAATATGCCAGTATCAAAAAGCATGTCTTCAGTGGAAAGATCAGTATCTCTAATGTTTTTCATGCTGGCTGAATAAAAGGAATATAAATCATTTTTCATTTATTTTCTATTGTCTAATTTTGTTAATCAATGTGAATTTTATGTGAGTCCAAATGAGAAAATCTTATTCAGTCTTACCACACTGTGCTTTCCCTCCCCCCTATAGAAGAGGCAACCTTTTAAAATATGTTTTTCTGAACTAATTCAACATTCTGGAATGAATTATTCAAAGGGGTTTGCTGACTTATAAGCAAAGCTTTTAGTTCATGTCTGTTATTCAAGATCTTTTAAAGGTCATGAACTTTCTTTTACATATTTAACAGATATGTTTTCCATTGTAAATCTTGACTTTAAAAGAAAAAACAGTCATGGCTAAGTAGGAAGTGTAAATCTTTTCATCTACAGGATCCTTCTAAATAAGGAAGGAAAGTGCATAGGCTTTTCATTTTTAGAAATGGAACAATAGATCTCTCCTAGGTATAATAAACTGATTTACCTGTGAAGTTTTTAATAAGATTTAATTAAATTATCTTTGCAAAGCAACTTAAATTTTGTTTGAAGGACAATACTTGCATTTTAAAGTGTCACTTTTTTTCCCCTGGGCTGTAATTAAGTTTCATTTAGATGACTCCTTTATTTTTTTTTTTTTTACTACTTGTGTTCATACTTACTATTGGATTCTGCCTTGGATCCTTTAGCTGAAAATAACAGGCTTTATTCTTCCAGCTGCATAACCCCATGGACAGGCTTTATTTTTCACAGCATCACCAAAACCTGGTTCCTCATCCATGTAGAAGAAGCCTGAGCCCTAAACACTCTTCAGTTCAGAGCTACAGATTTCATTATTCTGACCTTGTTTTATTTTCTATGAATCGTACTGAATTGTTGTCTTGTCTTGTTGATTCAGGCTACCTCTTTAGCCCATTAGTGTAGATGATTCTTACATAATTCAGCAAATTCTTTTGTTTTCTGCTCAAATTCAGATCTCATCTGCAGGCTGGATAGAGCAGATCAACTCACCCTTAACTTCAAGCTGTGTCATAGTCACACCTGACATTCATTCCTCAACTACCAGGTTCTCCCACAGACTTTTAGTCCTGTCTTTCCTCTGCACCATGAGAAACACTTCAGCAAACCTGTAAAAAATCACTGTTTATCTTCTTTCAAATCCCAAAGTAAAGCTTATTTCTGCCATTATCCAACAAAACCCAGATTTTCTGGTAAGGTAAATGATCTAGAACTATATACATTCCATGCCCCCACCTTCCCCCCTTTTTTTTCCATAACTATTCTATTTTCTTTTTCTATCTGTGCTTTTAGACTGAAGGCCTTTGGGGGCAAATATTTGCTGCTGTAACAAATGGAACTGATGCACATAGTGTATTGGACCAGACCATTTATGTTATATAGATTTATGTGATTTATGTGTCTGTGGAAAGATGAGGTAGAAATTAGTGAATTTAAAAAAAAAAACCCAAACAAAAAAAAACCACCCCAAAACACTTCTGGGTTGCTTTGGGTTTTTTTTCCCTCCTTTTTTGAGGGGGAGGGGTGTGTGTGTATGTATATAATCTGTTCTGAGAACTGCACCTTTAGAAAATGTGGTATTCAATACTGGTTTGATAAAGTGCAGTGTTTTGTGTTTGCCTAACACTGAAAAAGGGAGAACTATTGTTGACTCACATTATCTCTCTGAACACCAGCTCCTTATCTACAAACTGGAGTTTGTAAATGTTTTAAATGTATAAAGGTTTATAGACCCTTTGAGGGTGTTCTCTTTTGATATGTATATATGACATAATACCTGGGACAAGAACGTCTTGTCTTCGTCAGGACATCTACATACTCTTGGAATATATATATATACATAGTATATATATACACATGTATACTGGGCAAAACTCCTTGTGACCATCTGAGCATCCTCAGACATATCCCAGAGCAGTAGTAATTATCTGCAGTGTGATGAGCTTGAAAATATTTTAACTCTGTTGCATATGGAGTGAGTGTTACTGGGAGAGTTAATACATATAATGTATATAGTAATATTTTATATACAATATGTGTGAATGTGCCTATATACATAGGCTTCTGAGCAGTTTTCTTAGAAATAGCAACCCTTATCATACCTAAATGCTGTTTCACTTGATATTTTGTTTGCTGTGGTGTCGATCTGGCTTTACAATACAAATGTCATCTTTTGATTCTGTGCTGGAAAGATAATATAAACTCTGTTCAGAGGAACACTGCACTTTCTGTTTATTTATCACTAGATTGTGCTTTGGTGTCATTTTTCTCACTGGGAATTACATGTTTTTCCACGAACTGTCCTTTAGAATCTCATCTGTTTTCCCCCATTTTTCAGAAAATGTCAAATGACATAAATATGTTTGGCAGGAGGTTGAGTTGAGGTTTTGATTAAGGGCTCATTTCCTTTATTTTGTATATAATACATGGTGAGAAAGGTTCACTCATCTCCTTAACTGCAGGGGTGGTATGTTTTTCCATTTTGTGTGGTTTGCATTATTGAGATGTATAAAACTTAACTAAACTCCCCCCTTGCTGGAAGGAGAAGGCCAGTTTGCACAAGGGAGGGATCTGGTCGATTTGTTCCTGAACGTTGCATCCGATTCTTCAGTGTCATGGACTGTTAATAGGCACATCTAGTCTGATGGCTGAACTAGGGTGATGGGTCCCTGAATCCTTAATTTCACAGACTTTGAAAAAAAAAAAAAAATCCAAATACTTTAACTGGACTCGGAATAGTTTAAGGACTTGGAATTAAAGGGCTGGTTTGGGCTGAGATTCATGATGATCTGTATAAAACCTATTTTGTAGCAGGGAAAATTTCCAGGGGAAAAAATGAAACTGGAAATGTGTAACATAAGCTATTCTTATTCACTACAAGGAACTAACAGAAAGCTGTTAAATCACTGACCAATGAGAAAAAAAACCTAAAAAAATAAATGAATTAGTCATCTGTCTGGCACCAGCTGAAACAGATTTTCACATGGGAGATGATTGACATCATTCAGGGAAAGGAGACAGTCTCTAAGAAGATAAAGAAAGGTTATCTCTCTTCATTAGAATACTTCCAATTCAGTGATTCTAATAGTTTTTCAAGAATAAGATAATTTTCAAAAATGGTTTTAAAGATTTCATCTCCATCCTTGAAAGTTATGTGGCTGAACCAGCTAACTATAAAATGAGACAATGCAGAGGGTTATGAACATTATAGTCACCGATATTTAGGCAGCTGATGAATCAAACCAGTCGAGCAGTCCTGGCCTGGAAGCATGCTTTTAACAAACTTACCACAACCAAACTGAAACTGAGTGCAGCAGTTTTATTGAAAAATTCCACAGGTGTGTGCAATTCCTTTATTAAAATGTTTTCAAATACATTGGACAAGGAGCAGTTGATGATCTAGAATTATTCCTTTTTTATACATTTTTATTTCCAAAACTATACAAACATTGGAAAACTTTCATTTTCCTCCATTTTAGCTATTAATAATTCTGTAGTGTTGAGTTATATACCTCCCTGTTTCAATCTGCAAGCCGACTTTCTTGGAGGTGACATTTTGCATCTTTGACAATTAAAAAAAAGGTCAGTCATATTTACATGTGCTTAAGGTTGCATAATTTAGCATCATATAGGTTCTGAAAACCAGCAGATAAATGGTTTTCAAGATTCACCCAGGTAGGTGGGTTGAAGGTATTTAAATACACATAAACTGCATACGTATGGTTTAGTAGCCAAGACACCCTTTGTCCCCTTTTCAAGGATATCTATGAGCTGTGCTAGCCATGGTAAGGTTTGTTTCAGTAAAGGTACTCACCAAGTGAAAAGCAGCACTGACAACAGCTATTGCTGATCAAGGACATGAATGAGCAGCGAATTGTGTGTGGATATAGAATACAAAATCTAATGTTTCCAAATTAACTTGAAGCTCTTATGTAAAAATAATATCTAGAATAAAAGTTATTTCCTGGTTGGGATTAAAGACTTAAAAAAAGAACCAAACCATAAACAAAAAAAATCTCCACAAACACTTGTGTAAGGAAAACAGTAGAGCTCAACATGGGAAAATAACCATAGAAGCACATGGATTAAATTCAGAAGCTGATCTTGCAATGTATAATTACTGGAAATTCGGTTGAAATATAGCAACATTATCAATGGAGAATGAAGGCTACAACTGCAGCAGACACATACAGTATACTTTATGAGCTATTATATTGGCCATACAGATTTGTCTACATGTTATTTATTTGACTCCTTAAGGCTTCTCTAATGTCTTACATGAAAGTGCTTTCTGCTTGGATCTTCCATGCATGAGGGAAAGGGGTAATTTTTCAAGGAAAGAAAAGTCCACATTTCATATTACAATAGCACATCCAGAGACACAAAATAAAAGACAAAACTTTATGGTACCTTTGTTTCATTTATTTTGGCCCCCAAAAGATGCATGCACTAGACTTTATGTACTACAAGGTATTGAAGTATTTACAGCATTGTACATGTGCTCTTAAAGGGATGGCAAAAGGAAAAGTCTATTTTTATCTTGGTGGGAGTAGAAGTTACTTTTCTAGCGTAATAATACCTATTCAAAGTGAGAGATGACTCTTCCAAAAAGAAAAGCCCACAGAGAATAAAGCTATAGCATAATTATAGCCAATGTTAACAAACTGTACAGCACTTAACCTGGGAATTCTTGCCTCTGTCACTCCTGTTCGAAATAGCACTACCAACTATTAAGTGATGTTGCCATGCTCCCCTTGCCCTGGCTGTTCTATTTCTCTCTATTCCAGCAGGTATAGCTGTGTTTTACCTGTTTATATGATTCTTATTTCAAATTATTTCAGCATGTTGAATGGACATGTAATTCACAATAACCTGATGGCAATTTTTGGACAAATGTTGTGATCGATATTTACTGGATTATGGCACTAAAGAATTCAGACCACTATAAAGCACATTGTATATACTTCAAGTGGACATAGGAAACCATCTCTCTAAGAAACTCAGTGAGTAAGGCTCGTATCACTGATTTCCTTCTGCTTTTAAAGGTAAAGATATGATACCCAATACACCAGGTTAAACAAACAGAAGGCAGTTGGGAAGAAGATGCGGGCATAGGAGTCCATTTTGGCAATGCGGATGTGTATTCTGCCATGCCTCCATGCTCCTGTTCGACAATCCTCAAAGCAGCAGAAAAAACTGGCACAGTCCTTGCCATCAAGACACTCATACCCATATTCTTCATCCCTTTCTTGGAGGTGTGTAGCATTGTTCATTTGAATAGTAGCTGATCGAGGCCGGATGTCAATTGTAGGTGCCTAAGGTGGAGTGGCAGAAAAAGATGGCAGGAGGGAGACACTCTGTTATTTTCACCAGACCAACATGGAGCTAGAGACTAATGGTCAACATGTGAATGATGATTTTGCATGGGGTACATGGGAAATTGCTGAGGAGTTCTAATAGTAACGTTACCTTGAACTTAGTAAAGTCAGTTGCATCATACACTTTACAGGAAAGCAGCACATACTAGTATGAAGTTAACAGCTATGGACAGTTAGCTTTAAAGCCAAACTAAAGAAATATTAGAGGTTAAAGGAAACATTCAGGAATGTAATTGATGCTTTTTTTTTTTAGTCTTTTTTTATGTTCTATATTTTACATAGCTGTTTGATAGCTGGATAGAATTTCTGTATTGCACATGAGAGGAACTGAAAGAACCAATTGGAAATGCAGGATTTTAGGTTAGGGCTGGTTCTTGTTCAGACAAATAGATATACAGGAAAAAAGGCAAAAGCTGGGTCTTTTGAATAAAGTTAAGAGAATCTCTGTAAGACTCTCCACTTGTTTGAATATATGTAGTTCACCATCTATTAATGTGCACCAACTAGAAGGTTCAACATGTTCCAGATTTTGTATGGTAGCTGTACATATATACACACACACATATAGAATTGAAATTAATTGAGCAAAATAAGCATTTAAATCGCAGTTGAACATTTGGTGAACAGTCAGATGACAGGCATTGAAATTTCCTGCTCATAGTTATTAGGATGAAAGAACAATAATTCCATTCCATAAATATGTAAATTTGTTGGCTTTTCTTTTATGTGGCTTCATTTTTCCATGTTTTTTGTTTGTTTTGTGGGCTTTTTATGAAATCTCTGCATTTCTGAATGAAGATAAGGTGGAAGATAGCTAGATAGATTTGGTAATTGCTAAGAGTGTGTTGATCCACATCAATATATGTGCATCTTAAACCCTTTCAAAACTCTGACTTTTTTGCATAAAGAACAGCATTTGAGTAATTGATGATGACATTGAATTTTATTCAGGTCAACATCAGAACACATCTGGTTCTATAATTTGGAGTGAAATCACAAAGGTTGAAAAGGTGAGGTCAGAGCTGAGTTCCAAAAGGGTGTACTTTAGGTTTCTGCTGTGCTATTGGATCCCATGGCAAATTGAGAAAGAGAAGGGCAGAAATGTTTCAACATTAAGCTTTCTTAATTCATGCGATCCAATAGTGCTGGTCACTCTAGAACTTGGCTAAGTTCAGAACCATAGTGAATAGTATTTGGGCTGCTGAATCAACTCTACAAATTGTTTAGAAATAAGTAACCATTCTACTTGATTAGGAAGTTACCTTGAGTAGAATGCTTAGGTGTCTCATTAAAAAAAAAAACTAAAACAAAACACCACTCTCATATAAGCTCTACTAGTTAAATTCAGCAGTCGCATGCAGTGAATTTCCATTCCAAAAAACATTATACCTTGAAGGAAAACATCCGAAGAAGCTTTCATTTTGTAGACAGAAAAGAGAATCAGAGGGTTTTGGTTTAAATTAAAGAAAGAAAGGAAAGAAAGAAAGAGACAAAAATAATGTAAATTAAAAATATGTTTCTAAAACATAGTAAGTCAAAAAGAACTAAATTTATAGAAAGGTTGGCATAATAGCAATTTAAACAAATATCTGTAACATGAAACCCCCATGTGTTTGACTTGGCACTGTCTTGTAACTACATCTGGGCTGAAGACCAAAGATATCAAAGTCCTTTTAGATTTTTTTAATATTCCCAGGGAATTACAATCTTTTATGCTGAACTCTTTTGTAAGAGACCGTTCACAGCTTATAAAAACATTTTTTGAGAGAGAAAAACAAAACTTCTTTTTACCTGAAGGCTGGGTCCCGAACGCTCTAATTTTAAGTTTCTTAGACTCTGTGATTAGGATCCAGGCAATCATTTGTAGTTCTCTTTGTCCCCAAATGCTCACGTATAAAAAATGTAAAGAACAAGTAATCTGCACTTATATAGAGGTGTTTAAATGAGACAACTAAATTTGAGGTAGTTTATCTTTGTTTCTTTAATAGCCTGCGAAGGACATACATGGACACAGCCAGCCTTTTATTTCCCCCACAGACAGGCCAGGATGCATTACCCTCCAGAAGTGCCTCTTTCATTTGACCAAAAGAGAGGCATGTGATCCAATCCAACTTTAGCATACCTAAAGTTAGGGGAGGGTGAGATTTCTTCCTCTCTAGTCTTATAGATATTTTCCTGCCTGTTTAGCCACTAGAGAGTCCTTTTCTCCTTTTAGTTTTTTCCTGAGTTTACTTCTCAATAGCTTTTTAAGTTGAAATTATAGCAATAGTGTGTTATAAAAGATTCTTTACTATTTTTTTTTTGTTCAATATTATTTTTGTGCTGCATGTTAAAACTCAGAGAGAGTATCTTCATAAGTCCTGGAAGATTTTAACAGAGCAAATCCCAGTGACTTCACTGTTTCTTAGATGCCTGAAACGGATTTGAAAATACTCACTATTCATGTAAAGCACTTGTTCTTCACATTCTTTACAGGCATATTTGGATCGTTTTGGGGGTTGTTTTAGACAATTAAGCTAGCTTTCCCCCTAGGATTTTACACTAATATTTTTACCCCAGAGTTTCTAGACAATTCAGAATTTTCTGCTCAGTTGCAAAAGGCAAGAAGATACCTTCTGGAACAAAGTAAACAAACTTTTTCTCTATCTGGGAAAAACCCCAAGTCCCTACTGATGGTAATTTTATTTTAATTATGTCTATTATATAATTTCTCTTTATAGTTGTGTAGCATGCATCCACAAGCAACATTGTCATCTGATAGCCAACTCACTTTCTAAAGGAGAGAAGTAGATAAAGAAGGTAAGAAATACAAGAAAAAAGATAAAGAAACAATGAAAAGGAAACAGGTTCTTAAGGAGAAATCAGAAAAAGCAGACTTGGTAGTTAGAATATAAAAGTTTAACTGTAGTCCTGATAATAAGAAAAACAGTCATGTCAATAATATGGACATAAACTAATGGCAGAGAATATTGTTACAGCTCGGACAGAGAAACTGACAGCTCTTCCTTAAAGGTCACAATAAGAACTCTGTCTATGACATAATGAATTTGGTGATATGATTTGCAGAACGCTTTGGTTAAAAGGATCCTTATTCTAAGAAATTAGTTTTTCTAGCATCCTGACAACTGTAATATATGAGCTTTTCACTTTCAAGGTGAATATTTGCATTCCTATTAATACAAAGGAGAAGTATATATGTAATAATAAGGTCTGAAAAGAAAGTACAAGTAGAAAGAGGGTATTTAAATGCTTTCTCAGAAAGCCTAATTAAATTGATAGTAAAAAAATACATACTGGATTTTTCTTCTTTTTGTCTTTATCCTTGCTTGGCTTTCTGTTGCTGACAAAATAGTGCAAAGTTCCATACTCCACCAGTGCAGAGAAAACAAAAATAAAGCAGACTGACACAAAAAGATCCATTGCTGTCACATAGGAGACTTTGGGAAGAGATTTACGAGCAATTGTACTTAGGGTGGTCATTGTCAGGACAGTTGTGATACCTGGTAGATAAATAGAAAACAACAGAAATACAATGACTTCAAGTAACAAACTTATTTTGCCAGTTATCTCTCTCTGACTTTCTGAAGTATGCCTGGAGTTAAAACAAATAGCAAAGATATTAAACAGCACATTCCAGCAGTGAGATGTGGGTTACAGGAGAGCTTCAAGGATTAGCACAGAGTAGGAAACTTTTTTTGCATGACATACCGCAAGTGTTGCTCTGCAGAATATTTGATTAGATATGGTCTGATTGTAAGAAATTTAACTTAGTTTTTAAATTTTGTATTTTATTCCTAGGGGCCTTTAATTGAGCAATTTAATTTTAGGGGTTTTGTACTCAAATCTTTAAACAGAGCTAAACAGAAGACAACTTGTGTCATAATGAGAAAGTCGTGACAGAGGTTAAAAATCACTTTACTCCATTTTGGAAAGGCCAAAATTTTTGTGCTATTGGGATGTTTTGCTGCTGCTTAGTTGCAGGATGGTGATACCAGCGTCAGTAGAAGACACGCTTGAAGCCGTGTGAGGTAGAAATTAAGGAAAATTCTTAAGAAAACATGTAATCCAGCAGGAACTTCAGGACAAAACATGTAGATTTGTGCGTGTGCTACATAAAGAAATAAAACTTCATTTCTCTTGCCTAAATGCAATCTAGCTGTATGCAAAAGATGCTAACCCCACACAAATTCTCTGCTGCCTGTTATTTAAGTGATTTCTTGTATATCAAGATGGAGAGTCTCTCAGGGCTCCTTATAATTGTAGTGCTTTGACATCAGGTTTCTCTCTGTGCCAGAGCAGTATCTCTTCTGTTCTTCATAAGTGACTGTAGTCTATAACTGAGAAGTACTCTGACATGTCTCACCATCCTTTCTTTCAGAACATTATTCCCTGTACTGTGATGTGAAGAACATTAAAAATGCATCAGAACAGTTAAAATCCATCACATTTTATATGGCTAATTTCATACCACTGGTTTTACTTCCTCAGTGGCATAGACAGACTAATTCTCAACATGAGGGACCAGTCTGTTTTGTGTATCGAAGTAAAATTTAAAATAACAGCTGAAAGCCTTTATTAGTTTGGTTTTTTTTTTTTTTTACTTTTAAAAGCAGATTTTATAACTTCTTGTTGAAGAGGATGTGAAAAAGGCAATAAAACGTTCAAAACTTTTTGTCATGGGAGCCACGGGTCTTCTATTCCTTTGTTTCTTTCAAGGCAGCTCTGAAATGAAAATGCTGTCCATTTTGCACTCTAGTGCTCTGTGCTGTAGCTGTGAAGAAATGAGGAGGCAGAAGGAAAAAATTAAAATGATTCTCACTTGTGTGGATTGTGTATGAAGAAGTAGAAAGTATGGTTTGCTTTCTCTAGTTGAGTATTTCTACTTTGCTGATTCTTACAGCTACAGCTGCTTTGCACAGGCAAGGCTAGCTTGGGCGGTCTGTGTCAAACAGTTGCTAAATTTGTAGAAATTGCTAATTCTGATTAATTGGATGGATGTCTCATTCTCATGTAGAGAATTTTAGATACCATGAAATTCAGTTGATTTTGTGGCCTGAAGTCTGTTTGATTGGTGGTCCCAAAAGTAGAAGTTTGAGTATTGTATTCTCACCTTTGTACCACTACGGCACACAGCCAGCCATATGCAAACTGGTGATCCACAGAAGTGTCAGTTAAACATCATAATGTTTGAAGAAAAGCAGGAAATAAAAGTAACTTACCCAGTGATGTTCTGGCTGGAACAGCATCCTTATTAATCCAGAAAGAGACCCAGGACAACACAACAATAAGTGTGCAGGGAATGTACGTCTGAATAGTGAAATAACCCATTCTCCTGCTCAGGTTAAAGTAAACAGACATGACTACGTAGTCTCCTGTAAAATAAAAGCATACTGAGGTAGTATAATATGTAAAAAAAAGAGACAGTATTTCTATATAATGGTTAGGTTTTTCCTGTTCTGTGTCTGGGGTATATGTAATAAACTGATTACAGATACTCTGATGGCAAATACATGCAAACCTCTCTTTCATCACTGGTATACCTCAAGAACCTGTGGATTTTCCACATTGTTAAACAATGGCCATTTCACTTGGGTAACACTTACTTAAGTATTTCAAGGATACTCTCCCTTGCCTGGCACAGTGGGCTTCTGTCTACCCAAGTCATTCCTCGTCACTTGCAGATGCCTGGTATAGTCCTCTCAGAGCAGTTGAGTGAGTGATGGTGGTCCAGCAAAGCCTCAGTCACCATGCTGTCCTGTCAGCATGCTCTCAGCTCTCCTCTCAAATAATGCATGCTTTCAGATGTACTTTCTAAATTATTCATACTCATTCTTCAGGGCTAGGCTGTGTCAATAATTAATTTTTTATTTCTGCAGACCTTCTGTTGTATTACCTCCTCTAAAAGGACTTGAACCCACATCTCCTAAGTGCCCCAAAAGCCGAGCTATATGTTACTCCGGTGTGCATAACACATCATTCCCATTCAATAGTTTAGTAATTCTTTTTCCAGGTTTTTCTTCCTCTCTCAAACTATTAAGTAAATTCCATCTGGATTCAGGAATACAGCAAAGCATCGGGTTTTGATGTCTTTTTACTGAACTAAAAAACCCTAGTGCTCCTCTTTACTTCAGATTACAGCACTCCTGGGAAATCTTGATTGCAGAAGAACTACAGAACCCCAGGCTACAAAAGACTTCATCTCAATTCAGTGAAATGCAGTCCAGAGAAGTCTCAAACTGAAACAGAATAGGATTTGCAAATTTACAGTGAGATAGTTTTCCAGCACTATCAAAGAGACTCTGTGGCTAATATGTATTCTGCTTAGATCAGTACCTTTAGTTAACATTGAGTTCTCTGTTTCTAGGCATAATTAAAATTTTAATTTTCCCCAGAATAATCCCTTTGAACCTGGTCACAAAAGAAACTTCAGAGATCATTTTTCAGCTGGTGCTTCTTTGGTTGTTTTTTTTTCAGTGTGGATGTCCATATCCCAGGGATTAACTGGTTTTAATTTAATTATGTTCTGATTAAACCAAAAACTTAAAAACCAAATTATATATGTGTGGTTTACAAGGAGATATGACTAAATATGAGCAACCAATTTTAATAACTACAGTCTGATTATCCCCATAGTTCACAGATAAGTTTGCATTAGATGTGTAATTCCTTCATATAAAAAAAATCCCAAAACATGAACAACCAACCCCCAAAAAACCCACCACAACTGATCCGGAACGCTGTGAAGTCATAAAATTGCAGTATGACTCATCCTTCATCTCTCTGGATCATGTATTAACTTCCTGAGAAGTGATTATTTTGTCAATTTTGAGAATTAATATTTTTATTCACTCACCTTCATATATCTATTATTAGTATTTCAATTTTTGTTTCACACTATAGTATGGTAGAGATTATTTTAAGCAGTAGCTGTATTACTTCCACACCAACAGTTTTAAGGAGAAGGTTGTTTTCATGCTCAGTGTTATGTTAGTTTGTTGAGAAAAAAATATTCCAGAAGAAGGAGGTGAAATGTTTTCTCATCTATGTTTAAGTACCAAAGATTAGCTCAGAATTTTCCTTCTGTTACTGCTGCTTTGTCTGAAGCTGCAACTGCTATAGGCTCTCTTGGAGTAGCTGAAAAGATACATCAAAGTTATATTTTCTCTGTATTTTTTTGTCCTGTACTTTGACAGGTCTTTTTGCCACAACTGTTTTGGCACTTCTAGCACTGCTGACTTGTAGGATCTTTTATTCAGAAAATATCAAAATCTAGTATACAAGCCAGAACTTTCTTACAGGTATTAGAGTAAAATCCAAAATTCATCACCTGTGCTGAGAAAACAAACACATAAATCCAGATGACCCTGACCAAGGTATACTGCAAAGACTTCGTGCATTCTTCTTGTTCAGTTACAGTGTATGCACACCAAGGCAAATGGTGGTGTGGATAACATGAATTTTACATGTATGTATGTAGAGGGAGTAGTCTCCATCCTTCCATTTTATAGACCTTTTCCACATTGTGTTTTCCTAGAAAACCTGATGATGATCATCTGGTCTCCTTGGAGACCTGTTGGCATTTTTCTCTTAATGGATGGAGAGTTTTTTATAGAGTAAGCTGTTATGATAACATTTTTTCAACATTTACTCATTAATAAAAATCTTTTTTTTGTTAAAATTGTAATGTAGAAGCATTTTTTAAATGATATAAAGACCTTGTTCCATTCAGCACGAATGGACATTACATTGAATTCTCTATCAGCATAGGACAAATCCGTTTCTACAGAACAGCAGCAATGTCCTGTCACAGAGCATTTGCTACACAAACGTGAGGCACTCCAGGTAGAAGTGTTTTATATCTAAGTAAACACATTCCCTCTTTTTTTCCTTTCCAATACTAGACATCTTAACCAACTGTGTTTAAAAATAACATTTTTCTGTTCAAAAACAGTTTAAAAATTATAGTTATTTAAATTTTGTTCAACTCTCACAAATGTTATTATTGCACCTTTCTTTGTGTAAAGACCTTTGTTGCTAATGGATATGTTTGTCATGGTTTGATCCCAGCTGGTCACTATGTCCTGTCTTGCTGCTCCCTCACTGGGCCCTGGTGGGATGAGGGAGAGCATCAGAAGGGCAACAGAGAAATCTTGTGGGTTGAGATAAACAGATGAAACAAAAGCAAAGCAATACAGGGAATTCATTACCCACTTCCCATCTGCACTCAGGTGTTCAGCCATCTCCAGGACAGCAGGGCTCTACCATGTGTAATGGGTGCTTGAGAAGACAGATCCCTCTGAGCGGCCCCCCACTGCTCTCAGTGTTATCCCTTAGCCCTCACCTGGCAAACTGATAATCTGTCCCTGAGGTCTGACTCTTGTTTATCCAGTACTGTCTAACAGAGCAAGAAGGCTTCTCAGACTGGTGTTTGGAGGGCTAATATACTTCTGAATTTTTCCAGAAATGAATGATAATGCAGTCTGGCAGTATCTTTGTAAGACAACCTACTAAGGTACTTAACATTTGGCACCCTAATTAGAAGATTTTGGATTACTTAGACTTTCACCAGAGACCTTACAGTCCTGCTGCCCACTCTAAGGTATCTACACAAATTACATATGTCTAGAAAATAATACTTAGATAATTTTTCAGTTTTTAAGGAAATGCAAAATTTCCCTGGAACAAATAATCTTATTACATTGAAGAGCGTAGCAAGTAATCCTTAATATATTTAGAGCTCATATCTCTCTCTGTGAGTACGTGTATTTCTTCTTTTCCTCTATAATCACCTATGCTTGTAGGTATAGGCAGACACAGTCTTTTTCATCTGAAGATACAACAGCCAGTTAATCAGTTTCTTCAGTGGCATATATTTAAACCTGAATGCGGTCCCTTGGGAAAATGCATTCCAGGTCATGTTTATCCTCATGTATAAATAGTTGTCGTATGTTTTCTACTAAATGTTTATTCCTGGCAATCATATTTGGAAGATCATGAGATGCAGGGCAGGGTTCTGTCTTGAGCCACTGCGTGTTCATACTGCTACTCTGAATGGAAGTTGTAGATTCCTCATGGTGCATGGGCTTTAATTCACTTCTAGAGTATGAGATATTCTGAAAAGGAGATGCATAGCACCACTATCCAGTGATCATGACCTTAGGCCCTTATAAAAGATTTATTCCTAACGGTCCTGGGTCAAACTAACTTATACAGACTCAAAGTAGGCTGTGTAAACTTTGGAAACTAGGAAGCTTCTCCTACCACTTCTGTGATACAGCAACTCGAGTACCAGGATTCAGGCTCTGTTAGACAGTAGAGGAAGTGAATTTCTCATCTGAGGAACCATCTGTGCATATGTCCTGGCCTAAGTCCCAAAGGTTCAATCGGAGGAATTAGTCGTGCCAGGAAGCATAGCCAGGGGGAATGTACACTGCACTTAACTGATTTAATCAGCACAGTGGGTGTGATCCTTCACTGCTTCCTGGTTGTGGAAACATTTATACCTGGGTGAAGTGAATGGGAAATTATACCCATTAGTACTCGCTCTCTGCATGTTTAAGTGACTGTGCAAAGTGTACGGTACTGGGGAAGCAAGCCTCTAATTTGTACTCAGAAGTGATTTGGAAGCTAGTACAAATGCTAGAGAAAAGAACAGCTTTCTAACATCACAGGAAATTGGTGTCTTAATTATAGTTCAGGTAGCAACACATAGCTGAGATTGTCTCACGCTTACTATTATAAGCTTCTGGCTTCTGTTGTTTAAAACATTGCTAGACTTCAATTATGAAAAGACCTGCAGACTAGCTTCAGAAATTATATATTTGCCACCTGGTCAAGTTATTGGTATTGACACTGAAATGTGTCATTTCATTCTCACAGGTAGTTCTGTAGTGGAGAAAATTCAGTGGTGGTTTTCTGTTAGATATGTGAGGTTTAGCACAGGGAATTTCTAGGAGGTGAAGGGCTGGCCTTTGGATGTGTTGGCATTTCTGTGGAAATCTTTCATGACTAAGTTAAAAGTTTTGGAAAACAACCAATGTGTGTGCAGACGTGTGTCCATAGACATAAGGACTTCTTTTGAGAGTTTATAAGAAGAATTTTTTCTGATTAGCCCTGTGCTATCTCTGTTTCTTACAAAGCCATGCACCACAACTAAGGGCACAGCAAAAACAGATGGATGGTAGAGGTGGCTCTGTTCTTCTCAAACTTTGTTGTATTATTGGTCCAATACTTTTAACATCCAGATTTTTTGTGTGTGTTGAGGTCGTTGCCTCATGCTGACTTTCTGTTGTCAGGGAGCTTCATCAAGGAGCTCACCCCCCCCCCCCCCACCTCCCACAGGAACTCGAGTTCTATCCAAGGGTCTGAAGAGGAGCTTCCTAGAGTATTTGGTTACTTTAAGTATTATTGTCACTGTTTAGTAGTCTGAAAATCAACGTGTGTTTTCGTAATTCTGATAATGTTTATAATTTAGTGCTTTTTATACCTCAAATGTAAAAAAATTGTGGAGAAAAAATATATAGGAGAATATTTATAATGAATCAATAATTGGCAGAAAAACACTAGCAAGTATCTTTATTATATATTTTTAAAACTTCAAGTTTTCCTCTACTAGGCAGATTTGTGAAATGGCTGAGAGAAAAAAAAAAAAAGGACAGGAGAAGAGTAATGTATGATCTAAACTCTCCCAAAACTTCAGGCCATCATTTGTTCTTTAAGGATTTATAAAGTGGCTAGCAACTAGGATTAATGTAGGTCCCTGTTTGTATGGTAACAAATAGCCACAATTTTGTTGGTGTGGCCAATATTAGTTCACACAGACCTAGACATGCACCAGTTGTTCAGGTTTTTCCCTTTTCTAATTTTACACAAAAATGATACAGAAGAAAACAGGCACTTATAAAAGCTTTGGTCAGAGAAACATATACATAGAAATGTACCCTTTTCTCAAAATTAAGTCGTATAGATGAGTACATAAATAAATTGCTTGTTTATACACGGGAAACCCCATCCACTTCATCTGTTTGGATGGGAAAAAACCAACTAAGAAAAGTCGTGCCACGGGAGGGCACTGTCACCTCAGAATAGATAAGAGAAACAATTGCAAGTCTGCCAGTGGAAAACCAAATCTTTGAAATTTCTGTTTATTCTCCCTGTTAAGTGTTTATACAAACACCCAAATGACATAACGGGCTTGTGTGGCTCTGCTAATAGAGGAACCCTTGTAAGAATGGAGCTGACTCTTATATAATACAAATATTACCAAAGTAACATCACCTTTGTGCTGAAAGTAATGAGTATAAACTGCATAAATTGTTAATGAAGAACAACAGTGGCAGCAGAATTTATCTTCTTTTCCTTACAAATAACTAATAGATACATCCTTGTTCTCTCTCTCTTTTACTGTTAACATGACCACCAGTCTCATTTTCTGTTAGGTACAGATCACAGCTAGTATTGTTTGCTTTTTTTTAAAAAAAAAAATGAACAGGTAAATAGTAATTTAATGGAATAGATGTGTATTCTTGGGTTAAGTCATGGTATGTGAAAATACCATTAAAATAGTAGCATATGATTTCCATAAACATCTTTTAAGGTGGGAGCTTTAGTATAAAATCACTGTTTTCCATAGTCTAAGTAAACTCTCACCTTGAATTAATTGTATTTAAAAAGAAAAAAAGACATCATGATGAATTTGGGGGGGGGGGGGGGAGTGTATAAAGTGGTCTGAAATATTTTAGCAGAACTGAGAGGCTTTAATCAGGTTTGTTTCATGATGTACCCACACATAAACCAAGATGATCCCAGACCCAAAGGGTTTATTGGCTAAGTCTGCAATATTCAGATTTCTAGAACATGTGAAAAACATCTGTTATTTTTCTAGAGCTGGTATTATTGCATCTTGCTTGGTCTTAATTCAGTGCCTTACATTTCTGGGCTGAAGCTACGTACCCAAATCCTACTGAAACTAGATGAACTAATTCTCTCTACCTCTTAAAATGCCAACCTACCATACCAGTACCAACTACAAAAATAAAAGCAATAAAGCAAAGTGGGATCCTAAATGCATCCTTCCTCTTTAAGAGAGTTTAGCATAATGCTGTTTTTATACAGCTATTCTGTAATAATAATTGCTTGGTAAGCTTGTGGGCCACTGCAGGTTTACAGATTTACACCAGTTTCCTTCACTTTGTTTACCCTTCTTCTGTTTCTGACATACTGGAGGGCTGCAGCATTACTCAAAAACTGCTACAAATGGAGAATATATGTATATATATATATATATATATTTGTTACAGGAAAGGATTGGTAAAATATGGAAAAAGCCTCTCTCTTTCATGTCAAACCCAGGTGATGGTACCACAGGTCTGGTGTATGCTCAGCAGTGGCTGGATGCAGATTACTGCCAGTGGGAAAGGGGGTGAATGGGAGACCCTGAGTCAGACTTCTGTCTCCCAAATAAGGCCACTGTCATATTGTGGACTACATTGTACAATGCAGCTCTAATCCAGGATGAAAAATAATGTAAATGGTTTAAGACTGGTGTATTTGTCCTGATGCGTCTTCATTTGGCTTTTGTCCCCATCTCTTTTCTTGCCTTGGCAGGTTCTATACTTGGAATTTTGATGGCATTATACTGTCCTGTTATTGAGCCAGCCTCAAGATGAGGTTCAGTGAGATGTCTTGCACTGTTATGGTGGAATGAGGAAAACAAATCAGTTTTTTAAACACTCAATTTTCTATGAGGTTTCAGGTTTAACATACCGAAATTATTTTCTTGGATAAAATCCAAATTGATCTATCTGTGGTTTGTTTGTTTGTTTGTTTTTAACAGAGCAGAAAGTTCTTAAGTGTGCCTAGTTCAGTACTAATGAAACAGGACTTTTAAAATTGGCCATTTATCACATGAAGAGATGATATCTCCTCCAGTGTAGTATGTTTTTACATATATCACAGGGAAATAATTTTGGCTCAAGTATTTGGTCATTTAGCATATGAGTGAATTTTCATAAAGACTGGGCACAAATTTGATCACAGTGCTGATTATAAGCTGAGATTTATGAGATTTGTTGGTGTCCACCGTCCAAAATTAGAAGTCTGGGGAAAAGGTAAAATCAGAAGGAACACTGTCCCCTAGATAACTGACCATGAGACCTTCTCATGATCTCATTGTTGCCAAATGCCCTTTTCATTGTTTCTGCCCTTGAGAGTTTTTTGTTCCTCCATTTACTCTTTTTTTTAGACTGCATAAGGAGCAGGCAGTTTAAAAAATAATTGTCTCTTCCTTTTCAAAAACGCTCAACAGTCTCTTTCCCTCTGAGGTTTAGCAGCAAAATACCCCTATTGTGTCATCGGGAAGTCGTGATGTGAAATGAAATACAATGGATGTTTAGCCTTTAGGGCAAAGACAGAAACCTGCCGTGGGATTGTCGATATTTGCTTGCAGCAGCCTCCCAGCACTTGGAAGCAGTGCCAGTCTCTACCTGGCTGTTGGCACTCGCTCCCTCTGTGCATTACATAAAGAATGGGGCAATTCATGGTCATTGCTGATCCCGAGCAGCAACTGGACTAAGTGTTTTCACCCCAATCCTAAATATCCATTTCTAAGCCCTGATTATAGCTTGATTATGTAATGAGGTAAAACAATATTAAGACTTTCACAAAGCTTGCGCTGTAGTCCATTCATGTGAGATTATCTCTGGGATTCGGATAGCTGCAAGCCTGGTTTTCAATTTACATTCCAAAGGATGAATCCTAACTGCATTGCACAGCAGGGCAGAGGGCAGAGGATGGGAGCTTTTATCTTTTCTGTTTTTCAGAGTAACGTGTATGTCTGTATGTGAATGTGTTTGACATCAAACACCTTGATTTCCTGCGGGAACAGGGAGAAGGGAACTGGAATTAGTTTATGTTTGTGTGAAATGACAACCCCAGCTGATGAAACTCCTGCAAAATGAGATGAATCATTACAGCCATTCAAGTAAATGAAATTTCTTTATGTATGACATGACTTTCTGCCCGACAGTTCTGGGTTTTGTTTGGTCCTTGGCCACTCATTCCACTTGAAGTGCTGTTTTCTCAGTTCATTTGACAGAATGTGTTCCACTTCTCATTAGTTTCTAATTATAGGAGGAAAGAATGTAATGACACTAGACAGTAATTAAAATCTATTACTGTTGTTCCCACCTTCCCCTTGAATTCACAGAGACAAGATTCAGCCTAAGAATTTCTTGTTGCTGAAAAATGTCACCGTGTGGAAATGTATTATGGGGTTGGAGGTAAAGAGAGGTGTGTTGGTTTTTTTAAGTTTCTGTCTGTGTATACTAGAAGTTCAAAGGGAATGTTACTGACCCCATATAATTACATCTGATTTTTCTGTGGTTTGGGACATAATGCTGAACTACTGATCTTTTTTGTTTGTTTTTGAAGGCAGCAGAGCTACTACACTGGCATTAGCAAACACAGGAGGATTTTTATTGTGCAGGATTAGTGTTCAGACATGGCAGTAGCACGATGTAATAGGTTGCAACTGCTGTGAGTGAACCATTATGCTCAAATGTGTAAATAATCTGCAAATTATAGAACCTTCTGCTCCCTTTCCTGCTCCCTGCTCTCCCCCAAGGAAGCATCAACCCAGGATGAAAGCTCAGCAGCTCATCTCTGAATGGTTAGATTTTTAAATAACCTGTTTGCCTTACTGTGATAGAAAATTGGAACAAAGAGATGAGAAACGTGAGGATGACAGAAATCTCAGTACCATGAGAAAGAAGAGAGCCACAATCTCCAGGCAACACTAGCAGCTGGGGTGCTGTTCTGTTAGAAATCTTGCTGCGCCTGACACCATCAGGTGTCCTGTGTCCTTGGCTCTTTTGTATGCCTAAGGAAAAGCTGTCTGCTTCAAAAGAATTACAAACCACTAGCTAAGGCTCTGTGCATGCTGAAAACAATGACTTGATAATTTTGAATATTTGACCGCTCATTGTTACAGTAACAACATTTTGGAGACACGATGAAACCACCAATATGAGAAAATAAGAAATGTGGGTTATTTATACCGTTTGAAGGTATCCAGATGGTATACCCACTTCCTGGCAACATCCATCCCTGCCTGCTCTCATATACAGGGAGAACTGGAAATAACTGGTTTGTTTCCATATATCAAAGCATAAACTATATGACATCCCTGATACTTGAGAACAAACACACTATCCAGATTATGCAACAGCATGAAATAAGAATTGTCAGAGCTATGTAAATTTTATCACATTGAAATTTTCAGTAGTTTGCATCAAGGAAAAATAGGCACAAAGTGGTGACTGGTGTTGTTTTACAAGGGTAGTAAAGCTCAGCATTTATACTGTAGCATGGGTCTACATATTTGGATTTTCTAGACAATTTTGCAAAGGTTTTGAGTGAAAAGTTAATGTGGGCAACTCCAGTGTAGAAAAGACAAATACAAGATGTAAAAATGGGAAGGAACTTCCAAACTAAACCATTCTATGATTCCTTAAGTGAAAAGAATCTTTTGGGCCTTAGAGGCCTAAATTAAAAACTGCTAACAATAGGTAAAGTAACAACATTAAAAGCAAATGGTCCAC
This sequence comes from Gallinula chloropus, assembly GCF_964237585.1. Lineage (NCBI taxonomy): Eukaryota > Metazoa > Chordata > Aves > Gruiformes > Rallidae > Gallinula > Gallinula chloropus. The sequence continues at coordinate 3,522,493 of NC_140095.1, read as the reverse complement.
CAAAAGGGACCCCCTTTGGAAGCAGACCTTACATGGACCAATTCCCCTCATGGTGTCATCTGAGCTAATCTGTTAATGGGTGAGTCTGTGGATAGAACTGCTCCCATACTGGCTGAACAAGAGACCCACATACCATCACTGTGCTCTAAAATAGACTTCCTAAAATTTCAGAAGTGATTGAAAATTAAATACAGGCCTAGTTAGTGGATGCCACAATAGAAGAAATAAAAAAGTATTTTAATATTCTGGTCCAAACAACAGAATTAGAGACATGCTAGAAAACTCCCTTGAAATCAGTACTATTTAGTGAGCTTTGTGCATGTCCTGGTTGCTGAAATGACTGCACAGGACTAATACAGTTCATAAAACACCACTTCTCAAATTCGCTTTTACATCTTTATAAATCGTCTTGCATGGCAAAGGTCATTCTCGAATTCCTCTGAAAGCCTTTCATTCTGAGAGAAGAGGAATTTGAGGATACAGTACATTTAATCTCTGATCTTGATGTTTCCAGTTATTTTCAGAGCCAGGAGACAGTATTACATAACCTGGGGCTGCAATAAAACTTGATGCTTTCTTCTACGTCCTCTCGAGAGGAGAGAAGGCTTGACTGCATGGAGGCAATGTTCTGCAGGGGAGCTACAGATTTCACAGATTCATTCTCTCTGAACCCCCCAGCAGCAGAAATATTTATACAAGAAAGTACCACTTGAACACCAGCATCTCGCTTCCACTGAACGCACAGGGAGATTACTGGAAAGACTACCGTAAACAAAGAACCCAAGGGATGCTGGGAGGAATATAACATGCTTTATTGCTTGACTTCCAGCACTATTTTTATTTTTATTTTTTTAGGACTTCAATTCCATTTATTTTTGGCTTCCTTTAAATATTTTAGAAGATTTCATCAGTGAATATTTAGTTTTAAACCCCCAGGAAACCAATTTAAGTAACCAAAAAAGACTAAAACTCACCCGGGTATGAGATCCTGGAAGGCAAAACGTCAGGGAGCAAAAGCAGTACAGATCAAACTGAACTTTCTTTAGAGCTCAGTGTGATCTGCTACCAAATGTCATGGGCTTCGGAGAGTTAGGGCAGCTCAGTAATAAAAGAAGATGACTTTAAGCACAAGAACCTAACAAAGATACATAGCAAAAAGCAAGCAAATAGTCTTGTTGGAAAACACCATAGCCCAAAAATATCTCAAAGCAGTGGTCTGGATTATTGATTAGGACGCTGAAGCAGCAGTGTAGTTGAAGTATGTAGTTGAAAGGTAACAAAATCATTCATTTAGTAGTTAATTAAAATGTAACTAAGCGCATGAACCAGGTAGCGATTATGCCATTGAGAGAGATGGTCCACAATTTTCTGTGTCTTATCAGTGACAGGCACTGTTGGCAACAGTACATAAGGGGCAGTTTAAGCTTCTGTTATTTGCCTCTGTTGAATATTGACTTAAAATGTAATTACATGGCAAAAGATAATTCTCTTGCTTAAAAATCCATGCTTTTATCCTAAAGGCTTGCAATGTTGTAAGGCATGCTAAATTCTGCAGGGAATCCTCCCAATCAGCCTTCCACTTCTGTTAGTTGACATATTAAGTTCTTCAGAAACCTGTTGTTTGCCCAGATACAGAGAAGAGAGGAAGTTCTCAAACCTTGTTAAACTGAGTTTCACTAGTGTTAAACTGAGCTTTTTAGTGTTTGTGTAGGAATTCCAGTGTATGTTTTAGTGTTCATCTGCATTAATAGATGAACATGTAACTGGTTACACCAGGAGGGGTTGCTGTTTGAATGAGTATTGAACATGTCTGTGTATCACATGTCAGGTGACAGGAAGAAAGGAGAATAATGCACGTTTTGTAACTATTTCTGAAGTTTTAGTATTCATCAATAATCTCCTTATCTGTATGTAGCAACATATGGTCCGTTTGTATAGCAGGAAGGTGATAGGTCTATGTAAATTATGTTAGGGTCTTTTTAAGGATGGATGAAAGTGTACTCGTTTTCCTCTAATTCATAATATATGGTTGCCTAGAACTGAAGGTCAGAGAGTTCCATTTGACTTCTACAAATAAGTTGAGTTCAGCTGCATTTAACTCTCTCAGATAAAACTAGGATTTAAAGTAGCCCATGGTTATCCATGCTCCTAGTTTGGTCATTCTGGAGAACATATATTGTATTTTTCTAATTTATGAATGTATACATATTTATATTTGAGCTTGTCTCATAAGTCCTAACCAGAATTCTGGTTTGTTAAATTCCACCATAGCAGACTTAAACCCAGTTTAGATTGGCTGGAATAGTACCTGTTGACCTATGAGAAGAAGTGTGATGCAAAAGAAAACCATTTTCCTATATGAAATACAGGACACCTGATGAATGAGCTGTGTTTGGCTATTACAGAGGTCTATGCTGCTCAAAAACCCCAAACATGTTCTCTTTAAGGTTTAGGAGTTTTGTCTCAGTGAACTATCTGTTGTCTACCTACTTTCTGAGCGGTAGGTGCTGTCTCTCACAAGTCCGTTCTCTCCTGTGTAAGCTGTACTTTTTCTCCTGCCATTCATGCAAATGGCTATATTGGAGCAGGTTACTCCCATTAATATACACATTGCAGGAAGGTATTCCTCTGCCTCAAGATAGTTGATGTATCAAGGATTTAGAGCTCAAGGTACAATTCACCATAAACTGAGATTAGTAAAAAATTCATTTCTCTATCTAAGTATGTGATGTGAAGTCATATATAGTATGTAGATAAGTAGTACATTGGCACATAACTGTACTGCACGCAGTTGTAAATACAAGACTTTTAAAAAGCTTTTGAAATATCCTGTCCTATACACAAAAGCTCAGAATTATTTTTTTGAGAAGAATATGGTTTTGTATTTAGGTTTACTTGTTTAAGGGTAACTTTATTGTCAAAATTTTGTGAATATCTAAAATTTATTAGAACCATACTTTAAAATTATAACATCCAGACAAGCCATTTATGTCTAAAACCTTTACTTTTCCAATGACAAATGTGGAAGATTTTCAAAGACATTTTGTTCCACATTCTTAAGTAGACATATCCATTATATTGCTGTAAGAGGAGAAGAATGCTCCACAGTTTGCATCCATGACTATTAAAAATAAGATATTCTGAATCGTACATGTGGGGTTTTAAAATGCTTAGAACAAATTTAAATACAAATATCACAAATGTATTTGTTTTCCAATTTGAGCTATTTCTCTAGGTAAAGCTGTTGTGGACTAATGTTTAAGAGTTAAACAGTATCCTCATTCTCCCGCTATCGGTTTGCCTGAGGACAGTGCCTGCTTTGTGTGCAGATTCCAAATTGTTTCTGGTTTCTTAAGCATTTTGTCTTGCAGAAGCCAGGTGCAAACCTTCAGCAATGTGCAAATTAATCTTGTTCACAATCACAGCTAACATGTAACAGCAGAAACATCCGCTGGCAAAAGTAGGTGTTGCAAAATAGTCTATGGTGTGATTGGTGAGGAAATGAAATGGAAAAAAACTACCTCTAATAGAACAGTTATTTATATGCTAAGAAAGGAAATGGCAAATGTGTTTGGGTGTATTTTAACCTCTTGAGCTTTCTAGGAGGATATTATTGACATCAGGTAGAAAGTAAAATCCATTAGAGGGAAAGAAAAAGAAGCTGTCAAACCCAGAATTTCTTTAGCTATTAGAAGGGGAGGAAAAATTAGTTTTAAAATTAGAGAAGAAGAAGAAATGAATGCACTGAAGCAGAAGGAACTAGGTTATGGTTAAAATAGTAAATAAATGTAGAGTTTAAAAAGTAGGTGTCAGAGTTAGTGAGAAAGAGAGAGTGCAACTGTGAAAAATGGCAAACAATGAGATGATGTTCTGAAATTATATTTAATGCAAAGAACAAGAGTAAGACAAGTCATGGGCCTGCATGCAACAGGCCTGAAGGGAAGAATAGAGATGAAGAGGATGCTTAGTTTGAAGATCATGTCTCAGAAGAGCCAGCTATGAATGATGAATAATTCATAACCAGTATTGCCATTTCAAGTTAACAGATCAAGCTGAGGATGTAAAAAAATTCTTTAAAGACTACAGATACCATCTTGAAGTTTGTTACCAGTTTCACAGGAATAAAAGGTAGAGCTTCTAGGTGTATATAATCACCCTAGTCCAAATCCTACAAGGTATTTAAATGGTTTGCCCTTTTCAAGAGGAGACCTCTGAAGAACTATTTATTTCTCAAATAGAAATATTCAGGATAACGTCCACAGCTATTACAAAACAGGTTCCCCTGGGATTCTCCACTCCACGTCGGAGTGTGAAAACATTGTATGTTTTCAGGCCAGGAAGTGCAACCTCTTAATCTTTTCTTAAAAGTGAGGTTATAACACTGTGAATCCCGTGGGTTATGTCTTTTGAAGTCTTTCCTCTTCTAACATTTGAAAACGTTATGTCCTGGACAGCTTTTAAAAATGAACTGGCAATTCTGGATGTGAAACACAGAGAAGGATGCATTTGGAATCTCCCAGGACTGTGGTGAGGGAACTGTGGATTGAGCTTTACCATGTGGGCTGGAATGTACCCTGCATGGTGATGTAATATGAAGTCACTGGAAGCTAGATCTCTGTAAAGTCTCCTACATTGCTTTTTAGAAGCTCAGCTGCTGTGTTTGTAACTTGACAGTCATAAAGCTGCAATTGGTGCTAGGTACCAGAAAAGGTTAGTATGCTTAAAAGAGCTTTTTGCACTTATGTTCCTCTGGAGATCACTATCATAATAGACTTAAGGGTTGAGATGATAGGTTGAATGCAGAAATGACGCAATGATCATTCATATCTTGCAGGTTTATCTTGTTAGAGATTGTCTAGAGACAGTCAGTCATGATGTTAGATGCTAAAAGAGAGAAGGGTACTCAAAACCCACGAGGCAAAGCAGTATGCTGCAAGCAATGAGTTCTTACACCCACAAAACAATATTTGCTTTGAAAGGGGCTCATGAGTTTCCTGGAAGGGATGTGGATATGAAATGCCGTCTAGTTTCCTTCAAGAAATCAACTTTCCCACCAGACAAATGCAGCACTCCTCCTCCACAGCTCCCTTCTGGTTTAGCTCTGCTGGCCCCATTCCCTAGCAAGCACTTTGCCATTCATATGCACATACGACAGGTGGGAGAGAAAGAGAAGCCCGAGCCAAGCCAGAGTTTAAAATACTTCAGTAGACAGAAAAAGAGAAGACAGAGGTTTGGGTTTTTTGTCATGACTTCCAGTTTTTACCGCAGAAGTGACAGCAGTGTTCTCAAGTTGCACCCCAACTGTTCCCTGCCAGAGGAATTTTAAAGATTTTGTTATTTCTAGAAGTAAAATAAGTTCAAAAGATGATGACTTGATGGTAGCTCTTGAAAAATACTTGTTTTACTGATGTAGTTTCCGCCATGTTTCTTGATCTTAACAACTTCATGTGAACATCTTTTTAAACAAAGTGAATATTTGAAAATATGAACATTGGTGTAAACAAAGTCCTCCAAGCATCTCTCATGTGAAAATTTATTTAGTTAGTTATTTTACTATGAGCTAGTAACCCTGATCTTGAATTAAAATTTCACTGTCATGGAAAGTTTATCTAGAAGAAAAAAAAGTTTGTTCCCCAAGTTTTCATTCCCCAAGCGAGTGAGTCACAACTTTGCCACATCAAAAATAATAGGTCTCATTGCCCTTTTCTAAAAGGCTACTTTTTCCTTTAAATTTATTTTTGTATTGTATTTTAAGTTTTGTATATGGGTAGTACCTGTGGCACTGAATCCTGATGGGCACGTTAACAATTATCATGCATTTATCTTTGATTTTAGCTAGTACAGGTGGAGTAAAGCTCACTCATTTAAGTAACCTAGTCTGAAGTACGGGGTCCACATGTGAAGAACTTTAGCTTGGGCTTAATTTCCTCATTTTCAGATGTGCTAGAGTAAAAATTTACTTTAAAGGCATTTCTATGTAAAATATTTTTCACAAGACTGCTTAAGAATCTTCATACAAAAGTTCAGTATGTATAAGAAAATTACTACCTCTCTAATTCTGTGCACCAAATCTGAACTGTTTATCTGGACTGTGCATAGAATTGCCATTCTTCACCCCACAAATATTAGATTGAAAGGCTCACAGATTGTTTCAGTTGTTTCCTGATTACAGTTTGATTCCTAATATTCTCACTGGGATATTTTGGCTTCTAGAGTTTGAGTTCAATTGGGAGGTTAGAAATACAGTGGCTTGTGAAATCTAATTAAAAATGAAGCAAATAATGAATAGCCCTTTTTTATAAGCCTCAAAAATGGAACTGTTTAAGCTCTTGTTAAAAGTTAGAAAAGCATATTTCTTTTTAACCCTTTCCTCTAAGGCAAATCAAGGGTATATTATCTCACACCCTCCTTGCTTATAATTCTGTAAATATTGATCAACTCTGAATTTTAAGACAGAAAGTGCAAAGTGACAGAAAGACAGGTAGAGGCATTTGAGGGACTGTCATATAATTCTGTCACTCCATTCAGTCTTCCTTCCAAGAAAGGTTAAGGCATGAATTTGGTTCTTGTTGGACTCCAGAGAAATGATGTACAGAATACTTGTGAGGAACGCTTCGGCTGCTGAAAAAGCTTAAATTAGCATGTATAGGTTCAGTAGACAGTAGGGAATTCTGCCATGAAATGGGAATCTAAGAAATCAGCCCTTCTGCTCACAGAACTATTAATTTTTCTTAACTCTTCCTAGAGAAAATCTCTTACCAGACCAGGAAACAAAATTCCATTTTCAAACTTTTAAGGACATGGCATTAGGGATGAGGTGTGCCAGAGAGAAAGTGAGTAAGACATAGAGATTTTTTTTCTTCCCAGCTCATCAGGCTTATGAGCACAGCATTATGTTAGATGATATGGTTAGATGTAAAGATGCCCAATAAAGGAAAGGCAGGCAACAGAACCGGCAAACTCAGCAGGTGAACGTCTGCTTGTGCTTGCTCTTATATTGACTTGTTTCAGAACGTAACCTTGGCTGAGGTAACATATAAGATGATTCATCCTCCTGCACAGAACAGGCACTGCCACATCTACTGGCATGCCAGCTGTGTTATTTTAGATCAGCTGGCTGCTAGGAAGCTCAACAGCAACAGCCTTAGTCATTACAAAGCCCTGAAATAATTCGACCGTGACCAACAGGACAATGTTCTACCACAAACTGAAATACCCTCTGAGGGAAGATACTGACTGTGGTACCTTTCCTCTCTGGGGTACTGGTGGGATTTGTGCTTGGCACGTGAAATGAACTACTTCATTAGTTCAGAGAGAAGTTGTGTTTCCATATTCAGTATTTGAATGGTTGATCCTTTTCCTCTTTCACTTTTTTTTCTCTGACTTAGAGCCATAATGGGTTTGGAATACTTGCACTGTTTGCTAGTAATAAATTCTCTCAGTGAAATTCTCTGCTTTTCTTGTCACAGTAGTACAGTGCTTCTCTCAGAACTGAAGGCTAGCATAGATTTCCTATATCTGTGCCTAAAAGTCTCCTCCTTTTTTCCTGCAATATTGCTGATCTAGTCATACAGTTTTTTGACATTTATTGTTTGGGTTTTATCAAATAATAGGAAAAATAGAAGTAATTTCTTCAAATTTGATAACATTCTTGCTTTTCCCAGTATGACCACAAATGGTGAGAGTTTTTCAAGAACTCTTATTTCATAGCTAAAATCCTTAGTGCTAGGGCAAACATAGCTGTAGTGACAGTATGCTGTCCTGATTGTCCTGGTTACTGCTGTTGCACTTGTATGACCAAAGTTAAGATGTTCTGTTCCAAGACATTGCAGTTAGACTGTACGACTCTGAAGCTGGAGCTATGGAATAGCTCTGTTCCAGACCAGTAATTTGCTGCAGCGGTATAAGAACGGAAATGTTGGTGAGCTACAAAGGTGGCTGGAAGTTTTCAACCTGGTTTATTTTGGTTTTAAATAAATGTTACTGGATAACAGCAGAAAATAATCTAAGAAATAACTGGTCTTTAATGACTGTGTATTTTTGCATTTTGCATAACTAGATAAGGGATGTTAAGTAAGATCAAGTAGCTATTGCTGTCCGGGTTAGGAATGAAGAGGGTGTGAACTTGCTTTAGGCTTTTTGGAGGGGGGCAAAAGAAGAGAGTTGTTTGGTTTGGTTCTTTTCGCCTACACACTCACAGAACAGAAACAACCTTGTATGATTGATTGTTACCTGCACAGCATGACTCTACTTCCTCTTCTCTTTCATATTCTCAAGATTAAAAGAGAAGAAACTGAGCAATAGTCAACAGGAATAATTTACTTGGGACTGTCGAGTTTTTTGATCATTTTATCAGTTACATACAAGATAGGACAATAAGAAATATCCTGACTAATGTCATGATCGTTTCTGTTCATTGAGACACACAAAGGGTGTTGTGGTGCTTTATGCATTAAATCTTGAAAAATATTTTAAAATTCTGTTATGTAGGGCATGATGCAAGAAAGTATTATTATATAAATTTTATCCTGCAGCTCTTTAGCCTTAATTATGCAGTCTTCTCGAGAGTAGCGAAGAATTTGCTTAATAGACTGTATCACTTTTTGAGATAAGTGGCATATTTATAGCTTCTATAATGTACATCAAATGAGGACGATTATGCCCTGTTTAAAAAGGCGATCTTAAAACACATGCTATTTACAATTAAGAATTTGTTTTAACAATAAAATGAGGGGCTTAATGTTTGTGAAACATTAAATGATAATGACAAATATTTGAACGTTACTACTATGCTTAACACACTATTATATTTCTTCATGAGATTATGTTGTCAAAATTCTAGGATAGTTTTATGGAGTTACAGATAATACACATGAAAAATCTAAGTAGAACATTTTATAATCACAAAGTACTGTAGAGAGCTTTAGAAATTTGTACATAGTGTACACATTTTCATTTAACATCCTTTGTTCCTCCTGTTTTACTCAACACAAAAGATTGAAACAAAGCTCACTGGGAAGGTGTCTTTAAACTTTGTGGTGTTAAATTAGTTTAATTTGCTTTTTACATGGGATATTGGCTCCCATTAATGCCACCTGACTTGGATACTCTTGTTACTCAGAGTTATGTCTCTTATTTCCACACAATTATATCTATTCAAGTACATTGAAGACCTCCCCCAGTAAAACAGCATCCTGGATAAGTAGGTTACCAAAGAAGCTGTGTAATGACATGAGATTGAGAAGCTAGAATTGTACTTGCAAATTGAATGGATTTAACTGTTTAAGAACAGCCTTAGAGACCTAGGTTTATTATTTAGGGCATATATGTACCCCAGGCAAATCTGAATTTATTTCAAAATACTGTCCCCACACTATAGACAGGATGAATGTTAAGCTGTCATCACCTTCAACCATCCAAAGCAAAGTTTTTCTCCACTGAAAGAGCAGGGAGATGGTGAGCATGGTAAAACCAAGGGTGAAATAAGTTAAATAAATCATCTTAAAACCATTGTATTACAGATACATTTTTTTAACACAAAAAGGGTTTAGAAGTGAAACATCACTGAGGAAATCAACCACCAGTGCTATGCTGATCAATTTATAGGTTACAGAGATTACCTTGTGACTCTACAGCTGAAATGTTGAAGTGCTCAGGTACCCTTCAACTTATTACAGGATTTCTTGAAGTTTAAGTTTTTAACCACCACAATAAAACTTTTATTTAAATCAATAATTTAAACATACTTATTCACTATGAACAAAACTTCTGAAAATGCTTAATATTTACAGTTAGTTTCATGCTAAAAAAATTGTGAATATACATCGTACTTTATCTACTTAGGTGTTGTGTCTAACCCTTTTGAACCAAAGAGTTCACAGTACAATTCATTATAATTAGGTCTAGCTCTGGTTGCAAAGAGTGGAATTACAGTGATTTTCTCCTGTAATATTGCAACAGTTTCTGTGAAAGTCAATCAGGGATGGAGTATGATGGTTTAATTACCAAACAGGAATTAAAAAAGGGAGTAGTGATGTTGTTATGCTGTGTCTCATAGTCATCAGTACTTATGAAGGTATATTCATAGGGGAAAGAGGCATCACAAAAATGTGTATGCTTAGTTATTTGGAAAACAGGTTTTACCACACAGAATCACTCTTAGTTTGCTGATTTTATCATAAAATTAAAAGCATTTAAAATTACATCTTTTTTGTTATTTTAAATGATTTAGGTTTCCTAAGAGATCTAATTATTTTGTTGCTATTAAATAAATACTATTTCTTAAAGTCACTGTTCTGTTGTATCCACAAAACTATATTTATTACAAAACCAGTCTTGCCTTTAACATCTGTCCTTTTGCAATTACTCTGTATTAGGTTCAGTGGAAATGCTTGTAAGATTCCACATTATCCCTTATTCTCTGATTACTTGTATATTAATCCTTTTTATCCTTACCTGACCTTTCAGATAGGGCAAACCTTCAGAAAGACAAACTTGGGAAAAATAAATTTGACCCTTGAGAATCTTTGTTCAATTGGGAAATCATATGGGGTGGGTTGAAAGATGTTTCACACCCCAAGGACCCTTTTCTTCAGGCACAGTCATGATTTCACTTTGCTGGGGTGACTCGGTTGACATTAAGTCTGGGAAAAACTGACTAAAAAAGGGCTGAATTACTGTCACTGGAATTTTAAGTCAGTCATTAACCCCTCTCTAAAGATAATAAAAAGACTTTCAACTCTTCGTATGATCAGTTAGAAGCAGGTGAACTTGAATGCCTAAACCTGAAGCTATACAGGTACAAACCTGAACAGAAAAGTCTTATTCTGTCAGTCTATAAGAACTTTAAAGACCCTGAATCCACAGGAATAGTGTGGTGTTTTTTTCCTGCCTATTCAGCCATGCAGATCACAGAATCGTAGGGGTTGGAAGGGACCTCAAGAGATCATCAGGTCCAACCTCCAGGCAGATCTAGCCTGTCACTGTGAAAGATAGCAAAGTTAAGGAGTCTTTGTGCTCTGGATGGGTTTTTTGCATTAACATCAAAGCAGTGATGGCTTTTCAGTCCTTAGTCACAGCTCTGTTGCTACAGCCATGGCTTGGTGCTTCTCACTGCTTCCCATCAAGCTCTTTCCAAGGAGTCTTCAGGTCTCTCACAGGAATGGGTCCATCATGATTTCAAAACCAGCTAGAGGCCAGATGATGGAGAGAGAGATGTTTGGATGAATAAAGCAGAAAGGCAACTGTGCAGATTTCTCAGGCCTTTTGAGAGGCTGCAAGAGCCAAAGCAGCCAGTACCAAAGAGATCTGAGCAGCTGACTTGAGTCCTAAGGAGAGGCCCCTCTCCCTCTTGTTTGAAACTCCCTGTCCAGTTTCCCAGGCAGCCTTCTGCTTGTCCCTGTCTTGTTGTCTGTCTCACAGGGATTTTATAAGGATTAATGGTTCTAAGGTGTCCTGAGATTGGAGTTCTGATGAAGTGCATGTACATAGATCTTGGATGTCTGTGCGAAAGGGAGGCACCAAAAAGCTTACTGAATTAGTTCATTTATGCAATCATGTGAATTCATCTATAAATATGCCTTTGCAATGAACTAACTTGGATGAGAAAATGGGGAGAATACAATAGGTATGGGAGGGATTTGTACTACATCTGTAGTCTTTCAAGATGTGATCCTGAAATGTAGACTGTGTATTTTCAAGGAACAAACTTTTCACCAGTTATAACTTTAGCAAGCATTCATTAGTCACTGTGGTTTGATGAACAAAAAAACAGGTATAACTGCATTATTTGAGAAAAGTTTGTTGTTCATATTCACTATATGTTTGTTATTCATTATCCTTCAAAAAAAATTCAGGACTAATTAGCCTTATTCAGGTTTTATTCCCTGAACTGCAACACCAAATGGCTGTAAGCTACCACCCTAACAAAAATCCTCATCCTGCTCACAGAATTGTCTGTAACCCTTCATAGTGGTGGCATATGAAAATTCAATTACTCAACTCCTCCTTTATTTTCTTTCAAATAATGATATGTTGGGTATGGTGATGTTAATCAGTGGCTTATGCAAGTTAAATAAGGGAAAGTTTAAATGAAGAAAAAAAAAAAAGAAAAAATGTTCCTTGGTGTTGTCTTTCTGGAAAAGTGACAAGAATATTTATATTAGGAATAAAATTTTAAGGTATAGCTATTAAGATATTTTAGGGTTTTCATATTTGCTTGCAGCTGAGGATTCCCTTTGAAGCAGCAAACAAAAATTGGACTTCCAGTGCATTGTGTCTGCCTACTGCTTTAAATGTTTCACTGTCCTAAAGGGACAGTAATATTTTAGGACATATGTTTAAGGTAATAATTTAATATAGCTTTTAAAAGCCCAAGGATTTTGAGGTAAATACCTTCCTAAACCATTAAGGGAACAAGATACACAGAAAAAAATAAGAATAGGCTGGGTTTTCTGACTCAAAGCTTCTCTGCCAAGTGGGTACAAAGTGTGTTTAAATTCTGCCAAAAGCAAAGTGCAGTTACTAATATATTGTACCTCTTCACTAGATCAAAATCTTCAAACAGGGAATGTTTTCAATTCCCAGAGGCACCTCCCTGATGATGTCATATGCATCATATCAATCCACTCTAGAACCTAGAGCTGTGCATGAGGCTGTCACGAATTTCCAGGCACAGTGTAATCCACCTATGGCCATTTTTTAATGTCAGGCCTATTTCCCAACTCTGATTTTCAAATATAATATACAGTTGTGCTATCGTGTTTTGACTTAATAAAGAAGCAAAGGGAGAAGAGTCATGGTTTCTTTGAGTATTATGAATCCTCTGGAGACTGCATGTCTGCCAATAGTTCAATTCATTATGATACAGCATTAAAATAAAGTATAAAAGCCTGCAAATATATTCTCTTCCACAAAATAACAGCCTTGACCACATTTGCCTAATAAAACAGAAACCACACCCTGATCTATTTGTGTGAATTAATAGAAGCACAGCAAAATAAATATTAAATTATTAATTTGATGCAGTTAATCAATTATAGCAATACACTGCCTCTACTGCACAGCTCTGATTAGCTCTGTAAAACGCAGAACAGGAAGCAAATAAAAGGGAATTTATAGATATTGGCTCACCAGTCTCATGGATCCTGTGCAGCTTGTTGCATTGCTATTTATTGATTAGTCTCATAATGCCTTTGTATCTAATTAAAAATTCAGGACAGGCTCTGTGAATAAGCAATAGACAATGTCTGGTCTAAAAAAGGAACTACCAAGTCATAGAAACGAACTGGGAATACCAGAAGCTCCATCTGTCTTGAATAATTACACATTCACAAACTATTTTGCATAGCACAATATTTTGTACATTCAATAACCCTGGAATAGGGAGTAGAAATGCAGTTTGTCTAGTAATTTTACAAAATTCACAGCAACTTATTGATGGGAAGATTTTCAAGGTATAAATTAGTCCATTCCTCTTAGTTTGAGGTATGATATCATAAAAGCTCTGATTTTAGGGTTTCTACAGTCTCCCTAAGTAGAATGTGCTAATGCTGATTATTATTATGGCTTAAAAACTGAATATTTCTCCCAAATTCACACACAACACTCTGAGTCATGCATCCAGAATAGGTGGGTTTTTACAACAGTATCACATTCTCTACCCTTGTGTGTTTGTGGACTGCTACAGCCCCAAGAAAATGTTTTTACACAACTACTAATCTTTCTATATTTGTGGATGTGATGATTTCCTTCGTACAACCTTTCACTCTTTATTTAAAGTAAGTAAATATGAATTTTGGAATTTTCCTATTTTCTAGTTTCCAAAGTGCAACATGTCCCTGATCTGTGTAATTCACTTGTATGTTACATTTTGAAAATCTTATGCTTCTGTATCAACACATCATATTGCAGTAACAACCAGAAAAATAAAGCTTATATTTCTTGCTAGTTAAACCTGAGTTGAGGGAGTTCTCTAGAAAAACTTGCTTGAAGTTCTTCCTAAGCAATTGACACCTTTTGTTTTATAACATGATTCTGACTAAGCTCTACAATATTTTCATTTCGACACCCAAAAAGTGAACAGCAGCATTTGCTGATATTCCTAAGTGGGAGACTTGCTGGACTATTTTCTCATCTACTTTGTTGTTTCTTTTTAACCCACAGTGAACATAAAAGGTCAGAAATTAAATATAGAACAGTTTTTAAAGTAATAAAAATAACTGACATTCATGTGAATTAGAGGTATTGTACAATAATAAATGAAAACAGAGAGGATGGCAAAGTACACCCTGTGCTAGACCAGTCATTTTTGGTTTTCTTCTCTTTATTATTGCCTCTTATTGTATGATGCAGCTCTTTTTGTTTAATGCTGTGCCCACTTTTAACAGATCAGTTTACATTTGTCCTATGCATAGACCTTATGTAATAAATCATGTACCCTTAAATAACTAAAGAACTTATAACATGAACTCTGAACATGTCAGTAAAGCAACTAACTTTACTATGCAACCTCAGCATTAAGTTCAAAGCAGGAATTTGTAAATCTGATGCTTTCGTTGTAAGGACAACTCATTGTATCAACTATCCAAACTTCAGCAGTTAGGGAATTTTTATTCTCTAGACTTTCCATTTTTTCATCCCTTTTTCATTGGAGAATCTCACTGCCATTCACTGGGAACAAAAGGATCCCACAAGAGAAATGGTACTTTCTTAATCAGTGATGGAGATGCGCATTGCTTGAGCAATGACTCTGGATGTGCTTCAGTAATCCAAAAATCTTAACCCCATCTCAGTTTATAAGTGTGTGAGGTCAACTGCAGCACTCTATATAGACATAAGGTGTTATGTCTTAACATGCCCTTTACTGCAGATCATCTGAACTAAACCACTGCTGTCTACACATCATGGGTTGTAGTGAAAAAGCAAAATACAGGTGATATTATGTAGAGAGATTAGTCATTTTAATGAAATGTTCACAGGGCAGAAGGTTGTGAGTTAACTTTTCACAGCCCCTGCTGTTCATTCGCTAAGTCACTTCTTGTTGCTTGGTCTGTGACTTTTGAAGAAAATTAGTCACATGTGAACGTTCAGTTCAGAGGGAAAGAAGCTGACAATTCAGGATGACTCACTTCAGATAAGAGAAACAGACAGGGTGGCTTTGTAATATTCCAGTTGCCTTTTCCTGCTGTTACTGGGATTTGTTAACTGATCAGGGACAGAATTCCAACATCTGGCTCTTTCTGCAGCACATGCAAAGGAGTCACTTTAGCAAGTCCATCAGATCTTATGAAGCCTACATTCAAACAGTCCTCATCCTTCTCTGCCCATAACTCAGCCAGGATCTCAAATGTTCAGCTATGGCATGAGAGAAAGAGAGATAAGAGTTTCTAGTGACCAAATCTCAGCCATCCAACAGAGATGCTGTTCTCTGCTGCAGTCACGAAGGAAATATGGCCCTCAAGGACTAGAATGTGTTAGTCATTAGGAGGCATGAACCTGGAAAAAAAGAGGGTTCTTTTGGAATGGAGTAAATGAAGACATAGAAAGTTTACTTTAGTTTCACGTCTTGGCACTGCTCCCAGGGTGCTTCTGTTCTGTAACTGTGGAATCTGATGTTCTCTAATCCCCCCTGCTTGTGTTCAGGTTTCTCTGGTTTCTGTTGTCATCTAAATTTAGTTTGCAGGAAGAGTTCTCAGGAGTATAGTCTAGTCCTTTATCTAACACCTCATTAACCTTTCCATTGCCTTGCCATTGTTGCTCAGCTCATACCTCCACCAAAGCAGTACCAAAGTGGTGCTGTCACTAATTTGTACCTAGGTTTTATTCTACTCAGTGCTGCAACTAGTTGCATAAAATCTCAAGCCTTATTTTGGCTATGAGGGAATTCAAATGTTTAACCTGTGTACTCAGTCTGCACATAGGCTTCTAATGAATCTACAAGATTGGAATATTTTTCCTTGTCTTTTGTGGAAACTATTGAAAATTTGTGCATGTAAGAGAGTAATTAGGTTGAGTACGGTTTTGGCTGAGGAATATTGGGCTTAATGCAGTTTCCCACATGCTAATAAAGCACTTAGGTAAGCAACGAACACACTTTGGCTCTACCAGCTTTAGCAAAAATATTTTTAGGGGATGGACCAGATTAATATAAATATAATAATATTATTGTTATTTGTGTGTGTGTGTGTGTGTGTGTGTGTGTTAAACTTCTAATTATTTAGATACTGCACCTAGGTCAAAATCAAATCTAATTTTCTTGCATGTCTATGTTTATAAAAACAAGAGGAGCAAGGAAAAATTAAATGTAGGATTACTGCAGCAGAAGAAATACAACACAGGACATTTTTCCAGGTTTTTATACTCAGCAGGTCTTTGAAAGCAGCTCAGCAGGCTGAGTAGCTTTCACAAACATTTCTTCTTAGGAATTGAGTGATGACTAGAGTGACTCTTTGCTGCTTTAAAGTGCATGCTAGCTGCTAATTACTTTTTTTTTTTTTCAAGCAAATTAAAAGAGCTGGTGTGTGTTGTCATATTAAAAAATACTGATTCAACCTTATGGTACTTGAAGTGCTTACTACAAGCTTGAATGGCTATTCCTTGGAAAACAGAAAAGGTTTTCTTTGCAAGGGAAAATATATTTTTTCTTTCTGTCTTTTACTGTTTGCTTCCCAGTCTGTGCTTTCCTCACATTAGGAGAACATAGGAGAGTGATTTTGATTCACCAGTGCAAGATGTGCTGAGTCAGTGGACCTGAAGCTTGTGGCTTCTTAAGATTTTATTGCTTTCTATCTCTGGCCAAAAAAAGAGATTATTAGAGAAAGGCTCAAGCAGAACATGAAAGAAAAAAAACAAATAAAAGAAACTCAAATTAAGGCTGAAGTAAGGTTAACTTTCAACCTGGGCAGGAGGAGACCCTAGGCCACGCATAGGTACAGTGCTGCCTTTTGTGCTTTGCTTCTTGCAGGGGCAGTCTGAGGTGAGGTGTAGTGCTGTCCCTAGTTTTGCTTTGAGAGCAGTTCCACCGTTAGCAGCTATGGCTCACACACACTCTGCTCTTTGTCATCTTTTGCACCTTTATTTTTATTTTCCTGGGAAAATGAGAAAGTTCAAATACATCCTTGAATAGCTGACTAAATATCATCCTCAGCTAAAATGGCAGAAGATACTACAGTAGCTACACCTGGGAGGCTTCATTCCATTTTTGCTCTACTCATAAAAATAAACACATTGGTGCTTAATGTCCAGTGATTCAGGAGTGAATGAATTCCCAACCTCTTTGTTTGCACCCTAGTGTAGCAGGCTCCTCTCATATCTTGCTCTCCTTTTGCATATAACAGCAGTGCTGATCTTTCAGAAATAAAATGGGTGGGGGTATTTCTGAAGTCAGAATTAACACAGATGTCTGAACTTAGTTCAATATATTTGCCAGAACAATAAAATAAGGTAAAAATCAAAAGTAACCTGAAAAGAAAAACTGCTTTCATTTCACTGTTCTTTTTGAAAGTGAGAAATCAAAGACAAGGGATATCATGCATGTACAAGAATATTAATAAGCAATTCCTCTTTACATCCTTTTACATATTCACTGATTGCCTTTCCACTGAGAAATAAAACAATATATATGTCTGGAGAATGTATTTTTCTGCTTAGTTAGTAAGGTTAAAATTGCTATTTTTATTAAACGTTGAGTACTTCCTCATTTATCATTTTAAATTCCATTACTTGTTTCCAAGGAGATAGAAATATGCAGGAAAATCATCTGAGACTCTGATCTGTAAGGCCATTCTCTTTAATAAGAGTTGAATGTGCTCTGTTTCAAGGAAGAAAATAAACTTGGTGCTGCTGTAGTAAAGAGGTTAAGACTTGGAATTTCATGACTGTGCAGGCCTACTTTCTGCTTCTGGAAGTTGGAAGTGGACTGTAAAACACTCAAACCAGTGTCAGATTTTTGTTTAGTGGTTTAGCTGTGCTGTTTTCTACTCTGAAGCAAGGTAAGAAGTTCCCTTGCCCACCCACTCCTCCTAGAAGTGTCTTTCTTCTGACAGCTCTAGGTATTTCTTAGAGGACAAGGAAGGACAGCAGGCATCGACTGATTTTTCTTTCTGTGAGTTCTTATTGAGAAATACTTAAAGCCTGGATCTTTCCATAGCCTGTAACTGTGTGGGGAAGTGTCAATGCTCAGTTCTCTCGTCTGATAAAATCTGAAGTGAATCTGAAGACAAACGTCTTACCTGAAGTAGTCTTCACCACCTCAGTTGTATTTCTTAATCCTGTAAAGGAGAACTGGTAAAGCCTCCAGGACCTGGTGTCCCCCACCTCCACTGAGCTGCGCTTCCATTGGTAAATGATCTCTTCTCTTGGGTAGCCATCTTATTGCAATGGAAAATACAGAAGGTTTGGTTTCATAGTTAGGATTTTAGGATGCTTTGGGGAGTAAAAATATTATTTTCTATTTCTGGAAAAAACTGGAGAAGCACTTCACAAGTGAATAATGGATATGTTTTTGTCAAGTAAGTTAGTAGTGCCTTTTACTTATTTATTTACTATATTATAAAATTATTTTTTATGTACATTAAAATACCCCTTGAGATAACTTAAAAAAAAATATTTGTTTTCCACTTTAGTGGATGCAGTATGATGTCATTGTGGACATCCTTCATTTATGGCCAGAACTTCTGCAGCTGCATCAGGAATTCACGCCCTGAGCTTACCAAAAAGAATAGTAAAATAGTAAAACACCCATGTACAGAGACAGTATCAGGTCATGGGGCTTCGATGCTGAAAGTAAAAATTTCTACTAAGATCTAAGCATAAATTAATTGCATAGGTCCTGGAAACTGTGTAATTTTTATATAGCGTTCCTCAATTATATTTGGGAGCATATATGATTCAGGTACTTCAAAATAAGGTCAAAATAAAACTGAAAACCGTCCAAGTATGTGTAGTTAAGGACATAATCCTCACTGACTCCATGTAAATACAAATTTATAGTAAGTGGTTTAGTGTGGGTCAGAAAAGGGATATTTCTAAGCAGGTTACTTACAGCTTGAAAATTCCAGGGGGCAGGAATGAGCATCCATTGGGAAGTTGTGTAGCTGTAGCTGACACTCGGCATCAATTGTCAGCCTGAGGAGAAAGAGATCAGGATGTACAGAAGGCACTTGGAAAGTTTGTCCTCAAAGCTACATCCTGGCAAGCAAAACTAGATCCTTACTAACATGCAGCCTGACTATGAAATATGAAAAGTATTTATTTTTATATAGATATAAAAGGTAAACTATTGATATATATGTATTATTCTGGATATTCCAAGCATAGGAGTACATCATGGTTACTGATAAGTGGCAGGGATTTTTTCTTACCTAGGCCCTGATCCTCTACTTTCTGGACTGTGTAACAAAATAAGATATTAAAATTTTGTTCCTATGCATCTGAAATGGCAGCATTACTCACGACTGGCAAATCCATAAGCAGATATACAGGTCATCTCATGAGCAGTGACAAATCTCTGTGTCACAACATGCCACAATGCACTAGGGAAATGTATTTTATGTGACAAAAAATTCTATTTCAGACATGATGAATGGGAGTCCAAATTTAGGCATCCTCATCTAAGCCAGCCATCTAGACTACCTGCATAGCTAGTGGAAAGGCACTCTGGGGGTATTCTTCATTTCATTCCAAAATAAGACATTTAAATCAGAAGAGGAATGTACTGAAAGGTGTTTCCATCCACTGAATACCAGGAAAGACTCCATGATAGCCTGGGTGGAGTAGGAGCTATAGATCAGGTAGAGACATGTACTGCTAGAAATCCAAGATGAGATGAGGTGTGTCCCCTGATGTCTGCTAAAAACTTTACCATTTTTCATTCAGTCCCTTAATTGTTGCCAGCCTATACATGATCTCAGCCCTGCCATGACCTGCCTGATACTCGGGCTTTGGAAAGGAGGCAGGAAAAGGAGAAAAAAATAAGAGCAGTGATGTTTACTTTATCCATGAATGTCTCAGAAAAATACAGGTTTCTGGACTTTGCTTATTCCTGGGTATCCCAACGAATACCCCTGTGGGCTGGTTTTGTCCCCTGGCTCCTGCATGTAGGTGCTGCATGCAAGTGACTGCCTAAATCTAGTACGGTGGGATGCAGAGGGACTCTGCAAGCACTAACCACCATATCAATGAAGTGAAAAGGAGCCATTTCTGCATTAGGGATTTAAGAACAAATCTAATTTCCTTTGAAACGAAGGGAAGTTCTGTTTGTGACACAGATGGAAGGCTCATTCTATGTGCTAATATTATTGCACTTTCTCTTTTTATTTCCATCATATTCAGTTTCATTTCAAGATAATCATAATATTGATCCAAAAACTGATTAAGTTCTTTCTTTGATATTTTTTTCCTCTGGTGAATATATTTAACACTGTTTAAATTTGCTATAGTCTCAGATTTACTGCTGGGTTTTGTTTGTTTTCTCTTGTGGAATAGAGTAGATTTTGTTCCCTAACACACAGCACAATCCAGACTTTGAATGTCTCATGTTTAGCGTGGAGTTTTCTGGGTGGCCTGTTCCACTGCTTGAATATTCTCACGGTATAAAGGTTTCTTCTTAAGTTTAAACAGAGTTTTCTGTACTTCACGTTGTGTTTCTTGCTTCCTGTGCTGTTACTAGATACCACTGAGAAGTTTATATATCTGCCTCCTTCATCCCTTGCATTCCCTGCCTTCTCTACCCACACCCATCTCTCTACACAGAGAAGTTTCTCTAGGCTGAACAGTCCCAGCTCCCTCAGCCACTCCCTGTGCATCAGGTGTTCCTAGCCCTTCAGCATCTTCCGTGCACTTGCTCCAGTACGCTTGCACAAGCTCCCTCTTGTACTGGGGAGTCTGCCACTACACCCAGTATTCCTGGTGTGTCTCACTAGGACTGGGCAGAGGAGAAAGATCACGTTCATTGACCTGCTGGCAACAGTCTTCCTCATGTAGTCCAGGATGCTGTTTGCCTTTGCTTCAAGGATACTTTTCTGGCTTGTGGTAAAGGTCCGCTGTGATCCTTAGGTGTTTTTCTGTAAGGTTCTTTTCAGCTGATAGACCCCTCCCCTGTGCTGGTACATGGTGTTATTCCTCCCCTCGTTCAGAACAACATTTTCCTTTCTTAAAATCCACTGAGATTCCTCTTGGCCTATTTCTCCAGCATGTTGCAGTCCCTCTGAGGGGTAGCACAATCCTATGATATGGCAATCACTCCTCCCAGTTTTGTATTCTCTGCAGACATACTGAGGGTGCACTCAGTCCTATTGTCCAGGTCATTAATGAAGATGTATTATTAGCCTACACCTACTGGGGACTACACTACTAATGACTGCTTTCTAGTTGGCCTTCATGCAGCTGATCCCAATGCTCTGAGCCTGGCAGTTCAGGCATATTTAATCCACCTCAACGGCCATTTATTTAGCCCATACCTGATCCTCCTCCACCAAGGGTAAGTCTTCCTTCCTCTGGTTTCCTACTGGTCTAAGGGACCTGGAACTGCCAAAGGCAGGATTTTACCAATAAAGACTGTGGCAAAGAAGGCATTGTGTACCTTGGCCTTTTCAGTCTCCTTTGTGACAAGGTCCTCATTTCCCATTCAGCAGTACACTCACATTTTCCATAGTCTTCCCTTTGTTGAGGATGGATGTGTAGAAACCCTTCTTGCTTTCATGTCCCTAGCCAGATTAAAGTCTAGCTGAACTTTGGCTTTTCTAACCCCATCCCTCAGTGCTCAGACAGCGTGTCCATATTCCTACTGGATTACCTGCCCCTGCTGCAAACCCCTAGTATGTTTGGGGTTTTTTCACAGTTGAGTTTTGTCAGGAGCATTGTGTAGATCTGTGCAGGCTGCCTGATAACTCTGCTTGATTTCCTGCTGGTCGGAATGGACTGTTCTTTAGTTTAGGAGGAGGTGATTGAGAAAATCAAACAGCTCTTCCAGAGCCCTTTTTTCTTTAGGCCAGAATCCCAGATCTGTGATGTTACTATCACATTTCATTTTTGGATTGATCCAGGCTCCAGGATGAATACTGACTGGTGGTTGCTGTGACTCACTAGAACAACTAAGTATACTTTAATAACAGATAACTGTTTCTCAGTGCAAAACTTGGGAGTTTGAATAAAAAGGTTATGAAATGAAAAGAGAAAGTAAAGGAGCTAAGACCAAACTTAAAATAGAATGTGTTGGAAGGTCATTTAGGCCACCCCCCCTGCAGTAAATAGGGACATCTTCACTAGATCAGGTTGCTCAGAGCCCCATCAAGCCTGACCTTGAATATCTTCAGGGATGGTGCCTCCACTACCTCTCTGGGCAACCTGTTCCAGTGATTTACTACCCTCATTTTTTTTCCTAATATCCAACCTAAATCTCCCCTTTTCTAGTTTAAAACCATTACCCCTCATCCTATTGCTACATACCCTTCTGAACAGTTCTTCTCCAGCTTTCATATAGGCACCTTTCAGGTACTGGAAGACTGCTATCAGGTCCCCCTGGAGCCTTCTCCAAACTGAATAACCCCAACTCCCTCAGCCTGTCTTCACAGGAGAAGTGTTCCAGCCCTTCGATAATATTTGTGGCCCTCCTCTGGACACACTCCAACAGGTCCTTGTCCTTCTTGTGTTGAGGATTCCAAAGCTTGACACAATATTCCAGGTGAGGTGTCACCAGAGCAGAGGGGCAGAATTCCCTCTCTTGGTCTTCTGGCCACACTTCTTTTAATGCAGCCCAGGATGTGGTTGGCCTTCTGGGCTGCAGATGCACATTGGTGGCTCATGTCCAGCTTTTCATCCATGAGTACTCCCAAGTCTTTTTCCCCAGGGCTGCTTTCCAGCACGTCCTCTCCTAACCTGTATGAGTAACAGGGATTGTCCCAACCCAGGTGCAGGACCCTGAACTTGGCTTTGTTGGACCTCGTGAGGTTCACCTGGGCCCACTTCTCCAGCATGTTCAGGTGCCTCTGGATGGCATCCCATGCCTCTGGATGGCATCCTATTCCTCTGGCATGTTAACCTCACACCCCAGCTTGGTGTCATCAGCAAATTTGCTGAGGGTACACTCAATCCCACTGTCAATATCATTAATAAAGATATTTACCATTTCAATGGGATATTTATCAGACCAACTTTGATTTTCACTAGATTTCAATTCCAGTCATTCTCTTAATCTATTCTTGTGATGCATTGTGTAATGAACATAGAAGAACTATGAAAACTCCTTTTGGTAATCCAGACAGTTGCAACATGAAAAGATTGTCTTAAGCAAAGGTCCAGATCAATTCATTAACAGTATAATGAATGTGTTTTTCTTCAAAACTCAATATTTAGCACCCAATAAAACAAAAGCAGAAAAAACACTTTCCAAAAAAATGCAGTCTACAACTCAGATGGTTTTATGACTAACATCTTTGATTCTGTATTCTCATTTAAAATTATAAATTCTCTTGGACAAATGTTGTCTTTATCTACATTTTACATAGAACCAAATATTATCTCATGTTAGAAAAAAGAAAAAAAATGCACTTAGGATCTTCATATTTAAGAAGTATCTTATAGTCAGTGGGAAGAAGATATTTGAGTTGTTACATATTGAGTCTGTTATATTTCAGTGTGTAAATTCATTATTTAAAACATAGTTTTAAAAGATAATTTGTCTCAAGAGAAAAACTATACTTCTGACTGAGAAATCTGGAGATGAGTGTATCAAGTTCAGATTCCTGAAAATTTTAGTGGAACGGGGCATATTTGTAAATCTTGGATTAAACAGTAAATGACCAATGCTGAAATGACAATCCTTATTTACCTAGCTACATCTAGACAACTTGCAATTAATCGAGAATAAGAGGACTTTGTTGTATATACTACCATCTTTTAGACTTTAATTCAAGAATATTTTTAATTCATCTGTTTAACCCAATAAAAAGGTAAAAGATAATATAAACCAAACCAGTGGCAAACATTAAAACATACCTGAAAATTAATTACTATAACAATGCTTATATTCATTTTAGTATGGGAATGTGACTATTGTGGAGTAAAACAGTATAATCTGTAGGAGGAAATAAAACTCTTTACTGTGCTAAAATAAAATAAATTTCATACAAATAATACCTTCTAAATATCTCCCTTTTTCAGGTCTGTATGCATAATTAAATAGGAAAAAAGAGTGGGTTTTCCTTCAGGTTAATGTCAAATGACCTGAATTTGCAGGACCTTTCTCTGTGACTTTCCCTAGAGAAACTGAAATTAAGATCAGGTATAAATACCTCAACGTGTACAGCACTCTGCCGTCATTCCAGATCCTGAGCATCCTATTAGGAGTTGTTATCCAGTGAGCATCAGCTTTCTTGGAATTTCGGAAAAACGTATCAGGTATCCAGATCTTCCCAACCATGTTGCTGTTTAATCTGAGCACTTTTATAGTGCTGTTGAACTTCAGACGTCTGTCATACCACGTTTGGGCGAAAAATATATCAATTGTATATTCCTGTTGTGTTAACCAGAAATACTGATGAAAACACAGTACTCAGCATTTCACATAACTCCTGATATTCTTCCCTTAATTTCTTATGAAAGAAATGTGAACTACAGAAGATGATACTAGAACTGATAACATTTTTTGTAAATTTTTGGGGGCATGGTTTACCAAATGTTATTGTTTAAAAACAAGTTATGCTGTTATTTTCTCACTGACAAGTGAAATTAAGATGCATTTGGTTAGTAAATGCACCTTTGTAATTCTGTGTCCTTGCACCTCAGCACATGCCTGATCAGGTCAGAGAAAAATTACCTATTCCCTTGGATCTAGGACAGGAACAATTTGAGCTGACTCCGCTGCCTTAATTGCCCGTCCCCCCAGTTAATATTGGAAGTGATGAAATCTCACTTTCCCGGGCACCCTTGGGCAAAAAAGCTGCAAAGGGAATTACAGAATGGAAAAGAGCGATCTGAGATTTCTTTCTACATGCATCAACTACAAGAATGGCGTTGTGCTAAGGCTGGAACACTTTCCCTCACCTCTAAGAAGATATAATTAAATTTTTCATTTGAAATTTTGGAAAGAGGAGAGGACAAGAGGATCTAGGCTTTTTTCTTTTTATCTCTCAATGGCAAGAGTGATAATATCACTGGTGAATGATTTTCCTTATTTTGTAGCAATCTGGAAGCTCAGTTTTACAGGACTTAAACTGTCATAAAGGATTTTAATATATCTGAGGATATATTAAAACTATTATTGTTACATTTTTTCAGCATAGAGCTCTGTTTCCCTCTTTTGTTGAGATGCATAGCTCATATACTCCTCACATTCATCATCATATTAATAATTAAAAGTAATATAAAACTAATACTGGAAGCTTTGTAATGTCAAAAATGATGGAGGCTCTGTAGCAAAGGGAACACTGTAGGAAAACTGACAATAGTTTACCTACCATATTGATAGCATTCACAGGCCCAATGCTGTTTACGTACATGTCAGTGTGAATTACTGTCGGTTTAACTGTAATAGAAACAAAAATGAATCAGTAACATGAGTGAAGGTCAAAATCAATTACATGGAAGTCAAACACAAGCAGAAGTTTATTATAGTACATCTCTTGTGTGGGTATGGTTGCCTCACATTTAAATGTGCATATACAGGTTGAAATTACTTGGAGACACTTTGAGACAAATTCTTATATTGTTTATTCTGTCATAAAAAATTCACTTATGCAATGAGAACAAATACTGAAACCAGTGGTGTTACCTTAGAGTGACTCATATCTGACTGAGTGTGTGTATATTTTGTGTCAGGTCACAGCAACACATCTGACAAAACACTATCAATGAAAGCAAACTTATTCTTCTTATGATGTCTTGCATCACTTGTTTTACATTATTATGCCAAATGCATCATGACTGCTGTTGCCTGCAGAGATGTCTGTGGGTAAGTAACAATTTCAGGAGCCCAAAGCAAAAATAATAGCTAAGGCTCTAAAACAGGAATGAAAAACAGTTTTTAGATTAATTTATTTCTAAATTACTCTGTAGTAGCTTTATTATTCTTATAAACCTTAACTAAAACATGATTGTTTTTCCCAGATGCATTATGAGTGCTTTCTGTTTCCTGAAGTGTTTGGGAGAACAGGACAAAATGGGACAATATACATACATTGACGATGAAATACTCGTGTTATCCTTCACTGTGAAAAATTCCTTAGTTTGTAAGCCTCTATAAACTTATTAGAAAGAGATTCCATCATAAACCTTGCTGCTCTCTGCTCTCCTCTCCCTGCCTCATCCATGAATTCTCTGTGTTTTTTCTATAATCTCATTACTGCTGTAAACCCTTCTACAGAGGTATTGTTTGCATGTTCTGTGTCAGCCTTCTCAGACTGACTTGCAGCAAGTCAAGGACATGTATATCTTCAAGCTTCCTCAGGAACCAGTGGAGAGGAAGATGCCTGCACAATGTGATTCAGTCAAGTAAGATTTCCATTCTGAGTCCAGTCTTGGGTTTCTATACACATATTGGCTGTGGGAGAAATCTAGGGAGGTTTGCCTTACTTGACTGCAGTTCTCTTTTGTGAGCTTCTTCCTCTGAGCCCCATTCCCCAAGTCACTTCTAGCCCAGCTGTGCAAGTGAGGACTCCTGCTGCATTAGTCAGTGCAGACCTGGTGTTGTTAGAGGCTCTGTTGGCGTCCATCACATCACACAAGTATTGGGCTGTGTTACACTCATTTCACCTTCCTTTCCAAAATATTGTGACTCCCAAACAGTCTCTTAGATATACAAGAAGCTAGAAACTTGCTTTTTCATTCTCCAAAAGTTGCATTGTAAACTTCCTATGCAGGTGCATCATTACAAGCAGCCTGATTCAGCAAATCACAGCAGTGTTATAAGATGTTTCAAGACAGATTTAGCAGTCTTTATTTCAGCTTCCAAAATCGTAACTACTTTTTGTGGCACCGATGTTTAACTACATTATGCTTTGTTTCATAACTGCTCTGAATAGATTCTGCTTCCTGTGTAGCATTAATATGGTATGAATACTCTTTCTCTTCACTGCTTAATCAAAAGTGGTCTAAAAAGTAAACCAACATACCTCCTATGTCAGGTCTCAATTTGTTGTCATATCCTTCTAGCAAGCCATTTAAAATAAGAGTGACATCACTCTCATGCACTTTGGGAGTCAAAACCCAAGTCTTATTTGAAGTGTAATCTTCATAATCATCATCTCCCTTTTGGGTGGAACTGTTAAAGAAATAAAAATGAAATGGAAAGCCTTGAAAAATATGAATTTGTAGGCAGCATTTAAAGGCAATGCAGACATAACCCAGGTTTCAACAGTACTGTAGAAAACATTGAAAAATTGCCAGCTTTATAAAAGGAGATTCACAGTAAAGATTTCACGTAACAGTTGAGGCTACAGTTCACTTCAGCAACATTTCCTTTTAGTACAGCTGAGATCACATTCTGTCTATTCGAAGGAACATCAGTGCTTATCACCTTTCGCATGCCTATTTTTTCTCTCACTGACTCAGGTGGGACCTGTTATGAAACAAATCTAATTGTCACTTAGCTTATGCAACTCTCCACCAAAATATCACTTAGTATGTACACAGTGTTGTTGCATTACTTCTCTTTGAGAGCACGATTTGATGGAATGCATTACTGACAAGACCAATAATTAGATTCATTCAAACAGTCACACAGTTTCTCTCCACTCTGATGAACTTGAGCTTATTGTGCATTTGGAAAGTTCAGCACAAATTTTTGCCAGTGGTTTTCATTTTCACTCTCCAGAACCCAGAGAGAATAAAAAGTCTAACTTTTTTTTCTTTCTTTCTTTCTTCCCTTGCTACTGAGGAGTATAACAGCAGATCTGATCTAATATAATTCAACCTGCTTAGCACAGTAAAAAGGGCAAGTTAGGAATCAGGAATGTGTAACTAGCCTTGATAGATGTTTTGTTTTCTTCAAATCTGTGTGTTCAGGTCTAGAGGAGAACATAGAAACTACTTTAGAATATGACGTCATCAGATATTTTCATTTCGGAATGTCAGTGGTAATCAGCTTAATGGTGCTGGGCTGTAAGTTTTTGCATAATATGCTAGTGCCCTTCTTTCCTGTTGTGCTTCTCTGACAAAGTTTGAACACTGCTGGATATGACAAATCTTAACGACACTACAAGTGCCCCAAGTCAGTGGGTGGAGTTTGGGTATGAATGGGCCAAAAGCAGAAACTTGATTTATTTTCCTGTTTTAGCCAGAATCTGTACAGAAGTGGGAAAGACCACAAAGAAGTAGGTTCTCATGGGGTTGAGAATCATGTTTGGCACACAAGATTAAAAGCAGACTCAGCTGGTCATGCGTGCCATAGTGAAGGGATGACTAGTCCCAGAGTCTGAGCGTGCCATTCTGTTAACACAGATCCTTGCTCAGCTGAGATCTGGCCCACTCCTCCCTAAAGTGCTGTCCTGCTTATACCTACCCAAATTTGATGGCTAGAATGCTTTCCTGTGTTCAGCTTTTGGGAGCTGTAAGCCAGCTACAGAAATACATCTGCCACCTCCAGACATCACCCTGTGCCAGCGATACACATCTGGGAGTTTCAGCTGCCCAGATCAAGAACAGGCAGCCCAACCTCCTCCTTCTCACTGCACATGTCTGAACCTGCAGTGCTTTACTAGCAATCAAAAGCAGTGTTTTAATTGGCAATATGCTACATAGTATTCTGCTGGTACTGACAAAGAGGTGAGGATAATGAAATTGGTAGGGGAAATCTGTTTATTCAGCTGCCTAGAGTTCAAGGATCGAATTATAATTCAAAGGAACATAACTGAAGCAAGGTTCTTCCTCCTGAAGAAAAGGAAAGCCTTCTTAATAGAGTCTTTGCAAACAGAAGGCACTAGATCATCTGTTTTGAGGGAAATGAAAAAAAACTAACTTTATGTATAAAAAGCGATGCTTTTGTTCTATAACCAATTAAACATCCATTCTCTGAAAAGAGCATTTTTTTCTGAATTGAAAAGAAAAAATAAATGAGTAAATGAAATAAATTCTTTCTGAAAGGCAATGTGTTCATGAATACTAATGTGATGAGAAAGCTTCAAACATTAAACAGCTAGGTAATGGAGTCTGGTGTACTGGACAGTGCCAGATGAGAAGATGAAAAAGTATGTTTGTTTAGGACTTGTCTCAAACAAGTATATACAACCATATTGAGCAGAAGCCCACACTCAGTAAAGCTTCCATTTCCTCTGGGTATTTATTTGTAGGAAAGAAATAGCTACTTGTTTGTTCCTCTGCCATCTCAAGCCATTTTGGTACTCCAAATCTCAAAATATTTTCTGAGATTAGCATAAGAGAAGGAGAACACCCAATGTAACTTGGGAAAAACTCCAGCTTTTATCCAAATTCCAAGTGGATCATAAGTTAACATGGGTATCCAGTTATCTAAATGTCTCTGCAAAGCTGCACGCCAGTCAGAACAATCAGAGGTGCATCTCCATCCAGATGAGCAGGGCTTTAGCTGTGCAATGCCATTAATAATAATAAAAGTTATAATGACAAAGCCCTTTTCATCTCCTTAAGACTTTCAGATCAATCCTTCTGATTACATGGCCTAAATTTTGCAAGTGCTTTTAATATCCAGATCTAATTCAATAAAGTCCAGATTACACCCAAATGTGTATTGAAATCTGGTTTTATTTTTATGACTGCTGGAAGTTTTCAGATCTATTAATATAGGCCTGGAAAGAAAAACACTTGCCTATTTGCAAATTGCAGTATAACTTTTTGAAAGTTAATGTTTCAGCCACTGGTACAAACTCTGACTGTCCAATACATTCCCACTTTTGACATTAATGCCATTACAAGATGTGCACAAGAGTGCTTCACATAATTCCAGTTTCCCTACTTGGAAAAGAAATGGCTTAAGAGGGTCAGAACCCAAATTTGAACCTTCCAATCATAATTGAAGGTAGAAGGGACTTTTCGAAGTCATCTGATCCAAGCCCTGCTCAGAGTGTCAGCTAAGCCTGTGTGAGGTAGCTGGGATTTTAATTACTTTATATATTTTAATTACAAATAATTGTATATATAACCGTGGTTGTGTCTAAAATTCAGGGGGCTCTTTCTGTGTGTCAAATTACTGGAAATACATCTTCACAAAGAAGATAAAAGGCAGAAATCACTACATGCTAATAGGCATTTATTATTTTAGATCAGAATGTTCATTAATTTAAACTACAGGAATATTTGGGGGGTGACAACACCAGATTGAGTATTATTTTAAATTTTTTTGTTTTATAAAATGTGCAAAGATCTATGAACCTCTCTCTCTCTCTCCAATTACACACAAACCTCATTCTGCCAATGAGGTTTTCACCATGGCAGGGCCTAAAAAGAATTTTTTAACTCATGTTTCTTATCTTTCTCACTATAAAGTACACCTGCTATTCCTAATTCTGCATTAAAGAATTTGTTACTTGATTTATAATGTTTATATTGCTCTTCTGAGTTCTCATTAGATGTAACTTTAGCACAAATTGAGATTACATAAACTAGATGTGCAGGACTGGATTCTCCAGACCTTTGCTAGTGCACATCATAGATAAGATATTTTGCAATCCCATTTGCAACATTTAACCACTGTTGTCAGTGTAGCCTCTTTTACAGACCCCTTAGCACTAAAGGCATTATTTCTATACTGGAAACATGTTGAGATAGCATAAGGTTAGTTTGGTCAGTCTCAATGGATAGGTCTGCTGAGAAATCATTGATGTGTTCTGAACCGTGCCCAGAAGACACAGCAAAGCCCAGAAATTAAAGGTTTTGTTAAGGTGATGATGTGCTATTCTCTTAGCATTCCAAAACCATGGAAGTGCACACTGTAGTTTGGACTTGTTTATAGAATCACTTGTTTATAGAATCAGTACAAGTTATTTTCCTTTTTGCCTACATTTTCATGGAAGTAAGATTGATACCTATGTAAAAATCATCACTTCAATAACATTTAACAAATAACTATATTAATGGTATTTAGCTGTCTTTTAGCTTAAATTATTTAGTTCAGATATAATAAAGGTTGGATTAGCTATTAAAAACTACCGTGTTTTAGTTAGTTGTTAGCACATCAGCATCATAACTTTTCCTGATCTCTGCTGTTCCATTACATTTTTGTATCAGAGGCACTAATCTAACTTCCAGAAAAACAGTGTGTATGTTTTTTGAAAGACACTGTCATATGTTGGGAAGGATGTTATTATACATTATTTAAAATCACAGACAGCAGCAATAATTTTTCAGGCTAAACTGATGGAAAGATGGGCATATCTTAGTGAGCAATAACTCACAGAGGATATCCCTTTGAAATAAGGTAAATATTTCCTAATTTACAGAAAAGAACATGATTTTCGTAACTCATTACAAGTAGGAGAAGGGAAATTATACTTTTCTGTTTCAAAAACCTGTGACGACTGCTTAGTCTTTGAGTGTTCAAGTATGAGGTCATATATTTAGCTGGTCAAAATCTCTACAATTCCAGTGACTTCAAGCAAGATATGCCAATTTCTACTTGCTGTGGCTTTGTCATTTAACTTTTCTAAATATAGAAAATGAATTTTAACTATTTCCAAGTGTTCTATTAAGGAACTGCACACAAGAGTCAATTATCCCTGCTGGGATCTGCCTGCTATTGCATTGCTGTTTACAAGCAGAATCGAAGTAGCCACAAAGTGCCTAAAGAAAAAGACCTGTAGCAGTACTGAATAGGCAGCAACTAATTAGTTTAACTCCAATTAAAACTTAAGTGTATTTGTCAAAAAAGTCTGACCAATTTAATCTTTTATAGCAAGTAGGCCACAGACGCTACAGAGCCTACAGCAACGATTTAATAAACTATTGACGCATACAGTGAGTCTTCTACTTAGAGCACCAATATTTTCTACCTCTCAGTGAAGGACTGAAACAGGACTTGCCATTTTACCTAACCACACTGCTTAAACTTAATGAAGAGTCAAGCTAAATTCATTCTCTTACGCGCGTAACAAATTCCCCTAATCTATAATGGCCTAGGTTATTCGTGATGATAATATGGACACTGTGAGGGAAGAACATCTTCCAGGTTCCCACTGTGCATGCAGAAATGTTGTATGCAGATGTGACATATGACTATGTAGAGAACAGAGTATTTGCAGGAGATCACAGTGTCTGTGCACAGCCAACTGTATCTATATTCTCTCTTGACTGCCAATCATATTTTAAGTAAAGCTATCTCAGTTGAAATAGAAAATGTTTTCACAAAGCTGTACTCCGAATTCTCTCTCCCTGTTCGTGTTCCTATTCTGTCCCTCTGTATTGCCCAAATCCTGAAGCGTGCCCAGGACCATGGCCCTATCTTTGCCATAAGAATGGCACCCATTTTCTGTTTTCTTGCTTAATACTCATCACACCCTTTACTTCTCTCAGGACTGAAAAATCATGCAATGTGAAGATTTATTTGTCCCAGGTTGATTCCCACATCAGAGACAGAAACTCAGAATAGTTTGCTTAGTGAGGAAAAGGGGAGATCCAATAAGTTTTCAGAAGTTCTGTAAGAGGAATTGGAGACACTATTGAGAGATCTGGGAGAGTCTTGTCCTGCTTCCTGCACCTTGATCTCTGGTGCTACCTGGTTGGAGCTTTGCTCCAGAAGAGCCTGAAATACTCAAACCTTGTTTCAGGATTAGCCATTAAGGAGTTACTAGCTGTATTTTGGCTGCTTGAAGTAGTCATGTAGTGAGGGACGCTGAAAAAGTTCACAATGAGAAAGAAACAAGTTTTTACCTCTACTTCATGGTTCAGGTAGGTTGGATTTCAGGTGGGTCAGGTGAGTTTATTTCCTAGGCCACAGCTATAGCTATCATTCAGTGAATTATTCAGTGTGTGAAGTCTTTAAAAACTTGTTGTGAAATGATCACTGCTTAAAAACAAAGCAAAGCTGAGGGTGTGTTGTCATTCCTAAATCACAGGAAAAAATTAAAATAATACTACATTTCTGATATATAAATCACTGCAGCTGAAACACTATGATTAAGTAGTGACTGAACACACGAGTCTCAAAACAGGTATTCAAGACCCAGACATCACTGGAATAGAACAGATAAGTACTCCCAGCAGATGACTTTTCAGTCATCTTTTCAGTACACGAAGTCCCCAGATTGCCAGGAATTAAACAGACATTTCTGGAAACTATGCCTACACTGAGATTTAAAGGCCAGCCACATTCCTGTGAATGTTTCCACTGTTTCCCCCTGAATGCAACCCTGGTTACACAGAACCTACGTGTCACGCTGTGGATTTAACAGGCCTTTCTGTAGTCACTCAGCAGCTCACATTATCCTCACTGGGACATGTCAGCCAGTTTGAGTAAAGCAAGTCCAGTTCTCACACCTCTTCTCAGGCTTCTGAAATACTACATGGCAGTGATGTTTTGTATTAGTCATTATACCACTGTCAATAGCAGCAGACTGGTTTATTGTACAGTCATTCTACATCTTCCCCAAGGTGTGCACTCACATTACAACTGTGCCTTAACACATCACAAATTTTAGCCCTTCATAGTTACAGCATCTTTTATCTTTGCATATGTGCAGACTTTGCTGAATGTGGCTACAGCAAGTGTTTAGACAGAAAGGTTGAAAACAAAATGTTTAACTTGGTTTAAGTTCTTCTTCCTTCCTTTAAGTCTGTGAAAATCCTTTTCAAGAAAAGCCCTTTAGAGTGTATTTGTTGAGAGTGCTGCCAATAAAACTTCTGGTCTGTAGTATTTACCGTGTTTTCTAGTTCACTGTGCTGAAAAATTGCTGCACAGTTGTTCCATTGCACAACGGATTGGCTTCAAGTGGTGAGGAAGCAGGAGTATTGCTGTCCCTCTTAAAGTATTTCTAGTACCAACACAGTGGGCTCATGGCCAATTGTCACCAAAATTACCAGAAATGGGGACCAATGTTAGCAGACCTGGCAAAGAGCCAAAAGCTGACAGGTAGCACCCACTCTAGAAATGGTTTCTCCAGCAGACACCTGAGGGACGTTTTTTGAGTGATTTGGTAAAAGATTTTCATCTTTGCGTCTGTCAGAACTGAGAGATGTAATTGATCAAAACTGAATTATACCACAATCTAAAACTTGTGAGCAGGAAGAGGAAACACATGCTGCTCCCTGGAGAACAGCGAAATGTAGAGGGATGAAATAAACTTACATAGCCAGTGAGGAACAAGAGGGATAATTACAGAAACAAGCACACATCATTCATTTTGAGCAGCCTGAGCACAAAGTGCAGCATTTATACTTACGAGAACTCTGGAAGAAGCTAAGATGTGATCAGATGATCCAGATAAGCCTCCATAATTTAAGATTATTATTTCAATTTTTTTTTAACTAGAATTTTGTATATTTTCTTACATTTTGTTTACTAGAGGTTATATAATCTACTCACGTATCTCTCTACTGCGGTTACAGCTACTCATTTCAGCAGCAAGTGAAGGAAAACGTTAGATAGAATAGAACAGAAAAAGGAGAAATATGTTCAGATATACTTCTTCATATTAGGGTTAGCTTGAATTGATTGACTTTATTTGAAATGATCTAGTTATATCTAATTGTAAAAGGTGTAACCTTGGCATTACATGAACCTTAGAATGTTTAATTTTTGGTTTACCACCTTCTCCATTTCTCTCCCCTCTTATGCCCTGGTCTCCTTTTTTTTTCATTTCTTTTAAAACTGGTCTGTGCATCTCTGCCTGTGAAATCTAAGGCACTTGAGGCATGATTGTTGCCTGTTGCTATTACTCAGCTCCTGCAGATTTCTGCTATAGCTGGAAGAGCTCAAGAGGAGTTAAGTTAATGGCCATTACTGCAATGAGATCCAAGTAGGCCTTTTTGGGTGTGAGATCTCTTGATGTTTTATGTCTGTGTTTTATTGTATGTAGTTGCCATCTGTTACTATTATATGTAGTTTCTCTCCCCCAATAAGGTACATTGCTTTTAGAAAAGATTGCTCTAAAATCTCACTGTGAATTGACAAGAGGAGTGAAAAGCTTAATTCTGTTCTCAGTGATTAGGAAAACATGGATGCCCTCCAGCCATCTATTTAAACAACATCAGCTCAAAAAACCCAATTCAGTTCCTCAATTAGATTTGAAAAATGGAAGAATAAAGATTCTGGTTCTCAAGTACCCTATGAGGTACTCATATTCATTTCAGAATACTTGCACAACTTTTTTCTCTATTTTGTCAGTGTGGTAATTCCAACCAGAAGGAAGTCACTTCATTCATGATGTAGTCAGCTTTACACCACTATCTGTCAATGTTTAAAAACAAACATATGAAGTGGTAGAAATGTCAGCAGCTTTGCTTATTGAGTAACCCTCCTGAGCATTTTTTAAATATGTATTTAGAATATCTTTTTTTGTCTGTAGATGTGAACTTTAAAATTCAGTTAACTGAGTATAAATCCCCATTAGAATTAAATCTGTCAGGACATTTGTTTGTTTGTGTTTTCCACGTCTCAGTACCCAGCAGAACACTATAATGTGGTGTTCCCAGTGTTGGCCTGGGAGTCAGGAATGTTGAATACTTACCCACATTAAAGGACTAGAGTTTTTCTCCTTGCTACGATAAGCCAAGTTACATCATCTCTGTAAATATTTTTACAATATAAATAGGCACATGATGGTCCTTCTTACTTGGGTTTGGTGAACTCTAGACATGATGATGTGTCCAGATCTGGGACCCCCAATACAAGAAAGATGTGGGACTGTTGGAGAGGGTTCAGAGGAGCCACGAAGATGATCAGAGGGCTGGAGCACCTGCCCTACGAAGAGAGGCTGAAGGAGCTGGGCTTGTTCAGCCTGGAGAAGAGAAGGCTGTGGGGGGACCTCATTGCAGCCTTCCAGTATCTGAAGGGAGCTTATAGGCAGGAGGGGATTCGACTTTTTAAAAGGATAGAGAACGGCAGGACAAGGGGGAATGGATTAAAACTAAAGGAAGGAAGGTTTAGATTAGATATTAGGGGGAAGTTCTTTGCAGAGAGAGTGGTGAGGGGCTGGAACAGGCTGCCCAGAGAGGTGGTGGATGCCCCGTCCCTGGAGGTGTTCAAGGCCAGGCTGGATGGGGCCCTGGGCAACCTTGTGTAGCTCCAGGCCTGAGGTTGGTGTCCCTGCCTGTGGCAGGGGGTTGGAGCTCTATGATCCTTGGGGTCCCTTCCAACCCATGCCATTCTATGATTCTATGATGATAAACCATCTCATTATGGACAAAACCCCAGTCACTGACTATGCCTTAGGAAATTACATTGCATTGCAGGGAATTGGACTTCCGATGTACTTGTCAGCAATGTTGTAGCCCATGTCTTTGGGAAACCAAGTGGGTCTGATAAGCCCTAAATCACTAGGGAGCCAGTCAAAAAGAAATTTAAAACTGGTATAGGTGTTTTCTGGTTATATTCTTAATTCTTGCTCCTGTCAGATCCTGGAAGTATCATTGCTGACATGTTTATTAGATAGAAATGTGACTTGAAGAAAGAGCTGAATGAACAGAAAATAATTCCTTGATACACATCTCTTTAATTAACTCATCATGAAGCTAACTCATTCAAAAAATGAGTGTAAGCAAATGGTGAAAATTAACTGGGTTTTGGTTTGTTTTTCTTTCCTTTTTTTTTAAACAATGCTTCTGATTTAACTTCATTTTAATGCATGGTAACCAATAGTAACTGATGTGTTCCCACATAAACCAACTTATATCATGCAAGACGTTGTTTGCACTCATGCTCATAAAACAGACTGTGCAGGGGTGGATGTGGAATTTAGTTCTGATAACAGGGTAGATGTGTGATATATTAAGAATGTAAGTGGCATGCTAATGTCTCTGTGTCAGCTGAGTAGGAATATTGTCAACAAGTGTGCCTGTATTTCCCCGATGTAATGTATTTATTGTGATGTAATGGCCTGTGCTGGTTTTCTTATGGAATTCTGATGAGCTTTCCTTGGTAGTCAGTACTTTGAGGGTATCTTCATGTCAGGGTCTCCTTAATTCTGTGGGACATGTGAACATCCTAACTTCTGAGTAAGGATGACTAGCATCTCTGCTGTAATATGGCAGGATTATTGAATTGGCAGTGTCACCCCATGCCTATAGCCCTCTGTGCTGCATCCCACAGACAGGCCTTGTCTTCCAAGGCCTCTGCTTGTATTTCTCTGCACTACATAACTACATAACTCACTCTTCACAGAGACACCTACTGTTACTCTTGTCTCTATAAAACTATGGTCATAGCATACAAAAAGTCAAAGAAATTAGCCATAGTTGCCTGCTCAATTAGAGAAATTACTGTGGCAGCTAAACCAATGAAAACAACACTGTGGGCAGGTCAAGGAAAGTTCAGACACAGCCGGCCTGACAAGGCCCTGTCCTGAGGCCTTGCAGGCTCAGTGCAAAGGCTGCAGCCTGTCATTGCAATGGCAGCATTGTGTTGCAGGGCTACATGCTGCGAATGACAGATGTTATTTCCAAGGTAAATATGGATGCAGTTGCTCCATCTTCCTTTCCTGTTTATGCCCCACTAAGACATGTTTTGAAACACAATCTCAAAAAGAAATGCCAGGGTACAGAAAAAGATGTAAATCGCATACCTCAGATACCTATTCCATGGAAAGAAAATCTCACTGTTAAGTGTATGCAGGTCTTTATGCAAGAACTGCAAAATCTTTTTTTAAAATGTCATATTGTTTTCATGGTGTTAATTAATTGGCAGTATGATGATTCTGCAACGTCATTTTAATGGGAAGAAACTGTTTATGGGTTTACTCAGTGTCTTATTTCTCTCTTTTTGGCCGTTCTATCAGTCTCCAGTAAGTAAAATATAAGGCACATAACATGCAAATTTTACTTAGCTCTGAAAATTTTGACATTTGAGTGGGCTAGGCATAATGATCTCTGCAAAGCCTATCTTCCCATCCCCTATATTTAAATGTGATTATTAAGGCTAGTCAAAACATCAGGAAAATAGGAGCAATTTCTATTTCACACACATACAAACATTTATCTCCCAGACTTTCTTTTGCCTCCAGAATTATTTTGGAATAAC
Organism: Gallinula chloropus; assembly: GCF_964237585.1. Taxonomy (NCBI): domain Eukaryota; kingdom Metazoa; phylum Chordata; class Aves; order Gruiformes; family Rallidae; genus Gallinula; species Gallinula chloropus. Next base: position 3,484,359 of record NC_140095.1, on the reverse strand, counting down.
TTTTCTGTATTGTCTCTCATCAATACAGTAGAGTTTTACATTGTAAATTGACATTGTTCTGATTATGATTTGAGAAACTTGTCTTTGTAAAGGGAAAGAAAATTTTAAAGAGAAAGCTACGGAGGCTTATTTGGAAGTAGATAGTATTCAGGGATAGGAAAAGATGGATGCCTCATAACTCACAGAGAGGGCAAGAATCAGAAGAACAACTGAGTAAAGCAGAAGCTAAGACTGTTTGATTAATGTGAGGAACTGGACACAAGGGTCAGAAACAGCAGTAGGTGAAGCCATAAACATATTCCAAAAACATTATTTTGAAAAGCTGCATTGGGAGCCAAGTTTATAGCATGTAACTATTACCAATTTATTTCTGAAATTCCTGGAGGGGAGAAGCCACATTAATGTCTGAGTGATGTAGACTTGTGTAAATAGAGTTTCAAAATATGTTTAGCAATGGAGTAACGCAGAGTGCAGAAGATACTAGAGAGAATGATAGAAAATACAGCAAGACATACAGAGGTGAAAACATTTCCTTCAGTTTGAAAGATTGTATAAGAGGATTATTTTTTTCCTCCTTGTCTTTACTGCTCTATACTGTGACTGTCAAAAGATCCACCAAATGTGCTGCAGAGACTCTCTCAGATGTAAACCAAAATATCCAAATATTCAGGCCACAATGTCCAGACCCCCAGCAGGTTTTCTTGGCCCTTTCTCAGAGCTCTATGAAGCATCCACCACGGCATAACAGCAATAAGCTTTCAAGGTGAACCAACACCAGACCAAGCAGTAATAGGCAGCTGGTGCCATCTGACATTACCAGGTCATCCTGAACTAGTGCATTCCCAGCTGTGGGGACTTCACTTAAGAGATGTGAGCACCAGCTACATGTGGTGTCATATATGGAGATTGTACTGTTTGTGAACACTGAAACACAATCCATGAAAACATTTAGGGTAGCTGCACAAAGCATCATGGCAATTATGAATAAGCTAATTGTCAAAATGCAGACGCTTGCAGACCCCATTTTCTATGGGTACAGAGAAAGCTCCATCACACTTCAGAGATTTTGTTGGACCTTTGTGGATCTTATCCAATTTCCATAATCAGGAACTTTTTAAAAATAGAAGAACCTTTTCATGAAGCAAGCAGTTACCAGGTGAGGATGGAGACCTGAAGACTTGGAAAGAGGGCAAAACCCTGTAATTAATGGAACTTGAGCATAAGCTAAGGAATGATAAAGATGTTTTACTAGCCATAGTATATCTCCCACATAGATAAATTAATCTTCAGTTTCCCTTGCTACAGTTCCAGCAACTTTCTATGAGGTACGAACTTGTGCAAAATAACTGGCAGAGTATTGATGAGAAGAAATTCCACTGGAAGCCACTGAAGCAAAACTTCTACATGCAATTTATTGCCCTGAATCCCTGGGGAATTTGGAAAACATATCTCAAAATAATTTGTTAACTAAAGAGAGGGTGCTCTTCCAAGCTCTACTGTTTTCCAGGAGACATTCTCAGTAAAATAATTTAGAAGAGAGGATATAACTGGGATACACTTTGGGGCAGTGTTGGCATTTTTAGTTTATATCTGTCAGATTTTCCAGGATTATGCTTTTCATACTGCCAGCTGCTCAGTATTCTGATTCCAGTGAAGAAAACTGTGTTGGTAAACATTTAAACACAAGTGAAAGTGCTTTGGCCACTGAAAACCTTGCATAATTCAACCCCAGTTTAGCTGCCCCAGCCAGTTTCCCAGAGGGTCATTGCAGACATGGTATATCTGTTAAAGAAATACATTCTTCACATGCTGTTTGGAACTCTTGCAGGTAAACTAAAATGAAAAGTCATATTTAAAATATGTACTATTTATGATTCATATAATTCACTATATTGTTGTTGCTGCTCTTATTGTATTTGACTGGTTGGGGTTTTTTTCATTAAATCCCTTCATTGCTATTTTATTGAGGAGTGCAGAACATTGCATATGCAGGTAACAATTGCACATAACACCTGCTTATCATTCTTTAATCTGAATATATATTGCATTGAATTTAATCACCTCTGCTGCTTACCTACTATAGAGAGATTAAAAGAGATAGTGCTTTGGAAACCGTAACAGAAGAATTGATTTTACAGATAATAGTGTTTCCTCTTTTTTTCCTTCCTTAACAAATTGTATAATTAAAGGAAGAAACAATTTTCTGATACTCTCAAAGAGCCTTCACATACTCAGAACTTTTTCAAAGTTACTATGTGAGCTAAAATCTTGGTTTCTGGCCAAAGATTAGTTTTATTTCAAAGCTTAAAATAAAATCCACTTTTTGAAATCCATATGCTAAAATTATTCCTATTTCCTTTTAAAATCAAATCTATATAGGGTTTGTTTATACATATATAATCCATAGTTGACTGCATAGTAAATTCTGGAAATTATTATAGAAATAATCCTTATTAAGAAGTATAGCCAGAGTAAAAGTGATTGGATAGTAAGTGGTTAAAGTGTTAAGTGGCTTTAAAAGTGGTTGGATATTAATAGCAAATAATTTGGAATCGCTTAATTCAATTTCTCAGCAATGAACCCTCTCTAGAGGCAGCGGTGGCACGTTGTGAGAGGAAAGAAAGAGCATCCTCACTTAGGCTAAATAGAGGTTTCCTAGTTTTACAGCCTTTTGCCATCAAAGAGGCAGAGTTGCAGGTCTGTATCATAGTAACCAGTGGCAGAGAAGAATATTTTGATGTTGCTTGCCATTCCCTCATTTGTTATGCTGGACTTGGAAGTTAAGAATTTGGCCCTAAAATCTGTGGCAACTTTAATCTTATGTGATGCATTAGAGCATTATTAAGGTTTTAAGTCATTTTAAGTGTATTCTTTAAGTCTTTAAAGCAGCTTAGTGAGGTTTTTTAGCATTTCCTTTAGAAACCAGGAAAATAAAATTTAAAAAGCCAATATTAATGTAATGTTGGTTGTCCTTGCCCCAAAGAGCTAACAATGTAGTCTTTGATATGAGTTAATTAGTTTGGTCTAATACCAAAACAGCAGCAATATTTGTTATGCTATTCTAAGGTCCTCTAAATATTTTACTGATGGTAACCTTCCCTTCTTCCAAATCTTTACCTTCCAAGAAAATAGTGACCCCTTTGCTGCATTAGAAAACATGATTGTAGTACTCAAACATATCTGGGTTCACAGCCCTCACAGGCTGTAGGAGCAAAATGCATCATTTCAGCTACATGTACAGAAGCCAAAAGATGTCTTTCCAGACTTAAGGTTCAGCTACTAAGACAGTTGTTGGCAACGTAGATATTATTACATAGATCACATGCCTCATCTTCTTTCCCAAGCCATCTTAAAGCAAGACCACTCCTCCAACCAAAGTTACCTATTATAGTAAGGGAGTTTATTTCTCTGCTTCTCTCTCCTTTCATTGCGTGACTGAGAGCTACTACCATCTTTCTTGTTTGTGTTCTTATTTGAGTGTGGCATTTCCTTGGCCTCTAAATTCCAAAACACATGCACAGGCTATCTTCATGCAAAATGTTGCCCTGCATTTGTCATCTTTGTTGATTTGATCATAATAACTCATCTCACTGAATCCATGGATTTCTATTTGAGGTAATAGCAGGCTTCCTGTCACTATGTTTAAAATCCTGTGTAATTCCAGCCCTCATAATTTCCTTCCTTGTCTCCTTCAGTTCTGCCTGCCTTTCACAGTAACTGTATAGCTTTTCTGGGCTCATAGCTGGAGTCCTTACTCTCTGTATTAGGTAAAGCTGACCATAATTTTAATTATACATCAATTATTTGGTGGTATTTTTCATTCATGGATGTTTGTGTGCCTGTTTGCCTGTGGTGGAGTATCTGTCTGGGCAATGGTTTTGAATTGTTTTGAAAATATTTACCATTACACAAATAAGCATCAGCTATTGATCTACATATAGAATTTTTGAAAAATGGCCTTTAGGCCTATAAAAGTAGAAACTGGAGATGTTCAGGATAGCAGAAGAGTAAAGATGATTGCAGACAACTTGTTGATCTGTTATCCCTTGCCTGCATCAATATCTGCTGTACCCATGATTGAAGCTTGTTTAGTGTTAATTTAGTGTCTTCAGTAGTTTTTGGGAGAGGAAAAGCAGAGTACATCCTACCTGATTCTTTCATAGAATGTTTGTGAAATGGCCAAAAGTTGACATCACTTTATCTGACCATTACAAGTATAATTCATCCTGCTTTGGTCACATGCTTTCTCCAGCTTTATCAAACATATGCATCAATCAGTAGGTCCCAGAAGTGCTTTATCACTTAATAATATATTGAATAATACATTGATGAGTTTAGTAAGGCTTTCTAGCATTACCTCATTAATATTAATTGTTCTTAATTAATTGTTCTCTCTATCATTCTTTCTCCTTCTATCTTTTTTTTTCTCTCTCTTGAAAAATAATCCAAGGGAATTAAATGAAAGTGGAATTGAGTAGATAATCCCCAATCTGTCGCAGCAGGCAGATTTCTGTTTAGATCTGAAGATATCTTACTACAGATTAACAAAAGCTTCATATGACCAGAACATGCTATTTGTATTACACAATACAACATTGAATCACTGTTGAAGGAAAACATTCATCACCCACTGTTTTCCAGGGAATTCTGTCAGAAGGTTATTTTGGGTATGCATGCAAGCCTCTAAGATGCATTTCTCATCAATGTATGGAGCCATAGGTATTTTTCTGTAGAACATGGAGCACTCAAAAAGTTTAAGATAAATAGCTGAGAAAAAAGCTGGCTCTCATCTCAGAGGTTCACACCAAAGTCCAAGATGATAGTCAGTAAAAAATACAATTTGATACACGATTACCTGCATCGTTTGGGGAGAGCTAATGCAAGCAGAAAAAGTAGATATCTTCTTTTTCCATTCCTTCCAAGTGCTGATTATTGTTCTTCATTTCTTTTGAATAGGTTTTCTTGGGGTTTTTTTCTGTACATTGATGTTTTATTTCTGGTAATAATCTATATATGTTGGCTTAGTTTTTGTAGAAATGCTATTTCCTTAATGTTGTGCTGTCTGTGAACAGATGAAAGCTCTATCTTGTGAAAGTAATATTTAGTTCATATACAATGGCCAGATTTCTCAGCTAGGCCTACGCCTTGTGTTGTACTTCACTGAATATGTGTGAACATGTCCTTCCACTAAATCTGAAAAAATAGAACTGATCCTGTAGATCAGAAAATCTGATTTACATATCGGTGATTTTTCTTCCTTAATGATAATCATGTGTTGTATTGAGATTCTTGAATAAATTATTGAAGTTCTATTACTTTGCAGTAATCATAATGTAATTAATACTCTGGGTCACATCAGTTATCTGTTGTGCCATTTATTTTGCATCTGGCAGATGCCAATAGCAGAAGCTAACAGCAGAAGATCAGGGCAAGAATATAATGATGCTTCCCTGGTAAAATCTCTCTGCTTCCAGAAACGTGCAGCTAGAGATTTCCTGTGATGAAATGTTATCACTGAGTTTCAGGACTTTGAAGTGTTTTTCTTCTTTTTAAATCACCTATATAAATCTTTGGGCTCTGCATTCCCTCACTGGTTGGAAAGAAAACCATTTTCATAAGTTTTCAGGCAGCCAATGATAATTTCATTGGGTGCTTAATGCTCTTTATGTAAGCAAAACCAAGTAATGCCTCTGTAGTCAACTATTTCCATGTTGCTTAGAACATCACAGGAAAAAACATTATGTGACTGAGGTAGTCATTTACATGGGAAGGTGTTTGCTGTATTTCTCTTCTGCTTATGCAGTCACTGCTGGTTTTCAGCAGCATTAAAGCCTCCTTTTTTGACAGAAGTTGTGTTAAAAATATTACCCAGTTACATAAACAAGAGGATATTACCGTGTGTCAGACTGAATACCCAATATTCAGTCTGACAAGCCTCGCATATTAATTTTCTATCACAACTATACAAATACCCTGGAATCACACTAGATGTAAACCTCACTGTTCTGTCAATAACTTTCTCCAATCTACCACCTTCGCCCTCTTTTACCTCAGTTTGTCTCAGCCAGTTGGCAGGTGCTGGGACTTGTGAAACTGTGTACCCACTACCTCCCTCTTCCCACTCTTTTTTCATATGGATGAAAAAAAGAGATTTTTTTTTGTAGATTTCTCACACTGGAGGAGATGGTTGCACATTCTGATAGAAATGTATTTCTAACCACTTCATATGACAAATTTAAAAGCCAGTAATATTATTTTCTTGTTTCCAAAGCTAAAATGAAATGCTGTTTTTCCTCAGCTTCTGGCTTAGTGCAGAGCTGAATTTCTTCTTAATTGGAAGAATTGAACAGGCAGGTTACTTCTGGACATCACAAATAGAAATCTGGATCAGTTCAAACAACAGCAAAGCTCCCACTTACTGTACCAGAGCTCTACTGAGCTAGAAGATCACCTAAATAAAATGCCTGTAAAGATGATATACCTCTGTAGATATATGCACTAGGTGAATTCAGGCTCTTGTTGCATCATGGCAACCCTGCATCATGAGGAAGCATGCAATGAATGTTAAGTGTTAGGTTATCAGAAGTCACTCATCATATTGAGTCTGAAGTCTAAAAAAATCAGTGCATTTAGAATGGGCTCTTTACGCTGTTTCTTTCTCATTTCTTCTTAGGCTAAAATAGCTCTTCACCCTGGTTCTTGCGCTTTGGCTATATTCACTAGGGGCAATTGTAGTCCCTAATTTCATCAGTACTAAACACGTTTGGTTTTAGTCTCATTCTATGAAATAGGCTCTTCCTTACCTAGTAATAATTACCTGACTGTGGTGATGGACTTTTTTGGTAGAGTTATTGGTTCTTTCCTGGTACTTTCTGCAATCCTTATATTCGACTTGTTCTTAGTAAACAGCCTCCACCTTTGTGCCTGGAGGCATACCATTAGTTCCTGTGACTGTCTGGATATCTATTTCTATCATCAGTTGTCATCTCTTTTTTAAAAAGAGATAAACAAATGTGTTTGTTTCTCTTTTACTGCCACAAAATCTTCTTCATTCTTGTTCAGAACTTCCATTCACAGAAAACTTGATTCTGCTCTTGAATGGAGAAATTCTTTGTGTCCAGAGGGCCAGGACAAGATCTATGTGCCACTTAAGATCAATTTACATTACAGTCTGGAGGCTGGAGTGGAGTGTGAAGTTTAAACTGGATCTTCTTTACAGAGTACAAAAGAAGAAATGAAGAAAAAAGTGTTAGAGGTATTGTAAACCAGTTAGCTAGAATGTAGGCTGAGAGCTTTCTGCAAGAAGTAAAAGCATTATGCAGTGTAAGAAACACTTCTTGAGGATTCTTACCGAGTTATAATCTAAGTCTGGGTTATTTCCCAGTTCTTACTTATGAGCACATAACTACCTGTAAGAATTTATACTGTAAAGGTCCTGGCCTTTCCCTCTGCACCAAACCAACTTCTGTGGGCCAGGGATTACTGACTGAGAGGTTAAAACTAGACCTGTCATGTTAGAAATCTCTGAAAACTGCTGAGATTTTCAGCATTGCATACTGGGTAGGGTGTTAATTTCTTAGTATACATACTGGAAAAACAGACAACCAAACCTTACCATCTGTGTTAAAGGTAATTTATATTGCAATAAATGTCCATTAAAAAGCAGGTACACCATTATATAGGCTATGAAGCATGAAAATGAAAAAACACCTTCAGTTTTAACACACCTATGTCTATTTTTTTCAATATTTTCTAAGCTCAAATTCATAATAAGGAAGCCCCTGGCTAGCATTATATCTGTCACTGCCATTCTCACATAATGTACCTCTTTTTCTGTGCTAGACTGTGAGTGGGACTGCATGTAAAATAGTTTGTAAAGCAGCAGTTTGGACTGTGGCAGTGAAGCAGAACCACAGGACACTCTAGTTACTCTGCTGAATGCTTAAGAAGAAATCAAATTATCACCCTGATAGAATCTCTGTATCTAGGAATATAGAGAGCTTTTATAGCCAGGGTGGCTGAAGATAACAAGGCAAAGGCTACAGGATGCTAAGATAGCTTCAAATGAGCTCGTGCATCTCCACATAGCAGGACAGTGCCAGTCAGTTACTGACCTTAAAACTGCCTCTGCTTTGGAGTTTACTTGGATGCACCTCTTCAAGGTTCTGTACTGATCCATACAGATACACTCTAAGCAGGCATAAGAGGCAGCCTGAAAAAGAAAAATCAACCTTCCTGTAAGCATGTGCTCACCTGTGTCTAATGCTTTATCTAATCCTTTACTGATTCATGCTTGCAATTCACAATTCAGTTCTTTGTTGGAGAAAGTGGGGTTCATTACACCAGCATATAAGGATTTAATTGCACTGGGACTGAAACCTGGAATGAGTTTACTTTGAGCAGGAATTTGCTTCTTTTCCTTTCATCTTTTCACTCCTATCAGACTCTTCTTCCCTTTTACGTTTTTGTCCAACTGCTACAAAATTTCTTGATGTTTGCCAAATGTAGCATAAAGAGAACAATACAACCACAATCCAACTCAACAAGGTATTTTTTCCAGATCAGCAGCAATCACTAACAGTTTAAACTTAAGACCCAAAAGCATGATTTGTATGGCAGTGAAGATGACATATAATATGAATCATATGGGAAATATTACATTTAAAAAGTAGATTCACTTCCTAAGCTATTTTTGCTTTTAGTTTCTATAGTTTTTTAATTAACAAGTTTCTGTTCTCAGATTTTCAAGGATTGAAACTTTTTGAAAGACTTTCTAACATCACTTTGCATATGCATTTTTTTGGAATATGTGAATTTTGTCATGCAGTTTATGGTGAGGTGGTATTGTCACTGAAGCAGAAGTTTGTTAAAGGACTTAATCCATATCTCAAATTTCTTATATATTTGCAACTAGGGAAACAGTGTTTGCAATCTATTTGTCCCATCTGGTTTTTAATAATGAGCTAGTAGCATTGTATTTAATTCTTCAAATCACTTTAGCTACGTGGCTTTGGTAGTCTTATTTATTACAGTAAGAGTTGTCCCAAGTTTCTAGCTGAGCATTACAGCTGATATTAGTCAGGAATGCAGCACCACTATGAAAAATTCGAAGTCAGTTTCACCCTCACTGCTACCCCTGAAATGTTCAAATAGAGTTCTGCAGCTTGCAGAAACAAACACTGTAGTATGTAGGCCAGTCAGCACTAAATATTCAATTTAATGGTATCACAGAGCAGGATAAAGTCATCATTTAACAGCACCTAGTTTCACATCTTTAGAAGGCACTGTTCCTCATTAGTTAAGAAATTCTCTCTTGCTGAGCAACATCCTATTGCAATAATGCTCCAAGTGACTTCAGTGGGACCTCTGACTTGCTGCAGCTGCTAGAGACTCTGTTGGAGCATTGGAAGCTCGTGTACGAATAACGACAGCTGCAGGATTAATACCAAACCAATGCTAGCAACCTTTGCAGGGATTCTAAATGACTGTTCAGCTCAGGGATATTAATGTCCCTTTTAATCATTGTTATTATATCACTTATCACACAGTCTGAGAACACAACTGACACTGCTAGTGCTTTACAAGAAAAAAACAATTTTATTTACTCCCATGTACAGTAATTTGCTTGTAAAAACACATATATTCACATATGTATTGGTGCTACTTTGCAGCTAAAATGAGTGCTTCATTAATGCTTTTTTCTGATCAGTCTTGACAGTTTTCAGTTGCTATGACACTACTTGGGCACTAATGAGTGAAAAAAGACAAGTAGCTGGTGTCCAGCATCTCACATCTGGGTATGCCACTGCACCGTGTTCCCGTGATTTTTGCTGGCAAGTTGCTAAGCTAAGGCCAAAGTAACGAATGGTACTTACATGTGAATGGTGTGCAGAGTACAGCTTTAAATCTACTTGAAACTGTGCTGGTGGGTGAGTTCTATTCCATGTAACATGTTGATTGCTTACTATATGTTCAAGTGTAATCAAATAATTAGTTCCATTTAAACCACACGTTGAGGTGGGCAAATATTAAACTATTTTATTTATGGTTTTTAAGTGTTTCTAAATCCTGAAATTTTGATGCACAATTTTCAGAAACTTAGAGTTTGGTTTGAAACACAACTTAAGTCAATATGATAGACTGCACAACAATCTTACAGTCCTTTAAGTGATCAGATGATGGGGGAACTTTATGTAAGAAGTTTGCAGTACAGTTATGAATGTCAAGAAAGCAATTGGAAGAAAGCATTTCCTAAATGTTTAGTCTTCCAATTGTAAGGATGTACTGTGTATGTTTAATAAACCTAACACATAAAACTATTGTAAAGGTAAAATCCTGCAGTGCTGTGATATGGCATGTGCTCTGAATTCATCCAAATCATGGTGTGTGGAAGTCAGTATTAGCATTTTAGCTGCTTCCATAATGCCTTGATGATGCCTTAGATTTCCTCTTTTTCTCTAATCTTCTAAATATTGACAATTGCGCAACAATTAATTTCTTTATATAGTAATATTTTTATTAATAGGGAAAAACCTCAGCACAATATTTGTAATCAATTTTTATGTTTTCAGTTACTCTGCTCTGACTCTGCAAATACTTTTGTGTGTATTCTCATTTCATTCAACATTTACTCATATGCATAACATGGTGCACATATGTAGTGTCCAATTGCTTTAGCCTTTAAAAGTTTCAGTGTCTAAGAGAAGCAACACAGAATTCAATGATATCTCCTCCTTCTGAAGTGTTTGGGGAGCTTTTAACATGGAAAAACTTTTTCTAAATATCCAAGTTCAACTTTTGTAACTCTGTCTTGGTCCGTGAGTTTCCAAACCTAACATTAAGGTTTCTTCCACAACAGGAGGAGAAAAGTGTCCTGATTATTAGAATTGAAATCATATTTACATGTTGAATGATTTCAAATATTTCTGTAAAGCACTAAGAATAATCCTTCCATTCACTTGTAGCTTTTTAATATTGTTTCTCTGTCTATGATTTCAAGTTTAAAATTATGAGGTCAGAAAGCTGTCAGAGGAAACCATCTTGGCTATCAGATGGCTATGAACAGAAAACAGAAGCTTTTGCTGAGTTAAAAGTTTAATTTGCCTTATGAAGAGTCTCTTTTAAAGCTTATGAAATAATTTTGGCAAAATTCCTCTCTGGCTGTTATTCTGAAAGATGAGTGAAAAGAAGGAAGTGTGTTAAAATAAATATCTGGGATTATTTTAGTGGAAGTTTATGTCAACATAATTTGAGAGCCTGTGTTCATGAAATCCTCTAAAAACTCATTTCCATTGCTGTATTCACACAATAATCATAAAGTATTTTGTAATAATCAGAGAGAACTTACACCTATATTCCTCCCAATAACAAAGTATCCCTCATGATAGGCTCACCAAGTTTTAGTTCACTTTCTTTTCTTTTCAACCATTTTAAGTTTATTTTCACAGGAATTCTTCATGAAGTCCTTTTGGTGTAAAGAAAGTTACACTAAACCCCAGCAACTTTTAATTTCCCTGGACAGTAATTTTTGCCTTTCATTTTGCTTAGGACTGAAATCCTGCCACTGCAGCTAAAGTCTGATTTATTTTTTTTTTAACAAACAAAAGCCAAACAGGAAGAACCTACTTTTTAGCATGGCAGTATCCAGGTGAAAGGAGGGGAGGAGAAAGCAGGTGAATTTGAATGAGGAGCCTGCATTAATACAGCGTCAATAGTGGAAAAGAAAGTGGGCACAAAGTTCCTTAGTGGATCACAGGCAACATGGCTTGTGCAGCTGTGGGGAGAAGTCAGTTACCACTTGAGAGGCCAGGGGCATTGTGATGCTCCTTTCTCCTCTAACCTGTTAAATGCACAGTCCACACAGTTTTGCAAGAATGTCTGGTTCAGCGTAATGCTTGGCACTGCAGCACTACTCACTCCTCCCTCCACTTTCTACTCATCCACTTACAAGCTCCTTCCTCTGCTGTTAAGATTTTTACCTCTTTAAGTGTACAATACACACATGCAGCATTCAAACAGTACATGTGTCGGGGGAGGGGGAACACTATTGTAAACATCCATATGCTCAGTGAACACTATTACATCCCAGTGCTTGCTCCAGCAGCAAGAAAAGCATTTCAGTAACTGGGAAATGCAGGCAGCACCTCGCTGCCTGCCTTGGGAGGGCTGTGCAGAAATCTGCATCCCTGTCCTTGGTCCTAAATCCTCGCTCACACTGCTCCTCACAGATGGAACAACCGAACGGGCTTCAGAGCCCATCGCCCAGGCACAGCCATGATGTGGCTGCTGAGGTGAAAACACACATGAATGCACTGACATTCTGCCCACAGCACACAGCTGTATTTTAACTCCATGCACTGTAGCAAACAACAATTCAGACATAAAAAGCTTTGTTAATATGGCATCAAATTCTCCGGAACACCCGGCATGTACCACCATCACACACACCCGCTGCTTACCCTCCCTGGCCATTTCACAGCGACAACAATTGTAAGAGAAATAAAACAATGTAGGAGCTCAGCTGGTAGGAGATAGATGAATGTATTGTCACTATCCAAACCTCCGGCATTCTCACCACAGCTCTGCAAATTTGCAAACAGATTCTTCACCCCCCAGCCCTCCCTCTCCCCCCACCCCACCCCCCCAAACAGAATCAGAAAGCACATCTTACCACTGGATGAGAGAGAGGAACAGAAGTGCCCACACCATCATTTTGAGAGAAAATGCAGGATTCAAGAATGCAGTGCTCCCCAGGCTTGTTGGATTTGGAGGAATCATCTCTTTTTCTTTCCCCCCACCCCCCCCTGATTTTTTCCCCTTTCCTCTTGGTTGCAGATGGATCCGTCCCCTTCTTTTAAATTTTTTTTGGTAGTGGTTTCCCCCCCCTCCCTACCAGGTCCCGTCAGTAGGATGATACATTGCGCCCAGCTGCAGGAATTAATATGCAGGGGGACAGAAATTAGATCTGCACAAGCCCTTTGCAGATATAATCAGAAAACGTCAGCTCAGGCAGCAGGCAGCAGCTTCCAAATCTAGGGGAATAACATAATTGGGAGAAAAGAAAAAACCCACAAACAATAAACAAAACCACAGACATTCACAGAATAAAAATAGTCAAGGGAAGAAGAAACACATACACATGCACACATTTACAGAACTCATACACATGCAACAAAATCTGATAAAGCAATAGAAAGAGGAAATGAGAGGGGAAAAAAAAAAGAATAAAGCAATGGAGCTTCTGCCTGAATGCAGATTAACTCTGAGGTCAAAGTGGAAATGATGCACTCTGCTGCAGCACAGATTAACACATGCGTGGTGTCAGCCGGGGTGCTTTTTAACCTTTGATTACACATATGCAAGCAGCCTGGATTTTCATTTTGGAGGCGAGAAGGATTTGGCAGGCATAAAAAGGGAGGTTGGAAGGAAAAGCTTGCCCTATGCCGCTGAGCATCCTCATTTTTCTAAACAGCCTGGAAATCGTGATTGCAAAGGGGAAAAAAAAATGAAAGGATGGATGGGGGAGTGGAAAAGGGAGGGATGGTTGTTGCTAAGTAACTCAGGAAATGGGGAAAGCGGCATTGGTGGAGTCAGTATGAATGAGGTGATTTAGTGTGTGATAGGATTAGGGGGAATATGCAAGGTTTTTATCTCCCCTCCCCCTAAAATCAGGCTACACAGACACAGGAAATACTTCCTGGCCAGAAGGGAAACACTAGATGTCTATAAAAGCTGAACCTTGCCAGATTTTCAAATGAGAAGCCCAAGTTTTGTTGTCCAAAAAATGCAATTTAGTAGCAACTGGTGAAGAAAAAATACAGGGAATTTCATGATTTCCTAAAGTAAGAGCACCTCAGTTAAAAATAGGCATGATCAACAATTATAGACTTTTTATCTCCCGATTTTTTTTCTGCCTAAAACCAAAGCAAAACCAGACGGCATCAAGCTTTCTCAATGCTTCTATAATCTGTGAGATTGATGTGTAAACATAATCATCAGGAACTGGGAGATGTGACCTGACATTGTTTCAGTTCACAGCCCATCTTTCTAAAGCTCAAGGGAGAAATAAATAATTCTTCTAAGGAACACCTAAATGGAGAGATAGTGAGATGCTCATAATTGAATAAAAGCATCAAAATTTCCCTCTGGACTGAGTCTAGTGTGAACCAAACTTAACACTTGGATCCTCTTCAAACCTGTTAATACCCAGGCCAATGTGGTAATTCTCAATGTGCAAATGCAGAATGAAATTTATCCATAAAAAGTAGATAGTTACAGTAGTTGCTACCCCCCCAGCATTTAGCCATAAAGCTAATTTCTTTCATTTCCAAACTATGTATTTGACTACAACAATACATGATAGTTCAATCCTGAATGAAATACATCTTTGCCTCTGTGATAATTCAAGCCCGTCTAACTGTTACTGTGTTTTTATCAGGGTTACCAAACAAAGTATCAAGTTGTGACACAGGTTCCCTAATATTTCCAGTCAAAGGTCCTATTCTTAATTAAGTCACTTCACCAACTTGTGAAATACAGCCACTCCAGACACAAAAAAAACCCCAATATCTCAACTCTCTCTGCCGATCTGTCTCAGAGTATAGATATATGTATGTATGCATGTTCAGATGTTAACCTTTGCTCATGGTTCGCTTCATTACCTGTGAACACACCACTTTTATGATTTTACTGCTGTAATCTCTCATCAGTTATCAAAACACTCCTTTGAAGAGTAACACCGCTGCCTATGTTTTGGTGAGGGAATGAATCAAAATTGTTCATGGCAAAGAATTTGTGCAAAAAGTTGCTGTCTTAGCTACAGCCACTGTGTTATCTGTAACATGGGGACTATCAGCTTTACACTGCACTTTATTTACTGAGGTTTGGCCCATAGTGAATGTTTCACATCCTTCTTGTCTGAAAATAGTTCCTGGACCTCCGACAAAATTGTTGTGCAGTTTGATTCTAGAGGTTCAGCTCATTATTCTTGAGAGGGGCAGGAAGTCTGCGATAGAAGGAAAACCTGCTGGTGTTTTTTCCAGGCTTCCCATGGGCTAGAGGGTATGTCAAAAGGATTTGGACACTGTAGCACTAATGCTTAACTGCTTAGAGATAAGTAAGATGTATAGACACATAGCCCACTGATAATGTTATTCCTATTTGTAGTTTGTTAGCTGTACTTCCTATGCACATTGTTAACCAGCTGTTAGTGGGTTTGGATGGACAAGCACCCACTCAAGATTGCATAGATTGAACTGCAAATTAAAACTTGCATCATCATTTTATGATCAATTGTTTGTTTCAGATGCATCTACTTTGATTTTGTTTTCAGGTGTGTGCAATTAACATTTAGGCACCAACTTTGGTGGTGGGGACTAGGGTCTTCAGCCTCTGATACAGTCAGTGGCGCAGGTAGAGGCTAAGTCAGGTTTTTCAGTACTCCTACGTAATAGATATCAGAACTAACATCACCTAGATATCAAAATACTTGACAATGATATGTAAAACTGATACATCACTAATCAAGCAACAGCAGTTTTGATTGTAAGCAATTTCAAATGCAAATTGAAGTTCTCTGCAGCGTTGGCTTAAAAAGGAAGAGAAAGCAAACCCAGGGTTTTTGCTTAATGCATTTCAATATTCAGATCTCCAGTTATGATGGCAGCTATAACTGGTACAGGACACACAAATCTAGTAGGCTGTTATCTATTGGAATGTGTGTTGTCTTTGGAGCACAGGGTTCTGATTTTGTGCCCACGAGCTGGGATCAGACAGTGATGCTTTAGAATTCCATCATAATATATTATCGCAAAGGACCGAATTGACATGAGGACACTGCCTGCTAGCCTGCCACCTTTTGGATGATAAACCAGTCTCACTTAGCAATTTGCTCCTGATCACAATTGTGGTAACTTCACAACAAATTACTTAAAGGTTTCTGATGGAAAAAATGTCTTGTGACGAATAATGAAGTGAACAAGCAATTGGTCCAAAAACATATATTGTGTATCAGACCAGAATAACATTCAGAATTATGTTGTTCTGGTCTTTGGCAGAGAGGTTGTTCATTTACATGGAGGTTCTCAGCTCTAGCTGATTTCCCCAGGTGTCTGTATCTTTAAGCCCAAAGAAAACGGCTCTAAAATTATTTTTTTCCATGTACCAAACATTACATCTTATATTAGTAAAGAAAACAAGAGATACATGTGAGAAAGCAAATGCAAAAATACCGTCATAAAAGGTAGATACAATTTTGAAGTTAACAAGGGACATTGTCAGCATCAGTATATTGCAGTTATCCACAAAAGGGGTTTTTGTGGGTTTGGTTTTTTTTCTTTCATTACACGTTCATATCTGGAAGTTCTTTCTGTTTCTACTTGTAATTCCTTGTGTTGTTTTAGACAAAAAGCAAAAATAAAATGTTAATTTTGCTATCTCTCAAATGACATAAGACTGGGGGGAAGATGTTAACAGGTTTTTGTGGGCCCTGCTGCAGATGGATTCTTAAATGCAAAAGAAAGAAACATCTAGGTAGCTAAATTGTCTAGTGATGATGAGACTCTTAAATGCATATCAAATAATGTTTTGATGCTTAGAAAAAGGCATTAAATGTTTCAAATTGTTTCTATCCAGAAATAAATATCTTAATATAAAGAAAAGGCTTTTGAACTTCATCAATCTGCATATTTTTTAAAATAGCTTGTTTAAAGGTAAATATATATATATATATATTTATAGTAGCAGCAATAACACCGAGGGCATTTTGATTTCCTTCAAGATTCTCCAAACATATTCTAGACCTGAGGAAATATATTAATGCTAAATTTCTGAGGAAAATAGCATCCAATGTAAAACATTTTTTAGATGGAATTCTAAGATTTGATATAATCTCACAATTTTCCTCTGACCTATATACTAATGATTACCTGCTCATCAGTGGGGGTATAAACATATATTAAAAATGTAAGCAACTAGAAATGAATTTTGTAAAACTCCTCAAAGAAAGGTACCTCGTGTTTACGTACATTTATTAATGTACATATACATTTGTGGTCGTGTATGTCAGGGGGTGTGTGGTTTCCAATTAGCTTATTAGTTTATTAAAAGAAAATTCTGTACAAGATCTGGGACTGCCAGGTCTGACTAGTTATGACCAAGACAAGGGACTGTGGGTGGACATTTAGTTTAGAAGACCTAGATGTCTAGTTCTGGTTTATTTTCTGTGCACAAAACACAGAGGAGTGAAGGAGTGGTATAGAGGTGGACTGAAGTACACTTTTTAGTCATAGACTAAATTACTAGTTTTGAGGTGATTGTTTACTCAATGGACAGGAAATCTGGGCCTTTCAAAGAGTTTTCTTAACTGAAATTATTGCAAGTGCACAAATTTATACATCGATATTAGTACTGAGTAGATGAATTCAAAATTCTAGCACATCATGTGACCAAATACAGATCTGTCTACTTTGGCAAATGCCAGTTAGATCCAATTATTTATGGTTACCTAACTAAAAATAGTCACTTCTTAACATTGAATCTCCCTGCTACTTTTCCCTGGAAAATACTGGATGAAGGAGTAAGACAAATTGTGTATCATTGTGTAGAATATGCATAATCTAGATGGGTAAATCAGGACTGCAGATGAATTTTATGATTTAACTGGACAAGCATAATTTATTTCAGTGCTATTTATTAGAATTAAGTTAGTTCACTTGCGCTGTCAGAATAAAAGAAAACATAAGACTAAAAAGGTGGAAATAATTCTTTCAAGAAAGCTATTGTGCTGAAGCCAACTTCTTAGGGGATTCAGCCTGCTGCATTTTTTAAAAAGCCTATTTCTTGTGCTCCTTGGGAAATTATTTTTTTAAGAAAAGTTTTAGAGCTTAGCAATAAAAGAAAGGATTTTTTTTCCTAAAATTTGTATACAGTAGTATTTCAGGATTTTAGGCAAAGTGAACTTTTTTTCAGAAAGATATCTATTTAAGCTGTATTATCATGTTTCTGTTTCAAGCAATCACTTGCTGAGTGTTTGACATACAAGAAAAAATGTTAGTAGCCTAAATACAACAAAAACACAAAACCAAAATACTGTTTGTTTATGTGCTTTGATCTTGTGCTAAAACAGTAAAGAAATCAAGTTTTTGGCTAAGAGCTCTCTCCCTGTACTTAGATTTACAAGCTCCTGCCAACAATAGACTTAGCGAATGCTACTTTGTGCTGTAAACATCTAAGATTTTCTTATGATAAAACTCATTCCCCATCTCCCTGCCACCAACCTGAGAAAACTTTCATATCCTGTAATATAACCCAGAGGGCCCAGTTCCATGGCACTGAACTCTTGTGTGAGGAAAGCATCATACTAAGACGCTGTCTGAGGAACAAAAGAATGGTTGTTTTCTGAACAGTTTTATTAGGTCTCTGCTCCACAAACACGTGGTTTCTTGTTTGCAGTGTTGTGAGTGTGTTTGTACTGTGCAAAGAGAAGGTATGGGGGAACTCTGTTCACATGAGATGTACTTTCAGTGGGATGAGTTTAGTTCGGTTGTTTCAAGTCTGATTTTGATCAGTGGCCTTTCAGCCCACTTGCATGTTTCTTTTGGTGGCTATCTTTCTGCACCTGCATGGCATAAGGGAACCTGTAACTTCAGATGTTTTCTATTTAGCAAAGAGAGAGGAAGAAATATGATGTGTACAGCATCAGCACTGAATTCCAAAGGGAAAGACTCTTTAGAAATTTGAGGAAATACTTTTTGCAATAAGTACGTTCTGGTGCTTGAGTATATGTGTATTGGAATGAAATCAAAAAGGGGTTCTTGAAATCCTCTAAGAAACACTGCATTTGATGGACTGATATGCTTGCAAATATATTTTTGTCTGTGTATGCTCACAGTGGGATTATATTCTGTTAATGCTTTGTTAATGGTCTAATGCACTGTATATATACCAGAGAGCTATCAGCCCACAGTTATTTCATACTGCCAACAGCAAGTTTTCCATTATATTAAAAGCATTCACTATCACTTTATTTTATATTAAGGTATAGGTGAGTAGATAAAGTGAGGAACAGAGTATGGCATTTTTTCTTGAGTTGTTCAGTTTTTGATTCCTTTTAATGCTTTTGGAAAATTAAAAATTATAGAATTTTGCTTATTTATTCTTAAAAGAAAATAGCACTCTTGAGCATGCTTAATTTGTTCATTTAAGCTGTAGACATCCACAATATTATTTTTATTCCCAGATGAAGAATGAAAATTCTCAGAGACCAGGAAAACATGGTTCTTTCATTTATTAGTTTCCCCCAACCTATAATGCACCAAGAATGACAGCAAAACTAGATAACTGATTTCTGCACAAGAAAAAGACCTTGGCTCTCTTAATGGTGACTACTTTAAAAAGCTTTTCTACAAGTTTATATATTTTTTTCAGAAGAATAAAGTCTGCAGGTTTCTGACAAGAGGTCACAGGAAGTAACTTGGAATGCGTGCTTAGAATGAAGCTTAAGTCTCAAAAATTTGATGAGCGTTAAAAGCAAGTTTAGCTGCTGTCTCTGTCATGGTCCAAGTCCAGGTCTTACTTTGTATGAAGTGGAGTAGCCTTTTCTTCATTAAGGCAAGAGAAGGCCACTGCTCGACAGTAAGCTGTTCCGCCTCAGAATGCCAGTTTTCACATTTGTAATGACTCTTTTCTCAGTAAAAATATTTCTACTGTTCCTGATATTCTCTCATACCAAGAAAGTGAGATCTGAAAGTAAAAAGGTGAGATTTTGTAACACAAAACCTGACTTTGTTTCACAGTGAGAATTTTAACACACCAGTCTCCAATGTCTGTATTACAGTAAACTTTGAGAGTGTGCCATTCTTCCTGTCAGACCCAGCCTCATGGACCTTTTCTGTGGGTGTTATCTCTTTTGTACAGAAAATCTGATTTGATGTAAACTATAGGTTTGACATTTTATTTACTGTTCACAAACACAGAGGAAAAAGCTCTGTATTTCTAGGCCAGATTCAGTATTTCTTAGACGGCAACGTAACTTTGAGATCTATTTTGATGTATCATTATTTCCTGTGACTGCACTGTTCAAAGTCTATTTCCATCAGCAGCAATACAGTATCTTGTCCCCAAGTCAATGTGAAGATAAGCTTCCTGTCATTTGTCTAAGAACATATTTAGGCACAAGTACATTTGATTTTGTGTAGGTTGAGTTGAGCAGGAATGCCTACATCAGGAATGGGTCTAGAGTACTGAGGTCTGAGCAGTCCATGCCATGAAAGTCATACAAGCAGCCTTGTCAAGAAAACATTATGCCCATTCTGCATAATTGTTACAAATGAGTTTTGATATTGTCCTTCAAAACATTAATGGAAGTAGTAGGCATGTACAAAACATGCCTACCAAAAACCAGAATCGGGCAGTTAAGCTTTTAAGCACAAAAGTAAAAAGGTGATATCCTGTGTATCTTTTTATCTGTAAGGACTGATAGAAATGAATATATTTAGTAGGGTAAAGGGAATTCAAAACATTGCATGCCACAAAAATAAAAGCATATATTTTTCATTATTTAGATGAGAACAAAATAATGGGGAAACCCACACATATTAAAGGTAAAGAGAAATCAGGCACATGAGTTAAAAAACAAATGAAAAAAAGTAATGGGACATTAGAAGTACTGCTTACAAGATCAAAAGAAAAAGTATGGAAAAAAGTGATTTCCAAGGATGTTATATAAAATTTATAGCCTCTTTTCATCTCTGTCTCTCAAGTTCAGGTTTCTGACATGAGAGTCCACTGCTAAGTAAAGACTTTCAGGAAAATATTCCTAAGCAAAACCTGAAGCTTATTGCTTTTCATGTTATTTGGTCTTGTATTACTTAGCACATACTCAGAACTCCAACTGCATTGAAAATCTCTTCCAATCTGTAGGACTGCAAGAGACCTGTAAAGCTTTAATTCGTCTTTCCTATTTGTTTTTCTGCTTGTCTTTTATGTGTGTTTGCTTTGTAAATGTTAAAGGTTGCATCATTCTCTTGTAGTGGCCTCTTTTGCACCTATAAATGACACAAACCATATAATAAAAAAGATATTTGAAAGTGGATTCTCCACTGAAGTGCAGGTTGTGTGATAATCTCAGTTGCAAACTAGATCCTAGCTTTTACCCATGTCAACAGATACCTGTTTCAATGTTTCTCTCTGGTTTTAAGTTTTCAAAAATCCTAATACCCCAAAATATAAAATTCTTTATGTATTTTAAACAGTGACTCATCAAGGGAAAATTAAGTGATGTAGTTTAACGTCATCCACATTAGCAACCCAAGTGTATCTGAAACAAACATTTCCCCTGCTGTGAAGGCTTATACTCACAGCTTTGTCTTTGGCTACCACAGTTTATTTTTTCAGATTAAATGAGGATTCAGGAGCTGCAGTGAGGCATACAGTGACAGGAACTAGAGACATTGTAGGAATTTAGTATTTTACTTTTTTTTCCAGCACTGCAAGGCTCTTAGAACTGGGACTGAGAACAGGAAATCTCTCTAAAAAAACCTGTCAGGCTGAAACCTTAGACCTGGGTACAGTGTTGGGATGTACTCGTAGAATCAGACAGGCAGGAAGGGGCTGCATGGGATCTCTCATCCATCTCCTGCTCAGAAACAGTGTCAGCACTGATTGAATTTAAACCAGACTTTGCCTGGCCAGGTCTAGAACAGCATCAAGGACAGAGATTCACAATCTCTCTGGGAAATTTGTTCCAATCCAGAATTCTGCTCATAGTGAATTAGTTTTTACCCTGCTTTCATTAACAACCCTTTTATCTAGCAGTATTTTCTGAGCCACTTTCCTGGGGTCCTGGGAAGGTTTTCCACGTACAGCCACTTTCATGCCCCCCTGGGCACTCACTTAAAGTTATCAGCAATTTTCTTGCCCTGAGATGTCTAACTGCTCCAGATGTGGTCTGATGAATGCCAGGTAAAGGTGAATGATGACCTCCTTACTGTTTGTCTTCATCACTGCCAGGTGACAGTACCTCCAGCTTCCCTGACAGTCAGTCCCCAGCCCTCCCCTGGGTGGGGTATTTGGCCATCCCTTATGCAGTACTTTGTACTCTTGCTGAATTTCATAGTATTCCTGTTGGCAAATTCCTTCAGCCTATTGGAAGCTCTCTGAATTGCAGCACTGCTCTCAAGCACATTGATATGCCCCAGTTCAGTGTCATAAACAAACGTGATGGCCATTGTGTCCAATCTCCTCTAGCACAGATTTTTATTGAGAGCAAGATGTAAAATGTAAAACTGCTAGATAAACCAGACTGAGAACTCTAAATAATATTTTAATTATATTTTTTTTTAAATTAAGAAATAATTGTAAAGTAATGACACTGCCTGCTTCCCAGGGGCATATGTATTTGCTTGTTGATGCCTGCTTTGTATTCCAGGTGCTTTGTGCACCTTCTTATGGTAAAAAGATGTTAAAAATTAATCTGTAAATTATCTTTATTTTCAAAGGAAGCTAGTTTGGTTTCCCAGTTCTCTTACAGCAAACGATTTATTGTCAGAGGGGTAGTTACAACTAATGAGTTCATGTTTCAACACAATCCCATTAGAACTTCAGTAAATTAACTGCATTTTGAAGGAAAAATAGCAGAAAAAAAGAAAAGTAAGTTTGAACAAATTTAAACTTACAAACCACTATAACGTCTAATCAGGTTAGTATACTGATTATTATCAACAATGCTAATTACTAAACCACTGTGCTATTATTAACACTTATCACGTGGTAATCATAGTGAGGTGGCATTGCCTTGTTTGAAATCTGAAGGCCTTGAGATGTGTGTGCTATTATTCCACGGGCTTGGACTAAAATAAATACCAGAGCATATATTAAACATAAAACAACAAAAGCAGAATTAAAGGAACCATTAGGAGAAAGCATTGTTTTGAAGGGATCTGGATGCAGAATCTGAATAGAGGTGTCTGGACAGGCTGGATCAATTGGCTGAGGCCAACTGTGTGATGTTCAACAAGGCTCAGTGCTGGGTCTTCCACCGGGGTGTCAACAACCCCAGACAACACTCTTCTCACAAGTAACAAGAGGAAATGTCCTTAGGTTGCACTAGGGCTTGGATTTTAGGAGAAATTCCTACTCCAAAAAAAATTGTCAAGCACTGGAACAGGCTGCTCAGGGAAGTGTTGAAGTCACCATCCCTGGAGGCATTTAAAAGACACGTAGATGTGACGCTTAAGGACATGGTTCAGTGGTGGACTTGGCAGGGCTTGGTTAATGGTTGGACTTGATAATCTTAAAGGTCCTTTCCATCCAAGCCAATTCTATGTTTCTGTGGTTCTATGAATATCCCTGTGCCTACTGTCACCATCAGATACACAGAACCCATTAGAAATTAAAACGGGAGAATCCAAAAATGTATCCACCTGAAATAGAAGTGTACTGTCCTCTGACACAGTAGTGAATCCACTGGGGAACTGATACTGCAAGAAGCCATTAAAAGGAGACTTCCAAATACTTTTCAGTTATTGGCTAAATGGTACACGTTCTTCTTTCTTTAGAATAGTGTCTCAGAAACCATAAACCAAGATTTATTTTCCTGAAACTTTTGATCTCTTTCATTCAGCAAACATTGATTTATTTTTTTATACTTTTCCCAAAGAACAAGCAATAAACTAATGGACTGTACACTTTCATCTTTGTCAGATGGTGTCAACAACAGTAGTGCCAAGATGGATCCAGGAGTAATGGCTAACCTGCTCCTTTTATATCTGGATGTTTAGCAGTAGGCTAAAGGAAACAAATTTTTTTTTTTAAATGTGCTTCTTAAATAAGTTTTTTTATAATTTCAGAGCAATACTGAGGAATAACAGAAACAACTTTTTATGCCTCTGAGGTAGCATGTTTGCATAACCACCAGCAAAACATTTACTTATGTATTATTCATCAGGGTCTGTGAAACAGTTTGTAGGAAAAACAGAGAGGTGTCACAAAGCTCACAAGTTTAGATTCAAAACTGAAATTTTATGGACCTCAGCAGAGATATTGGAAATCAAAATTTCAGAAATTGAACTTGTTTTAATGCTCATTATCTTACTGGCCCTGAAATAGTTTTTTTACATGTGAAATATCTCTCTTTCCGTTTTTGAAATTGATAAGCTCACCCTGCTGCCCAGAGTTCTGCTTTGAACTCCCCAGGCAGGGAAACATACAGCTAGTCCAGTGTTTGTGGACACTTTCTCCCTGAAGGGTGAGGAAGAGCAATGCTGTTCCCCTCTGCTGCTGGTTCCCACTCTGCTCCACTAAGGCTTCACCAGAGAGGGCAACAAAAAGTGGCATTTCTTGAAGGCAGAGTGCATTGCTGAGATTTGAAGGGATTTAAGGTACAGGTTACAGTGCCAGAATAGATGCACTCTTTGGGTTTTTAAGTATAATTTTCTATCTGAAGGTGAGCCCATTCTTACTTTCAGTTAAACACACATTGTTCTTTAAGATTACTCCTCTCAGTTGCATCTCTTCAGTGTTCATTCCAGGCTGCTGCACAGTGGTAGTGGAATATGTGGACAGTTTTTCCAGGGAGGAAAAATGCTACTTATCACTGTTTAAAAGAGAAAACAGATGGGGAGGCTGTTTCTCAAAATAATCCTCCCTAATGGTCATTGAAGTCACAGTCCTGTAGAAAGAGAGAGAAAAAAAAAATTGTCTTTGCAGCATCTGTGAAAAGAAGTCCTGGTAAACAAATAAATTAGGCTCTTTTAAACAGACAAATGACCGCACAAGGACCCAGAGTTATTTATACATAACAGCATGTTTGCTTAGTTATTTTCTTCCATTCTGCTTATGGATGGTTTAGCTGAATTTTCAGATCTGTCCTGTCAGAATACATTCCCAAACCTGGTTCTTTTACTCTGCTTCGAAGTACGGACAGCAATTTGCTTAAGCAGATGGGAAATTCTTGGCGTCAGGATCCCAAAGTTAATGGCAGCCAAGCTTAGGCCAGTTTTTTGCCGCTTACTCTTGTCCTTCTAACCAACATAGAAAGTGAAATGTTGAAGTAGAATTTTTTTCCCTTTTTTTGCTTGAAATGCAATCCACATATGCAAATATTTCTCATCACTTCTGTTCTCCTTTTGGCAGTGAATAAACTATTAATCTGTAAAACTTCACAGAGGTCTAGTTCCATCCCAATTCATTTTTAGTGTGATTAAGTCATATTTTCTTTATTCTATTTGTTGATCTGGGCAGTGTCTTGTATATTCCTTTGTAGTGTCTACAGGCTAATTCTAATACTTGTTCTGTATCCCAACATTCATTACAGTTCTGCTCTAACATTTCAGTTCTGTATTTATAAGTAGACAGTTCTCCTTTTTTAACAACTTCCTATGTCAAAAGTCTTTCTGTTTCCAGAATTTGCATATTCATTGTTTGATTTGGTCTATTAAATTGTATGGAAATAAACATGGGTTTTCCCTGTAGCAAAATGTCACAGAATGAGCTTCAGTACTGCTAAAATGAATTAAAGTAGGGGAGTGCAACAGCAAAAAAAACCCAATTGAGTATGCTGGAAATAGGAGTAAGAACAGATGGCCTAAGTTAACATTTTTAGATATTATATTACATAAAGTGGTAGGAGGGAAACTAAAAAGGTAAATAGCAACCTTTTTAATAGTAAAAATGTTCTGTTGATACTCTCATCCAAGCGTATCTACAGTGATAAAGTAAATAGATCGCCTTAATAAATTGCAGTTATTCTCTCTGCCCTGTACGGGTATGAGAACTGAAAAAAACATACTGTTAAATAGTACCAACATGCAACTGGTTGATTAGCTAAATTGGAGTTGCAAGGATACCTACAGTAATTGAGTATCTGCTCGTTGTGGCTTTGTAAGGCTTTCACGTTTATTTCAAAGAAAATAATTATTATTTTACATGATCAGATCTGCACGACTCATTTACAAATTAAATTCACAGTAATATCCATCAGAGACACTGTCACAATGTGTCTCCAAAGGAAAGAGGAATGTCTCTAGTTTGTGGCTTGAAGCTGTCTACCACACTTCATGCTCGATTTCTCCTATATCTAACTTTATTTAGGAGCTCAGTTACCACCCAAAATTTTTGTGATATTGCCAAGAAATGTCCATTTTAAATTCAGGAAGATCTTATTTTATTGTGTGACTAGAAAAACAGAATAGACTTGCATATTCTGCACAGGGAAAGGTTGTTCAGCATAGTGGCTGGGACAAGATAAAAGCTTTTTTTATCTGTTTCATTATGAAAAATGGAAACTCCTCCGGTCTTGTTCCACATCTTTATCAATGACCTGGATGAAGGGATTGAATGCTCCCTCAGTAAGTTTGCAGATGACACTAAACTAGGAGGAAGTGTTGACCTGCCTGAGGGTAGGGAGGCTCTTCTGAGGGATCTGAACAGACTGGACCGATGGGCTGAGACCAACGGGATGAAGTTTAACAAGGCCAAGTGTAGAGTCTGCACATGGGACAGAACAACCCCATGCAGCGCCACAGGCTTGGGGAAGACTGTCTGGAGAGCTGTCAGGCAGGGAAGGACCTGGGGGTGTTGGTTGACAGCAGGCTGAGTATGAGCCAGCAGTGTGCCCAGGCAGCCAAGAAGGCCAATGGCATCTTGGCTTGTATCAAAAACAGTGTGGCCAGTAGATCTAGGGAGGTGATTGTGCCCCTGTACTCGGCATTGGTGAGGCCACACCTTGAGTACTGTGTGCAGTTCTGGGCTCCCCACCATAAAAAGGACATTGAGGTCCTTGAGCAAGTGCAGAGAAGGGCAACCAGGCTGGTGAGGGGGCTGGAGGGCAAATCATATGAGGAAAGGCTGAGGGAGCTGGGGTTGTTTAGCCTGGAGAAGAGGAGGCTGAGGGGAGACCTTATCACCACCTACAGCTACCTGAAGGGAGGTTGTAGAGAGGTGGGTGATGGTCTCTTCAGCCAGGGGACAGGAGATAGGACAAGGGGGAATGTCATGAAGCTGTGCCAGGGCAGGGTTAGATTGGATATTAGAAAAAAATGTTTTACTGAAAGAGTTGTCAGGGCTGGAACAGGCTGCCCAGGGAGGGGCCTGAGTCACCTTCCCTGGATGTGTTCAGAAAAAGGGTTGATGAGGCACCAACGGATCTGGTTTAGCTCGGGATGGGAATGGTTGGACTCAATGACCTTCAAAGGTCTCTTCCAACCTTGTGATTCTGTGATTCTGTGATTATTAAATTATCACTGGCATCACATTGAAAACAGAGTTATACATATAAAATTAAAGATCGTAGGTCATGTTTAAGGTATAAAGTGCAGTACCAACGATACAACGATTCTGAAAATGGTCTGTGGTAGTGGTTAGTTACTGTATCATGCCTGAGAAAGTTGTGGTCCAAACCATGGAGGTATTTTGCTTAGCTTTGAGGCAACTGCTTAGGATATGCTCTTTGGAGGAATGCAATGTAGATTTGAATTCATTTAGACAGAAGGCGGCCTCGAACCTGTAACAGAAATGAATGTTTTAAGGCTGCTTTTTTAATGAAAAATGCATTCCTGCCTGGGTTAAAGGAGAAATCAGCTATATCTGAAATGTTTCAAGACAGTCTTCATTACATATGCTCCAAAATCATTCACAGCCCAGCTTACCTAGGATGACTGGAAGCAAACCAAAAAGTGTACTACTTCTGAAGATGCTTAGGAAGACCAGATACACAACTGATCAGCATGATCAGAACAGGCACAGATCATAAAAGCAGAATCAGGGGCCTCAGGTGTCTCTCGCCCACAGCATCTGGGCCTTATCAAGGTCACAGAGAAGCTGAATGACCAGTGTCAAGATACATCAAAATGTAGGTGCCTACACCTGAAATGAAAGTTCCCTTCAGGTCTTTGAATCCTTTTCTGAGTCTGGACAAGTACACTGAAGATATAAATAAGAACAGAGGATGAAGAAAGGGTGAAGAGAAAAACACTTTCTAAAATAAGCATTTACCTTTCAAAGAGTGAGCATGTTAGTGAATCCATTAAGGCCCCAAACACAAAATGAGTTATATCTTTAGAAGCGAAAATTTTGTATTGAAGTCAGATGTTCTTCACTAATTTATTAGCTAAGACACTTCTCTTACTTGTTCACTTAAGACATGCTATCTCTCTATTCCTGTCTAAAGCAATTTTTAACACAAGTATTAAACACATTTCACTGAGCCATTTAGTTTGGCTAAAATGCATCTGTCCAATTAGATAAGACCGGAGCAGCTGTTCAGATATAGTCATAAACCTCTTTATGACTGTGCCTGTTTCATATGGAAAATCAGATAGTTTCATTATATTCACATCTTTCAACAAAGTATTTCTCCCCTACATTATAAGAAGCCATTTTCCTTTACCTTTTGATGTCTCTGCCAGTCAAAGAATATGCCATTTACAATAGGCTAGTCAAAATGTCATAGGAATCAGAGTTCTTCTGTGAGCAACTGTGGTGGGTCATATTCATCTGTGCAATGAGAATGAATGCATACATGATTTATTTATGTGATTGTATATTTTGCTTTTGTAATTATGTTTAATATCATGTATTGTACATCTTCAAAGATGTATTTTCAAATGGATAATGGATAATTAAATTACATAATTCCTTAACATGATTTTAAGGAGTGCTATGAATGAGGCTCATCATTAACAGATTCAGCTGTCTGAAGAAACTGTTTCTCTACTTTCAGAAGCTTTGTCCATACCAGCAAAAAAAAATTAAAAATGTTTCTTCTGCATTTGCTTCCATTTATGCCAGCAATATTGGTTTAAATGCATAAGCAAATGTCGATGAGAGCATGATTTAGACAAAACATAGACAAAGAGCTTTATCTAGATGAAGTATAGTTCATTGGTTCATTTAATAGATGCATTAAGGACTAAAAGTACGTTATAAAATAGAGCAGAAAACCAGGCTGCAGTCAGATCCTCACTTCAGCTGAAACTCTAGTGTTTGAAAGCTTTAATACAGTAATGGCAGGATTTTACAGATTTTTAAGCAGTTTTTAGATGTCTTTCACAGTCTCTGTAATCTTTCTTGTAGACATCTCACTGGCACACTTGTCTACTCACTGACAGAGTACTGCTGGTAAATTCAATTTAAGAGCTATACCTTCACAAGCATTCAACAACTTTTCTAGCCTTACTGGGTTATATTCCTGCAATAAATTCCAAATTTCTTCCTAAATCTTGCTGTGAGTTTTTTGTTGTTTAAAGACCAGGCAAGAATCTGTAAAAAATAGCCACCCTGACAAAATCAGACACACCATTAATTTGGGGGGGGGGATTTATGTTGCATCAGATGCATAATAGCAGGAAAGAGCTCAGGAAATGAACCTTTCAATGTACACAACTCACTGCCTACACTCAACTAAAGGGTTTTTTTCTCTCAGCAGCTTTTTGAAAAGTGTTTTTTCTATACTCACCCTCACTGTCTTGGACAATGTTGTACTCTTTAGCATTGAAATATCTCTTTATCAGTGATGTCTCAGAAGAGATTAAAGAAAGCGATGTTGTTATTCCATGTGATTGATTATTAACTTAGCTTAGCTTAGCTGAGTGTGCTTGTATTAATTCCAGAAGTATGCACATCAAATGAGTAATCACATTTCATCAAATAGCAGATGAATCTATAAATAAACCTATAAATAAATCAGTCCATAATGAATAAGTATAGGGCTTATAAATGTATTTTCACATTATTAGTCTTGGTTCCATAATTTTTTTATTCCTTACATAGTTTTATAGCTCTAGAAGAAATATATCATAATTAATAAAAATATATATTCAGCTATTATGTATAGATGCTCACCCCCTTGAAGGCCACAATAATGTAAATGACTCATTTCCAGGGAGGATAATTTTATTTTCTTGTAAAAGTATTTTTATTTAGGCTAGTAGTAGAGAGGGAAAACAATTGAATAAATAGTAAATAACACTGTATCTTAAATATATTTGGTTTTGATACCAGTGTTTCCATAAACTTCATTCAGGCTCTGCTGAACTGTCTGTGTATGTTAATCCTATCAGAGGGAGAGAAACCCTTGTGGAAATAAAATAAAACAAGCCTCAAGGCAAGGTAGAGGCTCTACCATTATATTTCTGATCCTACGTGCTAGTTTTGGCTGGGATACAGTTAATTTTCTTCATAGCAGCTGGTATGGGGCATGTTTTAGATTTGTGCTGAAAACAGTGTAGATAACACAGGGATGATTTTGCTCCTGATGAGTAGAGCTTGTACAGAGCCAAGGCATTTTCTGCTTCTCAAATCACCCCACCAGCTGGATGGCTGGGGGTGCAGTAGAGGTTGGGGAGGGGACACAGCCAGGAAAGCTGACCCAAACTGACTTAAGGGGTATTCCATAACATATAACATCATGCTCAGCATATAAGGCTGAGGGAAGAAGGAAGGTGGGGAGTGATGGCATTTGCTTTCTGAAGGAATGCTGATGGAGCCCTGCTTTCCTGTGGATGGCTGAAGACCTGTCTGTGATGGGAAGTGGGGAATGAATTCCTGATGTTACTTTGCATGTGCATGGGTTTTGCTTTGTCTATTAAACTGTCTTATCTCAACCCAGGAATTTTCTTACTTTTATTCTTCCAAATCTTTACCCCATCCCGCTGTGGAGGAGTGAGTGAGCAGCTGTCTGGTGCTTAGTTGCTCGCTGAGGTTAAGCCAGAATGTGGTTAGAAGTGGGCCCAAGTGAAAAGGGCCTTTAAATGATCAGTTATCATCGATACAGTAACTGTCTAGATTGTGCTAGCTGCTCTAGTTGTATCTTGTTTTTTGAGAAATGCTTCATTACAATATAACATTCATATTATGAGAGAAAAGCATCCAGTGATCATTTGTAATCTACTTTATAGTTTAGGAACCATGCCTCTACTCTTTAATTTTAATTAAATTTATTCCCCTTAACTGAGCAGACATTACAATAAAACAGGTGAAATAAAGCCAGGCAAAATCATGCCAGGATGGTTTTCTGTACTCTTTTCTGTTCCGACTCTGGAAACTTTTCAGACTTTTTGCTGTGTAATAGCTGCTGAAGTTAGGAGTCTCTCTGGTGTCCAATCAGCTGGTTATTTCTTTTCATGTAGGCTTGCATTGACTCAAGGTAAATCATACAACTCTAAGTATATTTATCATGGGTTAAAAGGTTTGTAAACATAATGACAGTATGAATCAAGCTGTATGTATTACCTGATGATTAGCCTGTCTGCTATGCACAAGTGAGAGTAATGTATCGAGTCTGCATATTCTTGGGCACTGAGAGCACAACACTGGTGACATTTTACTTCTCTAGTTGCTTTTGAATTCCTACTAGCCTTTAAGGTTTATTTTCACTCTCACCTTTTATATTTTCCCTTTGTACTAATTCAGTTTCATTAGAAGTAAGTTCTTATCCAATATTTTGAAAATAAAAGAACAAGGGAGACATGGATTAACTACAAGGGTTTCTTCATGTGGTGCTAGTATAATGGAGCTTAGCAATAAGGGGATTTTTTCCCCATGATTACTTACCAATCTCACATGAACTCCATTAGAAATTATGATGGAAATGGCTGATATCATACAGGAGAGTAAAAATAGAAAATTTCAAAACATTTCAAAGTACTCTAGATGAATCACTTAAGTGACAGTAAAAAACAAAACTAAAAAAAATAGCAAAGGCAATGAAGAACTTGATTCACAAATTGCCAGAAGCACAGGGGAGACCCTTCCAATCTCTTCTGGGGAAAGAAAAAGGAAAAGAAAAAAAAGTTTTAAACTGTGAGTTATCCAGCTTTGTGTAACACTAGGTTCAATTCCTTCTACTGCATAAGGGCATCTCAACCTAGAGCACCTACAAAAGCCTTCTAAACAGTGCACTCTGGGGTAACACGGAGTAAGGTACTCACTCACCATTTCCCCCATGTGCTGTTACTGATTATTGTATATTCTTTTAAATAATTGCTAAACGAAGGAAAAACAGATCTGTAGAGTTGTCAGCAGTCTGTCTGTTTCTAATCCCCAGGCTGAATCAGACAAAAGCTAGAAGTGAATGGAACTTGAATCACTATGTACTGTGCAAGTATCTGCTAAATACATTAATCAATAGGAACAAATCTATTCTACTTCTAAGCTTGGTGCAAGACAGAGGAGAAAATATAGAAGCTGATAGATAACTTGGGTGCTACCTCTTCTGCCCCACACATTGTATACCTCATTTCCCTGTCAATAAAACACATTTTAAAAGTGTTCTTTTCTTTATTTTTTGAAAGTTTATGGTAAGATCTCAGGGGAAATGACCAGTTCTTGATATATGCATGTAGTAAATGTGCCAGTTCTGTTCTCAGCTGTGAGCACTTACTGTAATACAGATATGTTCCTCATAGCAGCACAGTGGCTCTCTCTTTTGCTCGAAATCAAGCTGAATCCTCTTAATAAAACTGTGACATCATGACAGGAGATACTGTATGCAGATTTGCCACTTATAATCAAATAATCATTTCCTCTATTGGTTTGGTAGCTTTATTAAGTGACACTTACAAGTAATTTTGATGATTAAATGAGCTGTTCTTCACAACAAGCACGTAATTTCTGTTTCCCGTGAATATAGATCAAGCCATAATGACAGAAGTTCTGTACTTGGTTCATCTATGCCAGGTGTAAGAAAGTTGGTTTGGAGTTTTACTTCCTTCTTTATCTGCTTCTTAAATGTTCCCATCACTTGTAGTATATCTTCATATTTCTATTTGATAGGAATTATTTTTTTCCCAGAGGCAATCCTGATAATAACTGTGCATAATTATCTTTTCTAGTAAAAGGGGGAGAAAAGGAATACAAATTCATGTGTTCCTACTGGTTTCTTTAGGAGTTGTTAACCGTCATTGTGACATCAGGTGGTATCTCAAGGTTTAAAATTTATCCTACAGGCCTCATGAGCGAATGGAAGCATTATTCTTTTCACTCAGTCCTCCTGTTCAAATGTTATTCACACTATATCTAAATCCCATGGAGTGTAAGGAAAGTCTGTCTAGTTACTTTCTTACTCAATATGGTGGAAGATGTTAAAACATAAGAGGTATTAGGTATTATGAGATCTTTAAATAAATCATTATATGAGTAATTTTCACAAAACATGAGGCAAATGTAAGAAATAGCAACAACTTAGTATATGAAGGACTTTCCAAGTTGTGTCCTTTGGTGCACAATTGTTGAATTTTACTTTAGGCAAATAAAACAAAGGGCTCTACCTTCCACGGTGATATATTCTATTTATTAATTTGACAGGTGAGACTTCATCATAGATGAAAGGAAACCAGAGACATATTTGGTCGGAGGGAACCATATTCACAGCTTCATCCATATACACTTTATGATCTTTGAGCACTGTATTCTTTTTTTGTAGATGTTTATTTTGTTCTTTGCTGGCAAGGCTAGAATTTCTAGCTTTATACAAGGTAGTTATTTCACATTCCGAAGTCAACTTTAAAATTGATTCCTGTCATATGAGATATATGTATATATTAAAGTGCTAGGAAGCTATTTGCCACATTTTCAGAACTCTAAATCCTAAATATTTGTGCGTGGAGCTATAATATTTGGAACATACATAATCTTAGGTTTGTTTCTGTCATTGGGTATTTATATTAAAAGTATAGTCAGGCTGAAATGCAGTACTTGCTGCTAAAAAATACCAAACCACCAAACCCAATGGAATATGTGGAGTAATATTAGGGCCTTGTTTGCATTAGCAGAAGTTTGACTTCAGTGTCATTTGTTGTAACTTTTCTAGCTATCTAACCAGTCACATGTCACAAGAAGTTTTACAAAGGCAGTTGGGATGGTGACACCAGTGTCTGCAGGTGGTGGCCAAAGAGCTGACAACGCACCAGATTGTGCATCCTTCAGGGAAGATGAGTGAAATGATTCACTGTTAGGGGGCCCTACGCAAACCGGCAAGCAGAGCACTAGCAGTCTGTGAGTGGAGCTCTCCCAGCCCACAAGTACAGTAGGGAGGAATTCCAGCTTTACTACAGCAAAGGCTTGCACACAAGAGAGCCATCGAGATAAAGAATTGAAAGAAAAGCATATAATGCTATAAATATATAATATTATGTGAATTTAGGAAAACAAGTGATGTATTCTACTTACCAGTGAGGTTTTTTTCTTTTACATCACATAATCCTAAAATGTATAATTCTGCACATCTTTACTCCTTTTTATACATTTCAATTACAATATTTTTTCTGTTGCTTATTCAACTTTTGTTGCTTTATTCCATAAAGAGAATTTTATTTTCCTTTTAATGATGTGTTTCAACACAAGCTTTTGGAAAAGTATTATAGAACAACTTTCTAAAATAAGTACTGTCATACACATTAAGGAAAAATTCCATCAATTCTAGCTGCTTGATTAGGTCGATATCTTTAGAACTTACTAGTCAATACCTAACTTCATCAGTTTTTTAAAAAATAATAAAGAAATAAATGCATATTAAGATTTATGTTCTGTTTGCTGAGAACACAGTATAATTGTTCAGCAGTATGTTAGTTGATTGTTCTTTTTGTAGCTCAAATTCAATTTTAGATTATGTTTAAAATTATCTGATGTATTCTTGGTATCAACTGCCAAGCACATGATATTCTGGAAAGCTGAAACTGCTAAACCTCTTATGCAGATTTTTTTTCTAAATGTTATCCCTAATTTTAGCACTGTTAACATTGTCATCTTGCAGTTATATAGGGGCATATACAGCATGACCTGCAAATAATGTATCAGCAAAGGGTTTTCCCTCCTACAGGCTTCTATTTCAAATGCTTCATGAAATCAGAAGGTATGTAGAAGTTATTCTGAGCTACTAGCCCACCTACAACATGTCACTGTCGATTGCTGAGAAGTACTATTAAAAAAATGAATTTAAGGAGGTGAAGAGGATAGGAGTCATTATTACTTTTGTTGTGACGGAATTTGTAATCTGCTCAGATTTATGAGTCAGTTAAAACCAAAAGGGAGAAAGAATATAATATTTCAATCCAGAGCTTCACCAAAGTAGTTTCATGAGTTATTATGTTGCCAAGTGCCAGATGGTCAGTGACTTATCCCAGGGCTTAGATAATTTATTGAAAATCACATTCATTCCTTTATATCATATTTCTATTTATGAACAGTGTGAGGTCTGTTTTACTACCTTTCTTCCTATGCAGTGAGTGAGTGAATGAAGATGTTTGGTATGTCCTTGTTGCTTTGACCCATCCTTGGGAAGGAATTCATGTGGGTAGTTGGAGTTTTCTGTAGATGGCGAGACAGGATCCGATGAGTGCACAATGACTTTCCAGTTCTGAGTCATTAGTAGATCTCTAACTGAGACTGAAGAAAAGAGTTGAGTGGGGCCCGGCTGGTACAAAATTCAGTACCGTATCATTCAGCAGACATTGACAAGATCAGAAGCTTACAGCTCAGTCAGGAAAACATGCTTCTGTGCAAGGACAATTGCAGTACCCCAAACAGTGGTCCAGGTGAGCGTGTAAAGGATGGAGGGAACAAAGAGGCTTTGTCTGACAACTGACCCTATTTTTGTCTCCCCTCCAGCTCTCCCCCCTTTTTTTTTAATTTCTCAAATCTTCTTGTTGAAAGGTTGGGTTTTTTTTTTTTAATTTCTAAGAAGTATGGGAACAGCACTACTAATTGCCACAGACACCAGAGATCTGATACAATGGTTTAGCAAAAGGTGGCAGTTCAGAAATTTTATGTAGCTGAAAATTGAAGTCCTGGACTAGGGATAAATGTCTAAGAATTATGCTCAGCTATGGAAGGAATTGGCAAAACTCATTAACTTCAATTGCTCAGAGTTCACTCTGAGTACTTTCTTAAAAAAAAAGCCCAGTCTACAGTAATGAATATTACTGAGGGTTTCTAGCTGAGATGTTCTTTAACTAGGAGTTTTGAAATAAAAATAGAAAATATTTTTGTAATGCTCTGAAGCAAGTCCAGCTCACAGAAAGTAGTTCCCTGGTACTATTGTTGGGCTTGCACATATCTCAGTAAGTGTAAGAAACCTGCTTATGCTTTAGAAAATTAAATCATGAACTTATTACAATACAGTACTGAATGAAAAGTGGAATTGTTGAATTAGATGAACTCCATTGAATGTCTCGTATCTTAGCAAAACAACGCAAGTCACCAGAAGAAGAATCCTGCAACCTTGACTCTAATAAAAAGAGATAAGAGGAAAATGAATTTTTCTAAGGGCAGGGAGCATAAATAGAAGCTGTATGGTGTGCTATAGCAATATCACAACTCATATGACAGTATTGTGCTCAAGGGTAACAGGGACATACCATTCATTAGGTATGCAATTAATAGGAAACATGGATAATGCTGATGAATCCATCATACAAGAAGAAAAAAAAATATATACTGGAACACAGTTATCCAAATGAAGAGAGATATATCAGTGAAAAAAAAATTCTGCTCAGAGTGATGTATTAATCTACCATTCTGTTGAATTTGTATTCCAGTTCTGGTCTCAGTACAGCAGTGTGTGCCAGTTTGGGGTATTTAGTGTAATATTTAATTTAAAGCTGTGATTGACTCCTGGAAAATCTAACAAGCATTTAGTTTCATTTATTAACATCTAAAGATGCAGTATTCATCATCAGTGATTTTAATTAGTGTTCCCCTTCAGCAATGATATACAACAGTTAGGTGACCTTGATGAGAGAACATTCCATACTACTAAATAATAGACATCCAAAAGATTATTTTGATTCCTGCATCTCCCTGATGTGTTCATTCCTTTGGCAAAACTTGTTCTTGGTAGAATAAAGGCATGCATGTAATGAGACAATTTTTGAATTTAATCCATTTGTCTTTAACTTTTAAATTGAAGTTCAGCTTCCTTTCGGGGGATTACTTCTAAATATTAAAGGTCAGTTCCCAATGAGTTGTTTTTGTCCAGTAACTGCTTGTGCTTTGGAAATTTTTTTATCTTTTCTAGAGAATTATTACCATATAGAGACTAAAAGTTGCAAGTACTAGTAACTAGATAGTACATATTTATAAGACAGATTGTATAAGTGCCCCTCCAGGATACTTCAGATGATATTATTCAATGAACTTAATCAAAAGACTTGGGGAAAAATACTTTTACCTACCACTTAACATGGAAATGATCCAAAGGTAGGAGAAAGTTCAGTAAGGCTGAGAAACATTGAAGAAATACTTTTTTTATAGTTAAGGGTTTGATTTAAGAATTGTTTAATAATAAAAAAAATCAAGGAGGGTTAAATGATGAAGTATTACAGTAGGAAAATATTTTGTCTTGCAAATTTATTCTTTAAAGTCCACAATTTCAATTCACAGTCAGTTCTCACAGTAGGAGACAAATTCATTGTTTAGTTATTATTTCTTGCTATGCTAGTCACAGGGAAGAGAGAAACCCTATTATGGTGGGCATAACCTCCTGAGAGTAGACTCTCTTCTGCATCTGAGTTCATTGAAAGACTTGTGATAAAAATACCATAAAGGAGGAGAAACAGTACTACTTCTGCTGTGCTGAAAATACAGTTTCGACCTTTTCCACTTTCAATTTCCCCTCACCTACTGAAATAAAATGTATTAAAGACTCTATGCCAAGGCAAGTTTGAATATTTTCTCTTAGTTGTATCAGGATTTTCCTTTACTATATTTCCCAGGAAGGAATTTAGTAATGTCCTTCAGAAGAACATTGGTTTTACTCTATTTACAGTTGTTACTTATTTATTTATTGGGTGCTAATGTAGAAACAGTAAAAAACCATCAGTGGTGGTGTTCACTTAATACCAGAATGCATTCTGTCCTCACTGTGCATTCTGTGCTCACTGTGTTCTCTCACCCATTGAATATATAACAACTTAGATTAGCTCTGCAAGTCTCCAGCCATGTACCATGAAGCTGCTGGTGATGACAGAGGTAACGTTAGCCATCTCATCTTATTTTCTCTGAAAACAGAAATGACAGAGATTTTGAGTTTGGTGGTTGGTAATATGGAGTTTCTCCATGTGTTTGCACCCTGAAAAACTACTGCGAGTCAAATGGTGAAACACTATAAACAAAGAAAAATAAGGTCAAATCAGCAGAGTTCTTTTTTCTACATTTAATGTTACCTTGAGTTTGACAAACTGAAATTCTTTTTAAATTGGAGCACATAGAAATTATTAAAGAAGATGAAATTAGGATATTTAGATTCCAAGCATGGAGAAGAGAAATATAATTCACCAAAAAGAAAAGTAGAGAAACTGATACCTTTTCTCTTCTACTGAAATTACTGCTTTCTTTTCAACATCTCATGAATTGAATTTTCTCAGGTCATGGAACATCTGCTCCTTTGTACCAAATTATAAGGCAAATTTAAAATAAGTAGGAGCTTATTTTTGCTTCAAAGGTCTTCCAAAGAACCTTTCATTAGTATCACTTGTTTGCAGTTGGCTACACATCAGTTCTTGCTTTTGCTGATAATGTAGTTGATGATGCAGCAGGTGGGGGAAAGTGCTTTCGAAAGTGCACTACTTATGTGTGTATATATATATATTTAGACTCCTAAATACCTTAGAAATCCAACCTCTGGTCATTGCCATGGAACTAATTTCTGTAGAGTTCCAATTCAAAGAAATACCTGTAGGAAACACAGAGGCTGTTTTCTAAGAAGTAGTCTCTAATCAAGAGATCAATTAGTTGACTATCCTCAGCAAAAGCAAGAGTGTGCTCAGGTTTGCATACTTTGGTAAATGGTCAGATTCTATAAAAAACTGGTATCAGCACAAGTTGGTTGGCTGGGTTTGCTTGTTAAGGAAGAGGTAAGTGTTGTGAATGCAAGGTGGGGCTTTGGGGAACTTGTCTACAGGATGTGAAAATGAAACAAGTGTCCTGATTTCAGTTCTTGTTCTGTGTATTTTGTTATTAGTTGTGTAATGGAAAAAAATACTGCAGGACCTTACAGCAAAAAGTTTTTTGTTGATATGTTTCATTTGCATTTTATTATTCTTTGGGTAGCATACAGGTCTATTCTCTTTGTTCCCATGGAATGCAACTAATATTTCTGATCTGGACTGGCTTACTTAGAAAGTGATATGTTAATCTTCAGTAGTTTCTCCAAAATCTGTCTTTAATTTTCTTTCTAAATATGATTGCTTAGTGTACTGTGATATCTTGCTAAGTGAAGGTTCAGCAGTAGTATATGCCTGAAAAAAATGGCAGTGGCAGGTTTACTGTTTCTTGGCAGTAGTTTATAATGTATAGTGTTTTAAGCTGTTGAGAAGCTAGCAGTGTGAGAAAGTAACATTTTCCTATGGACCTGAGGCTATTACTTGAGTAGTAGCCAGCCTGCTGAACAGAAGTGGTCATTGTCATAGCAGGAGATGTAGGTTTATGACTGTTTTTTCTCTTTATTCTTTGTGGTAATTCTTTTTTTTTTTTTGGGGGGGGGGGGAATACAGTCAGTATGTAGAAATTAGTAAATACCTGCCATTTTGAAAAGTAAAACTATGATCAATCTTACGGTAAAAAATATTTCCTTGAAACTACTATTACAGGGTTAAAGGATGCTTAAATTAAAAGAAGCCTTAAGTACCTCATCCCATTTTAAAAATGCAGTAGCTTCATTACATGTTTACAGAGGTAATGCTGTGCTGCTTATCTTGGGTTACGTCTTGTGTATTTTTTCAATGGTGGAAACATAATATGGTGTGAAATCTAAACCAGCTGTGTTTCATCTACTGAAGATCCAAGAAAAAATTCCCTAAAAACACACTTTCAAATATCTCTTTTAGTTTTTCTGCTGTCTCTATTATGACTTCTATTGCCCCTCAGGCTTCATATGGGGGCACTCAAAGTATATCTGAAAGCTTAGTGCTCCTTGGTTTTGTGCAATAAGGTACAAATGGAGGCTATTTCTTTGATCAATAGTAAGCAAGGGGAATTATTTAGCCCTCCTAAAAGTGTCACTCTTTATTGTTTGTTGAAGTTACAGTAATAGTTACAGTATTCCTTGTTGTGGCCAGCAGCTTATACTCCCAGGCAGAGTTACAAAAGACCAAATAAAAAATGAGTCAATGACTGAATACCACATCACATGGCTGTGCTAGGGTGTCTATCCACACCTCTATATGTAGTAGAAAGTCTGACTCATTGGGGTAGGTTGACCTTGGCCAGCAGCAGCTATGTGTCTACCCAACTGCTCGCTTGGTCCCCCTCATCAACTGGACAGGGGGCTAAATGGGATGGGGAAGTTTGTAGGTCAAGATAAAGACAGAGACTGCATGCCTGTTTGCCATCATAGGCAAAGCAGCCTGACCTGGGAGAAAGCTAATTTATTGCCAATTAAAATAGATTTAGGTAGTGAGAAGGACAATAAAATATACCCTTTCCTGCTGTGCTCTGCAACTGAGGTGCTCCTGGTGGTGCCCCATGGGGTCTGCTGGGGCTGGCCTGAGTTCCAAGGAGTGACAACTTTTCCTATCAAGTCCTTTGCTCAGCAAAAAACATCCAGTTGAGTAGCAATGGATAATTATTCCTTCTATAATTATTTTAAAATAATTTTCTCTTTAAGCTTACAATTATGAATCTTAAAAAAGTAAAAGACCCAATAGCATCAATATAGGAAATCAAAGAATGCCTAAAAAGAAACACAGTCCTAGAGAGTTCTGTAGCTGGAGGTTTGAAAACAGAGTGGCCAACCACATTTGCTAAAGAGACCGAAAATGGAAAGCTATCATGCAAAGCAATGCAAATTAGACTTCTGATACTACTTCAAGGGTTTAGCAGCACAAATTAATAAAAAAGGGAAACTTTACTTCTGAGTTCCATAGGTGATTGATTTACCATGGTTTCTTTGAAATATGTTATGATCGGATGATCAGAATAGTGATTTGTAGTTTTATCAACCTTTCCAGACTCATGTAAAATGTATAACATAAATCCATTTTCCTCTATTTAAAAAAAAATATTTAATTACAGAAAAAAAACAGAGCTGCTGTTGATTTAGGAATCACTTGAAGTCTAGTGTCTGTATACAAACTGTCTAACACAAGTGCTGTATCTGTTATGCTGACTACCCTGAAGCTATCCAAATGTATGAACATCGAAGTCACTTAGTAATTTTGCTGTCACTCTTAACGTAAACACCATGGATGAAACTTCAATTTAAATCAACACCCTTTCTGATTCCATTCCTATTTTTGCATTCACTTTCAAGTATAACTGAGAGTAGTTTTTTCACCAAGATGCAGTTAATGGTCTAACCTTTTAATTGCAAAATATTCTGAACTAGGGTGTTTGAGGGAACTGTGTGTGATTGTGTTCAAATGTATGAAGCAGCACTGCAAGAGATGCTGGGCAGCATTGCTGTCCTGTTTTCTGGAAGAGTGGTTGGCAGTGGAGTTATGGGGTTAGGATCACTGAGTTCAGATCTAGCTCCAACTTAGTCTTTGGTTAGCTTTATTAAAACAATGGACTGCTGCTTTAGTCATTGTCCTGGTTTTGGTCAGGATGGAGTTAACTTCATTTGTAGCAGCGGATGGGATGCTGTGTTTGGGAGTTAAAATGAAAGCAGTGCTGATAACACCCTGATGGTTTTAGTTGCTGTCAGACAGTCAAGGACTTTCTCAGCTCTTCATGAGAAAGGAGGGGCGAAGCCAGGACAGGTGGCCCAACTGACCAAAGAGAGTTTTCCACGCCAGTTACGTCCTGCCCAGGATATCGGGGGCTGACGGGAGGAAGGCCGAGGGCGGCTCCGGGACGCGCGGTTCTTGGGGGACGGTCGGGTTCTGGGACGGCTCTGGGTGGCACGGCCTGAGCTGTGTGGTTTGGTGAGAAACTGCATTGTGTAGCAACAGCTTCATAGATTTTTGCTCTAAAGTCCTGTCAGCATTGTTATATTGTATCTTTCTGTTATCTTAGTAAACTATCCTTATCCCAACCCACGGGCCTCTTATTTCTTGATTTGGGAGTTATTTGCCCCTTCCTTTTCCCTTCCCTTGCCTCTCACCCCCCTCTTCCCTCTCCCCCTGCTCTTTTCCTTTAAGGAGCAGGCAGCTGCGTGGATCTCTGCTCTCAGCCGGGGTGAAACCACGACAGTCACCTGCAAAGTGGATGTGATAGTATCCATCTTACCAGGGTTATCTATGGCATCGTCAAGAAGAACATTTAAATCTTTTAAGATGGTTACAAAATTGTACAGCAGTAGCATTACCCAGAAATGCTAAAATAATGAAATAGATTTAATATGAAGGAAATCCTGTATCCAAGTGGCTTGCAAAGAATGTATCCATTGTAATGACATTTGAAAACAATTGGAACAGAAATAGTCCATTTATCAACAGATTTGGAATATTTGATTAAGTATTTGGCCCTTTATACATTCACATAATTAAATTGGCTCAATTCTACTAATTATTTTAGATTCAAAGCTCTGTTTTTAAATAATTTCTGAAAAGCACATATTGTCTCTGACAATAGCTAGAAAACACAAATAATTTGTTGTGCATCACAAACTGACCATCCTTTTAAAGAGAATCTGAGAAAAAGAAAATCAGACAACTTAGAAAATGTACCTTTTAGTGGATAATCTGTTCTGAAATTTGTAAATGTTGTCCTTGTATGTAGCTTGGAAACACTGAAACCATGGATACCATATATGTTTTAATCATGACTCTCTTCAAAATGTGTAGAACTGTGCCTGTTTTTGAGGACTTTCTGCTCGGGGTTGTGCTATAACTTTACCCTATTTTTTTCTCTAGACCCTGCAGTAAGATTTTTATAAGGGACTAATCACTTTCCTAACATGCTGTTTTACATGCAGTAGCTGAACAAGCTGACCAGTATAATGGAATTAAAATTTCTAAAACTTTGCATATTGCAGCCAGGGTCAAGTTTAGGATGAGTAAAATGGAAAATAATATAACTGGGGTCAGTGAATTCATACTGATGTATCACTTGTGCCAGTGGGACGTAGTGGCTACTGAAGAAACAGCTCATCACCTGAATCTGATCTGATGTCATTCATTTTCTTTAGATTTGTTAAATACTATGTCTAGCCACCTGAGCAGTTAACATTGTTTTTACAGAGAATCTCAAGTTCTGATGAAGAATGAATTCAGTATTTTGAAATCTAATTCAAATAGGTTATCTCTGGGATTATAAAAATGGAGCTACTAAGAGATTTCAAGTTTATGTATGGTTTTAGATATTTGTATCTAAGCCTTTCCAGATCTTTTCTGTAATGGGATTCATTTGCTTATAAACTTTTGAAGTCTTATTGGGTTGTCTTTTATTTTAACTTAAACCACTAGCTGATTTCACCAATGTGTTTTCTATAGCACCAAAGAACCCTCAGGATACCAAAATATTTTTCAATGTTTTTGGAACACATTCCTGAGACTCAGTTCTTAAGTTCTATTTAATTTGACTAATAATTTCTTTCCTCTACTATCAGTTTGGCCTTCTCAAATCTCCTACTGAATTAATGAAGTAATTTTTTTTGAGGGATATTTCGGACCTACATCATTAACCATATTCTGGAAACCTTTGTACTAAATGCGAGTCGTATGGGATGGTTTTGCTGGGATCTTTTTCAGGAATGTGAAATCAGAGAATGTGAGTATATGTTAATATCGTCTATGAATATCCATTTGGCTGAACAGATTTGGTTTTTTTGGTTGGTTTTGGGTTTTTTGGAAGCCTGGCCTACCACTGCAAGCCCTTA
This sequence comes from Gallinula chloropus, assembly GCF_964237585.1. Taxonomy (NCBI): domain Eukaryota; kingdom Metazoa; phylum Chordata; class Aves; order Gruiformes; family Rallidae; genus Gallinula; species Gallinula chloropus. The sequence goes on along the minus strand of NC_140095.1, from coordinate 3,440,609 downwards.
CCATTTCATTTGCAGTTAATGTCCTTTCTCTTGCACTTGAACACAAACGCTCAACAGAATACTCAGTCATTTCTTATACGTGTTTAGGATTAATGAAAAGTTCTGAAATAATTAGTTGGAAGGTTTCTGGGTAGGTGTCACCTTGCATCGATGTAAATAGCTCATGCCTTTGTGTATAAGAATAAATTCTGATACCACCAATGTACACATAGGGACCGATGATACATTTTACATTACTATTTTCTATAAAACAATAGCATAAAATTTTTTGGCAACACAAAAAAACCCTTCAAAGTCTTTGATTAGATTTTTACAACAGTTAGGTGATCTGGCTTGGGATAACATTGTTCAGTAGTAATTAAAAAGAGTGTGAAAAAATTAAGCCAGTTGGCAGGAAGCAACTTCTCTTTAGTCACCATAAGTAACCATCTGAGCAGATGAGTATAGGAATGTGACAGAGCAAACCGGTTCTTTTATTTACTTCTGTGTTTCCTTGTAATAAAAATGTATCGTGCTCATTGTCTCTGTGATGGTCTCTTGTCTTTTAATCTGCTGTCACTTATTTTCTTAGGACCCTTTTTGTATTTCCCCAGACTTCTGCTATTTTATTTTTCTAGCTTCATGCCATATTTCTGTAGGTTCTTATTTGCAAGCACGAACGTCTCAACCCACCTCTAGAATGACAGTGTGACATGATTCCACCTGCTCGATGTGAAATCATGACATGTTTTTTCTGACTTGTACTCACAGATGAATTCATCTCCTCTTTAGGCAAAAACATACATGTTTTCCCTTTTGCTGTCGTCTTTCCCAGAGACAGCTCTTTCATTTCTCCCCTGTGTATTGCTTTTTGCTCAAACTTGTATCTAGGTTATCATGATAATTATTCTGAACAAAGATATGTAAAATAAGCTATTCTATCTCTGCAATCGGTAAGGGGTTTTTATTCGCTTCCTCTGGCATCTGGTTGTGATAATCTACGTTTTCTTTGGCCTAAACCACTTTAAGAAGTCATTAGCCTTACAAATTGCTTTCATTACCTTGTACCTCTCTTGATCTGCTTTTGCACTTTACAGGCACTTTTTGCGTAATCTGTCAGTCAGAACCAAGAGATCAGTCATCACATCCTGCACCATGATGTCAGCCTCTAATCTACGTGTCCGTACAAACAAATGCTCTATTGTATGGGTATCATTGTCTTGGGAGAGGATATTTTAGCAATATTGGGATCTTGAATGCAAAACACTGACAGCTTTCTGCTGTCACCTTCCTGGTGTTCTGTTGGGTGTGATCTTCTACGCACAATGACTTCTTCAGGCAGATCACTTTAGGGGTCTCATGCCTCTGTCTGAAGTAGTATTTTTGGATTTGTATGATTTTTCAAAATATTTCATACTTGGAGATAGATTAATCTGTCAAATGTTAATTTTTAAACTTTAGCAAATCAGCTCTGAGGTATGAAAACAATTGCCATGGCTGAATATTTCACTTCACAACATGGTGAACAAAAATGCCAGGATAGTTTCCTGAAATGCTTGTGACTGCTGATGACCTTGCAGGGTAGTATTACCCCACTGTTCACTTGTCTTATAGCATTTCAGACTCAGAACCTGTGAAATATGAAGCATTGTTAGGTAAAGGTTTCTGAATTAAATTTTTGAAGATAATCTGTAACTGTTTTCACCTTTACTCTTTGATACAGCCATTGAACTGTCCTAGTATTTCCAGTAAGTTGCTAAGCTCTTTTATTCTAAATCTCTGTGTTGGTTCTGAGGATCTTAGAGTTTGTCATTCTCAGTCAAAAGCAGCAGTGTGTCACTGTCCTCTGCATTTTGGAGGAATTTTGATAAATCAAAACACAATAATTACTCTAATACTCCTATGACTGGATCTTTTATTCCATACTACTTGATATTTGACAATGGCACTACATATACTATATATAAACCTAATTAGAGAAGAGCTCTGATTACAGAAATTATTGGGCTATTTTTTCAACTTGTCTCACAAGATACGATCTCTCATTAGACTTATCATTGTGAAAAAATATTTTATTAATGAAAATGGTGTCTCTGAAAAAATATTATCAAGCATAAAATTACCCCGGATTTTCAAAGGAACAGTAGCAGAAAAATAGCATCTAGCCAATTCCCAGTCTTCATAAATTGTTATGCAAGAAATTATGTTCAGATTATTGAATTGCATTAATAATTTACATCTAGCCAATGTGTTTGGAGTTTTTAAAATGAATGGGTCATCTGAAAGTAATTAACATTGTTGTTATTTTTATATACTGAACAAAAAAACCCCACTTATGTTAAAATTTCATTAAATTTGTTATGAGCCAACAAAGGTAAATGAATTCACTAGGACTAGAATTTAACTCTCTCTTTGTCCTTGCTAACCTAATAACTGAAGCCCTTTAAAAAGGATTTAGTTTTATTGGTTTCAAAACTCTTCATAAGGATCGTGTGGGATTGTTTATAGATATTACAGATAAATATTCTTGCTTTTGAAATTAGGTTTTCAGTATTACAAATTTTGTCTTTCGAATTTCCACGCTGTAAATGGCACTACTGTAATCTGCCCAAGATGAAGAAATGTGTTTAGAATGTGTTTTTTAGAAGTGTATATATATATATATTTTAAAATCCTACAACTTATTTACCGTGTACCCATCTGTCTGTCAGAAATACGCAGCAACGTAATCAGAGATTGGGACAAGCTGTTGACACAAATTTTCCCATCCATCACATTCTTTTTTTGATTAAATCATTGAAATTTTTGAAATCTGCGGAGGTTTAGTAAAATACAGTAGATGGCAGGAGCTGAAGAGGGTAAAAAGAGTTGAGAGATACTTGATCTAATTTTCCCTTCACCATCTTAGCCTGTGGATATTTCCCAGGAACACTGTGAGGCATCCTTTGAGGTGGTGTGGGAGGGCTGTTGGCAGGCATAACACAATAGGCTTTGCTGCATTGCACACAAAGAAGTATTTCTGTGTCCTGAGGTGATACTGTACCATGGATAAACCAATCATTTCTAGGATGAAAATGTCTAGAATTGTGTAGCTATTGGGTATTTGTCCTTTCAGAAGTTGACAATTCTTTATCAAATTACTCCTTTGCAATTAGGGAAAAGTGAGAATAATATTTGATTTTTTTTTCTGCTAGAATTTCAGGAAAAAGTTCTGGAAAGCACACAACTTAAGGCCACTGAACTGCCAAATCAAATTTCACCTTCAGCTTTCTGCCCTTATTTCATTTCGCTAATCTACTCAGAACTTGTTTCAGTATTTATAATGTGGAAGGAGAACCCTGGTTCTGAAACTAAACTCTCTATTGCCTTAAATTTCCCACAGACTCAGGATTTACAAAAAAAGCAACAACAAAATCCCAAACAGTTAAATATGTGTAAAAGCTTCCTGTACTGAAAAAAAACAAACAAGCTTCTTCAAATGAGAACCTTTGAAAACTCAAGCACAAGCTGAAATGTCACCTTATAAAACATTTTTATCAGACTGGACAGGTTTATGATATGCTGTATCCCATTTTTCTCCAAACAGTACAGTAAATTTTATTTTACAAGCTAATGGTGCATGACTGGAGTGGGGTTTACATGAAAAGAACCACCATGTCATTGACCATAAGCACTGCCAAAGCTGAAATATTTATGAAAAGTGTTTTTCAAACATCAAATCAAATTTACCCTAAACTCCTGCTGCAGCTAGAAATTTTGTGGTTTGGACTCAAGAGGAGGTTCACAAGTCGTTTCTTACGTAACTGAAATCATTTTATAGCATTAAAATATGTACTTTGATATTTACATCTCAGTTGACTGTTAAAGGAATTTAGGATTCCAGCTTTTGTCTTTTGATTAACACAGTTACACACCTGAAACAACTTGCAGTAGGTGCTCAGAAGCTTAATATTTTTGGGGGTTTTCCTTCTTCATGAAGTGTCATAATTTGTGTCAGTAAAATTAGTAGAAGATGATCTGCTGTCTTGCACATTCATTACTTAATAATTTAAGCCCACTGAAGTCAGTAGCACTGTAATCCTTTGTTCTGGCACTGCACGCTGTAGCATCACTACATCCAGTGTGTAGTGATCACATGAGCCAGTTACTGTATACAGAAATTAGTCTTTGCACATATGTTCCTCTGCCTGGTTTGATAAGAGTGAATTTCATTTCACCCCTCAGAACCACCTTTATATTATCCAAAAATGTTGCCACTTCAGTGCCATCAAGGAATAGGATAGCTAGCATACCAGAACCTGAACGATACAATGCCACAGTAGCTGTTGCAATGGCAGGATGTGTTATTGCACATCTTTATTGTGAGGATACATTTTTCAGTGTGGTCATGCATTCAGGGATTTTTTCCATATTTCAGAATTTAGCTTTTTTCTATGCTCCCTGAATATATACGTGTGTATATATGATGTTTCTTTAAGGCTGGGTTGTGGGAATGTCTGAGGGCATGCATGTGCCCTAAACCACAATGATATTAGCAGTACTACCTGTTACAGCAGGTCTCTGCTTTTCACTGTCTGTGGGTAATATTAATGAAAGCTGTAGGGCTGAAATCACACTTCTTGAAATGTATTCGCTCTGACTTTTAAAGCTGAGCATGTCCTTTTCTACTGAGTAATGATTAGTTTGAATGTTACTCGATAAACCAGAATCCCATCTAGGCCAAATACTGCAAGAGCTCCTCCTAATGGAGCTATCAGAAAGAGGAAAAAAAAATTGGAAAGGGGATACGTGGAAGTTTCCCTGCATGGTGACTCTGCTTCCTAATTTGAATGGTCTCACCAAGCTGCTTGAAAGGCTTTGGTACATGTTTATCTGAAAGAACTTTGGGATGTTTCATAGACAAGTAAGATTTTACAGAGTGAGATCTGGATTTGGGTACCTGGAATAAAGCATTTTAATGCTCTTCAGGTTTGTGAGAAAGCTGGTACAATTTTTCCTCCAGTGAATGTCTTGTTGGAAGGGCAGACTGGCATAGCTGCTCACAAATGCATCCCCTTTCTGATTACATGCTGTAACTTAAGTGCAAAGCTAGTCTCTTTGCAATGACCAATCTGTATGCAGCGAGCATTTTATATGATGAAAGGATGACTGGGCTAAATTCATTATTTGGTTTATAATAAAGTCTTATAGATTCCAGTTCTATAGATCCCAGTCCTGTTTCATGTCTTCAGCTGCATGCATGCTTCTACTCACTGGTCTGGGTAAGGATGACAAAACAGAAACTTAATCTAAGCTGACAAAACGCTCTCCACAAACAGATGAATGTGTTTTAATTCGAGCTGTTGCCAGTAGAAGAATGGGCTGGCTGGGTACAGCAGCCTGCAGCAGGTTGATAGGGACAGCCTGTTAGGCTTTTATTCTGGTGTGGCTTTTTTTAGGGTTTGGTATTTGGGTTTTTTTCCTTTCTTTTCAATATAAATCAAAGTCATCTTGGAACAGATTTGAAATAATGACAGGTTGTTAAAATAAATAGTTGTTGTAATCTAATGAATTATCATGAAGTGATTTCTACAAGCTGTGACTAGAGACTTTCATATTTTGTACAGAAGTATGGTAAGTTTTAGAGGCCATTTGAGTCAGTGGAGCTACATTTGGCAAAGAAACAGATGGCAATTGTGGCAAAGGCAGTTTTCTATCACAATATTACTGCTAGGCCCTTCAGTCACAGGTGTAAATGAGAGATCCCTGGGGACTGCTGTTTCACATCCAGCTGTGATAATCTCTGAGGGGCTATTTTAACAGATGGACATCATCGCAAAGCTGCTCATACACGATGTCTCTGTGCTAAAGGCTGTCAAAAGAAGTGTGTATGGCTTTATATTGAGATTCTCCACCCCTCTTGGAGTCCTGTGATGTATATCATTATTTAGATAATCTCTATCTAATTTCTACAGTGAGAGCTGTCCAAGGCGAAAAGGCAGATTTAACACAAGCCAAATCTGCTCACTAACTTTTTCCATGGGTGCTTTTAACTCCCTGGCCAAAATATGTGCATATGTTTGGTTCTTGCATATTTCAGAAGGGTGGCTGTGATAAATAAAATGGCATATGTTGCGAGCATCATAGTCTGAAGACAGCTGGTGATTTTTCAGCTAAGACACAGTAGGCCATATTTTATTTCCACTTTGCTTTGAAATCCAGAGAACTGACAGAGCTACAGCACAGTCATACCCACTGTACAAAGTCCTGGTTGGCTCTCTGATGGTCCAATATTTAAATAAATAAATATGTGGATAAATCCAGGCCAGGCAGATTATACCATTCCATTAGCACATGGTTTTTCAGCAATGACAACTCTGGGTCTATAGGAAGTAACGTCCTAGAGTAGAATTCATTTGTTGAATTTTAATCATCTCAGTTTGGAAGCCAGATAAGCTTTCTAGTCATTTTAGGAGAAGGCCACTCCAGCAGAATTTATCATATTTGTGTTACTCTGTTTACAGAGTCATCATGTCAAAGGTGCCCAGACGATGAACTTAAAACATTTACCTTCTACTCAGTGTAATTATGGTATACAAACCATTTGCCTTTGAACCATTAAGTTCAATTAATTAAATTAAAAGAATGAATTAAACTAATATTTGCTACATTTAACTTGTCCGATTCTAGTACTGAAATGGCTCACTGAAACCAATTCTTGAACAAATCAGTAGATGACTTGCATTTTAAAACTAATCATATGGAATTGTAGAATCACTGAATATCAGGTTGGAAGGAACCCCAAAGATCACTTGGTTCAACCTTTCTTGGCAAAAGCTCAGTCTAGACAAGGCGACCCAGCACCCTGTCCAGCTGAATCTTAATTGTCCAGGGTTGGCAAATCTATCGCTTCCCTGGAGAGATTATTCCAATGGCTGATTGTTCTTATTGTGAATTTTTTTCTTCTTATGTGCAATTGGAATGTCCCCAGGAGTAGAAGACCTGCTAATTGCCAACTTACATCAATACTTAATTGTCATGTACTTTTCATGAACTTGCCAGTTCATCCTACAAGAAATGGGTATTTTTAATGTTTTATTATTATCTCTGTGCTTTTCTGTTCTCCATTTAGGTAAAGAACCTTTCCTACTCAGCTCTTTTGACTTGATGGTCTGTCTTTATTCTCTTTTTGTCACTTCCTTCTTTACCAAGACTCAGTTATTTCTCCCCGTTATCAAAGCACTTGTAGGACTGATTCTTAGAAGCTTGCAGCATAGTTTGGGGAAAAACTATTTTATTTTCCATGACTGTTACTCCACAATTTGCATTTAGAACTACACAATCATGACAAAACATGGCTGTTGATGAACATTCCAACAACATTTACCATTCTGTAAATAAAACATATCCTGTAGGTAACGGTGTCTTTTCTCAGCTAACATCCTGAGTGCAGAGAGACTGGCTTTAGGCTTTTCTGTTCTACAAAGAACAGAATACAGTTGGAAAGGAGCTGAGACGAGCAGAATCTTCAAATTCCCACAAGCAGTGTCAAGAACAAGGTATGTGCTGTATAATCACTTCCTGCATGACAATAAACAACATTTAAGGTCTAAATGTCACTGCTGTATCGTTCTGTAAACAGTGGCCTGAATCAGACAGGCTGTTGTTTCATTTTTCTATGTGGTAGAAATAAAGCTAGAAACTTTGGGTATTTTGGAAAAACTTTTTGCCAAAATAGTATTTTATACAGTGTGATTTCTACAAAACTTCTCTTCCTCACTTTAGTTTAATGGAAATGTCTATAAGAATAAGATGAGGTGGACTTGGCCCATAAAGGGCAGTACAGTAGTCTCAGATGTAGGTACAAAGATCAGATTATCTGATTCATAGTCAAAAAAACCATGAGCTGATTAATGAAATTGCAAGTTTCATATCTATAGAAACATTTTTACTTAAAATAATTGTGCCATTAGCTTGACAAAAGCAGTGAACCTTTTAAAGACTCCAAGTCTGTGTCAACAACTCCTTTCACAAGGCTGTACTTCATCGTGTGAGTTGGTTGTGGTTAGATATGCACTTTGAGTTCGTGTCAGCATTCTTCTGGTTTTGTCACTTGCAGGTGACTCCCTCTCATACCCCACTGCTCTTGATAGGAATCCTGCTTCAACCCAACTGTCTAAATGTGAGATGTACTGGCTATAGTGGCCAGTGCTAGAAACAGAACTGAAAGCATGATGGAAACCTGCTGAACTTGAGTCAGCCTGTCAGCCTTTTTGGTTCTATTGTTGGGTTTTGTCCATAGTGTAAAAGGCAACCTAGCTTAAAGAGCAGTGAATGGGGATAAAGGAAACATGCAATAAATTCTCACTTTTCACTTTATCTACTGAGACCTTCCCATAGCTCACTTTTTTTTGCAGCATTGTCATGACTTAGTGATAAAGTGTCTGTGCTAGACCTCAATTTGGGCAGAGTGTGGTAGCTTTATTATTTTGCAGTGAGCCACTCAGAATGACCAAAAATGTGGGCAGGCTTCAAAATCAAGTTTTATTGCAATACTGAATAAAACTTTTGGAAGCAGAGAACTGGGAGTGGGACATAAGATGTATAAGGCATATCTTTTAGTGTACACTCATCCATTATATCTTTTAAGTATGTCTTCAGTTTCACACTCAGACTGCTAAGTCAGTGGCTTTTTTTAGTTTAAGCAAATTCTGTCAGTCTCCTCTTGAGTCCCCAGGGAAATTATAACCCTCTAAAGACAAGTTGCATGTCTGCTCAGTTCTTTCTGTGGCACACCGTGGGCTTTTTTGCTTGCTGAGTCTTTTTTCTAAGTCTTGAGAGCTCGAACAAGCACCAGGGAGTTAGCTGACATAAAGCCAGTCCTGCACCCATCTTACAACTTGGCAGGGAACAGAGATCATGATGCTGCCAATTTTTTATAAATGCAGGAGGAATTTGTGATTGAAGAACAAATACAGCCAAAGTAATGAAACATGTGGGCTCCTCTGCACCATGCACAAAGCTTGGGAGTAGTTAATAAATTCTGGTTTACTGTTTGTTTAGATGTTGGGCAGATTTTTTTTTAATGTCTAAGTAGTAAGAAAAAAATATAAATTGCAAAGCAAGGGTTTACAGTAAGTGCAACTGAACCTTAGATGTAAGTACAAAGTATTATAATTTTGAAATAAGTCCTACTCATTTATGTCTTGAGACCCTTATTGGGCATCCCCAACACTTCTGTGCAGTGCCACTGGCCAAGACAAACTCATTTCTAATGCTGATGCCAGTTAAGAGCTCACACGTGATTTAGCATGTAAATCTGTTTGTAAAATAAATGCAACTCTGGCCAAATTATATTAATTTATCCTGTCTCAGACCAGCTTCCTAAGTTCTAGAAACAACAAGCTTACAAAAGAACCAGGCATACATACAGGAAAGAATTGCTTAGAAAAGTCTTTGGCAAACTATAGCAACAGCTACTTCTGGACTGCCACAATGTAAGATTTCTGGTTTAATCTGGGGGTTTCTGAGAATATGATCCAAACCCAGTGATATTTTAGAAGCTCATCTCTTCTTTGGCAGTTTGTCAATGTCAGAAAATACTTTTTTATATATAAAGTAAAAACTTCCTCTTCATGCCAAATTCTGTATTTTGTCAGATTCTGCTTCCATTTCATTAAGCTGAGGGAGGTTAGTCAGTCTTATTTTAAGAATTAAGTTCAAGACAGTATTCAGCAAAACAAACTGCTGGTTTCAAATACTTGGAGCTGACAAATTGGGAGTACAGCAAGGGTGGTGTCTTTACTGAATGTCTGAAGATGGTGATAGTTACTAGTCCAATTGCAATGCAGTGGAAGGGTTTTTTTAAGAACTAGAAAACGTTGAGGGACACCTCTGCAACAAGCAGTATTTAAGCTGGTAGGGAATCATTCCCACAGCCACATGCTGGGCGTGGGAGCAGGTGGTGTGTCTGTGCAGAGCACTGAAACACAGTCATATGGAGGTGACTGTCACATCAACTAAACCCCACAAAATAAGGATTAGTAATTATTTTTGTTGAGTACAGCTCACTCTTTCCTCAGTCCAGGAGATGACAGCTGTTTGTTATTAGAGAAAAGTTGTTTCTCATGGATGCTGGAGAAGAACATGTTCTAAGAATAATCCTTTTTTTCATCATGAGCCACATGCCAACACCTTTTTCTAAATGGGGGAGCTTCAGCTCAGATGTCTTTGTGGTCTTTACCATGCTTTCCCCAAAGTGAGGAAACAGCCCAGTCATTTGAAGCTGAGAGCTGAAAGGTCAATGAACTGATCTAAAGGAGTCCTAACAATATACCTGGTGTCATGAATAGACAGAAGCATCTGGCATTTGATATGGCCCCTAAAAGGGGTTAGACAGCTAATACTGAGCTGGCAAAAATGCAGTTGCTGTACCAAGATTTGTAGAAACTAGGAAAGGTTTTTTACCAAACAGAAAGGGCGTGGGGTAGGGTTGTAACCTAAGAAAAACAGTGGTGATGTTTATTTTTATGGAGACAGGTGTACAACAAAGTATTTCCTGAAACATTTTCTCAGTATTTATTCTTCTTTTAAATCTTGTTCAACACAACTCATTAGAACTTTTGAGGGGGTTTCTTTATTTTATACAATAAAAGAAAATCAATTGATTTTCTTTTCATGAAAGAATTAAAGGGAGTTATGAAAGCTGTGAGTCATTTTTGAAAATAAAAGGTAGATGGAAATATCCATGGTAGAAACATTAGGCATATGCATTAAAAAAATCTGAATACTAGTGGACTAATCCACTAGAACTTTAAGATGTGGAAAATGTAACTGCATAAAGATGCAATTCAGGAATAACATTTTAATAGGGTAGGTAGTTAACCTTTAGAGAATCTAACAAGGCAAGACAAGATGATTCTCCATATCTTATGTATCTTATGAGTTCTGTTTTAGTTTGGTTTGGGTTTTTTTAAAATAAGAAATTCAGTACCTGAAGATTCTGAAGAAAATACCCTAGTGTTTCTAACCCAATTACATGCTTGAGCCAAAAATACCTGAGGAAGGTCCTCTTTGCTTATATTTTACATAAAGTCAAGCTTGAAGGTAACAGTGGTCCTGTTGCACTCTGAAATCATAGAACGGTTTGGGTTGGAAGGAACCTCAGAGATCATCTAGTTCCAACTGCCCTGCCATGGTCAGGGACACCTTCACTATACCATCATCTAGCAGTTCATTGATTTAGCCTTTCTACAATTAAAATACAAAGGATTTTGAGAGGAACCATTTGCTAACCAAACATCATATTGTTTATATTTACTGGGACATAAAGCAGAAAGCAGCTATCAAACTGCACAGTCCTTAAATCCTTTTATCACATACACCTATGATTATGTCCAGAATTTTTTGGCTGGTCTAGCCTGAGAATAGTAAAGGATATACCTGTACCTGGAAACTCTGATTTGGGACATAATGTATGACAGTGCCAGATAGAGTTGTTATTGCTGGTTGCTTTTTCCTTCCGACTGGCAATAATTTCCCATTACAAGCTGAAAAGCTTTGAAAAGTACACATATAAAGTGAAGGCTGGATTTCTTTTTTTAACACCAGCAGCTGGCTGCCATTCATCTGAGTGCTTGACTTTTTTCTTTAAAAATGTGATTTATTTGGAAGAGATTTTTCTGTGGCACTTTGTTTCCCCTCAGGCTATCTCACAGTCCATAGTGCTGGAGATGGTGGTTAATGAAGACAGATGATGTTCCCAGCCCCCAGGCAACTGTTTTCATTTTTTCAATACAGCCTTTGCATCAAGGAGTGAAGAGAGGCAGAGACATTCTCTGCTGACAGCAGGGTCTTTGTTTTGTTTCCCAAAGTTCTTTCTTAATGGCAATAGAAAAATTGTGTTTCTACAATTATATGTGTTGTAGGAACTTTAAAAGACAGCATTAGCTGTAAATTCAGTGTTGAAAGCAGCCATGTTCAGGCTAGCTAATGAACATTACTTGCCATTTTTTTTTCTTTCTTGTACCAGCCCTGTCATCATTTGGTAGGCAGTGGTGGGGTAGAGACTTGAGTGGGTAAATGAGTTTAGCTGCTTTGAACTCAGTGAAACTACTCAAATGGAAATTTTTCCTCTATGTGACTGTTAAAGTATTTTAGAATCTTTTTGAGGGAGGCAGGTGATGTGTGTGTTTGCACAGCAAACGTAAGGCCTTGGGGCCTAAGTGAATAGCTGGAATTTGGCTTGTGGATTAATACACTTGTGTGATTTTTGGGATCATGCTATTTGCCACTTAACTAGGTCATCTGGGTCTCATACAGTGTGTATGCAATTACTAGTACCTCAGTGAGCTCAGATCAAAAAAGTGGTAGAATTTATTTTAAAAGAAAAAAGAGAAATAATGGATTTCTCCATAAACATGATGAGGTCACTTGAGCTCTAATTACTTTCCAATATGACTGATTTAGCCCCAAATATTTATAGATGTGTTTCTCTTTGGATAGGAAAATACAAGGATTTTTGTTAATAGATGCTCATATATATGATTTTGCTCTCATGACCACGTTTTTGTTAACACTCTGTAGCATTACCACTGGCCTTACAGCTTCTGCAATTTTTCTCCTATTAGGCTATTTGCTAGAATATTCATGAAAAGCAAATATGTTAATTAATTTAAAATAAATGTGTGTATTCATTTACATTAATTTGGCAAAGTTAACTTATCTGTTTAATACAATGCAGGGTTTAAAATAATCAAGACTGAAAGATGGAACTCTGTATTTAAAAATAGTAACGCTTTCTATTATTATTATTGTGTAGCTTTCTATCAGCTTCTCTCTTTTTCTGAGTCTTCTGCTGTGTTCTAATTGCATATAATTAGTTTACTGCTATAAGTAGAACACTTCCGAAAAAAATCACAAGATGGTTCATCTCCAAGAGAATAATCATATTTGCTCCTTTCAATTTCAACAGTTCAAAGTTAAAAATTCAAAGATATAAGAATCTTTGAAGAAGGACCGTCTAAGAAATGTGAAGATCAGTCTACCTGTTTATATTTCCTACTCCTACAGAGATACAAGAGATTCAGGAATAACATTACACATATATGCATGTAATCATCTTTGAAGCACAAAATCCTCTCAAAGTCAATTTGTATCTGACTTCAGTAGAATCACAATTTTCCCTACACTTTTTGAATTTTCTAGTTGAAAAAAGCCTGTGAAATGGGGAGAGCAAGGAAAGTCCACCTCAATTTTGTGTGGGGAACTGAAAGTACTAAGTAATGGAAAGAAATGGAATTATTTAATAATTGAGTATTGGAAGCAAAACCAAATAATGAGCTAGCTACATCTCTTCAAAACAACCAAATCTGAAAAGACAATGTGCTGGTGATTTTTATAAGCTGCTGAATTTCTTAGAATTGCCATGATGAAATGGTGGATGTCTTCTGTAGTATATAGCTGTTAAGGGATATGGCACAGTGAATTAAGGATGAATGAACAATGAGGTGCTGTCTGTTCTCTAGCATTAGTATCACAATATAAAATCAGTGCTAAGAAAAAGGCTAATTTGGAAAAAAACACATCTGTTTGGAGAATGGTAACAGTAGCAAAATCCACAGACATCTTTAAGGACTTGACTTCTGAGAGGGAGTTCAAATTTAACAGGATCTTACAAGCCATTGGCAAGCACATTTATAAAATATCTTTCTTCTTTTCAAACCTCAAAATCACCCTTTCAGAAGGGATGGGTGGGCATGGTGTGAGCACCCTTAACAATTAAAATCAATAAACCAGTGAGAGTTTTGCTCTTTCAGACATCAATGGTAATTTGAAAGATTGCTTTTAATGGAGAAAATTCTTTGCAAAGGAAATAGTTGCCAAATATAAAACAGCTATACATCAAAATAATAGGTAAGTTGTCCTTAAGTAGATCTGCAGAAATTAACTTCCCATTTATAGCATGTGCTGTACTTGTTTTAAGTAGTTCTATACCTGAACTTCTCACAGACTATTTCCCACTGTGTTTTTTAGTTCATCTCCTCCCACATGTATTAACTCTCTTCTCCTCCCCTTTTCCTCATTGGAGGAGAATATGGGGATAGTAATTGTGAAGTTTGACATGACCTTTGCAAGATGGTGTATTTGAGCAAGTGGGAAATGAGATACAATGAGGTCCCTCCATCCTGAATAGACCTGACAATAAATCACGGTCTCTTTCATTGAAAAATCAGAATTCAGCTACATTAATTCAAGAGATAAGGTTGAAAAATGTTGCCAAGTCAATGGAATTTCTCCTGCCTTGGGAATGCAAGGAGCAGACCCAGTGTCAGCAGTGAGTTACAGCAGTTTGAAAAGGGTCACTGATTGCTCAGCTTTGTCAAATGTATTCTACTTCAGATTATAAATAGAACAATTGCACATTAATCTCATGCTCTGTGAGCATCAGGTATGTATTTGGGGGCTTTTGGACAGGGAAAGCTCACAAGAAATAGCCTTGAGTATGTTTCAATCCTTTCAAAATCCACCTGATTATTTTTTCTGAATTCTGTTTTCCCTTCCTCACCAAAGACAGAAGTACTGAAATAATATATTTCTTTGGGATCATAGCAATGAAAAAGATAGATTTAGGCCTATCTATATACAGTTCTGTCTTAATAAAAATATCTCCAATTTAACTAGAGGTCTCAGTTCTTTATTTTTCTTCAACTTGCTTGTTTTGTAGATATTTCGTACTTAGGTTTCATAAATTGGTCAATGTTTCTTCCTTTTGGTCGTGGTAATCTTCATCCACTCAGCCTCAGACTTTTTAGTCTGAACCTGCCATGGTTTTGTGAATCTTTTGAGCCCCTTAATGTTCAGTAGATACAGTGTTGGCTCCTGGGCATAGAAGCCCTAGTGAAGTACAAACTGAAGCACTGCATTAATTTTGATTCAATTATCAGTGATAACTTTGGTTTGTGACATGCTGCTAAGAAAAGGGGAAGGAAAGCAAATTTGTTCCCCAGATAAAATAAACTTGTTAGAATAAAAATGGGTTTAAAAACCAGCAAATGTACCAGAGAAGAGGAGGTCTTTGTCATAGGGAAGGAAAACTGTGTATATTCCTTGATGACACTTCCAAATCCTCACCTTTGTACAAAATTCCAGTGGCTGAGCTTGGTGCTTTGTGTCG
The DNA here is from genome assembly GCF_964237585.1 of Gallinula chloropus. Lineage (NCBI taxonomy): Eukaryota > Metazoa > Chordata > Aves > Gruiformes > Rallidae > Gallinula > Gallinula chloropus. The sequence continues at coordinate 3,425,476 of NC_140095.1, read as the reverse complement.
TCTTCCATTGGGGTGAGTTGCTCATTTTTCTTTAAGGGTCCTGATCTTGTAAGGTATCCGAAGTCTTGATAATTTGTTGGAGAAAAGTCTTACAGAAGATTTCTGTGTATACTAGCTAGAACTTTTCTAAAACCAACAGCAGCAAGAACAGAATTCTGTATGTGCTTTCGGAATATTTTTCTGAGCAAAACTTTGTTTAGGTGAAAGCTCCTTATCCAATTAGTCTTAAATCAGTGAGTAATTAGTGAGGTATGGGAAGTTGTACTTAAGTTGTACTTTCTTTTGAAATATCCGAGGATTCTCAGCGCTTCACTATTTTATGACATTGAGTTGCCATTGAACTGAATGCTTTAATAGTTGGTCATATTTCAAATGAGGTATATTTTTGGCACTTTGGCAAGTATGCCAAAGCATGGTATTTGTATCTTCTGAGGGCCTGCTCAGGTGGAAACTCATGAGTTTTTGGGAGCAGTCTCTCACAGCTTCCTCTCATCTGTCACTGCAGTTCAGGGATATCCTCACCCCCAGAAACATAAGCAATTAATCAAAGTTGAGGCTGAGGTGCGTGATGAAGAGATCAATACTGTGTCTGGTTGCCTTAAGTAACAAATTTAAAATAGAGAGGCATGGTGACACATGGTGAGGCTGGAGCAGAATAGATGATGACAGATTATTTATGAATTGGATTGAAATGTCTCCTTTCCCTCATCTTTATCCCATTTTCCAAGGGAGAAAATGAGAGATTGTGTACATAGTACCTTTGACCACTACTTGTTCTGAAAAGATTGTGTTCTTCAAGTCAATACAACAAATGCTGGGAAGAGGAGAAATTCAGAAAACAAATCATAGCTAGATATGCTGCAATTGTTGTTTTGGGAAGGAAAATTAGTTTTCTTTCAGTGATCCCTAGACTTCAAAATCTCGATGTGGTTTAATCTCACAAGCAGCTGAAACAACCACACAGCCATTCGCTCGATTCTACCCCCACCAGTGAGATGGGCAGAGAGTTGGGAAAAAAGGGTAAAACTCGTGGATTGAGATAGAGTTGAAGAGGACAGAAAATGAAAATAATAATAATAATAAAAGTGTATACAAAACAAGTTATACACAACACAATTGCTCGCCCCCTGCTGACTGATAGTTTCCATGCTGCAGTACCCCGCTGGCCAGCTTCCCTCAAGTTCTATCTGCACAATAATGTCATATGGTATGAAATACCCCTTCTTTCCAGTTTGGGTCTGCTGTACTGGCTATGTCCCCTCCCAGCTGCTTGTGCACTGCCAGCCCCCTTGCTGTCACAACAGTAGGAGAAGGTGAAAAGGCCTTGACTTGGTGTAAACTTTGCCTAACAACAAGCAAAGGGTCAGGTTATCAACATTACTCTCATCCTAAATCAAAATGCAGCACTATACGCACTATTCAGAAGAAAATTAGTTCTATCCCAGCCAAAACCAGGACATCTCTCTGTTCAGCCTTATCAAGGGAAGCTATATAAGTTTTTAAAATGTATGATGTTACTGTACCGATGCTGTTACACAATACATTACATCACTCTTCATTCTGAGGGTGGGGAGGCCCTGGGACAGGGTGCCCAGAGAAGCTGTAGCTGCCCCTGGATCCCTGGCAGTGTTCAAGGCCAGGTTGGATGGGGCTTTGGGCGCCCTGGGCTAGTGGAGGGGGTCCCTGCCCATGGTTGGGGGTGGGGCTTAGATGGGCTTTGAGGTACCTTCCAACCTAAAGCAGCTTTGAGGTATCTTCCAACATAAATCATTCTATGTTTCTAAGTTTGTTTTGGTTTTAATGGAGCCATAAGTGTATTTTGAAAGCATAGTCCTGTTACCTCTGATTAAGGAGAGTTAGTGCTCTAAGATTGTGAATTTTTTTTTAAACCCATTCTACATGAAATCTGAGACACAGTCCACTAAATTGTCCTCTTATTCAAGCTTACACAGGTATAATAGAAGCTCAAATTCACTACAACTTAAAAAAATGCTGCACAGAGACTGTCATATCACCTTTCTGCATTCTTTTACATTGACCTTGCCTTGAAGCAATTGTAGAGTAAGTTGTCTTTTCCCAAAGAAAAGATTCTTCTTTCAGTCCTTTTCATTTTCTTTTTCCTTCTGTTTTTGACACCTTAAATTGCCTAGTATTTTCCCTCAATTTTGTTTTAAATAAACATAGGAAATTCAAGATAAATATATAGGAGTGTATAGAATTGCTGGGAATAAGCAAGAGGACATAGTCTGGACCTGCACAAGGGCAGCAGAAATTCCAGCTCTTTGGCCCTCCATTGCCCCAGATTCTCCCTTGGTCTAAGCCCAGCTGCTGCTGCAGGTTTAGCTCACAGCCTTCAGTGCTCCTGCCAGGCACTGGCTCCCCACTTCACAGACAGGTTCCTTCTGCTGATGGAATTGTGTCTCAAGAGGTTTCCAACCTAAAGCTTTTTGCAGATCTCTTGGTCTCAAAATCATGATGGAAGGGGGTAGGGAAGAAAAAAGTTGAGAGTCTTTTTTTACATTGCAATTCCTATTGCACACATTATCTGTTTGATTAATAACAGGTTTATTCCAAAACATATTTTATTAATGCTCCTGACAGATTCTGGATAGTTTTCCTATAATAATTTTGTTTCAGAGAGTTGCTTACATATTTGGATAAGGACATCTTTAGCTTCACGGACTGAATTACCTGAGCATCTTCTCTTTTTACCTAGGGGGAAAACTGCATTTTAAATAAGTTACACTGTTCAGAAATTGTCTGTAGAGGAGATGTATGCTCTGATTCATTCTTGGCTGGTGTTTTCTGTAGTCTTTTTACCAGGTACAAGTAAACATAAAGCAATATCAATTTTGATTTGATAATCTTTTACAATAACTTTGCATTCAGATTTTATTGGTGTGAATGATGATTTTTGAGGGAAATGGAACTATAAATCAGACTCAATGTCTACAAAAAAATTAGTCACTTTAATGCATTGCTAAGTGTCCAATTTTTTTACTTTCTGCATATGCAATATGCTGAAAGTCTTTTCCCTCACTATTACAGTAGTCTGAGTCCTGGTTAAATAATTTTAATTAAATTATTTTGCATATTGTTTCTTCCTGTAAACCAAAGTAGCAATTTTTTTTCAAAATTGTAGTACTCAAGTTAAAAAGCAAAAGGTAATCAGGGACAAAAATAGTTAAAAAAAAGCTTCTATACAAGGAGAATGTAAACTGCTTTTTTATGTTTGTTTGTTCTAATCAGTCAGATATTAATTTACTGACCAGAAAAAAGACAAGTTGAATGGGATGCTGAATGTGATGTTTACAATCAAACATCCAAGGAAACTGAAAAGGAGTTGATAGGTTTGCAAATCTCAAACAACCTCTTTTCATATCATGGGGTTAACATATTTTATATTAACCTAGAACCTCATGAAATGAGTGTGTTTTGCAGAGACTCTGGTTATGAATGTTGGAAGAAAAAAAAAATTCAAACACATGATCAACTTAAGGAATAATTGCTAAATTATGATTTCTATGCTAAGCCAATAGATGCCCCTGTATATACACTGAAAATGTCAGAGAAATCTGATTAATAAGTTTTAGGTCACTGACTGTACGATGGAACATCTGTTTGACCCTGTAACTATGCCCAATATTCAGAGTATTTTGAGTTAACAAAAGGACCACAGTCAATCAACTGTCATTTATCCCTATGTCTTTGATATTTGTTTATGTTGCTTTTCTATGCTCAAAACAGTATTTTGTACCTATAATGAGGAATTAATATAACCAATCAGAAATGGTTTCATAGGCCTGTATAGTGTAAAGAACTGCATTGCAGCTTACCACTGCTGCTTCACTTCTCTGCAGGGTACCTGCTAAGAAACTATAATGCAAGCAAGTCATCATTATGCACCTAGTAATACACAGCTTTGGGTTTTTTTTCTGGAAAAGTTGTTCAAAGGAAGACTAAGAATATGCTATGTATACAGGGTGCACCGTACCATGGGAAAAAACAGACCTTCAGTCTAGGTCTTGTGGACAAAGATTCTCTGTGAAACAAGGTAGCATAATTTAACTGATTGGGGGGGTTAATTAAAATCAGTTGGATTGGTTGTTTTTATGCATCAAAAGAGGAAAAATAGTCATTATGTCCAGGAAGATATACATGTCATAAGGAAAAAAATATCAGAATATATTCCAGTTTAAGGAGATTTCCATCAGAATAAAAATAAGGCTTTCAAAGAGATAAAGAATAGAATACAGTTTTGTAAAGAGCTACAGAAAATATAAATAAATTCACAGGGAACTCTGATGTGTTCCTTGACTTCTATACAGTGTTAAGCCTGGTAGCTTACTGTATTTTTAATTGCAAGTTTTTAAAATAGAAAATCAAGATTGGACACATGAAAGCTATTTCTTAAAAAATGCAAAGTAGTAATTCCAAAGCAAGAGGAGGAAATAAAACATAGATCATGGAAAGTGTGTGCTCCTAATGAGTTACCAGAGTAATTCCATACAGAATTACCTCATTCTGTGATCCAGTAAGAGAATACATAGTAAATACCTAACAGGGTTTTCATATGAGACAAAAAAGGAAGGTAGTAGAGAAAGGATAGGAAAGTTCACCAAGAATAATCTCAATTCTGTAGATGAAGGTTACAAAAGAGCAGTAAGTAGAAGAATGGAGTACTGTCTCTAAGAAACGGTGACTTAAGGGTCATGGCACATTATGAACTGAATAGGGTAACATGGTAGCTAGCCAAAAAGCCATATGGGCCCTTCATGTATCTTCCCTGTGGTGACTAGATTGTACTCTACCTTTTTATTTGTGATTGGTGTTGGCAAGCATGAAGCCTTAATAACAAGACAAGGCATATGAGTATAAACATTGAGCTTTTTTTGAGTGGCTGCAGTTAGCTCTGAGAAAAGGGCATTGAAGCTTTAGGGCAAAGAGGCAGTAGCCAACTGTAAAATAATGGTTGTTGAAATAAAATTTTGTAGAAGGGGAGCCTTGATTCACCATAAGATAAATATTCCTATTTTGTAGAAGAGGAACTATAAGTTTATAGAACAAATATTGTTGTAGTCGGATACTGTCAAATATGCCTAGAACATGCTAATTTATTTCAGCTGAATAGCTAATGACATGTAAGGTTGGTTTATGTTTGCCTGTGGAAAGGAATGTAGCAATGTGAAAACAGGTTGGAGTCAGTCATTTCCCTCCTCCTCTCTGCCACTGTGCTATCGACTGATTATCTGGTAGTTTGTCTAATGGAGACCTGACATGCCTGACATCCAGTTTTGTGCCATCTCCTGAAAGAATCAGACTGGAAACTTGAGTAATTGTTTTCAGGACATTACATCCACTTGTAGGGATGAAAATAAACAAGGATGATTAAGCCTAGAGAAGCATTAGAGGCAAGGTGTGAAAATATCAGAGAGAAGCAGCATCTACGTCCTGTGGCCATTGAGGTATTGAGGCTTCAGTGGAAAAGGTGAAAGTCAAATACATCTTCTGTTTTGTACCATTTATGGCTAATGATCTTTGACCATTTGTGAGCCACACTAGGTTAATCATTGCACACAGTTGGCTGATTAGTTGTCAGCAACGTAGAGTTTATTGAGGAAAATGCCAGAAGGGAAAGAATCTGAAGTTAAAAAGCTGAGAATTAAAGAAAACACTTGGAATAAAATTGTAGTCTTCTGAATGTCAGAAGACAGTAGGTACATCCTTTCTGCAGTGGTTCTTGTTGGGTATTAAAGCTGGTGGGAGCAGTATTGCAGCTTCTGAAATTCTAATTGTACAAGACGCTAGGAACAGTATGACCTTCCCTACCTTTCTGCTGTGGGTAGACTGAAACATAGGATATATTTAGAGTGTGTACAAATTATGAGATGTTCTAATTTGCATGATCAATCATTAGTTATGTACTTGTTTTCAGAGGTGACAGCTAACAGCTTGATTGCAAACTGAAGTGCTAATGCAGTAACACAAAGTGCATTTTAGGAGGATATTAACTTGTGTTACTGGCTGTAGGTGTGACTGCTCCACGTGGTCCCTCCAGCTCCCTGGTCAGGAGCAAAATGGTAGCAGCTTTGGATGTTAATGACTTTTCTGTTCAAGTCCTGAATGATCCAAGGTGTATGGCTGGCCTATTGATCGGTAGCTCCAAGTGTGTAACTACTAATGATGTTATGGAGTAGGCTTGAAACTATGGGCCTGTTTCAGTTCAAATGAAATGGAACTGAAAAACTCTCAATTTTCATTAACATGGTTTGGTTTTGGTCCCATGATGGTATGCTTTATGTATGCCAGCCATAGATATGTAGATTAAAAGCACATTAAAATGGGTATTCTAGCTAAAACAGTAGCTTCTGTTGATCTGAAATATTTTATGCAACTTCAGGCTTAAAAATTCCAGCAAGCAAAACAAAAAATATTACAATTTGTACTTACAGATTCTAGCCTTGTGATGAGATACTGAATGGTATAGTAATATTGGAGTATCTGTCTGAACAATTACACAAGCAATATTAGCTATCTTTCTATGATTAGATAGATACAGCTAATTTATACCTATGTCTTTATCTTTAAGAAACTAATATAAACAATGGGAAGAGTACTGTCTCAATTCTGAATGTAGTTTGGCCTCCAATACTTCTGAAATATGAATAGAAAACCTGCTTCATATGTAAATATTTATCATGAAAACGTAGGGCAGTTTTTACCCACTCATTTTCTAACTGGATCTTCTCTTAAATGCCCTTGAATTCTGGATTACAAATGAACATGCTGGAGCTCATGAATTCTGGGAAGAATGTACCTTACGGTCACTTGATAACACAACCCATCTTACTTGGTGCTCCAGGTTAAGTCTTAATTATTGAAAAATAAATTACTTATTTACTAATTCCCACAATCTATCCTAATTTGTTACTTTATCTCACTAAGAATAATTAAGTTCCATCCAAGCATCCTATCAGTTAATCCTCCCTAGAAAAGGGCCTCATTAAATATGTGTGAGAAGGGTATTTTGTGTCAAAAAACCTTCTCCTGGTTGAATAAACAGAGTTTTATTTGTGTCACTGAGTAGGAACATTTTTAATTTCTTGGTGACACTTTAATTATGACTATTGATGCTACAATTAGGAGCACAGTGAAATCAGCACAGTAAGACAAAGCTATTCCCAAACTGTATCTAGTTGTCGTCTTCCAGAAAGCTTATTTTTTCTCATGCTCCACATGAGCACATGGAAAGAGGGATGCAAATTCAGAGGTAATTTTTAAGCAGAGGAAGTGATAGTTAGGGCCATTTTTCCCAGCCCAGAGTGAAATGATCTTGACTGTTACTCCGTGACAGCTTTTCTGGTTCCTGTGAGGATGGAGCTGGTTCTTCTGGACTCATCCTGGGTGGCCAAATTCAGAGCACAGTTTCTGCAGTACACCGGTTTAAACACTACTGTGGATTCTAGTGAATCAGTTGTTGCAGGTAGGGGATTAGAGGTGTGAAAATGCATTTAGTGATTTTCAACTACACTGATCATTAAGAGTATATTGGTTTGGGGTTTTTTGGTGTCAAAACATTGGGTACTAGTTTTGAGCTTTGGCTTGAAAGCTCAGTAGGACCATAATCGTTTCTGCAGCCTATGCTTGTACAGCCTATATTGGCACAATATAGTATGGGCCATGATTGTCATATAAACAATAATAATGGCAAGAAGAATGAATAATCTCAGGGATTAATTAGGAGTCATTTAGGAAGAACAGGTGGCAGCTCCTGTGAACTCCCCTGTGTTTGGATAGACAATATATTGTCAGAAGTCTGGCAGAGCAAGGCACTCAATTTTAGAAATGTTTGTTGCCAGTATTAAGATCCTCTTCTATTGTTTGTAAAACTACCTGTGTTATACTGCATGTCTCTTACATATTTGCTTCCATTTGCTTTCTTTGCATATGTTGTGTTCAGCACTGTAAGGTATTTCAGTTTCTTTCTGAATTATGTTATTTTGTTGAGTGAACTCATTGAGTGAACTCATTTAATTTTTAATTCCTGGATGATGTAATCTATCTAAAATCTTCATTAGATGTCTCTGGTATGGAAAAGCTGAATACTTTGCATGTCTGTCTTAAAAATCAATAAACATATGCCACAACAAGAAAGTCTCAATGGACTACTGATAACCTGATTACTTAGCAAAATTCATTTTTATGGCTTTTTTCTTCTTTAGTCTCTTTAAATATATGTTATACAGAATCCTGACCATGAACCAGTCTGACAGCTGTCAATCACAAGCTAACTGGAGTGTGACTGTGCAAAGAACTTGGATTCTCTTAGATGTTAAAGAACATGCCTTAGAACTAACCTTGACTTCTGGTATCTTAAAGTCAAAATTAGGAAAGAAGTGCATAATGTTTTTTAATATTTTTTTAGAGAGTATCTATTATCAGGAATGTCCCTGTTCTGTAAGATATAGAAGATCTAGAGAAAGAAAGACAGAAAAAGGAAGTCCCCCAAGTACATATTTTCTTTTCATGAGTAAGTTTTAAGAATAGAAAAAAAACTAATTTAAGGTGTCTTGCTCTATAACAGTGCTGGAGCCATTGTGGGTTAACATAATTTTCCGGGCCATTTATGATAATCCCTTTGTGATAGCAAGATTATCTGGTAGAGTGACGAACAAGTGAGCTGAGATCACTTAAATCTATTTATAACAAGAGCTAACAACATTATTATGGGGATTCAGGAGAGATTTATTTTGTATTTCAGAGTGGCGAGGCTCTACTGGGGGGGAGGGAGATTAATTTTATAGCAAGGTTATATGCAATCCTTTTCAAATATTTGGGTTATTGTTCCAGCAAAGCTGGAAAGTGAGACTCCAGGCTGTCTATCTTCCAGTGTCTGAAAGGACAAGGGAAAAAGTCGTGACTGGCATAGTGAGAAAAGAAAAAATGGGAGACCTAAAATACAAATTTTATATTCTGAGTATGATGGAGATAGAGCACTGGATAGAGGACCCATCGGGCAAGACCCAGAAGATATGTGTCTTTTTCTGATATTGATCTACTCTCTTATCTGGGTCTGGTTATCTTTCCAGCCTTTCTTTGTCTTGCCTTGCTATGTTAGTTTCCTGAAGACCTCTTGTTTATATAGTGCCTGTTTCAGCTAAGCCACAGGATTGTCAGGAACTCTGGACTATTTGTTGTGCTGACTGAAACTCTTGCTCCACCCTAGGCAGGCTAAATAAGCATGTATATCTAAATAAGCATTTACAGATATACCACTTTTATCTGGAATTAACTGGTCAGTGGTCAAAATGGCATACAGCAAGGATTTCCAGACTGGTTTGCTTGTATAGTTCTCAGCAGTCTGCAAGAGAACAAGACACAGCACTTAGAGGTTTACACTTTGCATATCAGCAGGATTTTGTGATGGAGCAGATTAATTTCCTTCACTTTGGTTTAGTAATGTGGCTTTTCTGATAAATACTAATTCTACCTTTACAGAAAGTACCCCAGTACACCAATATTAATTGGTGTAGTTCATGTGCCTGGTTACTGCTTCATAATGAAACAGGTACATTGTCATCGTATGTTTAGTTGTCTGAATTGCTGCATAGGTTTTCTCAATCTTGCCACACATTTGAATGTTTCCTTTTCTGCCAGAGGTACTTTTTCACTTTTTAACTTACTAATTTGGTGCATTCTGTTACTCTAATTCACTACAGGGTAACCTTGTCTTAATTTTCTCGCTCAGTGCTGAACATTATTTCTGTATTTACATCCTAGTGCTGTAGGTGAGAATAGATGGCATCACCAATTTTTTTTATAATTTATATTCCACTTCTGCCTTCCACTTGTGACACTTTGGAGTTTTGATTTTGATTTTCATTTTCTTCCTTATGACAGCAGTGCATTGGAATGAAGTTTGTACGTTTTCAGCGGTAGGTCCCAAATCCCTACCCTGGTCAGTATGCAGCAGTGTAACCCTAGACCTCATGTCAGTAATTTTCTTGCTTTTCTGTTTTATCTTCCCGGTTTGGGCTTGTAGGTTTTCCTTTTATTCCTAAATAAAAGGATCCTACTAGTGTCTGCATTCATCTGCTATTTACATCATCTAAGCCCAGGAAGTAAAATGATAGTATAATCCACTCCAAATCATATTATAACAATCCTCATTAATTGAGGCTTTGTCTTTAATCACCTCAAATGATTATGAAGATAGATTTTTGCCTGAAAACTGCCACCCAAGATATGAATAGGGCTACTGAATCTCCCTGAAATCCTGTTTTTCTACAGCTGAAAATGTTATTTCACTAAAAGCCCTGCACTTGTATTCCAGCCTGCTTGCAGCATGTACTTTTTTCACACATGACTCAGCATCACACTTGCAACCTGCGAACGGTATTAAATTATTCAAATCTCTGTTTTATGCTGAGGAGCAAGAAGCCCACAGCTATAACCCACATAATTTCCAACTCTGAATGCAGGTCTACAGTTGGATGGTTCAAACTGATTTTTCCTAATGAGGACTGCAATTTCTCATCAGATCTTTTGGCCAGGTAGGAGGTGATAGTGGCAATTACCTTGATTAAGGTGCAGGAATGTTTGTCTTTTTTCCACATTTCTTTCCTCCAAATTAATCAGGAATTAAATAATGAATTATATGTGTGTGGGTTTAATTGCTACAGTAACAAAAGTTTTGTGATGCAGCTTGTTTCTCAACATAATCTAAAAAGACATCATAGAAATAACAGCTAAATGGCCAAGTCCTGGAATATCCCATGAACACCCTCAAATATCTTTGTTGGAGAATGGGGTTTTGTTCCCTCTGACTCTTTCTGCTGCAGCCTCTTTGAGTCTCCCTTTTCTTGCTCATGGGGCAGTGGGAAGGGGCTCTTTTCACTTAGCACTTTGCTTTTAAGACAGATCTCTGAAATCCTGTACTCTGGGTTTTTTGGTTTGTGGTTTGTTTGGGTTTTTTCCCTCTGGCAGGCCTCACTGCTTATCTTTGTCTTTTGTACATAGTACAGGTTTTGTACTATTTGGTATAAAACACCAGACAGGCTGCAGAGAATTTGTTTTATAGAGCAGAATGTGCCTAACATTTATAATCGATTTTATTGATTTGTGGGAGTTGAGCAGGATTTTTTCAATCAGCTATTTCCTGTGGCTCACTTGACACCACAATAATATTGTTTCATTATCAACCTTGCTTTTTAGTCGTCATATTTAGACTTCTGCACTTCTTTTCATAGCATCTTATATCTTTTATTCACTTTGAAATAAAATTCCTCCAGAATCTCATCACAAATCTGATAGAGTGAGAATCTGTTGCTCAAAATAAAATACATCTGTACCTGTTAAAAAGTTCAGGCAGAAACCTTATGAGCATAGCCCGTGAAATTTTATATTTCAGTATTTAACAGACTATATTTTTACTGATAGCTCCAAGTTATATTGTACTTGATTTAGACTAGAGCAGTGGGACAGTGATATTCCTAATTCAGGTTTCTCAAACTATATATACATTATTGACTCATAAAAACTTTCACTTCAAGAAGCTTGATGTTCCAAGTGCCTGTTCATTAAGTGTGGTCTAATAAAGGTAAATTACAGTATTTGTTCAACGCTTATAAAGGCCAAAGTCATTTCATGCACTGGGGAGAAGAAAAACCATTCTAAATGGTCTAGTCAGAAATATTTGTTTTCTTATCCTTTGCTGTAAAACTGAATAGCTTGCCATTTCAAAACACTAAACAGCACCAACTGTAAATCATGAGAGAGATCCAATTAGTGCTTTCTGTACACAGAGGGGTGTTAGCATTGCTAGGTCTCAAATGAGATGCCAATGGACATCACTGTTCTGAGATACTTCACTCAGTGAAACTGAAACCACCCTTATCTCCTTCCCCACTCATCTTTGTGACTTACTGGTTCCATTGATGGATGCTTGTAGGAGGACTGATACAGGGGTGATTCAACTGTTAAACCTGGGGTACTTTCCCAGTGTAATCAAAGCAAAAGCCATGATTTTTTCCTCCTTTCTTTTCCATTTCTTGAGTCCAAGTAAAATTTACCACCTGGAGGAAAACTACATTTAAAAAAAAGGGGGGATGGGGGGAATAGTACTCTTGGTATTCATGCTGAAGATGCAATTTGGTGATGTAACATCTTACAGAGAGTAACAAAACATCTAAAATCTTATTTTTTGTCAAATCCAAAGTCAGTGTTAGTTCTGAATAAGGAACTAAGAACGAGCAGGAGGGCAGCTGCTACTTGGTTATTCTTTCCTGTGTTTTACTGTCTCCTTTGACTAGATCAGAGATGACTAAATTGAGGGGGGGTGGGTGTTGGTATTTAGGCCATATAGAGTTAGAAGTCACAGCTCTGGGGCACAGCTGTCCCAGGACTATTGCTCTCTAATCCTGACATAGGTTGCCTGCAGCCACTAAGTCTTTCCATGAGATATTTCTGGTTCTCTATTCTACAGTCCCTTGTGGCACAAAACATTCTGTCATCTCACTTTTGTCCCAAGTTTGTTCACTATATCTAGCCCTAACAAGTCTTTGCAAAAGCAAGAGTGAAACAAAAGCAGGTAATTGAAGATTTAGCAAAATAAAAGAAGTATGTGAGGAAATTCTAGCTCAAATGTTAAAATAGAAGGAATATGCAAGGAAATTCTAGCTCAAATGTTCTATTAATATCCCATGGAAATGTATTTCCATGGTTTCTTATTTTAACAAGGTATGTCAAGAGTGTAAAAATCAATATATTTCTGTTTACATGGTGCAAGACCCGAACTTGTTCAGGCACCTAGGTTTCAGTGGTTAACCACAGTTAAGGAAGAGATATCTGGCCATCATGTGCCCAGTAATGATATTTGGCCACGTTAATTTTCCTAGTTCAAGTGATAACTCTAAGTAAACACAATTTAAAAAAACAGGTTTGTAGAAAACCTCAAGACCATCAAACCAATTATACCCATATAAGAAGATAGTTACTTTGTGGAAAAAGGAGGGAGAAAAGATGTCAAATGAGTGTAGCAAAGCAGAATGCAGAGCTCTGCATCTATCACAAGTTCAAATACCTATTTAGAATCAGTCTTCCAGGTTAGGTACATAATCCATGCTCATGAAACTCATACATTAGAATAGCTCACCATTTTTCTCCATGGGAAATTGGAAAAAAGTTTTTTGAGGTTACTAAGATGTGCATCACTCATAGGGTGCACACTCTGGCTCATTTAAAATTGTGGTAACAGCTCAGGCCACAGATACAGAGATTGATTCAGCCGGCTGTGCTTGCAGCTTACTCTCAGCCAAATGCATTCACACAGAATCAGAGGTGTACTCCAGCTGGGTAGATGAAATGGGGTTGGAAGGCACGTTGGTGACTGGTTTTCTTGCCTGTGTCTCAGTAGCACTGAGCAGTCATACTCAAGCATGCTATTTTCAGGTACTGAAGATATTTAAATGTGCTAGACAAAAATAAATGCCATGTCAGAAAAATCTCTTCTGGAGGATCTTGTACTTTGTTATCTAAATGCTAATAATTACAGTAAGGCAAATAAAAGAAGCTTTCAGATTGTGATCTGGGTCACCATTGAAATCTATGAAAAGAAGTTAATAAATAGTCTGAAGTTAAATTTAATAAATCAAAACTCACCATCTTAGCAGATGGTGCAGCCATTGAGTTGTGGGATGTTGTACCTAAGCTTATAATACACTCTACTGCTTTGAGAAAAAAGGAAAGTAAATTTGAAGTGTGTGCCAGATGCAAAAACTTCCCTTGATTTACTCAAAGAACTGTGGCAATGCTCTCACTTCTCAGGAAATTATGTAATGTTAGCCTTTACATGAATCCTGTTGTGTGAGGTGACTAGACAACAAAGTTTAAAGGCAAATTAACACTGCAGGTACAGCAGAAAGAAGAATCACTCAGTGCTGGGGAAAAAATCATTTAAATGTGTGTATAAATATAGCTACATTTAAAAAATTCTAACTTTTTTAATATATTCTATTTTTTTTTTCTAATGTAGTCTCATGTTTTTATTGGAGGTTTAGGACTGTTTCATTAGAGTTGAGAGAATACCCTTCATTGTCCCACAATTTAAGCTCTAAATACGTTTGAGACACTTATTTTTCAAGGACATTCTACCCTTGGCAGAGTCCCGGAGCTGATGCAGATTTGTCTAAGGGGCAGTAGGCTTTGCACTCTTTCTATAATCCTAGACAGAAATATTTTTGAAGTATTTTATATATATATATATATATGCACTCTACTATTTTCCCCCCAAGAAAATAGTAATTAGGAGCAATGTGGAAAAAAAACCCACAACTTTTTCTCTCTAACTTGCTGTAAGATCTTGATACTTGCTGAACAGCAGCCTTATGGTATCCTCCATGGAAGATTCAAATGCCACAAGGCAACTGGTTGTATTTAGTAATCTTCTGCATCAGTAGTTTTGCCTTTTGGGCTCCAAAATTGATTTTCTTCATCTTGGTGTATCTTTACAACTGTGGGTCTTGACCTAGTGCACTGTGCTGGCCAGCAGTGGTATGAGTGGCAGAAGAAATGTAAGTCAGCCTGGTGATTTCTGGGACATCAGAAGTGACAACTTCATGAGTAAAAGGAGTTGAGACAGTTCTTTAGAATCAGTCACCGCAGGATATTGAAACTTAGGAATCTTTCTTTATGAAAAAAAATCTCCTGCAACAGAGGGAGTGTATCTGTAAATGCACAACCCACAGTAGGTTTTAACATCTTTTAGACTTCTGCTAAGAATTTCGTAAGTTGTGAGAACTGTTTATCTCAGAAAACTTAGATTTTTATTTTTTAGAAACATGCTGGGATGAAAAAAATCATAAAACATACTCTAGTTTTAGTTAAAATTCTCTTAAAACTGCTTTAGCCATAATACCCATGTACTCTTTTGTCTAATACTGGCTAGACCTTTGGCTATCAAAAGCACATTCCCTTGTTGAGACTTCTAATATACATGAACATAACCATCACTACAGTGAGAGTTCCATCTTTTCCTCATTTTTTCTATTTGCCTCTTACCTCTTGTACCACAGTCATTGCTGAGAAGTCCCAGTCGCTCACTATAGATTCTAATTGCTGTTATTAGCATTACCTAGCTGATATGTGACTTCTTTTTCTCACCAGGATCTAAGGGTCACACAAGATGTCTGGGAGAACAAAGAGGACCCCTGTCTGACTTCCTCAAACCCAGTGAACTGCAAGATAATTCTTCCTCTTAGCCTTCATTCATTTAAAGAGGGAAACATGAGTTCAGAGCATTTGTAAGCAGATCAGTATCACCATGTAATCATAGCAAAAGCAACCTCTCCACATTCACTCAGAAAAAGACCCAGTAGTTTAGGTACTTGGAGAGTTTTATCATAGCTAAACCATTGGATTATATCACCCAAGTTATGATAATATGGCTATGGTAAATATTTTTCTTTTGAGCAGAAGTAGAAGGTTATATTTAGATGACCAGCTTCCTAAATTACAGGCATTGAGTCTTTACTTACAGTTACCAACAAGTTGTGGACTGGTCTGCCCTTTCTTTCACCCCTGAAAATTTCTTCGAAAGAAAGGTGATCTCAGTGTACCTTCAATGTTAAGGTTTCTTGGCCTTTCTGAAACACATGAGTTTAACTGTGGAAATTGTCAAATTAACACAGAGCACATTTAATTAGAAAATTCACCTCTGACTGTACAGCCTTTTTGCTTTCATTTCCTTCTGGTGTTGTATAGGCAAAGTTTGTGTCCTTATCTTTCTCCGTGCATTCTGATGAGGACAGCATGTCCATTCTAACCATACAAAGTTCTGGCACTCTGCCTATTGCCTTAAGTAGCATAGCTGAAATCTCAGGCAAGTTCTCCTCTGTTACTATACAGAAACTAGTGATAGTAGAAACAAGATATATTTTTGATCTAGGACTGGGTGCATGATGCATTACAGTTCAGTTTCTACTGTGTTGGTTTCTGTTGAAGGTTCTTCACTGTGCTGACCTTGAAGCCAGTTTGCTTTACTTTAGTGATGCATGCCATCCAGCCACAGCTATGATGTGAAGAGAAATGGATGATGATTTGCCATTTGCACTGACCATACCTTCCAATATCATCAGTCTTTTTATCTTTAAAACATGCATTCACAGCTATTAAATACTAGATATAATAAAACAAAATAATAGCTAATAATCTGTGTAGTTTGCTTGCAATACAGAGGTATAATAGCTTGTCTGACATATTTTAGAGCCAATATTTACCTTTATCACTGGTAAGTGCCTCCCGAGACTCATTATTCATGTAATTCCCATTAAGAGGCAGTAGTAAAACAGCCTGTTGTCTTACAACTCTTGTTGTTAAGTACACTATGTTTAGTAATAAATACGTCAGCTTGTGCTACACTGGAGAATTATTATTTCTTATCTCTAGACATTTATAAATAAATGAATCATGTTTATTTATAGACTTCTTTCCATTCAGCTCTTGCAGTAGCCAGATTAAACCACTTTTCTTTAGGTATATGGTCATATTTCTTGAAACTAGCTTACTCCCTTTGAACCAAATGCTGTAACAGAATTAATATTATGGCTCTTTACATCTTTTACTTTGCAATTAACCAAGGAAGATATTTAGGAAAAAAAGTTGTATTGAAAGATAAATTATGTCAGTTCTAGAATAATATGACAAATACTTCACAGAATTGAGTTACTTGAACTGTTGTATCTACAGCCACTAATAAGGCTTAATACAGGAAGATAATAATTAATTTGTGTCTCTCATTTGTCTGATCAATGGCCCCATGCAGATCTATGACAACCCTCAATATAAATGTCAAGGTCTGTTTTATAATGAAGAAAAGCTTTTGCAGCCGTGTGAATATAAGCAGGGCTTCTTTTTCAGAGATGTGAATCTGTGTTTATCCATCTCTTTCCATTCAAAAACTGATGGAAGCAGATATTTTCAGCCCTGCCATCTTTGTTGGAAAAGAAGGCCTAGGTCTGAGTCACTTTCAAGTGAACATAACCATTGAGAATCAGTAACTCAATGACCAAAGCACAACTTCTATGCCTTCTTACAAAGCTGCTAGGGTGCTCATGGTTGGGACCCTCTGGAAGTATCACATGGAAATGCAAAAGGATTCAGCTTCTCTGGGCTATCTTTTGTGGAAGGAGATGACATGTGGATGTAAGAGAAGTGCACACAGGTGTGAAAATTCCATTTCTGCAGCCAACTACACATGACATCAGTACATATATTATGCTGTTAATGCTCCCCTGTCCTTTTAAACAGTAATGGGATGTGTTGGTCTAGTTACTTCATTTATAAGTTCTTGGTCTTCCCACAGATGATAGCAGAGAGTGTAGTCAAAGGCTTGTAAAGGCCCTAATGACCCAAGGCCTTATTTTCCTCAGTCTAAATTAGCCCAGTTCTTTATGAATAAAGCACTGTGGTGAGGCAAGATAGGGAAGAGATGATAGAAATGTGCAAAAATCAGCAGATTGATTGACAGTAGGTATTGTTTTCTGGATAGCTGTATGTAGTAATTTTCTTTGAAGTTTTATTGATCTATCTCATAAATGAAGAAATAAAATCCTATCAAGTCCACGAAGTTTTACACAAATCTGGTATTATTTATCTTGTCCATGAGGCTTAGCTGGTCATCAAGTGTAGTTAGAAAAACATTCTACATTCCCATATTAAAACTACATTTTTTTCTAAGACCTGTACGCTGTTATTTCCTGATACATGCATCATTACCTTTGAGAACTGTGTCCCTCACCTCTTCATACCTGCTGTAACCACAAAAAGATGAAAACTAAAGTTGAATTTCATGGGCTTTTGTAGAAAAACAACATCAAAGCAAAAGCCCTGTCTAAAACACCTTCTGAAGCTATTGAAATTAACAATTTTGTCCAAATAGGAGACAGTCTCTTCATTTAGTTGATTATATTTAATTGAAAAATGCTATTTTTCTTTTTTAAATTTATATCCCTTCAGTGGGTGCTAACAATTGGCAGAAATTTTACTGTGACATCTACTGGCTTTTTGTCTTACCCAAAAGGTGTATTCATTTAGAAGATGACTGGCTGAAATCCAGTTTTCTGATCTTGTAAGCTGTTTCATTAAAAAGTAATTTACTTTGAGAAAGACCTTTTTATAGTAGCTTCTCTAGTTGGGTTCTTTTGTTTGTTTGCTTTAGATGACCATACAAGATTTTCTGCTCTTTTTTTTTTCTGGAAATTCTCATATCCATGTGGTAAATTTGTTTCATTAACAAATGTCATTACAATTGAGAGCAAACCTAGAAGCTTACAAACCATTTGTTTAGAAGTGTGGTTCTGCTGCCATGGGCAGTAATGGAATAGGTCCTCTAAATATGTGGGATTCTATAAAGAAATTTGCATTAATGCCATAGCTACATTATTTTTTTTCTTCTGAGGTACTTCAGTGATCTAGTATTAAGCAGATTGTGTATGAATATGAAATTATGTAGCAAAAAATACATCCTGGGCAGCCACTTCCAAGCAAATTTTAGCATCTTAGACCTGGTTCAGATCCTTAGGCTTGTACAACCCGAGACGAATATTTCCTAAACAAGGGCATTTGGAAAGAAATTCACCATATCTGTTTGCATTCAAATGTTCTTCTTTGGAGAAAGAGCTCAGGAAATAGGTATTTCATCCCTTGACAGAATATTCAGAAAAACAATGCCCTTTGTTGGTCAGTTTATCTTTCTACAGGGAAGTGTCTCTGGTCTTTGGCTGAGATGTGTGTAACAACTGTTCTGCAAATGCAAAATCTACTCAGAACATCTTCAGAAGCCCTAAAGCAGTTGAATGCAATAAGTTTATCAGCGGCTCTGAACTCATCCTGCGGCTTTGGATGAGCCTATAGCCAGAGTGAACAAGCCTGTAGAAACTTGTTGTTTCAAGGCTTTTACCTCTCTTGTTGTATTTGACGTAGTTTGTAATCAGATGTAACATGACAGCAACAGCTTGACAAGCTGATAATACACTTCACTTGAAAAATTCATGTGCTAAGACTGCAAACACATTTTTATTTAAGCTATGTCATGTTTATGCAGAGCAGGAGGGGTTTTTTTTCTTCTGTGGATCTGCTATAGAAAGTCTGAAGAGACTTTGACTTTTTATCTTCCAAAGTATGACTGATATTTCTACAGCCTCTAAGAAAAAGTTCGACTTTCTCCAGTCACACTAATTTATTTGGACAGTCATTCAGATACAAAGCACAGGCTGAAAGAGGTTCTGTTATCGTTTGCTTCCTGAAGCATGTGTGCCCCATTTTCCAGCCATTAGGGTGTTTCATAAGCTTTTATTGTTTATCATATTGGTGAAAAATAGGAGGAGTTAGAGAGAAAAAGGAAATAATTTTTTTAATTTCTCACATAGTCCAGAAAAAGAATATCATTAAGAAAGTCATCAGTGTTGTAAAAGAAGTTCTGGGCCATTAAGAAAGTCCTGCACTAGCTTCTAGGGACAATTCAAGAACAGCTGGAGGATTTTCCTCCCTAGATGTAATATCAGAGCAGACACAGCAATGCCATCCCAGGGTGTCATGCTGGACTGTCTGGTGACTGTGAATCTGTTATCTGATGAGGCTGTTCTTCCACTCTGTTAGGCTAAATAGTGCTATATGTTTTTCTCTGAGTCAAATCCTGTTGCATCTAGACATTTTCAGTCATTTGACTCAAGTAAAATTCTGTGTAAAAGTCTGAGCAGTGACAAAGGAGATGTGAGAATCCCCATGTATGCTCTGCATCTGGCATGTGAACACACAAGGTGGGTGTTCAAACACTGTCACTTGCCACTTTCTTTACAACACTCCTCCAGAAAACCCTGTGTGGGTTTCACAGGGATTCATTTCTGTGGAGCAAGTAGTAGAAGGTGAGGAATAGGATTCAGACAACATTACTCATTCCAAATAGGGGAAAGCATGATGAGTTAATAGAATCCGAGCCTGTATTAACAAAATCTTTCCTTCCATTTTGATGAATCCTTGGATAGGACTCATGCTTAAGAACACTATGAATATAGTTGTATGTGTGTATATGTTTATCTCAATCAGCCTTTCCTGCTTTGGATCCTCTAAAATTGTATGCCAGCAATTGGTTATCCCTTCCTAGATAAGGGCACGAGACTTGCTTTCCAGGATCTTTTCCAGGAAGATTTGAGGGCTGCACATGATGACTTTTTGTGTCTGTATTTTTCTGTGCAGGAAAGAATGAAGAGTTGAGAATTAAAATTTTCAAGCTGTGCATATGGTTGGTTGAATGCTATCCCTACAACTCATTAAATAAGCAATATTATTTTACACAACCTAAAGTTCTCTTCTAACAGTATTTCTTAGGTCTGTGCATTAGTTTAAACAGTGAAATCTAGAACATAAATAACCCATATATTTACTCTCACTCCCTGGTTTCTCTGCCATTTTACCTGGGAATTCTACTCTGCTCTTACCCTAGATCATATTCATTGTTGTGGTGCTAAATCTTAACGATTGTTCATCTGATTCATTTAATTGCTTTACTGAATGTCAAATCAGATTTCAGAAACACTTCTGTTGTTTTATTTGTCTTGGGAAAACACTGAGCAGAAAATTACATCTATTAAAACTGCGTTCATTACTATAGCCACAGAAATGAAGGTTTTGAATGAATAGCAGTTTATCAAGCAATGTGTCATAAAAGGCAGTAACTAAAAAAAACCAAAGTAAAACATTCACTTTCATTATTGAACATTTTTATCTTTATTATTATAATAGAATTACAGTCTGACATAAAATAAAGAGCTTTTGCTAAACTCTGTAAAGCAATACATGCTTCTGCCATAAACAACCTCTATTAGATTTAGGTTTTATTGCCACATCACTGCACTGAGGTGCAATAAACATTCAAAGTCATCTTTTTAAAATTATCCCAGGAGTAAACAGAAACTGTCCTCTATAAGAGTGTATCGTTATTTTCAAGGAAGACTTACTATTATTACATGGTTTAGCAAAGCATTGTAAAAAAGCTACATAGAGAATACCTTGTCTTTGATAAACTGTGCAATCGAGTTTATACAGTATAATACTATTGGCATAGACTAACTAAGAGGTGATATAATGCAATCATTGCATAGCGAAAAGCAGACTAGTTAAGTAATATTCACATCTAATGTGCAAAATGCAGACCAAAAGGTAGCTATGAGTTGCTAGAAAGATAAAATGCCCTAAATGAACACACTAGATTAACGCCAAAAATAACAAGATAAACAAGTACACAGAAGTTAAAGAGCCATAGTTTATTTTTTTCTATACATATATCTACACATGATACCAGAAGATGAGACATCCCCTTTTTAATAAGCTCCAATCAGATAACTTATCAAGTTCAGACAGGACTAAACGTTAGACAATGAAGCATTATTTTAAAAAATAAAATAAATAAAAACTTTGCTAAATAAGACATTAACTATTTCCTTTTGTAGATAATGTCATCTTTTTATTTATTAAGAGTTTAGAAAACATTCCCTATGAAATTTTGCTCTCAGTATCTGTTTCTCTGAAGGTTTGTTTAGCAAATTCATTCAATACTGTGTGTTATGGGTTTTTGAATTGATGCTTGCAAATATCCACCATTCTTCCCATCTCTCTGAAAAATCTTTATCTGGAATTTTATTTCTGAGAATCAGCAGTAATGATACTAGAATTTTTTTAAAGGGAGCACACAATACCTGCAAAATGGACATCTTGTATTTAAAGCCCTTACATATTGTTCCTACAAATATATTGCTACAGTAAAAATGAAATGTAGTAAGTTTACTCAATAAAATCTATTTTCCTGTACATTCTTTTATGTATGATTTTTTATTTAATGCTACATATATTACATCACTTATTGTAACAGTTATGTATCAGCAAATATAGCAGTAATATACAGATGAACTTCTGTCTTAACAAATATTTCACCATTTTTATCTACCAAATATAATCCCATACTTTAGTATTTATGCATGACCTGAGCAGACCAGTCATTAATCTAATAGTATACATTGGATGACATTGTCAAATTGCAAGCTACTGTACACTTAACCACTTTACAAATGGAATTAATTCCAAGCACTTTCTGTGTACTAATTTTTTTAGGCTTTCCAGTACCACTCTCTTTTGTTAGTTTTTATTCAGGCTCTAAATATGTTTTATTGAGCATTTAACAACATATTAAGAGCTAAGAGGTGAATCCTACACAACGTTTTAAGAACACAACTTTAAAAAAGTAAAAAAATGTACAATCTCATGCTGCATATTTACATATATTATTTAAATACTATATTTTGTCTTTCTGCTATCCATAAATCCCAGTCTAAAGCTTCTTTTTAATGTATCATTTTATAAAAGAATACATTCAACGTATCTAGACTTGCAAAAATTGTTGGATTTTTGTTAATATTTTTAAACTCTCTAAAACATAGTGATGAATAAAAGCTATCTGTAAAAGCATCCAGGAATTGTTTGGATTACACAGGTGAGACAGGGGGCCTGGGGATCTGCACTTGATTGTGCAGTTTGTTTTAAATCTAGTCTAGTGACAACTTAATGCTTAGAGTAAGACTGCAGTAAGACAGCAGGTTAAAGCATTTGTTACCGTTAGATCTTGTGTGCTATACAGTGACAAACTGTACCTAGAGAGAGTAGATTTCTCTTTAAAGACCATTTAATATCATAATTCAGGTAGTTTGGACTATAGAAAAGGGATTAGGAAAATAACATCTTGTGGGATTCAGCAAATGGAAAGCTTTATATTCGGAAAAGATTATAAACAGTGGTTCACTAAATGGTACGGTAAAGTGTTTCAGGAACATCATAAAGAATATTTTCCCACTCCCCAAAATCCTTTGAATAAAAATATCTTTTTTTTTGTGTACATATACAATACCTTTTGGGGATGTTCAGTATAAGCTATCTATAAATGGTTTCCTTTTTATTACTCTACAATTCTTTCTTTCCCATTTTCAGAATCGCTTACATTGTTCTCTCCCTTGTGCACAGTTTTTTTTTTAAATATACAGATATAGTTTATCTTTTGTTAAATAAAGAAACCTTTATTTTCTTTAAGACAGAGGCAATGAAGCAAATGGGAATTACTGTATGTGAAAATGGGAAGCGATTCCCAGAGCAAAAGACAAAACAGAACTATATGAATAAATGAGGTTATTGATGTGGAGTTGGAGCTTTTAACTGGGGCTCCCGGTTTAAATATGTAGCCCAATAGACTAAATTAAAGATTCCAAAAAGCAAAGGGAAGGCTATTCTTGATAGTCGATCAATTTTACTGACGCTGTTAAAAGTTTTCTTGGGTTCTGCAGGTTTTGTTTCTGGCTTAACTTCTTTGGGCTCAATCGTTGCACTTTTAGCAATGGTTGCCAGCCCAGGGTCCCTTGCAATATTAGGGGTGTAGCTCGTGGCTGCAGCTGTGTACGTGTTATTTTTCTTAATGAGAGGATCCTTCACTTTCTTTGGCTGAAGAAAGAAGAAGATGTTTTACTCTCACTATGTTCTCAATAGATTAGATTATGAAAAAGCACAATAACATTTTTCAATTCATTTCATTTATATCACAAATAGTAAAAAGCTGTAAGAAAGAAGTTAGTGGCTGGATACATGACTCATGCAGAATATTTCGGTGAAGGCAAAGACAAAATCATCCATCTGTGTTGCCTGTATTAGCTAAACCAAATTCAATGATGGATAAACTACAGTGAGGACTTACACAGGTAGTGAGGCTCGCTGACCACCATTACCTTTCATGGAAACCAAGGGTGACAAAACACTCATAATTCAATATTGTCTTAATCAACTGTGCTCCTTGACCGGGACAAAACCTTTACAGGACACTGAATTTCTTAACATAGCTTTTTGGTATTAAGACAAATAATGTCATAGGATGCATTGTAATACAGTTCATACATAAAAGTATACAGTAAAAATATAATGTGACCATGCACTAAGAGTGGATTAATTAATAAAATGCCAAGTTGACCGTTCACACCAAGAGCACTTGCATTATGGAATTATTTTTTGTTTGTTTGTTTGAATGCAGTTGGATCATAATGGCTAAATGTCATTCCACACACAGGGGCTTAAATAGCTGTATGATTTTTGCATCCACCTGCCTATATTTCTAAAGAAAGAATGTATTGAAAATCTTTCAGTGGAGGAGAACTTATTGATCAGAAACAATATCTAGGATTTTTTCCCTTGGTCCTTTTTTTTTTCTAGTACTCTACTTTTGCCATCTACTTGTAAGAAAAAGTTAATTTTTGACTTCTGGGGTTACCAGTTGGAATTCAACTCTTCCTGTTATAGACAGTCCTTCATCCAGCCACTGTATAAGGATAAACATAGGAGATGTACTGAGTTGTTAAGGGAGGGGTAAAGAAAAGCAAATTTTTTCTCCAAGTTCTTCTGATTATGGGGGGGGGAAAGGGTAACTAAAGACTCCCAAGAGCTTGGAAACTCTTTAGGCAGTATTTGCCACTAAAGAATAGCAAATATTAGCAGGTTCATCTTCTAGGGCGGGGGTGGGGGGGTGTGGAGAGAGAAACAATGATATGACTAAAGGGACAGTATCATCAGAATGTGATCTATTATATCATTTCACAAGACAGCAAATTTAATTCTGTTTTCATGAAGCAGCTGTCCCACAGAGGTAATACTTTTAAAAGTAGTTGCAATACTTTTTGGCAAGGCAGATATAGATTAATAGCTGGGTAGACCACCGGGTAGGTAGGTGAACATTACGGGGAGCAGACAGGCACTTGGGAATGTAAGGGGAGCTGCAAAAGCATCAGAGCAAGTGCTGAGGTGCTTGTCAAAGCAAGGCTTGGTACCTCATGCAGCAAGGAAACAAAGGCTGAAAGGTTATAGCACTGCTACTTAAGTAGGAAAAGGGATTCACATCGTGACTCTGATGTAGATGGTCTTTAGTTCAGGACAATAGTAGTCAGCTTAGCTTGAGGCTAAGAAACACTTCAAATTGTTCTAAATATTCTAAATATTTCTGCTGAATAGGAGGAGCAAACAGGTTAGAAAACAACACTGGGAGGAAAAAAAAGATGTCAGTGTTTTTTTAGTTGTCTGCCCATTCTTTTCCTCCTCAGCAGGAAGGCTTCTCACGTGCTTGCCGAGTACGAAGCCAGTCCTGTTTCCTTCTCAGCCAGATAGTCTAGCGAGCAGGAATAAATCCAGAAGACAAAGAACCACTTCACAGAAATCTCAGAGGAGACCCATTTTATAGATTTAAAAGTCATGAGAAATCTGACCCACAGAAAGTCCTGACAGCAGTCAGTGTCTCAATACTTCATGTCAAATTCAACTTCATGAAAAAGTAGGATGACAGCTGATTAGAGCTCTAAATTTTATTAAGCTGTGATGCTCTGTTCACTGTTAGTTTGCATTGCTTTTCTTTCCTTACGTCTGCTGATAATGCACTCTACTGGTATGCCTTTGTTGACTTTTATCAAATGATACAGAAAGATCCTCACCTGTTGAGGAATGCAAAGCCATAAATCCTCCCACATTTTAAATACTGTTTGACTATTGTGTTTATATCAGTGTGGGGTTTTCTGAAAATGTAATTTTTTTGGAAACAAATTAAATAACTGATTATAATAACTATGTTACAAGGTAAGATATATTAACAAGGCAATAATTAACATTTAAGGATTTTGTTTCATTAATAAAGCCCATTTTTTACAACAGATACGAAGAAGATAGGAGCACAACAAAGATTCAAATGATTTTCAATTTAAGTATCATCAGTGACTGAAAATTCAATATTCATTGGCAGTTGTGCAGCTCATTACTGTAAGTATGTTTTACTTCACTCATTTGTTCTACAATAATTCTGTATTAGTTGTCATTGTGTAAGTGTCCTAATTTTATTTCTGTTTTGTCACTTATGCAACTAAAATAGCAAAAAAATACAAATTATATATAGGCATACACTCCTGAATTAAACACATATATTCACGTACCAATGAGTACCATCTGTTCCTCCAAATATTTATTATATTTTGCTGACTCTCTAGTCTGTGAATGTTCATAATAACCAATTAGACAAGTTAAAACTCTCTTTCAAGATTTCTCAAAAAAAACCCCAACCAAATGAGCTTCCTTACAGAAGCAGCTGACATCATAACTCATAGGAAATGGGGAATTTTCTCTTTCATCCCATAAACGTCCTCAACAATTTCTTGATGCACCTGTGATGCACAGATGGGGTCTGATCTCAGAACAAAGGGAGTGTAATGCATCTCTGTTGCATTTAGGGAGATATGCATGAGGGTTGCACTCTCCCAATACAACTGTCAATGCTTCATCTAAAACAAGTGAATTTCAACTGTAGACTAAGGTGTAAAAATATTTTTCTATTTTTTTTAAAATAGGGAAATGATAGAAGGCAAAAAAGTGAAAGAAAAAGTCCTGCGGTGGCTTATTTGGTTGTGATGACAGTGCAGTCCTCTTGAAGTTCATGTGGGAGAGCAATGTAATTTAGAAACTGTCAAATAAAATAACCACAAGGTATTTTTTCCCCCTATGTTTATACTAAGGCATCTACATTTTCTCTTGCTTAAACACTAGAAAATTAATTGCTTTCCTTTAAAAAAAGTACACATTTATCTTCCTTAAACTCAGTACAAGTCAAAAGCTCAGGAAAATTTTTAATTATTAATAGTATCAAATATCATCCAGCAGAAGTAGTATTCAGGTACTCAATGTCTAAGTAATCATTGTTTAGATATAGAAATGCTGTGTGCAAATACATGAGGAAATCTTTTAGCATATTTACTTCCTGTTCTAAACAATAGGAATTCCTAATGGGCTAAAAAAAAAAAACCCCATACAGTGACCAAGTATGACACAGTATGATGTATTGGCATAGATATTAAGAGGTGTTACCTTTTCAGGGACAACGCTTTTGCCATCCCATGCATAGCCTCTCTTGGTGAAGTAATTCACTGTTGCAAACTCGATGAGTGCAGAAAACACAAAGGCATAGCACACCGCGATGAACCAATCCATTGCCGTGGCATAGGCCACCTTGGGGAGCGAATTCCTTGCACTGATGCTCAGAGTAGTCATAGTCAGGACAGTTGTTACTCCTGCAAAGCAAACAGTTTTAATGTCTTTAGACCAGGGGCCGTATTTTGTATTTAATTTCTCAACTTTTACAACAGATAGGAAAGTCTTCCTTGTCTTCACCCCTAATTCTTAGAAATGTCCCCACTCAAGTTCAGTTGCTACTTCAGGGTATCAGATTTCAAGTTCTGTGGAATTTGGGGGATCTTAAAAACAACTGAGCTTGAAAATGCCTTTGCTGTTCAACATTGTTGTAGTAATTTATTTTTTTTAAGATGGAATGGAAACAATATTAGGTGTGGGCTGGATATTACTTTATGCTTCCTGGTATTTGAGAATCATCGTTGTTCCTATTCATGCCCGGTGACCTGTCCTACAGATGTAACAATTTAGCATTTTTTTCTGATTCTTGTAGCAGTTCTAAGATATTTACATAGAAAACTAAAAAAAATATGGGGTTTTCAGCTTATTTGGTATGTGTTCCTTCAAAGGTATACTCAAATCACTAACCTTTATGTGACGTTACATTTAATTGATGGATTCACAGGTTGTCCCAAAAATAGTTAAGGATTTATTAAGAACAATGATGATGTAAGTTGCATTTCTGATATCAGAGCTTCTCACTGCTGGTGAACCTTTTCCTTTAACTGACCATGGAGAGCCAGCAGGACTGTATTGAACTTGCTCTGCTTGCAGCTGCTTGAAAAAAAATCTGCAAGTGCAGGCTAGACATTTACATCAAATCACATGTCCACAAGTTACCTTGACAACTGCAATGTCATGTATTGAATGTGTCTTGCGAGTTCATCTTCACTGTATCGAGTGCTAGTGAAAATGTGCAGTGCTCTAAAATAGGCCAAATAATGAACAATGTATTTATGTGCTGGTGTAAAGAGCTTGAATTATTAGTGCTTAATGAGGAAGCAATTTCTCTTCTCTGAAAGGCAACCTAGTTATCTTGTCTTTGTCTCATTACTAGTGAGCTTGTTTCTCTTCTGTAGTAGCAAGACAGGATTTGTAATTCTTATTATCTGTGGTAGTAAGTGGACTAAAAGATGTGTGTTGTGTTCATGTCTCTATATACATTCCTGCAAATTATTCACTGCCAGTAAGAAATATTCTGCTGCCATTAAGAAATTAAAAAATCAATTTGATACATAATGATGGAGTAAATACAGGACTATTTACTAAATAACTGTCTTCTAAAAGGAAAACATTCAAAAATGTTTTGGTTCTTGAGCCTCTGAAGACAGCAGCTTGAACATTTAGCAATATTCTATATTATTAATTGTGACACTAGAAATTTTGCTCTCCATCTGGGGATGATGTAGTATAGCATTCCACACTTATCATCTGACATTTCTTTTTAAATGGCATGTGCAAAAAGTGGTAAAATATTTACAAGTTCAGTAGTTTTGACTATAGAGGCCCATAAAAGTCCTAAGTTAATTCTCAGTGGAGTTGATAAAAATTGAGTACTAATTTTAGATGATAATCTAAACAATATTATGTAAATCAAATGTAATCATCCTGTAGTCTAAACCATTCCTCTGTAAATGCACATCTGAATGTCATCAGAAAGCTGCTGCTCGATTAATGAGGTCTAAGGCAATGCAAGTTGGGATTGATTTCCAGAGACACTGGGAAACTGAAGCACCGCTGTGAAGAGTGCCAGGAAAGGTCAACAAAAATAGCTCTTGTTCAGAAAGAGTTTCAGAGTCTGCTTCTCAACATTGGGCTTTGTGACTCTCTGGCTTTGATATGTCCAGTGTAAATGGATGAACTTTCTTTGGCAAAGCAGGAGGGCTCACAGCATCCTGCTCCAGCAGTGCCCCAGTGTAGGTTAACTAGTGTAAAAGCAGACTCAAGTGTGTGTTCTTCTGCCAAAGGTGTTCAGGTGTCCCACCTGAATGTCACAAAAAAGAGTAGGCCCCACAGCAGAAACCTCAGTTGTATTTTTCTTTGTTACTTTTTGCTTTTTTCTCATTTTAAGATAGCCATTTGCAAGCAGTAGTTAAAACACAGGGGAACAGCTCTATAAACTTAGTCCTCTAGATTGTCTTTCTACTGCATTCAGTGAGTGCATCTGTCCACCATTGTGAGTACAGTTAATTGCCACAGATTGCAACAGGACACCCTCAGCAGCAGCCTGCAAAAGGGCTCGATGGAAAGGATCTTTACCATGAGAATTTTCAAGGGGCCTAAGGAT
The DNA here is from genome assembly GCF_964237585.1 of Gallinula chloropus. NCBI lineage: Eukaryota > Metazoa > Chordata > Aves > Gruiformes > Rallidae > Gallinula > Gallinula chloropus. Next base: position 3,396,111 of record NC_140095.1, on the reverse strand, counting down.
GTCAAATGACCAACACTCCTTGATTAAAGCTTTTTTGACAGTCTTCACCCTGAATGTCATTGCCATTGTCAGAAATGTTTTATTCATATACTTATTGTTTTGGGAAAGCAGAGCTGTAATATATTGCTTAAGATATTCTCAGGGCTATTTTTACTACCAGTTTAAAAGCTTTGGATCTTAAATCAGCTTCTGCTACAACTTCGCAATGAAAAGTAGCAACTCTTGTGTGCTGTGCTCTGTCCCACCTCATGCTGTTCTCCAATATCATGCAGCTAGCTTTACCATAAAATTTCTTAAGCCTATTTGGCTTATGATTTCCAAGTAGTTTATAGGTCTTGCTTACCAAATACAGTTCTGGCTGGAACAGATTCTCTGTTAAGCCAGAAGGACACCTGTGACAGTATCACTGTCATGATGCATGGCAAGTAAGTCTGGATGACAAAGTAACCAATCTTTCTCTTCAAATGAAAATGTGTAGTCATAACAACATATTCTCCTAAAAGCAAGAAAAACATGAACATTAAAGCTTTATAAATACACAAATCAGAGAGCTTTATAGGAAACATTTTTCATTATATTCACCCCTATTTAAAAAAAAATAAAAAGTCCTTAGATCAAATTGAGTCAGCTTTGAAGAAAACATTTCATAAAGCAGGTTCTGAAGTTCCACTAATAATACAAAACTACATAGTTCTAGGAAATGCTAATTAAATTTGCATCTTTTAATCTCTGCTGAGCAGTGAATGAAAGTCTACATTAACTGGTGACTGTTCAGGCCTTTTGTGAAAGGTCTTATTCCATTAGAAGTTGGGAAACATGTAAATATCATATAAAGGCTAAATCAAGACAGGCATTCAGAAGTGTTTTAGTCAATCCAGGCTTAAGATTTAACTGTTGATGTGATTGTGTCTGCATTACCACTGTTTGTGCTTTATGTACTCTGAATATTGAGTGTTCCTGTTATGTTAATTCAGTACTTTACTAAATGATTATTCTCTACTGAAGTAAATGGACAATGCAAGAACAACAGAATATTTTCATTAGCACTAACGTTTTCAGTGCAACAAAAATGTATGAGCCAGGTTTTCTAATTGCAATTGAAAGGAATCTTAAGTATTTATTTGTCCATAAACCTTGTCTGCCAGAGCACACCAAATAATGCCTTATTTTCAAATCATTATTTACATAATTGAAAACAGATTTTGAAAAACAGTATATCCTGAACAGATTGGAAAACCTATTGTTGTGACCTTTTTTCGAGTAGATATATTCTTCTTATGCAATAAACATTATCTTAGGAAAGACACAGGTAGACATGTAACTGAATGGAAACCTTTGTCTAGATTAGAGGTGACATGTGAAATTACTGTTATTCTATTTTAAAATGTAGGCATTTGGAAAATAAAGTTGCTCTTGTAGAGGAAAATCTTAAATTGGATTGAAAAACTATGTCTAGACATTGACTGCTTATGCACCAAGCATGTCAAATGCCCTTTTCTTTAATTCAGAGTCTAGAAGAACATTCATTCGAACAATCTTGCTCAATGTATAACAGGAAAGCTTATAAATAAGATGTGACAATATTCCTGGTATGTTTCAGTACAAAAGCCAGTAGCAAAAGGGGAGAAGAGAATCAGTTATAAATTGGGAGGTAAAGAAAGGGAAACTTTCTTTCAGAAATAGGACTGGCAGAAGTAGTATAGTGGGCACTGACTGACTTTTGCCCACTTTTTGTTAACTTCCACTGAAACAACCTTCTTTTCCTCTGTATCAGAGATTATGATCTTATGAAGGGTGCCAGCCCTGACTAGAAGAGCCAATAATTTAATTTCATCTGCTAAAATATGACGTGGGAAGCTATTTTAATGCAATCAGATATAGATTGCTCACAATGGTATGTCAGAATTAATTCAGTGATTGTAGATGGCAAGCTAAGAATACAGAGTGAACACACCGCTGTACTCTGAAGCTTTATTTAGCTGCTTAAATTATCAAAGTATTTTTAACCTCTGGAAAATGAGAACAAGATTCAAAGCATAAAGGCAATTAACAAGACAGGGATTACTCTCATCTCTTAAGCACTGCAGCAGGTCTGAGCTAGAAGTCAGCTAAAGGTAATGCCTCGAGGAGTGAATCAGGCAAAGCACAGGTCTAGAATGCCTACAGTTACTATTTGTAATAAACCCAGTTTATCAAGTAAGCACCAAAAACCATTGTGCATCACATCAGATGTGAGGTTTGAGGTGGGGACTGAGTTTTAGCTATAATAATACTTTTTATATCACTGTGGTTAGGAAGTAAAGCTATCCTTGCCATTAATTTAATACAAAGTATTTCTCATTTACTATTGATGCCATGTAACCCAGCAGAAAATCTTAAGAGCAGCATACTCTCAGTAGATTTACAGAATATCAGGAAAAAACATACCATTGTAAGTATAAAGCCTGATGATTCTTGGTGCAAAGCAACGTTTTTCAGTTAGAAAAGCAATTCTATGTTAATAGAAACTTGCTCAAAACCTTTAAGTACTAAAAGATGGTTTAAAAAAGATAATTTTAAACTCTGAGTCGATATGAGTCAGTAGTTGGAGAGTGGCAGGAATTTTGCATACAAATAAAAAAATGTATGAGACTCTACTTAAGCAAAACAGCAAGGAAAATAATTACTATTTTGATCACTGAATGTTATTTTTAAGCCTGTAGTACCTGCACATTCCATTGCCAGCGTGAATAACTATGCTATAAAAAGTTTTAGTCTTTCAAGATTCTCTTGTCATAAAAGAATCAGTATTCATAGTTATCTTGTTCTAGATCCAGAAATAAGGATAGCAGATGGCCTACTAGCAAAGAAAGAAATTAAAGAAAAAATGAAGTTTTTGAGAATGTGTAGAGCAACCCAATTACACTCAGATTCCTGGAAAATCCATGTCTGAAATTCCAGACAGACACCTATATATATCATTTAAAATTTCTCAAGATGTTATAGACTCTTCTAATAATCCATGGAATCAGCTGCATGAGAGCTTCATTTTCTAGTGTAATAAAGGTGCTGAGGCATCTTCAGTGAAGATTGTCCTCAATTCCTTTTGTCTTTTTGTCAAATGAGTCATTGCTCACAACTCTTAAAGCAGGGAGGGGTTTAATGATATGTTTATATATGTCGTATCTTAAACCAGAGATTATCAGAGGACGAAGATGTGCTGAAGGATTCTGTTGAGACTAGCTGCCCACGTATCTGACTGGGAGAAAAGTGATTATTAACCACTTCTGATCCCCAACATTATTTTGGGGAAGGCAAAGCAATGTTCTTTCCAAAGCAAATCAGGAGTTTTTCTTTGAGACATTGAATTTGAAAGAAATAGTTTTATTTCTTCCACCACCATATATTATTATCACATAAACAGGATAGCAAGTTTGGTACTGAAAATTTTCTTTACTTTGGATAACCATTGTGTTTAATTCTTTGTAATGTTTTTTCTGCATCTAGACAATAAGATCTTTATTTTAGCAAATATCAGTTATGCTGTACTTAACTTTATAGATAGGCATGGTAAAGAGTTTCTTCAAAGAGGCAGAATTCAAAACTATGAAATTCATGAGAAAAACTTTTTTGTTTGTTTTCTTTATGGAAATGTATAAAGGATTTTTATACTTTTTATGTTTGGCTTTAGTTCTGTTAAAAAAATTATCTGCCTGCCTTAATAATTGATAGGGTCCTTTGTACATTGCTATCTAATTATCCTGAACTATATCTGGTATTATCTATTTGGTTTAGCTATTTTCCCAAGCTTATGAATCTCTTCTGATTATCCTGCTGCCCTTGTAATGCATTGGGCAAGAGGAGAACTGGCAATGAGTGCCAAAGGGCAGGCACACAGGTTGCCGAGGTGTCTCCGAGTGAGTAGCTTCAGAACGGAAAGAGCAAAGGGCTCAAAATCCTTGCAGTTCCTCAAAAATCCTATAGATTTTTTAGCAAAAGGCAGCTGGAATTACTGGCTCTACAAAAGTCAATGGCAACATTTCCAGCTGTGGCCAGGCCAAGAGTTTTCTCCTTTTCACTTGTGCGACGCATGACTCTACACTCAATAATGGAAGTGGTGAATTTATGGAGGCACTTGTGTTGATCCTGTTCTTATTCAAAGTCCTTATTACTGCCATTCCATTTCTTTTAAGATTACATCAACTAAACAGAAGCTTCCAAGCAGTAATCTGAATATTTTTCCACTAGAAACTTTTGACTGTGAGAAATTGTATTGGCTTAGTAGAACAAATGAATATAGTTTTGTAAGCTAAAGGGTTCAACTTTAATTGACTGCTTTTGCCTTACATGTTCATTGGCTTCATGAATGACACATTAGAAAGTTTGGTTTACGTGATTTAAGTGTCCTTCTCTAGTTCAGTCACAATGCTGGGAACATTCAAAGCAGTGTAACTACTCCTAATGCAGTGCTGCTTTTGGTCCATTGAACAGTCAATCTAGCCAACACTGAGCCCTTGTTCATGTCCAGTGCTCAGGTTATTTCTATAGTTAAGTCTTTGTGCCTCTTCCGAATTATTAATGAAAAAAACCCACCCTCTTGAGACAAACACTGTAAAGTGAAAAAGCAAAGCTTTTTAGCCAGTTTCAACACTTACAGGTATATAATACTATACATGTCAGCTGAATTTCTGTATCTCATTAAAAGTTTTGGAGTTAAAGCTGGTACTAACATTAAGGAACCTAAATCCTGTTTGGATGTTCTAGATGGTTTTTAATTTGATGGCATATTTTCTTCTACATACTTTCTTGAGAAACTGTATTCTTGCTTTTAGCAGCTTACATCACTGCCTCCAGGAATCTGATCTTTGAGGATTCATATTATTATAAAAGATTTTTTAAGCTTCTATATTAAGCAGATAATAGGATAAGGATATGAGGAGTGCTTCTCTATAATGTAAATGACTGCTTTTTCTAGCTAGATCTGTCACTATAGGAAGCTTTTTAATTGTTCAAATATTTTAACCACCAGTTGAAGTAGGAAAACAATCACAGGATAGGTTGTCTTTTCAGAGTCATGTTTTCCTAATCTGAAGCTCATAGATTGCTATTTACCTCTCTCACTCTGTGGTCTTTGTGTTTTTTCTCCCACTCTGTTATGTTTTGGCATATGACCCTTCCCAAAACACCTTTTTCACAGACCTGTACTGGACTGAACAATTCCAGAGTCCACAGTTTGTCCAAGCAGATCATACTGGTTCAATCGAGAGCCGTCTTCAGCCACAACCACTGACCTTGCTGGTTCCCGTGTCCATTCATACACAACCTCTGCTCTGGTATAAGCATCTAATTTAAAAGAAATACATTGCATTTCAGCTTCACACCTTCTATTGCTGCCATATGGCTTTGTAAGAGCAATGTTTTAAGCAGTAGTTTGAATATTAAATTATCTTTATCTGTAGAAACCCACAACTGGCTTACTGCAAATTTTTACCTGTGATAAATATAAACTGATTTTACAGGTCTATCTGTGTGATGATTAGCTAAATGTCTGCTGTAAGGCTAGATTAAGGTTGGTCATGAATGGCATGAAACTCTTTCTCTCCCTTACACCGTCCCTACCTATGTAAAATCTGGGTAACCAGACACAAGAGTGGAATTTCATGGGATGTGAGAACTTCAACTCTTTTTCTAACTTTAACTAATTTCAAGAAAGATGAGCCCTGGTATTTTCAGTTACTCATAATGTGGTGTTGTCTGGGCCACTAAAAAACACAGGTCCTCCTCAGAGTGGCTTCAGTGATCTTATCATCAGCCTGGCTAGAGCTTTCCTTCTGCTTATCTCCCGTACACCATGTGGATGACTGTCCTTGCTGTAAACAGGCCTAGCAGGCATTTCTGAGGCTGCCTAGGCTTGAGTGAATTCAAGTCACTAATAATCTGGGGGTTTTTTGCTTTATTTATTTGGGGAAATGCTCACACTGAAGTTTGCATTTCGAACAAAGCAAAAGACACTATTGTATCTGCAAACCTGAGTGATCTAGCACGACAGATAATTCAGCAGTGTACTACATATGCTAGCCAGGTGTTCTGTGCTTTTATTAATATGTTATCCATGTAATTTTAGGAATGAAATTATATAGAAATATAGTATATTGTAAAATTCTTCTGTCATTTCACACAGTCTGGAGTCTGACAGCTCTTGCTCTGAGCACTTAGGGTGGGAGTTAGTTGTCTACATAGAGGCATCTAGTGTCATTCTTCACACCTGAGAGTATCCAAGACACGTATGGGACTGAATGTGTGATCAGAACCTACATAAAGCTTACACCCACCAAAGGCAGCTGGAAGCCACATGGGACATGATAGATCATCTAAAATGATATTAGACTCCTATCTAAAGGATGAGATTTTTCCCTTTTTTTCAGGACTGGCAAGCAGGAAAGGAAAAGGAGGAATCTTATTCACTTGACCTCATTTGTGAGTTAGTGATTTTTGTTTTATCAGTGTAAGAGATAACAGTAATTGAAGAGGTGGTGTTGGATGTAGTCTGCTGGTAAATCAATTGCATGGGATTTGATCCAGCATTATTGAAATGGAATGGTCCTTTTACCCTCAGACTTCATATTCCCCAAACATTGGAATATATACGTAGATTTTTGGAATCAACAGTAAAAACAAATCTTCATCTTAATAATTCTGACCTTAAAAATAATGGCCACAGTAAGTACAAGAATTGGTTTGCTAACCCAGGCACATAAAGAAAGTATAGCAATAATAAGATTAATTTTCAAGCATTTTACTTGTTCTGGAGCGTGAGAGTAGTTTGGAAGAGGGAGGACTGATTTCCCAAGCCGCTGAGAACCACTGGGTTGGGTTAGAGGGAAGGAAGGACACCCATCAGTGCTGGAAATGGGCTTGACCTTCCCTCTAACTGCCAGATTCGGTGTTCTGGTTAGCTTCCATCTTCAGCTTCTAATTCAGATATTGTATAAGCAACAGTCCAGCCTTTTGCTTCTGTCACTGCTGCTTTCCAGTGTGGCCGTAGTTTTAAACTGACAGTCAGATTTTTATGGTAAGAGTTGAGGGGCGCATCTGCCTTCTCATTTTTGTTTTCCTAACATATGGCTTTCTGTTGTTCCAGAATCTCTTTAGCATTTGTCACATTGAATTTACATTGGAATAACCTCTAGCTTAAGCTGCTGTTTTGGCAAATCACTTCAGCTTTGGAGCTGGGTCAAACATTTATCAGCCTCTACAGTAGGGGCAGAGTCTGTAGGAGATGTACAACTCCTTCAATATCCAGATCCAACAAGTGATGAGTAACAGTGGAGGACATGGAAAAACTCTTATCCAATTTAATTCAAAACACAGTTGGGTAAACACTACCTTGGGGAGCTACTAAATGGAATATTCTAGTCTGCACTTAAATCATGGCTTTCATGACAATTAGAAGTCTTTTTCAGTAAATATTTCAGTTCATTAAGATGATTTTAATGAATTGTCTTAGTTGTTTTATAGAAATGTCCCAAATGTGCTTAAATATGATTCCCACTGAAAAAATGGTAATTAAATATAGGAAGCCTTCTTTTTTTGTTTAATGGTGAATCATTTCATACCATTTGGGTCCAGCCATTTTTCCTGTGGGAGATATTTCTATTTATATCAATAACTAAAGATTGAGACAGATATTCTGTAATCTGAAAATTATAACATATAATCTAATGACAAGGAGGGGAGAGCCACAGCTTTAAGACCCTGTTCTGGAAAGTGAATTCCCATGCTGCGTTTGTAATAAAACCATGTTGCAGAAGGAGCTCCTCCCCATGAGCATCACAGACCTAAATTCAGTAGGGGAATGCAAACCTTCCCTGAAAATCCCTTGATTGGTTTTTTCCCCCATGGGAATCCCCACCATTTGGAGTTACTTCTTTTGCTAGGTCCTGTTTGAGACAGCTGGTATGATAGTCAGTTAATGGTCAAACAAAAAAATAATGAAAGTAGTCTGTAAAATATGACAGACCATGCCTGCACTCTGAGCTTGGAATGCCAGTTACTACCTCTGACTTTAACAAAAGAAACAGTCTTTCAATCAGAAATGTCACTGGTTTGGTTTTGGGTTTTTTTCATTTAAGAAAATTCTGTGTATTATAATTTTTTCTTGGTAGGTTACAAAGGAGAACATAGACCCATAGATATGCAGAGACACTTGCATGTCTTTACTATCATGTTTTTACCTTATGGTGTGGTTCTGGAGTTGTATTCAAACCATACTATCTATCCCCTTTCAGTCACAGTTTTGCATTTCTTAATCACTTAATGGAGGCAAGATCCGTAGTAATCTGGAAAACTGTGACCTTTGTGAACTGAGTACACTAGTCTGGGATGCAGTGGCCAGAAAAAATGTGAACTGTTGTTCAAGCTAGGAGAATCTGGTCTTTAGGCTGTGGCTCAGTGGTGAACAGATGTGGCACGAGAGGTGTCTTACCAAGTTGATAAAAATTCACTCCAGTATTTCACACTTGCTCACAAACTGTTGATGGTTTAACTTTGCATTAGTAGGTTTCACACACAACCTTCCCTCCACCCAGGTTCAGCATGCAGTCTGTGTAAACTCTTGAATGTGCATTTCCAAAGAAATTCAGTTCTACAACCACTCCTGCTCTAACTGGGATCACAGGTGCACAGATCTCCTGTTATGAATCAAGGACCCACTGCAACTATTTGCCCTAGTACTAGCTGGAATAAAGCTTCCTACTCCCCCCTCTTCCCCCAACCTCCACCCCACTCTTCACAGATTTGGAAAGATTTATTGGAAGTGCTGCAGGAAAACTTAACCTTCAAGGAGTAAACTATTCTTTTCAGTTATACTCCAAGTTTGTATGAGCTTTTTTTTCTCTAAATCTTATCTAGGAGGCTAATAGTGCTTTAAAGACAAAATATCAGTTATCTCATGGTTAACATAGACCTATTCAGCCCAAAGTAAATTATCACACTGTCTAGCAACATGTGAAGAATGATTTGGGTGGTCTGTTTGTTGACTTCTAAAATAGATCAAACCACTAAGTACCCATTATCAGTGAAATGACCCATTTCTACTAGAAAAAAATAGCCACTGAGGAAACGATTTGTACACTATTACATCTGCCACACATCTTGCCTTCCATGTTAGAGTTGAACCAACCAGAGTAAAACAAATCTTCAAGTTTTTATTATTATATTTACTTAGAGTTCAAGGGGACTATATTTATCTTTTTAAAAAGAAATTATGTTTAGCTAAGTTTGAAAGTATCAGGGTCAGGTCAGCTGTTATTCAAATTAAAATTTAGCATAAATTCTCAATTAACAGAAAGCTTTGTCTGTTACTACATTGCTTTCAATTACATTACATTTTGTCCAGTATGTTCTCTAATCTAAGGTTACAAATGCTACTAGTGTTTGAGATTTGTGAGATTTTGGACATTTGTGAGATTTTTCACTTCCAGAAATGTTGCATGATTGTAACATGAATATTTTGTCATCTTAGGAAAAATTTTATTCTAATTATGACAAGACTCTGGTAGGAACATTGTTTTCAGCTAAACCAGTTATTCATGGTCTATATTACTTTTCTCTAACATTGATTTTGGGTCTTAAAATAAAGTAACTATAATAGTAACAACATTTTCTATGACAAACTACTTGCTCTAGATGGTTAGAGCGCTGTCACTTTTCTTTTTTGTGAATGTCCAGGCATGACACCGAGGGTGTATAAGATGCATGGAGTAGCTTTGTTATATTAAATATCAATATATATATAAGAAAAAACATGATAATAATACACAAGAATAAAACCTTGAGGTTTTCTCAGTTGCAAAATATTTTTGTAAAGTGTCCAAAAAAGGGAGAAACCTCAATTTAAAATAAACTTACAGCTTCCAAATTTCAAGGGGCAAGCATGTGCATCCATAGGAAAGTCTTCTAAATGCATTGGACATTCTGCTCTCACAGTCAATCTATAACGGATTAACGAGCAAAAGGACACATTTATTCTAGTTTCATAGAAACAGCAAATAGAATTCTATTAAGACACATAGCATAAGTATACCATAATATCTTTTATGTGATTAATTAGCAGCTAGATCAGGACCTGACTTGCCTGGCTGGGATGCTGACAGGCATGTGTAGACACAGCAGTGCAACTGGCTCTGCCCCTTCTGCCATGTTTCACTGTACAGCAGAGACATGTTCAGGCTTTCCACTTGGTGTGAGGGTTAAAATCTATTAGAAACTGAAATCGTTTTCTTGCTGTCCTCGTTAAATTAGCCCACTCTGGATGCTTAGACATTTGCTGAAATCATTTCATTGCTATAAGCTTGGGTGCAAACTTGTTTCTCAATAAAAGGCATTAAATAGACTAGAAATGGTCATGTACCACACACCAACAAGGAATGAACAGTAATACTTGAATACCAGGCAGAAGACTGCATTAAGGCACTTGCTAAGGTGAGCAAATAGAAATGGTTATGGTCAAAAAAAGAGACATGTATGAACAATGTGCTGCCAAGATAGTGTTTTTGTGTATTACATCCCTAACAGCCAAGCATTTAGGAAGGCAAGAGAAATTGACCTCAACTTGTGTAATTACCAGCCAAGCAGATTCTACCCCAGCCTAGGCAGTCTTGAAAGATGTTTCAGTATAAATTGAACATATTTGACAGGATCCCAAAAGCCTGGAGACTTTGTTTTCTCCAAATAATTGCACTAATTTTAAAAGCATCTTTAAAATTTTTAAATGAAGACTCAGTGTTCACCTACATACTAAACTATCCATCTTGACTTTGAGTCAACAGAATCACTTCATACCCTGTTTCACTCCACAGGAGACATAAATGGGGGTGGGTAGCTCTGCAGAGAAAACATACCTTTTCTTTTTTTTTTTTTTCCCATTGCTTAATTCTGAGTCTTTTAATCCAGAGTGTTTCCAAGACTGAGTGTCATCATTATTTCAAAAGGATTTAACTCCTCTGCTGACAACTGGATAGCTGAAGTTCAGTTATCCATGTGGAGAATAATGTATTTGCAGTAAGAGTGGTACAAGAACAAAAATATTTTTTCTCCTAACGTTCCTAATCCTTTAGTGAACAGTTTTTCTTGTTATAAATGGAGCAGGAAATGTCTATTTTTAGACTGTCACACTCTCTATTCCTAAGCATAAAAAAATAGGAAGAACAGGCAATAAATTTTTTGTGCCTCTGCTAGTTCTTAGACTCTGCTTTCTCTAGGATCCAGTGATTAAAGACCCTTGCACAGGATCTAGCACTCTAGATTATATTAAAATTTCAGGCTTCATTGTACTTTGCTGATGGAATCCTTGAAAGCAACTCCGAATTAAGGTCCTCTGCAAACTAATGGATTTCTAATAGTACAGATACCTTTTTAAAATCAACCATTAAGACACATCCAGGGAGTGTAAAAGTAGCTTGGGGGGTGGGGGTAACTGCAAATACCCCTGTTTGTCAATCATTGCATGGCCTATTGTGGAAATAGTTACTATACATTATCAAATTATTCTCAAAAAGGAACCTGTTTCCTGTTTGGAAACATATGATGCTTTAACAATTTAAATGGTCAAACTCAATGAAGGATATAATATTTTAGGGCTCACCTCATTGTGTATAGCAATGTCCCATCCTCTGTAATTCTTAATAGTTTATTTGGCATCGTCATGTTATGAGCCACTGACTTCTTTCCATTGTGGAAAAAGGTATCAGGTGTCCAAATTTTGCTTGCCATTAAATTATTTAGCCGGAGAACAGTCATAGGTCCTTTGAATTTTAATCTCTCATCTTTCCAGCTTTGACGGAAAAATACATCAATAGTGTATTCCTACATCAGTTCAGGGAAAAGGGAAACATTTATGAGGTTATATGTTGCAGTGGGAGAACTAGAAAAATATATTCTTACCACTCCCTGGAAGAAAGATGACTATTAACAAAACCGGTAATTAACAGAACATTTATTCTCTATATTACTTACAAAGTACCTAAAGCCATTTATCAAACAGTTACAATATCATTACTGTGTTCAACAGAATAAATGTTAAGGGGAGTAGTATATCAAGAGTTAGAAAACAATTTGAGTTATATGGTAGAAACAAAATAATTCACTCTTTTCTCACTTTTCCTTCATCTTCCATAAAACTGTAATTTGAAGCTGTATATATGTAGCCAATATGCATAGCACAGGGAAAATATGTCTCTTAGAAGAAAACAAGCCTGGTGAGACAGGGTCTTACTAGAGCCTTTAGCTCTAAGTGTCTCATTAGTAAACATAGTCAATCTGCAAAAAGTTCACTGAGATTATGTGGTCTGATTTATGAGACCACTGGAGTGGCTCAGTGGGCCAAAGGATTAGACTACCAAGGGCACAACCCACGGAGAGCTTTGGCCCAAGAATTAGAGTTCAGTTATGCAGTGACTGGGCCGATGAGGAAGTGATGCAGTGCCTAACTCAATGTATATGGGGAGAATCACAAGGGCAACGCTCACTAGAAAATGAGAGCTGTTTGTTACAAAGCAATAGGAACAAAGTTGAGGGAGAGGGTGAAATCAGGAAAAAATATATTGAAGTATTACATATAAAATATAGATGTCTGTGAGGTGGAAATGTGGAAAAACTCCTGTGGATGCAGTATAGTATACTTTCCCAGGGAAAATTTCCACTGACATGACATGACAGTCCAGTACGGGATTCTCCTGCCCCTTCCATCATTCATGACTCCAATGTTGCGATAAACATCAAAAGTAGCTATTTTGATAATCTTTGATTATCTGTTGATAATCTTTTGGCTGAGAAACAGCTTTTGCTGAGATCTTTTGCTAACAGAGAGAGTAAATCCTGAAATAAAGGAAACTCCACTGTGTTGAGGCACCTACAGCAATAGGGAAAACAGCTACCCAAAGGAACTTGGCCCACTCTGGAGTGAGCATGCAAACTCTCCCTTTGGCAGATTCACTTAGACTTGGGATTTTTCTTTTCGCAAATGGAAAAACTGTACAGCATAAGCAATTGTGAGCTGTTTATTCCTTGTGCAACTATCAGCAAGTAAGAATGGTGAGTCTTATTAGGGGCATATTTTTCTTTGATTTTAGGGCATGAAATGTCTAAATAAATTTATTGTGGACATGGAACCGTTGTAGTTCCTTGGGGTGGTCTTTGGATTTGGTTTGGTCTGTGGTTTGTTTCTGGTTTTTGTTTTGTGTTTATTTATTTATTTACATTCCCAACCTGTGACTCATTTTGACACATAATTGTATTCCTATTTTTTTAATCATGTGCTCAGTGAGGTGCTGAAGCCAGGATTTGTACAGCCCCAGTGACAGCAGTTGTGCATTACAGACAACTTCTTGCTTCAGAATATTGCTAGGTTAGGGCCTTAGGTTGAACAGTGTGCAAAAGACTTGTCCCAGGTGTGCAGCAATGTAGGAGAGATGAAGGTTTAAAAAGTAGTTGATGGCATTAAAATACTGGATTTCCTTCATGTTTTACTAGCTCCAAAGAAAATTTCCTCCTACACATATGGGAAAGGTAAAAGACGTGCCCAGAAGGTGACATCATTTCAGTGTGCATGTAAGCCATTCCCTTTTTTATCTTTTTCAACTGCGAAGAAGGAGGTGAGTAGGAGGTGGTACAGGTTGAAAGAAGGGAGTCTGGTTCTTCATTTTATACGAACACAAGGTTCTTATGTTGGAAAAAGGAGTCTGAGAGATTTGATAAGGAACCTGACAGCATAAGACAAAACTCAATTAAAAAGTCATGCCTGGCCCAGACTTAAGCCGTTGCACCATGCAGGATGAATTCATTCTGGCTGAGATTTCTCAGCCCCTTATCTTTCTCTACCCACTGTAACATGTACAATAATTCTTCTCAAATGAACCTTGACAGACAGATGATCTTTAAGATCAAGTCATCAGATACTCTGATTAGGGCTTTCTTCTACAGGAGGGTGCTGTACAGAACAAGGGAACAGAATTATTTTCTCCAAACCATGCATTAGAGATGAAATTCAGAATAAATTCTCCACCGTGGAGACTTCATTACTTAGTGTGCAGGTAAAGAAAGAATATTCCTCTCTGCACCTTGGCAAGAAGTTGTATGGTATTGAATATTTATGACATTTTGACTGAAAGGTTTTCTAATTTACTCATCTGATCTCTCTCCCTGGAGACTGTTTATTCACTGGGTAGACCACACTGAGGTCTAGATCAGATGAGGTGCTGTACAAGAAGGTGGTAAGAAAGAAATTAATTCCTGAAGAGCTTGCAGTACAGAAGCAGTGGGAATGCATGTTTACTAGGAAAAAAATAAATAGATCTGCCTTTATGACAAAAAAGTAGATTTAAAAATACTTCTCATTGCAGATAATATGCCTCAAAAATAAATCATGTGAGAATAGCCAGTTGTGTCAACAAGTTCAGTCCTCTCTCTGAGAAAGCATGCCCAAAAACCTGAAAAGTTTTTCCAAGAAAAGATATTTTGTTTTAAAAAGTGCTTTTCTCCTGTTTAACTTTATTCACAAGTTTAAGAACAAACCAAGACATTCTCTTTATAGAATAACAGGTTATGTCTATGCTGCTCTTAAAAGAGTGTATTGAGAGTGGGTAGGAACACCATGTACTCCCTGATATATCAGCCTACTATCTATATAACTGCCTCATTGGATTCCTGCTAACAGATGGTCTATGTATGCTGATGTCTCACTGTGGCTGTAGTTTCATAACATATGGCGTCAGCTGGAATAGCTCATTGCCAGTTCCCAGCCGTCAGTCCTGGGCTCAGACATCAGCGCATCATTCCCTCAGTGTGTCAATACAGCTGCTTGTGAGGCCTCCCTGTGACCAAATCCTACAATCCAGTCTACAGTTACTGTAAATCTGCTCACTGGAGCAATTCTGGTGTAGCCCTCAAACGACAGTGTCTACAAGCAACCTGCAGTATGCATAGAGGACTTTACACTACATGTACATTGCACTTAGCATAAATTTTATATTCTGGTAAACTCTTCATTTTGTCTTTCTCTTTCTGTCTCTGATTTCACACGTACTTCTTTAAGTAGAAGAGTTAGCATGAGTAGGCTGCACACACATAACTTTTCAGGGGAGATGAGTAGGAGTTTTCCACTAAATACTTTTCTGTAAGTCCTTATTTTTCTAAACATATGAACCCCTGCCTGTGTGTTTCTTGGTCACACAGGTAATAGAGACTGATGAATTCTTTCTCCTATTTAAGTGAAAATCAGGAGCCAATGTGGTATGTATTTTTAATTATTTTTAAGATTTTCTGTAGATACTGATTGCTTATGCTGTAGTCACTCAGCTGTACTGAATTATAGCTGAAATCAATACTGTTTTCATATATACCTATTGCTCAATATGAAAGTAGATTATTTTGGGGCTTCTGTATTTTCTCGTCCCTTAAAACCCAAATCTCATATAAATAACAATTTGTCTTAGGACTGTCAAATTAGCTTTACCTTCTACTTAACAATTAAGTCACCTAAACTGCAAAGTGTAAGTAGGTGCTGAGGTCCAAATATTATGTAGTCCTAAGTAATTCAGCAGGCCTATCAGAGTTCCTCTAAACTTCCATCTACATGTAGGAAAGCATCCATGTCCATTTGTTTTTAAGGTTGCTATTAACTATTGGAGTTTTCTACTAAATCTGATGACAGAGAAATCAATAACTTAGCTAGCTGACTTACAGAAAACAGCTCTAATATTAATATGAAGCATACATTCACTTGCATAAATCTATCACTTTTTTATTCAGCTCCCACAAGCATCTATGTCCAATATTTTAAATTATATTAATTTTTAGGAAAAGTACAAGAGACCTGTCCCAAGAAGGCAGGTGTCTGCAAAAATGGAGCAACCTTAGATCAATTACAAACTACAGTTACTACAGTTTTAATTCAAAGACTATTTCATTTTAAAATACATATATAGTCACATGACTGAGTTCAAAGTTTTCAGTTTGTCCAGCAGTGATTGGTTACCTATTTTGAGAAAGAAATGAGAAAGAAAGATGAAATGTTTTCTTGGAGAAATTACCAGACCACAAATAGCAGATGTCAGTGGTTTCTACTAATCTTTAATACAAGGAATTTTTCCCTCTCTTAATGTGTAATTTAGAGTAATAAGTAGACAATGTAATTTCACAAGATTATCACAGAATAAAACAAAGCCAGAAGTCATTTAATTATTTGTTAAATTTTTTCTTCACAATATATATCTGCACATATATTGTACATACGTGCTGAGAAGACAAGTCACCAGTCTAGTTATTTCTTTGGATTACCCTTCCGTTGTAGGTCTTCTCAGTGGAATGACTGATCAAAAAGTCTGTGCTACTCAAACAATCCTTTCACATTTAAATATCATGATATCAGATGCAATTATATATTTGACTGCAGTTTTAGAAATGCTGTTTACCAAGCAATCAAGGAAATGGTGTCCCTGCATAAAGTTCATTTAGGAAAATAAAATATCTTCTGAAAGTTCCTTTCTCTGTTAAGTCCATCCTTTAACACTTTTTTGAGTTGTCTCATTTAAGGTATGTCTACAATTTTAGTTCAAATTACACAACTGACAATGTTTTTTGGTAAGAAATTGAACTTGTTTCGTTTCCTGAGATCAATGTTTCTCTTTTTCTCATTATGCTTTTGGTGAATGTCTCTAGCTAAATGTAGCCAGCTACAAGGTTGAACTGCTTTCTTTTCTTCATTTAAATTAATGAGGATGCTTCCAGTATTCATACTAACCCAAGATCCAGCATATACTACTAGCTGCAGACCTGCTAGTGAAGGTGTAAACCTACTTGTGAAAACCTCATTTATATGCAAAATAAAAGTACCTTATGGACAGTTTTGCCCAATTTTTAATATCTTTTAAGACCAGGACTCACAACATCTCCATTCAGTTTTCTGTGGTTATCTAACAGTTTGATCTTAATTTTCATTCCATAAGAAAGTGACACTAATTCCCCCATTAATCTTCTCTTTTCTTTCAGCAGCCAAGATCTAGGAAAGTCACTTCCCATTGACCAGTAGCTTTTAATATAAAAATACAGGTTAAATTGTAGGCAAAAGTGTTAATTGCATTTTGAGATGATGATCTTTCTCAGCAATTTGGATCAGTGATGTACCAGCAAGGACCTGAGCAGTCATTCTCAGAGGAATACAGATCCAACCCCTAATGCATTTCATTATATATTATGTAGCAAATATAAGATCTGTTAAAACACATTATTAAAGTCATTGAGGCTGCTAATTTCAGGGCACTTAAATGCAGTCACAGCTAGAAGGAATGGTTGCACGTTAAAGCTGTCGGCAATTTGGAATCAAGGGTTTTTACAAAGCCCAGCTTTAAAAGGACTAAATAAGTTATTGCATAGATCTTTCATCTCCCAAATTAAAAAGACAAGAGAAAACAAATGCTGTGAAAATATAGGCCATCACTTACCATATCATGGTCTGAAACAGGCCCAAAACTGGTGACGAAGATGTCAGTCTTCACTTCGGTTACACGCTCTGATGAAGCAGGAAATTAGGACAGTGAGTGTCTATCAACAGTCTTCATTAGGTCTAACCATGACCGGTTCTCACGATAAATAGAAAAATTATTGGCCTTGATTAGCCATTCTAAAATTGGTCTACAATACGGTCCTGATAATTTATTGCTTCTAGATCTAATTTCACAGTCAATATTGTCAGCAACAGTGTTTCCACCGAACTTTTTGAGCCATGGCTTGTGATACCCCATACGACAGCCATACTCTCGCCGTTGTGTAAATCTTACCACTCTGGCTAATGAGTCTTCTTGTCTGACTATATAAACAGTGCTAAATATTTTACATAGTACTCAGAAGTCTCATTGGGTAGTAAGTGTTGCTGGGCAAGCTGAGTGAAGCTCTCTAATAATTAACCCTGAGCTTTTGAATTATGTATTTTGATTGAGACTCAGGAACATAGAAGAAAAATACAGAGAAATACATTACAGTGAATAACATCATAAAGCTATTTTATTGGCAGTTAGAAATGACTGCATCACCCTTAACTACACTAAACAAAAAGGAGTTAAAAAAAATCAACTAAATTTCTCTATTACAATTTTTGACTTATGTATAAGCATTATAGTTTGTAAATATTTTAGATTTCAAATTGATACAGACACCAATTTTAGGTTTTAGATTTCAGTAGATAAACTACCAAATTATATTTATATGCCTCAACAATAGTGTAAATAGTAATTTAGTAAGTATAAAAATTTGGAAATCTTTAGCTTAACACAGTGTTAACATCTATGTGCTTAACACACATTATATGTGTGTGCTATATGTGTTTTCAAGGAACTGTGTTTTCTCTGTGGCATAGTTGCCTTTGAACACTTCAGAAGAATCTATCATTTTAGTGGTCATGATTGCTGAGTCTAAAATGGTGCCGGTCTCCAGAAAGAGCCAAACATCTGGCTTCTGTAGACCTACTGCTAGAAGTCACAAGCTTAACCTCCCCTCTTCCCCTCTTCCCCCTTTACACACACCCCACCAGTTTCAGTCGCTTCTGAACATAGTGGTATTTTCTAGGCCACACATCACAAAATATTCACCCAGGATGGCATATATCAAAATAACTCCATAGATTTAAATATAGCTGCAGGGAGTAACACCACCTGGAGGCACACATCCAAACAGTGTTTACTAGAGCTGATCCCTTCAGCTTCTGAATTTACAGTGCTGTAAGTTTGTATACATTTGCTATAGTGCTATACAAGCCAACGTGGGGTTTTTGGTAGAAGTTTCAAATGTGGAAGGAGTGATAAAACTTTCAGAAAATAAATAAACTGAGAAATTTGGAATATTAAAAGTAATCCTAAAGAAAAGAGGTTAACAGAAAAGTGCATGTAAGCAGAAGTCTTACAAAAAACTTCACAATATTAAGAAATGCATGTACGTAGTTATCTGTATGTTATTTAACTATTGTAAAAAAAAAAATCAATTAACCTAATTTAATACAATCCTCTGATTTCAAAAGACTTTGAACTGTTTAAATATGACTTGTTCCATCTGTCGAGAGTGTGCTGACAGAAGAGAAGTGAAATGAAAAATGAAGTTTAAGCATCCGGTAACAATATATGTTTCTGTATATGATGCAGAACTTCTAATGAGAATTAGTGTTCTGCTATGCACACACAGGCTTTTCATCTTCACTCAAAAAAAAGTCTACAACTTCTAAATATATATAAAAGTAAGCATTTTAATATAAATATTTAATGTATATATACAATAAAATAACTCCTTTTGTGAGAGAGCAATAATCCAGATGTAATATTAGATCTGATTACACTGTCATTCTACTAAAGCAAAAATTAGGTGGTAGCAAAAGTAATCTCCAGGACTCATTAAAAAAGTTAAGGGATGAAATTTCCGATGTATTATTCATAATCACAGAAAGTAAAATATTATGATGGGGCTGAATTGCCTAATAATATTCTTTTCATTCTTTACATCTGTGACTGAGATGCACAAAAACTACGGTGCTACTGGCAAAAGCCTTGGATAGGTGAAATTTCCTCCTTTGCTGTCTGGTGAAATTAATGTGTGACCTTTTCATTGTTTGCAAGCCTTTCAGCTGACTTAAGGAAATGTAAGTGTTCCCTTGACATCTAATCAGCTCTGTACTTAAAGAAGTTCACAGTGAGAATTTAACATCCTGTTACTGGAAGAAGCATAGAAGAAGCATAGCATTGTCCAGAAATCACCTGACCTGCAAAAAAAAAAAAAAAGTATTCTTCCCTCACCACTTTCACAAAAGTTCAAGAGTCTGTGGTCTTGTAGGAAACAGCTGGCAGGAAAACATGCTGTACATTTTACAAGGTGCACTAAAACATGGGTGAATGGATTCTTTTAAGTTCCAGCCACTGAATCACCTTAAGACTAAAAAACTAATATTATCATGAAACCTATCAACCTTTTACATATTGAAAAGTGAATCTCAAATGACTCTTAAAGATCTTTCAGCCTGACTCCACATCTCCATCTCCTTTCCACTGAAGCACTTCTACTGCTGTCATTAGGAGACTGACGATGCTAGAAGCTTTTCAGGCACAATGCATTTATCCCTTAATGGTGTAAAGTCAGAGTTCCATCTCTGAGTGAGCCTCTATTTAATATAATACAACTAACTGATTTACCTGGCACAAACACAGAATATGCTCTTTGAATCAGCGACATATCGTGTAGTGGTATCCTGAATTCTAGTTTTGAGAGATGTACGGTCATAGTAGAGAGCTTGAGGCTTAAGAAAGTGACTTTGAGGACACAAAATGGAAACTAAAGTCTTTGGCAGTAAGGAAGTCTGAGGGAGTGGAAAAATGAGTGATGCCTTTCGTTTCTGTCTTATGCTGAAGATCATTTAAGTGTCATGTAAGTCATAAGTAGGAAAATTCAGATTGTGAACTGACAAGAGATTGTGTTATCTTCATACTGATTACACATTTGCAGAGCATCTAATCTCAGGTCTCTTCAAATCCAGGCAAAGCCACTGTACACACCATGAAATGACATCTGCTTTCTTTGATATGTACCTCATTTTCAAGAGCAATGAAAAAGTGTGTACGAACACACAGGAAAAGACTGTGTGACTTCCAAAGCCATATGGAAGTTTTGAAATTTTTGTTTACTGTTTTACTAATTAGATGATTCAACTGTGCTTTGTTAAGAGCTTCAGAAGTTGTGAGTCACTCCTGCACAGGGCATGTGTTTACTCATACAGTTGGGATATATATTTAGAATCAAGGTTATCCATGTTCAGTTTGCAGCTTGATTACCATGGGAAGGCTTAAACTGTGCTTCAGATTTTCAGAATGCATTGTTCAGAATGCAAAACTTTCACAGTGCCCCTAAGAACTAGGGAAAATGCGAAGTAATTTGGCAAAATGAGCTGATCAGGCTGCTGAAGATAAATCCATCGGTTGGAAGACATGTTAACTCTGTCTCTTGACTGTAACATTTATCTCATCAACAAAGACTAAGCAATATAGGGATATCTGAGAAATATGTACCCACTCCAGCAAAAAAATCATTAATTACTTACTAGTTTTACTGTAAGGCAACCATAGGGTCTAAGTTGTTACTGATCACCAAAATAGCAAGACACTGGAGCAGAGCCACAGGCGACTGATCCACATACAGCTGTGAAAGCAGCACTCAATGTGAACAACCTAATTTTACTGTTTACAACTACTGTGTTTTCCTAATGATGACAGACTAGCATATACTCTCAAAATTAATAACAATAAATATTTTGATTTAAAGTCCTAGGGAACTCGTTATTGCTGGAATTGTGATTGGATTACAAATTGAGAACAAAATAAGAAAATACAGATTTATTTAAACAGCAGGAAATAAGCCTATTTATCATAGGAAACTATACATTACCTAT
This sequence comes from Gallinula chloropus, assembly GCF_964237585.1. NCBI lineage: Eukaryota > Metazoa > Chordata > Aves > Gruiformes > Rallidae > Gallinula > Gallinula chloropus. The sequence continues at coordinate 3,374,657 of NC_140095.1, read as the reverse complement.
TTCCCTTTCTGACCTGCTGATATTTGAGCACAAGGCTTATTTGAATTGCATATTTTGATGGTTTAAGATGATTCCTTCTTTTTTGGTAATGCATCTGTTCCTCTTGCGTGTCTTGTGTGTGTATTATAATTATTAAAATAGAGAAGACTTCCTATGGTTTTGACTGAAAGGAATTTAGATGCCTCTACAGCATACATTATTACTTTAAAAACTCATGTAGACTAATCACCCTGGCTGCATCCTATGGAGTATTTTGATTGAAGAACCACAACAAATACACTCCTAAGAACTTTGTGATGCTGCTGCTTTAGTAAAAGTAGAGACCAAAAGAGACAACAGTGAGTGAGCTGTCCTGTGATTACCCAGCTATAGTCTGTGCTACAACGAAGGGTTCAGAAAGAACTGTGCGGTGTCATGGCAGCTCTGCCTATGCCAATTAATAGCTCAAAGCTGCTCATATTCTCCCTACTTCTCTACTGTTGTATTAAATCAATTTCATAGGGTCTTCTATGGCTTTTTAAGTTGTTTTTGCATCAATGGGATGTCTACAGTGTGGAAAAAAAGACCAAAGTCAGCCATTTCAGTTTGTACAGCATTAAATGTAGCGTCTAGTCCTTCTTCACTTAACAGAATTATGTGTAGGGGTTCAGTATAAGACTCTTCTTTTGTTTAGCGTAGAAACATTTAGGTTTAACTGATTTTTTATTACACATACAGACCAAAAGCATATTTTTGCTAAACTTTAAGTTAGCTCAGATACGAGTTCAAATCCAACAATTTCCACTGGGACCTCAATCACCAAGAGGTCCGTTTATCATATATTTATAGATAATGTTCTCATAAAACTGAATTTTAAAACCTAATTAACATAATACTGTCAGGTTTATTTTCCATCACTTTAAATATAAGCACTCTGTGGAAGTAATGAATTGCCTGAGATGGGCCGACATCCCACTTAAGGACAGTCACACTCAATTTTGATAAACATCACACAGGAGAGATCAACAAATAGCTTTTACTGATAGCATAAAATCAGTATAATTCTGTTCAATACTGAAGTAATGTTCATAATTTACTTGGGATGATCTAATGGGCATTCAACCCAACTGGAAAAGCAAATTTCATTTCAGAAGATTCTGGTCTGCCTAATCAAACTCACTCCTCTTGTCCTTAGTTCTCTATTAAACAACCTTCCTACTACAAAATCCCTTCCAAATAGATAAACAACATTTACATTTACTTTAAGTTAAAAGGTCACTGACCCCATGATGTCCATTGGTTTTAGAGAGGAGATGTGTGCATTGCAAAGGTGATAGTCTTAAAAATTTATAGCTGCACCTCATTTCATGTTAATGAATCTCAGCACCAGGTACAACCAACCTGCTCTGTGCAAGCCTCCCCACTCTCCACTCTGACATGCCAGATCTACTACGGTGGCATTCCAGAGCTCATCTCTATCCACTGCATCAAGACAACCCAGACCAAGAGGCAATGGCACATCCATTTCACTAGGGAACACGTTTCTTTCCATATGTTTTCATTGCATTTCAATTCTTTTAAATTCCTGCTCTAGATATAGTGATTTACTGTGAGAGGTCACCAAACAGTAATGTGAGTTTTACTCTTTATTTAACTCCTTTCCACCACTATCTGATCCTTTATTTTGTTCAGGATTGTGTATTTGAGGAGAGAATAACATCTTTAGTATTTTGCTTATTTTTGATCACCTATAGTTCTAGGATCCAGATAGTTCCCACAGAGAATAGAATTCTATTACCTAAATTACTTCACTGTTTATTTTTTTCCTTCAATGTGTAACATCATTTCCTCTTTTTCTGCTTCAATATATTAGTCTCTGCAATTTCTCCTCCTGGCTTTTTGTAAATCATTATCCTCTCATAGAGTTAATAGGTGTTCTCTAGTATGATTCAGAACATTTTTACATTCATTTTCAAAGTTCTATTTTCCAGGCATAAATAACTGTAAATGTAGTTATTTGTCCATGTTTATGGATGGATACAGCAGATGCTATTTCCTAGCAATTTCTGACTAAGTGACTATGCCCACATATGAAGGCGGCAAACATCTAAATAACATAATTTATATCAATAATTATTGATAAGAGGTGCAAATGTGCCAATGTATAACATAGTGCTGCATGTTTCTTTTACAGAAAAATCAGATTAATTTTAGCCACAATACCATTTTTTGAATACTGAACATACTCAATCACACTAATGTTTCCCTGTGGGTCACCTATTCTATTTTTTCTTTTGTTTAATGACAAAATACTCCAAGCTGCTCGCTTAATTTCAGATATGGTCTTATTGGGTTTTCTGATGAATAGTATTTTTCATTCCCATGCTCTTTATGGAGCATTTAGTTTTCTTTTTGAAGTGATACCTCAAAAGAAGATCTAGAAAAGGAAAAGGAGGACTTAACATTAATCTAGCACTAGCTCCACACGTGCTGAAAAAGTGATTCAAAATTTTTCATTATTCCAATGTTCCAACTTTTAACCTGGCATTCCAATTAATTAGGAACATAGCTCCAAAAATGTGTCTTTGTGCTGAGATCTCTCCAGAAACTTGTTCCTGGTTTCAAGATACCTCACCTGCCTCACCAGGATATTTCTACCAAACAATACAACTGTTTGGAAGTTTGCAAAATTGGGATAGAGAAATATTATGGTGTTTATTTCAAAAAGGAGGAAATTACATCTTGAAGTGAGTAGAGCAAGATCAAAGTCATAACCATTTAACAATTCATTCCAGTTTTTCAGTAAGCATACCTGTTTATCACTGAATTCTTTATGCATACACAAAAAAACCCACAAAGAAAGATAAACAAGTATACTAACTGAAGAAACTCTATCATCTAGCTTTTCTTCCATAGGTGAGAAAGAGAGCAAAAGGACCTCTTTTCTGTTTCCATCCACGCACAGAATTTTCTGTAGGTGTGCATATTTGAAACACTGCACTACAGAAGGAGAGGTCGTTCAGGGATAAGCAGAGTTTTCTGAAATATGCCCCTTTCTGTTGAAGAAAGTAAGTGTACCACGCAATGTTTTACTTCATCTGCTCTTTCTCAGAAGGCACAGAAAGAACAAGGTGGTCAACTGAAGGAGTGCTATGGTGTAATCACTGGTACACAGATTTACATTGTGCCTAACAGCGTAAAATTTGTCAGCATAACATATATAAATATATAAGGTCCTTTGCCTCAAGTTCTCTGATAGGTACATCCCATCTAATATGGAATGAATGGGGTTTACACCTAATTCTGTATATCTGAAACTGCTATTATATTGGTAGCTTTCTTAACGTTTTCTTTAGAGCATATAAAAATCGTGTTCTGATTGATATATTTCACAAGAAGCCATCACTGATGTTGGCAAGAAAAATTAAGCCACTGCTTTTCTATGTACCTTTTAAAATTTCCAGCAACAGATCATGCAATAATGGAAGGCTGTTGAGCTTCCATCTCCATATCTAATCTATTGATTGATATATTGATTTAGATTTCTCGTTGGATATTTTCATGTATTTCAAACCACATTTTCCCATTAAACAGAGTGTCTACATCAAATGTGTCAAAACTGAGTCATCTTGAGGTTCTTAGTGTCTGCATAGATATCTTAGCAATTAGGTTGTGCAGAGGTGAGTTTCAGCAAGCCTGACCAAACACTTTGTTATAAATTTGTGCTGGAATTGAAAACATTGGGCTAGATGTTTGTCCTTAGCTTTTTGAAATCTGTTATTGATGACTTGAAGCATTATTAAATGGTCAGTAGACCAAAGCTGCTTCTAACTACATTTGAATCTAAACTTTCATTTACTGCACACAATTTCATTAGATGTGGAGTCTTTTTAGAAGTCTCTGTACTCTTCATTCTAGTATTCAAACCTGACAAATATAACAGATAAATTGACTCTGCTGAGCTGACACCTTGAAACTGTAACATACTGAGCAACATGGAAATTGTGATATTCGAGGTTCTCAGCTACAGGCAGGAGCATGCAACACATTTCAAAAGCAGAGGGATACAACAGTTATTTAAACTTCTCCAATCTTTGGTTAGCGAAACTACTCCAATCTTGCTTTCTCTCAACCCCATATTTCCCATTCTCCATTCATTTTTGCTTTTAACTGATAGTGATGCAAATTGCTATGAAGGTTTGTAAAGAGAGTCATTTCCTTCTATATAAGCAGTTACATTAAATGATCCTTCTGTCAGGAGTAAATTTTAACTGGACTGGATATGCAGACCTCTTTTCCCAGTACACCCCTGAAGTCTGCTTTCAGAAACGCTTCTGTAAATACACACACAATAAGACTCGATGCTGATGTGCTGAGTTCTCTAAATTGCAATCCAGAGAATGAAAGAAAATCCCATCTCTGTGTTTCCCTTTGTTTGCTTTTCTAGTAACCATTAAACAAATAAGAACAACTAAAATACTCATATAAGAAATCATGATCTACTCAAATTTTTCTTGCAGACATGTACCAGACTACACAGTTTACAGTGTTTCATTTATTACCTTCTCTTCTATGTTTATTTACTGTGATATAGTAGCTGACTGAGTTTATAGTCACATCAATCACAGATTAAGCAGCATTTATTTCTACACTAGTCCAAAGATTTACAAGCAAGCAGGCAAAAATACTGGTAGAAAAAAGTAAAATGGGATTCATGTTTTGTAGTGTATTATCTGAAATTGCATCACAAAACTTTACAGACAAACCCATTTTTAAATGTGTCAATTCTTTATAAGATAATTTTATCTTTAGCCATTCCTTGAAGTCAATGAAGTTACACCACTGAAGAAGTTGGCTCACAATTCAAGAACTGCTGCAACATGGTAGCCTCACACCACAGAATAAGCTTACTCTTAATTACCTTACGTTTCATGTGTAGGAAACAGTGTAAGAATTCCTAATGTAATAACCTGTTCTTCCTATAATACAGTCCCTCTGAGAGCTATTATATATTGAAAACAAGTTGAACTATAGTTTGTGGGGTAGGTTGCTTTGCTTTACTTTACCTAAAGAGTCCAAAAGAAGGGAAAAAAAAACCAGCCCAAAAAACCAAAAACAAACCAGCAAACCCAACCTTCCCGTGCACTGGAAAGAACAGATTTGTGTTTCTCTGTTTTGAACTTTAACATTTGTGAACAATGAACTTCTAAGATGCAATTTTGAGGTTGTGTCACAGTAGAACAAATGAAAGGGTGAATGCAGAAATGCTGAGAGAAGTTGGCAATGTAACAATATTTTTATAAATATGTAATCACTGTGTGGTTTTCTACCTTTGCATGGATCCAGCACCAAGAGCAAAAGAGAAAAGACATTTTGCCAGGCTGTGAAGACAAAATGTTACAGAAACAAAACCTGACATGCTTAAGTAGAAAAGAATCTTGTATACTTCTCTGAGACTTTTACAACTAAGGTTGATTGATGCTTTCACTTTTAAAACCACAGCCTCTTATGAAGATAGTCATAGACAGATGTGCTGTTTAGGCCTGATTCATAAACTTGTCATTTTTCAGGTCACAGGTCATATTTTATTATCTTCTAGTCTACATACATTTGAAGTTTAAATATGTATTCAGAGATCGTCTTAAATTGTGAAGCAGTTTCTTCTTCTTTTGGTTAAGAGTGTGAGAAAACTGAGTATATGAAAGACAGAGAAGGCATGGCATTTCTGAAAACAATGGGTATTACATATCAGCATTATTTTATATGTATATAAGAACAGAACTAAAACAAATATATAATGAAAAAATAACATTGTTTTAACTGATTTTTATCTGACATGTAACCTTGGAAATGATAATGCAACACACCTCCCAGTCCTGGTCTCAGGCGGTTATCATAACCATCCAGCAGACGATCCAGTATTCTGGTAAATACTGTGGTGTTGTCTTTCAGTTCATCCTGTGATGAGGTTTGTCCGTAGCTGAAATACAGAACAGTCAACACTGAGAAACAGCAACCCACCAATAACCTTAGAAAACAGTAACTCCAAAAATCTTAATTTTCCTTGCACTGGTTTATGGTCACAAAACCTCCTCCCTAAAACAAGATTGTAGTGCTTTATAGGATTCTTTCATTTCAACACTTCTTAAATTATACATTTTTTGTAAAATCATAGAAAACCAGTGCCTCTCTATAAATGATAAGCAAATAGAATGTCAGTTCCTTAATGTTTATCTCTTTATTCATTAAAGGTTATAATATTCTAATTTCTGTTCCTCAGCAAAAAGCTCATTTGTCAGCAAAAGATAATGTTTTTAATTCGGACTAGTTATAAAGGGTTTGCATGCAAAGAAAGATACAATAATTTAGAGTACTGACACTTAAGTACCGAAAATAAACGTTAAAACAAAGGTAAAACAAGAAATAGATGTCTTTTTTTATGAATATAGAAGTAAATCAAGTGAGAGTGCATCTTTACAGGTCAATATATAATTTTGTTTCATTTTATTTCCTATTTTCCTTGAGCAATTAGAATTGGATGGATACTTCCAAGTTTTCCTTACAAATGTGTGATTAAACTTTCTGTTGATATGGAAATCTCTCATGTCTATAAATATTCACTCACAGATCCCTAACGTATATCTCCAACTCAGCCAAAGTCCTGAAATTTGGCTTGAGCAAGAGTAAAACTAAGCTTTTGAACTCGGCTACCAAAACCTTACTTCCATCGATACAAATCAGAATGAAATCCTTGGGCTTAGTGGGTTCTGTCTGCTGCAGTTGACATCAGAATCAACCTTATTCTTAACTCTGAAACCTTTACCCAATACCCTGCCATAGATGATTCCCTTAATCATAGATTACAGTTGTCTTACAGCCAAACTCCGTATCATTTTTTCATTTGTTGCTGGGAAGGCTTCCACTATAAACACGTGTAGTCATCATGAGTAAAAGCAAAAACACAGCTTCCCAAAACATCATTTTGTCACACACAAAGCTGCTGAACTGGATAAACAGTGCAGGGCCAAAAATTTTTGTTAGGACCAGGTCTAGTCTCAGAAGTGATTCTTCCATTGGGCAGCTTGTTACCCAAACGGCTACAGCAGTATGCGGGTCTCAGTGCTCCGCCAGTGCTCCTGTTCTAACAAGCAAAGACTGTCTTATGAGGAATATACTGTCACATGGAATGACCTGCTGCTATTCAAATACCTGGGAAATTATTTTCTATAAGCTGTATCAGTGGAACATCTTTTATGCACCCCATATGTATGTTGCACTTGAATCAAATACAGAGAGAAGGAGGACAGATACCCTGAATACAGGTACTCTGGAAATACTTCTAAGTTATTTTGCAGTACAGGTTTGAATAAGCAACGCTACACATTTACATGAGTTTCAGAACTGACACTCCTAACAGTTTTACAAACTTTTGTTTTATTTCGGCAGGATGTGACTTCGTAGAGAACAATTGTCATGGCTTTTTAATGCATATAAATTGCTTTTTGTAATGAAGAACAGAAAAACTCTAACAGTTTTTAAAAATACTATGAATTTCCTCTATCCATATCATGTAATTTCACGTAATAAAAAATAGTTTGATTTATATTTCTTTTTCAAGCCTATAGTTGCATTTTAAGTCACAGATGTTAATATTTTTTTTCTTTTATGCTTCCTATATGTTACCAAATGACAAGTCCTCCTGCTGTCTCCAGTTATCTTTCAAAGGATCATTCCTCACACGCCTTTTGTAGAATTCCAACACGGGATTTTTCTCTGGATTAAATTTTATATTAACAGCCATTGTCAGTAAACAAGCTGCTGTACATACATATCTCAAGGATAGCAGAAGGTCATTGGGATTAAGGTGGCAGAAGGATATAAAAACACTTCAGAAATGTTAGTGGTAAATAAATGAGTACGTTTGCAGAAGAAACGTCAGGAAGATGGACTAGGGGCAGTGCAGTCAGAAAGGGTGCGATACAGTGCACCGCTTCCAGTCTGGGTGTCGCATTTGTCAGTACCCTTACCTGTTCTTCCCACCATTTTATCAGAGGTAAAAAGCACCATTAGGGCTGGTTGTAACTGACATACGGTCACAGCAAGAGGAATGCAAACATTTGTTCGCATATGAAGTATCCTGTAACTCCAGAGGGATTGTGATTTTTCATTCACAATACACGTATTAAAGTAGCCCTAATGCTGGGGTTTTTACGACAAGAAGAATGATATGGCAAGACTGTGCCTTGCTACATCACTGACACTTTACCCAATTCATCAATTTTTATCAAGAATTAATAGCCCTCCAGAAAAGGCAAACAAAGTCACTATGACAAAATGACTTTAGAAACAGATATATTTCATGTAAGGTGTGTACATTTTGAGGAAAAAGTGGCTGTATGCAATTGTGTTTTCACATTAAACCACAGCATAATAAAAAACTGTGCACTAACTCCATCTACAGGTCATTATAATAGTGACACACCATATAATTTTAAACACTACTCCAATGTATCTTAATTATCACTTTAAGAGTGCACATGCATACATTATAGATATAATAAATATGGGCACATATATATGTACACATATCTATATAAGAAACATGTTTTCATAAAATGCTCTAGTTAGGCTAGATGAAGTACTTCATGAACACTTCAAATCTCACCTTTCTTAATATATTATCAAAATTAAGGTATTTCTTCTAAAATGGCACATTTATTCAATACAACAATTGCTACATGATTCACCTGCTGGTTTTTTAATCAGAGAAAACACTTGTGTGGATGAACCTTTGCCCCTTTGCTCACTTCATTCTATAAAATCTTCAAGGCAGCCAGAAGATAAGTTTATCTAGAGCTGCGAATGCATAAGGAGACACTCTGGAGGTCAAGGCACAAATAGATCTTTTAAGGATCCCTATTGACAATACAAAATTTCTACTGCTTTTGGGGCATTAGGTAGCATTGCTGGCAAGGCATTCATAGTTTTAAAACACAGAACTATTTCTGAGTCTTCTTGAACACCTTTACTGAAATTTGAATTGCAGAGGGTACTTCAAGTATACTCCAAACTGCTTTACGGTCTTTAGTTAACCTAGTAGTTGTTAGACCAGGTGTTGTATAATTATAAACTCTTCTTAATACTAATACCACTTTTAGATTATGATTTCAAAATATATTCCATAAGCATTCAGCGTAGCATGGTCTTTCAAACATAAACTCTTACAGGGTATGAGCTTACAAATTTTCCTTCATCCAAGCAGTCTCCCTTCAGGAAAGTCTTCTTCCGATTTACAAAACCAGCTACTAAGTTAGTTAGGGCACAATCCTGAAAGTTTTGCCTCTGCTTGCAGAGACAGTAAAATTACTAAATAGTACTTAAATGAGATTTTAAAAAAACTTAATTACACCTTTTTTTCTTCTAAAGAAACTTGTATTTCTGAAAAATCATTATATAGGAGTAGAAAGGATTACACAGGTGTTGAAGAGGTAGTTTGGTTTCAATTTGTTTCACAAAGCTTTTGGGATTTTTTTCTTCACAGTATTAAAAAAAAAAAAAAGCTGTTATGCAAACAAATTGTAGTTTTCTTTCAGTCTTCCCTTAGATAGATTTAGCTGGGATTTGAACACGGATTAACTTCCCCCAATACACTTAGTAGTAGTGCAGCCCATGCAGTATTTGTCTTTTGCTGCTGTATTAAATTGAAGGATTCTAAAATATGTTGGTTCATTATAAAATATCTCCCCACCTTCTTTCAGTCAGCGTGTTCAGAAGCAGGCTCCAGGCCCAGAGGCAGTCACAAAGCACCAGAAGTCTCTTCATGGTGGGCTCTGAAACTAGAAGGAAAAATAATCAACACCGTCCCCTACACAGGTACTGTGCAAAAACATGTCTGATGTTGGAAACTTTTGCAGAATAACGTTATTTCAGGCAGTGACCTCACAATACTACAGCGCATGCCATTCTCAACAAGGTAGCCTGGCCTTGGCTGTTCTCCTGTTTGCCTTCTGGTTTTAATCATGGAGACTTAGAGTGGGATTGGGTTTTTGGTCAAGGTGTATTTTTGTTTGCATTACTCTTGAACTATAAGAAAATCAGTTTTGAGTGAAAGCTGCTGTCCCCAAACTCTGTAGCAACTCTTACACAGTTTCCTCTGGCACTGAAAACATGACAAGTCTCCTCCATTACATTTCCAGTTAAGCAAGTGTAACTGTTTTCTGTTAGACTTGAACCAGCCTGAGTCCTTCAAAACCTTTTGGAAGGTGTCAGCGTGCAGTAGTGAGTCTGAGGAGAGGGGTGCTTCCCCCACAGCCACTGCTTTGCTTCCATGTGATGGAAACAACTTTTTTCTACAAATATGGCTATTCCTCTCTCCCCGGAAACACTAGCATCAGAAAAGGAGTGAAATGATCAGGTTCCAGCTCAGTGATCTGCTGCTACATATGCACACCAATATTTTTGTTGGGCTAAAGGGCACAATTCAGAATCAAACCATGTGCTGACAACCTACACACTATCATCTCCTAAATCTCTACCAGCCTGAATGCTGCTAGGAAATGTTTTTACATTAGCAGCCTTCCCCTCCTCTCCAAATGTCTCCTCTCCTGTCTCAAGACTGCACCGAGTTACTCTTAGTTGCCCTTTGAGTAAAAACGTAACACAACTCAGAAGGTTGATTTGGCTTTCTAATAAATCATAAGATACAAAGTTAGCTGATATTTGTGTAATCGGTGTTCCAGATACCAGAATTGCCCAAGAGATGCTGCAGGTCCCTGTACATATCTATATACTGTGTGCTGGAATCCAGTCGATTTTTAGCATTCATTACATTAAATAAGGACAAAACATGAAGCCAATATTTTCCCCCAGTAGTTAATTGGAGTTGTTTTAAATACCTGAGAAAATTAAGCATTGCACACGGAAATGTTGTTGTGCCTTTAAATAAAGCTACCCCAATTCAGTGCACGCTCTCAGGGACAATTTAAATCAATAAAATACCATTACAAAGCGGTATGTAAGCAATGAGATATAATTAATACGTTTATAGGCAAATGATCGGCAGATAAGCATTGCGTGGGGCTGAGCTAATCTAACTGGACAGGAGGGAGCTGGAGCTGGGGTGAGAGCGTGGATAAAGATCTTCAGGGACGAGACTGCATCTTAACTTGCCCTGTGATCAGCCCCCTTACAAAGGAAAAGGCAACATCTGTGGCTTCAAAAAATCGCCTTCTCCCGGTCCTGCCAACTTCTGCCTTTGCAAAAGGTTCCTCGGGATAAAGAAGGGAAAGTGAATTATTCTGAACTATCTTGATCTGTTGAGCTCCACGCCCGCCTCCCCCCCCCAACCCCCCCGCCACCCCCCACCTCCCCCCACCCCCCTCCCGGCTTCAATAAACCCGTACAGGCACCGCAAATCCAGGAGAAGGAAAGTTTCTCGCAGCTGGAAAAAGCAAATGTTAACAAAGACTTTGAGGGAGCGTTAAACACCAGCAGCCCCCAGCCCCTGGCCTCCCCCAGCCCTCACCGCCTGGGAAACCAGCTCTGGTTTCCCATTCAAAATGGGAGAAAAAGCCACGCTCCTGGGAGAATTTCAGCAGCTCCCGCTGGAAGGAGAGGGATAAAAATAAATAAATTAACAAAAAAAAAAAAGGGGGGTGGGGGGAAGAGGGCATTTTGATGCAATTTTGTCCCCCGGTGAGAGATTTGCCCATCTCTGAGGAGCAAATCGCGACTTGTTTTCCTCCCGGCATTTCAACTTTGTATTTCCCCCTCACCCGGAGAAAGCCACCCCTCCCACCGCCTCCCTCGGAGGGGGGGAAAAAAAGCCCCAAAACAAAAACCCCTTTTCCGAGCGACCGGTGGAAATCAGTCCCCGCTGAAAAAGAAATACATAAGATCAATTAAAATGCCCATCGAGCGCTGCGGATTTTCAAGTCGAAGGGATAGGGAAAAAATCACCCCGACCCGGCGGTACCTGCGGAGAGGGGAGAGGAGCCGCCTGCGCGCCTGGACGCGGTGCCCGCAGCCGGGAGCGCCCGGAGGGGTGCGGGTGTGTTTGTGTGTATGTGTGTGTGTGTGTGTGCGCGGGTGTGTGCGGGTGTGCGAGCGAACAGCCGCCCTTACCGGGAGCCCCTCGGGCGCGGGTCCGCGGCGCCGCTGACCGGCTCTGCCGGGGATGCCCTCCCGCCCGCGCGGCGCGGAGGCTGCGCGGCTCGGGCTCCGCCGCTCACTCCGCCTCGGCCATCGCCGGCGCCGCCGCTGCTCCGCTCCTCCGGCTTTAGCACCCAAATTTCTCTTCCCAATATTCCGATCGCCGCTATACAACAAAAGCTTTCTCTTTACCAAGACAGTAGTAATACGTCCCAGGGTAAACCGGATGTGAAATAGGCTGTGACTTCATGCCAGAGAGATTTTATTTTAGAAAGGAAGGTGGTACCAAGCTCTCATCTAGAGACCAATCCGCCCATTTTTTATATGCAGCACAATTTAACTTCCAGTGCTCTCGCCCTAATCCCTTTCTCTCTGGCTGCAGACTCAAATCCTTCTACAATCTGCAGCATTATTATTATCTGGGGGGGAGGCTGCACGGCTGGGGGAGGCTGCGCTGGGGATCTTTAGACACTTGCAGTTTACAAAACGGGCTATTTTAAGGGTCGTACAGAAAAAAATACAACCGATCTGCATTAACGTTCAACCTTTTTGAGCAAATATTTAACCGTGGCGTAAATATGAATGAAGGCTAGCTAGAAATGTAGAGGATGCAGCATGACACGCGTGTGTGCCTATAGGAACACACCTATAGAGACCAGGCGGTAGCCTATGGATGTAGCCAGACGGAGACAGAAATGCGATGAAATCCTAATTAAACGCAGGTAACATGCGTTTTGGGCGAGACCCGTAGGAAAGCGGCTCCGGGACCCGGCGGCTCCCCCCCCACACACACACTTTCACGCGCTTTTTGTCGGTAGGTGCCACGTTTGCCCGGCGCGGCCGCAGGGCTCAGCCGAGCGCTGCGCTCGGGGGCTCCCAGCCCCCCTGCCCCGCACTCCCACCGGGCCAGCGGACACCTAGCCCTGGTACTGTCCCCCGGCCCCCCTGCCCCCCTCGGAGCCCCCAGCGGACTTAAAGCAGGGACAGCCCCCGCGCCCGGCCGGAGTCCGCGGCGGCCGCGCCCGGCTCGATGCCCGCGGCGGGCGAAGCGCTGCCGGCGGCCCCCCCCCCCCCGGGACGTGCGTGGTGGCCCGGCCCTGGCCCACCTGTGGTCACCGAGGGGCACAGTTCTGCTTGAGGTTAACGTCAAGTTAAAGCCACCCCCAGCGACCGTCCTCTCCTCAGGTGTGAGCAAAGTGGGCGAGCTCGGCGGGCGCTGATACTTCTGCGGAGAAACAAGGCGAAAGTTGATGCATCAGGTCGGGAGAGGTGCCGGGTATGCCGGGAGAGCGACACGCAGCCACTCACCTGCCCGCCACAGGTTATCGCGGCTTCAGCTCAAGGCACCTTTCATCAGCCTTAAGCCTGCTGCAGAAATGTCAGACACTGCGAGCTGCCACAGGCACAGCATGGTCATCTGTCTTAGCTCTGTTTAGTGCAAAGATAAACCAAACTCCTCAGCCACCAGTATCTGTTACTTACAGAGCGCTACCAGCATCCGTGGGGTGGAAAAAATCCCTATATTACACAAACCTACTGGATTTCAAATGCTGTCAACTTCCCTTTTTCTCCTCTCAATGCCATCGCCGATCCAATTTCTGTTCCTTCCTATGATGCTCTTTCAAAGGAGGTCAAAATCCACCTATGTTGTGAAAGATAACCTGACCTGGTATAGTATGTTACTGGGAAACTATACTTTGAAAGCTTTATCCAGATTTTTAAAATCAAATATTATACATTCTACACACTCTCATGATATACATGATTTGCTTGTCTTTGTAACAGCGTGAGAAGGATTTGATGTGACCCAACAAGCCAATGACATTCATAGCTAAGGCTGGCAATATCTTCCAAGGTGGCAGTCATTTTGGAGAAGTGCCTGACTTGCAAGACTCTTAAAGCTGAAATGATTTCCCTAAGCACAAGGAAAATAGAAACTGTATTTATCAAAGTCCCCCAGTTCACACAGTCATTATGATGGGCATTAAATAGCCACATGTTATTTTAAAGACTTACAGTGGAGTTTTTGCTTAGTTTCCTGACATTTCCAATGTAGTTCATCTCATTTTGATCCAAGGTTGTTAGAAGTGCACAGAAAAGTGCAGAAGGGAACAGAAAAACCTACTGACTTCCCAAGGGAATTATAAGTAGTGACTTTTCACATCACTAGCACACAGATGCACTCTTAGTGGCTAGAGGTATTTTTCCAAATACGCAATGTTTCCACCTTCATGTGCTCTCAGTGAAGGTAATTTGCAATGTTTTTATTCTTGCACTGAAGAATGAGGGAGTTTTGCTTAAGCAACAAGTTGAAGTCCTCAGCTGAGTTTACAAAAAGAGCACAAGGGATTTTTATTAAAGACTGTGGACATTTTGTGGCTGTAAACCCACTGAGATTCCTTGCCCTATCACTAGGGATTTAATTGTTATCTATAATGGCCTTAAACTATTCTTTCTAGATGAGTAAGATAAGTTTGCAAGAATAAATCCATGTTCACCATAGTTCCAGTATTTTCTTCCCTTATTTCTCATGAACAAAGAAATTACATTTGCTCTGTGTGTGTGTGATAGGTAGCTAGACAGACAGATGGGCTGAAAAGTGAATTATTGAATGGCTAGAAGTTCATGTTCCTCTGTGCACTAAAAACTGAGCAAGTGGGCAGCTGAAGTGGCTTCAGAGCCAGCTTAACGTTACATCCTATTTTTCTTCTTCGCTTATTTTAATCAGTATATAAACAGTGGTAACTATTCCTATTTTAGTGAAGTGTCAAGGGTTACACAGGATGGTCTTTGCCTCCATGGACACAATTGTCGTGTGCCAACAGATGATACATTTTTCTGAGTTCTCCCTGGGTGAAAATATTGACCTAAAATTGGAAGTTGCTCATTCTCTCTCTAATTCTCATCTGCTCGGAAAGTAGGACAAAACTATTTTTCCTCCATGGCTGAGATTCCTGTCCATCAGGGCTCACACGTAACCCAGATTTTTCCCTTTTCTTTTCAAGGGCTGCTAGTACTGGTATCATGTCATTCCATAGTAAACACTAAAAATATTTGGATGTAACCAAACAAATAGGCTGTTTTGTGATGGGTTGTGGTAGCAAAATAACTCTTTTAATGAAAAAACCAAACACACACAAAACTATAAAACACCCAGTCCTTTAAAGACAAATATAATTTCTTGTTACCAACAGGAAGGTTCTTTCAAAGTACAAGTGACAAGGGGCGGACACGTGTCCTGTGATTCTTACTTTTTCCCTTCCCCATGGAAATTTCACTGCCCTAATCCAAATACCACTAAGGGTAATGCATTTATCAAATAAATCCATCTGTGGGTTTCAGGCACCTCACTTAAGAGGATATCTTTGAAAATCTCAAGCTATATATAGGAATGCGTATATCACCAGAGAGTCTTAGGGTCATATGATTTCATTCTTAAATGAATGGTTTCAATGAGAAAAGGAAGCTGCATTTGAACTTAATGACTCCAAGTAACTTGACATTAGGTGACGTGCATCTCACTGCAAAATGAAGATGTCAAGAAGACCTAAGTTTTTTTTCCAGCCAGCTTTATGTCTCCATAAAGTTTCCAAAAAGAGGTTATGTCATTCGTGTTACAAGGTAGTGGAGAGCTAAATCCTTTAAAAAGAATATTATTAAATCTAAACAGTCAGCCAAAACAAACTTGGCACAGCTACTATGTGCAATGCTTTGAACCTTCCTGCTAGTGCAAGTGATTAGTAGCAGTGAAGTTAAACCAATTAAATCCTATTTTGGTAAAATAAATTTATTAAAGGATGGATTAAAAATGACATAAAGGTATTTAAAGTGGTTAGAACTATTTTTGCATTTTAATTTGTAGTAAACACTTTTTGAAATCTACCCTAAAGTGCCTGGATCCTCTCTGTATACACATACCTTACACATATGCAGAGTACTTACAGAAGTCACCAGGAAGATTGCTTTTTTTTCCCAGTGTTGTGGTTTTCCTGTTGGGTTTTGTGTGTACAAAACATACAAATGTTTTCTTTTAGTTTAGGAGCATATATATAAACCAACTGAAATTCCACAGCAGAATGCTTTGACACAATGTGTCCTGAATAGCCAAGGGATTTGAATAAAGCAAATGAAACTCAGCGATTTACTGGCATACAGCAGATCAGATAAAGAATTAAAGCAGAAAGACCATCTGCTCGAAAGCTTTGAATTCTGTTATTTACAAGTCCTGCTTGTGTGATTAAATGGAAATATTTTGTTAAATATATGATACGAATTTGATTTTTAATTTGATGTGTTTCAAAAGTATATTGAAGAATAGCTATTGACACTTTGGCAGACATAACAAAACCCAGTGGCTTAACTTCCCCCCGCCCCTTCAATGTAAAGCCAAATTCAGAAAACAGGACATATAATTGTCAGCTAGTGTTTTTATAAAAGGCAAGGGATAGTATAGGTAAAAAGTTCACTCTTATTGTGCCTCTTTTATTTTACTGTAAAGTTCTATCCATTGCATCCTTCCTCGTCAAAAAAACAGTAGAAAGAAAACTGCCAGGGAAATGCAAATGAGAATCTTCATGAAAACAAGTTTCACTGTTTACAAAGAATCAATCTGCCCACTGAAGACACAGAATGCTCTTCCTAGACCTGTGTTGAAAACTGGAAGTGGCACTTCTTTGAACCCATTGTCTATTAAAAATGGAATAAAGATGTAAAATAGCTGATGCCTAGAAACTGAAAGATGATGATTGTCTCTTGAATTTTAAAGTCTCCAAATACAATATTTCTAACAGAAACCCAAATTAGTTACAACTTTCTTGGACTTTCTAATCCACGGAGACAATAATTTAGTATGCCTGGCCATACTGTTGCCATACATCACCATGAAATTCAATCCATAAAGCCAAGCAGAAATGGAGGATTCTCTCTGAGATAATAATGGGATTTCTTGCCTGATGGCAGAAAGGAAGAATGGGAAAATAACCTGTTTTTTTATAAAAAAACACTGAGGAATTAATGAAAACCACCAAAAAAAGAACAAAGGTCACCATCAGGACCTTGTGGGGATTACATGAGTCTGGTAAATCCAGTGGTGCTCATTGATAAGATCTTTTTCAGAAGGATTTTCCTGCAGCAGCTGGATTTATCTATAGTGGAATACAAGCACCACACGTGTTTATCTCCTGTGCTCTAACTTACTGCTTCTGTTGCAGCAAAGTCTTGACTAGAAACATACACCCTCCTGGAGCTTCCATAGTACCTTCAGTATAACTGCAGCACACCACCTACAGTTAGGACTCCCCGCTCCCCACAAAGAGGGAGGAGTGAGCTCTCCTCATGGGTGTCATCCAGTTCCCCTTCAGAAAGAAGAAACTAATTTTTCTGGCTTTGTGTGCTTCCTGCTCTGCATAAGGAAGGCAAGATTTCTTTGGGACTTGGACCTTAGGGTCATGACTTGTGTTTGATACACTTAGTGACAGTTCATATTCCTGTGGACCCGGAAGCTAACCTGGAATTTCATGTTTTCTGAAGCAAGAGTATTGATCCATAATGATGATTTTTCCTACACTCGGATGGCATAAAAATCAACGTAAGCAGAAGTTCTAGATTATTCAAAATTCCTGAAGCTTTACACTAATTTTCCTTTAAAAAAAATTGTCTAACAATATAATGTTTAGTGCATTATTAAGCCCTTGTTACATATTATTTGTGGATAAAGAAAATAAATTACTATGACGAGAAAGTGAGCAAAGTCAATTAAATATTTACAGAGATAAGAAACAATAAAATACACTTTTAAAAATTAAGAAAAAAAATCAGTAAGGAAAAATTCAGTTCACCATTGTCCCATTATAAATATTTGTCTTTGATTGAACTAAGAAATGTAGACTCAGAATATCTCAGCCTGAATTCAGAGAGAGATGATTAAAATGTGTTTAAATTTGTCAGTATTGAATAAAACACTTAAGAATCCACTTAATGCCATGGGTCATAAATATTCTTAAACTTGAATGTGTCATACTAGGTTGAATTTCGCTACTTTGGATGCCGAAGACTCTGCTGGCTTCCTAGGTGATCCTAGACACATTTAATTTCTCTCCCTGTCTTGGTGCCTTTATCTAGAATGAAAACAATGCAACTGTGAAGTGCAATTAGCCAAAAATTCCTGTAGATTTCAGTGAGTGCAGTACTAAGCCAAAGGTTTCTTGCAAAGGATGTTTGGAAACCACAGAAAAGTTTGTAAAGCGAAGGGAACACACACGTTAGCTTGGCAGGTTCCCTCTGCCATCTAGAAGCAGGCAGTGTTTGATTCACCCCTTCCTCCACTCCACTGCTTCCTTCTTTCTTAGAGATGGTGACCAAGAGGTGGTTCAAATGATTTTCTCTTCCAGTTGGACACACCGTCCACTTGCTGACTGCTGCTGTTATTGCATGGAGATGGACATGCTCAGTTGTGGTACAGTGCATGTACTGTCCTGTTCTAGAGTTTGAAATCTGCTGTAGAATCAGCAGAGTAAACATTTCAATTTAAATTTTGTGCTAAAATTCCAAGTGTAGTCAGGCCTTGCAAATAGAGATGGGACACACTGGGACACACACACTGGGACAATCCTTAACCACGTGATGTGGCGTCTTCACACACCTCTTTTATGGTCCTTACCCAAAGATATTAATACAACTTCTCTACATTTTTCCTTCCACTTCAAAACGATTTGTGTTTGTGTTTATATCTACTGAGAATTACACAGACTGGCAAAACCTGTGTAATTTCCACAGAACTGCAGGCTGGGGCATTGAAGCCCCAGGTATTAGTGGCAGACATTTACAAGCAATATAAGAGCAGGGTAGGTTACCATGAAATTTTCCTCTTGCCCAAGGCATCTAGTTTCTGTGTGTTTGGCTTTTAAGGTAGGTTCTTGATTTCTCCTGTGCTTTGTGTTGCTTGTTTGTACTGTTGCAGATTAAAACCTGGTTTATATGTTTTGTGTTTCCTCGCAGAGTCCCCAGTGTTAGTCAGGCAGAACTTAAATTCTGATGTTGGCTAGGGAGCTGCTTGATGAACTTCTAATCTTTCCTTGCTTGTTGTAACATACTGATTCAACTAAATTTCCTGTTCCATTTCACTTGTGGGAATACGTTTTCCAGGCAATTGTTATTCTTATATACCAGGCTTTGTAACATGAAGTCTATTTTTTCAATAGTTTGCACACATGGCTATGTTATGCTAGGAACTTATTATTCTCATTCAAAAGATGCTGAAATAATTGCTGGGCTCTAGGGGCAAACCACAAAATGATTGAAAATCCATTTTCTCTAGATATTTATCAATCAATATAAATATTAGTTAGCATTGAAACTACCTAAAGCTGTTTGTTCTTCTAAGCACTATAACAATTTCACTTCTGAAGGTCTCTGATAATCCAAGATGATCCAAGTGATATTTCAGAATGTAACAAAGTTTAATGTTGCACAGCACAAACAGTTCTGTAGGTGTAAGGATTGGGCTTCCCAGCACATGTAGACTGGTGCAGCTGTGCTGAGTTCAGCTGAGTTGTTGCAGCAGCTGTGGATCTGGTCTCTGCCAACCACCCTGTTTAAAGAAACTAAGCAGTTGCTATTAACAGCTGGGCTTGCTCAGGTGAGACATGAAAAGACAGTCAGCTTAATATGAAGCCAGATTTAGCATTCATAGTCTTTCTTTGCTGCTTTCCTAAAAATGTTAATGGTTACCTAATCTTTGTAGCATCAATGTGTGTTTGCTTCTTTGTGGTTCTATATTTCACCTATAATTCAGTTTTTGTTTAGGGGTCAGACTGTTACTTATGAAAATGACAAAGTGTGTCTATGTAGAAACTCTGTCAAAAGGAGTGTTGAGTCATTTTTTCATTGCTGCCAATCAAGAGCAAAGCAATAGAACTTAGAAATGTATTTGGATTAAGAGTCAGTGGTGTGACTGGGAGGGAGACTACTCTGCTACTGTGTAATGCTAAAACTTCTTATCCATTAATAATTGTTGTAGATGCCCACAGAAGTAACAGGTCGTAGTTCAGCTTGAATGTTTATTTTATCTTATGTAGTGTAGCAAGAATGTACATACTGCAGAAATTCTTGCAGTCTAAATGCTGAAAAAAAAAATCAAAATAATATATTTACAAAGTGAACTTAAAGACTTGATTCCATGAGAGATGTTTTGACCTTAACCCCCATTTGCTACTTTCTTCCCAGCTGTGTGTGGCCTTGTGATTCCTGAACATGTGCCAATGCTGTCTATGCACTGTAGGAAAAACTCATTGCATCCTACCAAGGGAAGATGCTGGGAATCATCTTAATCCTGAATTCAGCAGGACATCTAGGAATTTCTTAGATGCTGCTTAAAGGTATTCATGATAGGGACTTACACATGGGATAATTAAAGCAGCAATTGTGATCTTGATTGTTTCTTCTGATGAGTACTTAATTGTAGTAATACTGTCCACTGTAGAAAAGCATTTGAGCCAAAGATAGCCCTTTAGAGCGACTCCTTATCTAAAAGCTGCATTTTATGCTAGTGTTTTGTTCATATTCTGTGGCTTTTTGAAGCAAATCTGGCTATTACTATCTGCTGCAGCTTGGCTCACATTGGGGAGGAATCTCTGAACAGGGAAACTCAAGTCATTACAAATGAAATGGTATCAGATGGTTGTCTCCAGGTTTGTATTGGATACGGTCTCGTAGCTAATGGATATTCACCCCATGGGGACAGACAAACTAATTATCTCAAAATGCATGAAGTTTGGGTGCTGGTCCACAGCACCAGCTGGTTTGTTCTAGATAGATCTATCTACTGGTTTATGGCAGTTGATGATGCAAAGCCATCCTATGAAAACTAGATATTCATCGTAAATTTTGTATTAATTCACTTTTCCTTTTGCTATGGATCTTGTACTGATGCTATAGATATTAGGCATGCCAAAATCCATGTCCTGCACTGCCAACATTATTTTAGGGGGTGGATCTGCAGACACTTGTGTATGGATCTGCCAGTCATGTTTCCTTGATTGCCAATGCTGTCTCCTGACTAGCAGCATTGTATGGAACATGTCACCTATTTTTTTTTAATCTGCAAGAACAGGCCTTGGGAGGGGTGTGTGTGTGGAATAGTCAGTGTTGTCAGCATCATCAGATGTGTTTGTTGTTGAAAGTGTGTAAGGCATATATGTTTTTCAGTAGGGTCCTAGCATCAGTTTCATTTTTTCCCCCCTCCCTGCTGTATGCTGGTGTGTTTATGCATTTTAAGAAGAATGAGGTTAATCATGTAGGTTTGAGCAAGCACAGCTGAGTTTGGGCAAGAGTAATTTGATTTTTTTTATGTTTTGATAATTTTTTTTAATAACAAAAAGTACCTTTTACAAACCATTCTTGATTGTTTAAATTCATAACATCAAATACTCCTAAGTGTTGGCTGAATTCCTTGACTTGCTAGAGAGGATGAGCCATGTAAGCTATCCTGCACCATACTCTGCTTCTGAAAGACTTTTCTGCTTACCCTACTAGTGTAAGAACAAAGGTCCTTCTGTAGAAGCAGGATTAGGGTGTATACCTTCTGAAGCCATGTGGTATGACTAGGAAGAGCTGCATTAGATGTGGTCTGTTGTTGTGTCAGTGCATGCTGAGAATCAGGATGCACACTTGAAAGCAGAATAGAGAATTTTAACTCTAGTTTGAACAGTACAGACCATTAGCAGGAATAGAACAGAAAGCTGTTTTTGAAAGCTAAATAATTACCTAGCTTTTCCTCTATTAACATGTGCATGATCCTATAAAACCATTTATGTAATTAATGATTTATTTGGATGACTTGGAATGCCACTCCCTTGTGAGCTATCTTCCCATGTTCTGATGGGGATTGGAGGAAAGCAGGTTAGCTTTTCTTGTCTTCCATTTGCCTCAGAAATTTGATGAGAATACTTTGAGTCTTTGAACAAAAATGCCCTCAAAACCCCAACAGCATCTGATGATAAATATCTCTTAAACACTGGCCTACAAATGCTATGAAAATATCTTTTCTTAAGCATGTTAGCAGTGCTACTGAGTTAATCAAGACTACCTTCTGTATATTCTTGTGCCTTTTTAAACAGAAGGACTTTAAAAAGCCTTCTCATGTTCTGTGTTGGATACTGCTGGAAGGATTAATGAGGGAACATGTTACACAGTTTCACAACACCTAGTGTGTTTAATTTCTTTTTGTAATTTTTGAGTTACTCAAAATATTACAGAAAAATAGGAGAAGGATGTACACTAAATATAATTACTGTTATAGTGAACAATACAGCCCCTAATAATGAACAGAATAAAGTACTGGTTGGAAAAAATTGTGTGCTTGAATAAGATTGTAACTTAGAGTACCATTCACCCAAATAGACTTTACAGAGTTATAAAAAGAAACAGTTTTTGTAATTAAAGTGAATGAACACATTCATTTCAGTATACCAAGTTAATACCTTTAGAGTGACTTCTGTGACAGAAAGGCTATTTAGAGGACCACTGCAATGAAGAATGACTGACAGTACGAGGCAGTACAGAAGGGACCTCATTAGGTTTTTTACAGGAGGAAGAAATTGGAAAGCTAAAGCTTTCAGAGGGCAAGAGTCATACAATGTAACAAGGAAGTCCTTACAAGAGCTCTGCGTTCACCTATTGCATAGCAAGCCTTGCCGTTGGAATTCAAGTGAGAAATGTCTTAAGATACTGTGGAGGGATGTGAAATATGTTTATAAAATATCCTATCCCCACAGAATTATTTCTTATTGAATTTAGCACAAAAACACAAAGATGTGAACAGAGCTGCCCTGGTAATGGGCAACAAGCAAGTACTTATTTACTGTAAGGCACCCTTGTTTGATAGTAATGATGGTATTGCTGTAAGAATTAAATATCAACATCAGATGCTTTTGTGTCACTGATACAGTAGAAATAACCTGGAGGGGTTTTCAATGCAATAGTTTGGAATCTGTGCTTTACAGTAGGTAGTAAAGCTCTTAAGCAGCAATAAGGATCCAGAAGTGAACAGCTATTTCAGTTAGCTGTGTATAATCTTCACCAAAAATTAGGGAGGGAAAAAGACCCAACAGAAAAAACACCACAGAATTAAATTTATGTTGAGGCTCTTTAAATTTCATGGACAATATGCCCATTGTTACAACCAAGGAAGAAAGATTGTCCAGCACATGCAATTAATAGGAATATACAATAGGCTAAATCTCTTCAACCTGTCTTAACACAGGTTTGCTGTCATGAGGAAATCTTAAGCCAACAGAACTGGTAATTTTTTTAAAGATTCCAGAGGGTGCATTGTTACCCTTTCTGTCTATGGCCTGAAACACTGTACTTACATGTACCCTATATTCCCTGATAATTCTATCAGGCTTTCTGGTGTAGCATGCAGCACTCTGTTCTCTGCAGGGAATGTGGGGGGTGGTTATCTGACAGGTTGGTTTATTCTAGGGGTTTTGCCTCACCATCAGGAAGTACCCACAGGACTTGGTCCCAGCATGATCTGTGCAGAAGGTTTGTGCTTCAGCCAAGGAGCAGGATTCAACACCCTTCAGTTTGCCATAACAATTGTGAAAACAACTTGGGGCAGCTGAGAGTGCTTGTGTTAATATTTATGTGTGATCATACATCTGTGAGATGCAAACTTGCCAAGTTCAAGAAATTTTCTGATAAGAAGCATACCAAGCAAAAGTCAGAGAAGGCTGGTGCAGGAAGCATAAACCAAGGTGTAGCATCACAGCAGCAGAACTAAGGTGAAACATAGTCTTCATGTGGGTATTTTTCCTTTGGAGACATGGGTAGCTGTGAGGTACTTTATAAGTCCTGGTCCTTATACAGAGTTGCTAGACCTTTGGATGACACACCTGCTTCTGCATTAAGCTAGAATAAATGTAAGCAGTAAAACATCTTATGGATCTTGCTGTAACAAAACAGAGAATTGATAGTCAAAGCTGTGAAACACTGGCCAATTTGTGTTGAAAAAAATTCACAATAGTTACTGGTCTAGTTTTGAGCTTTGCTTCTACAGTTTTTCTAAGCCATGTTTGTTCTGTTCCTCTACAGAAGTTCCTTGTTGAAACAGCACTATGTCATTTTAATACATTTTCAACTTTTAGTCTTAATCTCCTAGTACCGTTCTACAGCTATTAATGCATTTAGTTAAATAGCTTCTTACACAGAACTACAGAGGTAGTAACTATACACCATGGGTGAATTACAGAAACAATTGAATATTTCAAGGATTTATTTATCTTGTGATGCTTTTCATTAACTCGGAATTTGCAATTCTTTCGTTGGAATAAAAGCTCCAAAATCAGCAGGTAAGTCAAGGTTTCTGGAACTTGGTGTCATATCATGAAAGTCAATGTTTATATTGACATTTGGTGCCACATCATTATAATGGATCAAGTTTTTTATCCATGGTCTGGTTTTGAAGCATAACTATTTATAGGTGCATTTATATCTCATGTTTTAGGTTATTAAGGATCTCCCTAAATCAAAGCTTGGAGCTCAGTAAGTTCTATTGATCTTGAATGCTCATTAAACAGGGAATGGGTATACTCTTGCTCTTAATGACTGCAGTTATTAGTATCATTTCTGTCTTGTGGCCTTTTATTCATATTTCTAGTATCTTGTGTTAGGAATTAGTACGTAGACTTGCTTGGGCTACTGGCACTTGTGTTGCTCGCGCTTCAAAGTCTTTTTTAAGAATTTGCAGAAGAGTAGCACAAGTCATGGGTAAACAGAGAACTAACCTTACCAGGAAAAATGTATGTCTCAGGAGCCACTTTGCAGGTTTTGTAATGTTTTTAGTAATACTATTAAGACAGCTATAAAAAAATGTGCAAACAAAATAACCTGATTTTTCTCCAGTACCTCCAGAATTTCAGATCATACCTCCTATTCTTGGAGAGAAGCACCAGCCATGGAAAAAAAAAACAAACCACCAAACCAAAAGCATGAGTTTATAAAGCAGCTTCTTTATAATCTAAATGTATTCTTTTTGAAAGAAGAAAAAGCTTTAAAAACAAACAAAAACACCTTTCTTTTTCTTCCCATCAGTAGCAGGAGATCTGTTGCCATTCATAGCTGGATCTCGTGAGACAGGGCAATAAAATTGGCAAGCAGAATTAAAGCACAAGAACTGATAGAAAACATGAGACTTCATTTCCATTCCTTTCCCTTGTATGCTTACATCTAGAGAACAACCAAATGTTTTTCCACCACAGATTTTCTTGCCATGATTTTTCATGTGATGGTTGTATTTCTCCCAAGTTCAAGGGGAACCCCCTTGATGTGTATGATATTGACTGACAATACCTCTGATTTGTATGCCAAGGTATAAAACTTATGGATTGGCAAGCTTCTTCAGAGTGTTATCTTTCATCAACTCTAACAAGAACTACATTCTGAAGACATTATGGATGAGATTTCAATAGGAAGGGAATAATGTCAGCCCTCTGCCCTTGATAAAATACAAGGGCTTGACATCTGTTTGATCATATTTCTTGAAAAAAACCTGGCCATTATCTCTAGAGAAGCTGAAAAAGTCTGTAAAGCTGAACCCTGTGGTATCTGCATCTGGAGTTGTGTGTTCAGGAGTTCGTGTTTCTGGTAGGATGCTCAGAACCAGATTAATCTGAAGGTGTGCACGGTCTCAAAGGAAAACTCACCAGTTCTTGTGATCATTTTTGTAGCTGAAGAACATGATTATGGCAAGGAAACTGTTCAATCATGCTATTAGCTATTAGCATGTGGCCTACATACATACACATATGAAATACTACTGACAGCCAAATGGCCAAGAAACTGCCACAAAGGCTGGTTCTAGCTGCCAGTTTATGATGGTGCTTTAGAAGTGTTACAGCTCCTTTTTTCCATGGGCTACAAACATGGTGCAATTTCAAAGCATGGGCCACAGCCTAGAGCAGGCTCTGCACTTGCAGTGCCAGGCAGCACAACTGCTGGAAGCTGTTTTGCACTGCGGTGAAGACTGAGTTGCAAACATATCCCCAAGAGTGTTAATACTAAGGATACAAAACCTGTAACAGTGACAGTCTGTGGAGCTATCTGGGAGTCCTCTGAACTTCCCAGTCTAGTAACCTGAGGCATAGAAGGGAAGCACCTGTTTCCTCCCAAGCAGCTCACTAGCTTATCCCCCATAGTTTGAAGTTTGGTGGTAGTGGGCAGATCCTGGGGTTCTTTGTGTAAAGTTAGAGCTTTAGTTCCAGATTTAGCTTCAGCATTGCATTCCTAATTCTTACTTCCATACCCAGCTTAGAGCATTGCAATAATGCAAAGCTGTTGTGCAAAAATGTTCTCTATATAGTGTTCTTTTAGAGCTGACATTAGGTATATTCACAAGGAAACTGGGCTTTATTGACATAGAGTAAGACTGATAAATATAAAAAATATGATACTTAAAGATAAGGTCCAAATTTCATAAATTTTCCACCAATAAATGCCTCTAGCAGTATCAGTCTTATTTTGGAGAGATGCTGCTGACAAAACTTGTAATACAGCATCATGACTCTAAGTCTTGAAAACTTTCCAGCCAGTTATATCACCAACACAACTGAAACCAAGAAGAAACATGTTCACTGGTATCAAAGGCAGACAGATTTGGCTGATTTATTTTTAATCTGCTTAAAATATGAAGTTGGCCAAGATCATTTGTGAGGGCACTGTAATGTAATTGGATCCAGTTTGGGGAGTAGGTATTGATAACAAAGGTGCTGGAAAAAGCATTTCCTATTCAAAGGGGCATCTACTTAATCAACTTTCATTTTTAAGTCTTGTCAGACCTTCTAATGAAGGGTACTTGTATAGACTGGCTAAATATACTGCAGAAGTTGTAGTGGGTCTGGGTGTGATTGTGTAAACTGAATACCAACAGTTGCTTTAAACAGATTATCAAGGTGGTTTCTTTAGTTAGACTACGTGTCATGTTAGACATGACAAACTCAGATGAAATGCATCTTTTTGATTAAAACCTTTAAATGTCTAAGGGGTTTGCTAGTATTGACAAAGTTAATTTAACATAATAAGGCAATGTTGCATGTATACTTTATCCTCATAGAGTATAAGCCCTGATCTCTTTTAAACTTATAATTCAATGTTCATTTACTTAAGTATTTCTTTATAGCACAAGAGCATAACAGTATTAAGTGGAAAAGTACCCTCCAAGACAGTTGAACCCACACGTTTGCTAATGTATTCTCTTTGTAGGAAAAACTGATCGTGATAGGGTTTGCTTTTGAGAGGTTTTAAAGACTTGGCATTTAGTTTAAAGAAAAAAAAAACCCTATTATCTCTGAATTACCTTAATTAACCTTTTCTCAGGTTTATGAAAATGCTATTAAGTTGTATGTTAGCTACCCAACTCTTTATGTAATAGTACCAAGGTTAAAAATGATGGGTGGGGATTCTGACATCAATGTGACTTCTACATCTCTTCATTTCTTGCAAGGACATGTAGGTTTGTGTGCAGACTGTTTACTCCAGGGATGGTGACATAATAGATTCACTGGAGTCCTAAGTAAGAGTTTATGGTTTGTAGTAGAAATAGCACACTTTAAAAATGTGTTAATCACAATAAGGAACAGTCAAGGAAGAACTTTTTTGTGTTTCTACTATATTTAAGTACTGCAGAACATTCTTAAAGTAAAATGTAAGTATTTTCATAATGGATCTGTTCTGATACCAGAATAATATTAAAAATAAATGAAACAATCTTGCAGATACTAGTTTCATTGGCCTAATCATACAAAGATGCTGAAATGCATATGTATTTTTTGAATGAGATGCAAATGACATAATAAATAGATTGAAATTGGGCTGTCTGTAATTAAGACAAAACAGAAGTCCTTAAGTGTTTCCCAATTTTAGTCAATGGCCAGGTAGAGTGTTCAATTTGGATATGAAATGCTTATTGCTTGATTCTGTGATTATAGAGTACAATAATTAAAGGCTGATGAATGATTTATTACTTATCTTAAAATATATACAATCACTTTCCGTTTAGCTTGTACTCCTGTTCACTTGCTGAGCTAACTATAGATTAGCAAGTTTGGGGGCTTTGCTGGAGACTGTATTGTCTATATTTATAACACTTTTAAAAGATATCAGATGCTTTTTTAAAAGGTAGCTTTCATTAAGCTTCTATTCTCTGCTACTCTCATTCCTATTCTGTTCTCTGCATAATCAAGTGTAAGCACCCAGGAGTAGTGAAGTAGGAGACAGCTACAGTGTTATGCCGTTTCCCATCAGTAACTCCAGCTGTGCTGGGGGGATCTGAGGGGACCATGGCAGGGTGAAACACTGTCCTCCTGTGCCTTCTGACAGCTGAGTTGCACTCCAGCCTCTGCAGCGAGCCTGGAGACCTGTCCTTGGAATTTGGGAAGCCCGTTCACCTACTCAAGGCTGAGCTGGGGTCAGAAATGGGCATGAAAGCAAAGGCTTTCCATGTTGATTCTCAGTTCTTTCTGGGTGTTTGGTTTGAAGCATGTAACTTATTTTAAGTACATAAATAATTTCAGTGAACTCAGTGGAGCTGACACCTGAGTATTTCACTAAACTGAAGCATCAGCCTGGGTATTCTCTTGCTTTGATTGTCTTCTGTTGCTTCTGTTTGTAATATATATTTTTAATTAATTAGATCCTCTGTGCAATGGGAAAGATAAAGGGTGAATATAAAATTCATAGGAATTGTGTAAAGGATTTTAAATATTTCAAATTGTAGTTAAGACCTAACAGTATATAATCCATACTGTATGACAAAGTGAGATATGGTTATTTCTGCTAAGATGAAATTTTAGTAGCTCAAATACAGTTGTGTCGAAGAGAAATAGTAGATTTTGTTGTACCATTGGATAATAGAAATTCTGTTTGGAATAGTCTTGGTCAGTATCTGGTCTTTGAAGAAGAGTTGGACTTGCAGGATGTGTGCTTACATATGTGCATGTATATTTAGCAATATATATATGCATATATGTTGGTCTCTCTTTATATCTTTGATTAATTCAAAGCAAATAAACACTGTCCAATCTGTACCTATGAATACTGAATAATAAAACCCAATTCTTATAGAT
Organism: Gallinula chloropus; assembly: GCF_964237585.1. NCBI lineage: Eukaryota > Metazoa > Chordata > Aves > Gruiformes > Rallidae > Gallinula > Gallinula chloropus. The sequence goes on along the minus strand of NC_140095.1, from coordinate 3,345,408 downwards.
TTTTATTCTTTATAGCTGCAGGTCAGAGTGGTTTATTTATCTTTAACCATGAGGGACTAATTGGAAAGAAAGTGTCTTCTCAATACAAGAAAGGGGAGCCACTGAGGGAAAATACATTAGTGAACTGTGTTTTTGCACCCTTCTAGAAATTATAGCTTGCGTGGGGAAATACAAAAGGATTTGGTGAATTGTTTTGGCATTTTAACACTGCTAATTATCAGGTAAAAATTAAACAACAGAGCAAATTAGTTGTCTCCCACTATTCTTCCCAGTAAAGTTTAATAATATCCAGAAATACTGAAGCCTAATCAGCAATGTCAGGTGTAATCATCAGATCACTGATATCTTCTGTACTGGTTTTGAAATAATGGCATGTCTCTGTTTCCCAAGACTTACCTTTGCCTACAGGTACAGAGCCACTCTGAAGGGCAGGCAGCTAGCTCTGCAGTGATGTGCTGCTAGGGAAGTGCAGAGACGGGGCTGTCATCTTTGCCTGCGAGATCTTCCCCCCATGTAAAGGATGGAGGGGCTGGCTGCAAACTCTCAGGAGTTAATGGAGAGGGTCTAAAAATGTCTTGGCTCTGAACACATTCCACAGGGAAAGGAATAACAGGGAATCTATTTTGCTGAGAACTGCTTTATTTTAAGTATATCTTAAGGAGAAGGCAAAGCCACTTAGCAGACAAACTTGCACGGAGTGCCCTTGCTGGAAGTGTTTATGCTTTTTCATAAGGGGATGCTGTGCATGCTAATATGCTGGTGCAGTGCTCAGCTGGTGGAGCTGGCTAAAGCGAAAGAGTAAAGACCTTGTAGGGAGGTTATCCTCCTTGGGAACATCGCCTTTGAAAATACCTGCCATTTTGGGCAGCCTGATACATTCTGAAAGCAAAAGATTTTCTCTTCAGAAGTCTTTCCATAAGCCCCAGGGAAAAGTTATTTCTAGCAGAGATGATTAAGCAGTATTCAGAAAGGGGTGCACTCCAGCAGAGACAGGGAAATCAATCCTATCTTCAATTTGGTGGTGGTATTTTAACAAAGGGCTTGTAAAAGCCCCTGAGAGAGCCCTCTGGCAGAGACAGCGCTCGTGTGCAGTGTCTGTAAGAGCTGGACTGGAGGATACTCATGTAGCTAATGCCTGCTCACAACCAGTACAGGAAATCTGTTTCCCTCACTGTTAGGGAGGTAGTTAAATTCACTTGGCAGTCTAAGCACATAAGTTTTTTTGAATGAGGTTTACTGCTGAAGGTTAGGCTGTTCTTTTCATTAAGTCATAGAGTCTTAAGTGTTAAAGAGTTCTGGATAGTAAAACTACAAGCAATTTCTACTCACTGTGGTCCTCTAGAAAATGTAACTGGAGTCAGGAAGGAACTATTCCTGTAGGCAGGAATAGTTTACAGCAATTTTCTGAATCTGCTTGGGGTTGGGGGGGGATGCTGCAGCTCCCAGATTTCTTTACTACACATGAAATATTTCCTACCTCACCTAGGCTTTATTAAGTTTGTTAGAATAAGAGCAAAACCTTTACCCTCCAAACTAAATTGTCAAATATATCTGCATGGAATGAGAGAGAATAAAGTATGAATGGCATTATGGCAGGTTTTTTGCTGTGGGTACTGTTTTAAGCTGAAAGCCATTTTGATAAGCAAGCATATAGTTTTGCACAGTGTTTATAACTTCATCAATTTCTGAACAGTATTCATCCTACATGGTAACAGCTTCATCTCCCTTGAAATACATAAAGCAAGAGAAAAATTATCTTCACATTGACACCTGGAAAGTAAGTGTTATTAAAAGGCATTTGAGTTTTATTTGAGACTTGTGAATTTTTGGGAAGAATGTTTCTGTTTTCTCTAAAAGGATATTGAAGGAAATCAGGAAGACAGAATCTTGAATTGGAAAATTAATCACCTCTAAGAATAAAACTCACTTTTAAAAAGGGGAATGTTAATTATTAATCATCTCCAGACACTGTCTCCTGGAGTTTTTATGAGTCTTTCTTTATTTGATTATATACATTTTTGACTGATTAACCAATATTTTTATTCTTCTCAGTCATAAATAGAGAGAGACACCTGCTGATTAAAGTGTAGGACAGCCTCTTTTGACAAAGCAGTTTAAAGAGCAGAGAAATAACAGGACCTGATGCATTTAACGATGTTCTAAACATAGTTGAGAGGGATTTCTTTCCTCAGTATCTCACATGAACATTTATTGAAGACAGAAAATGTCCAGGCAGACTCAGATTCCTTCTTTTTTCTCATTTTTTTTCTCTTTTAGTTTAAAGAAACCAAAGACAAATAAAGGGAAGAATTTTTTATGCTCCACCCAGGTTGCTTGAGGGGGGTCTCATTTTTCTATTTGATAACATTGTCCTGCCCAGCAAGCAATACCCTTCCTTCCAGCCAAAAATGACAGCACTGAGTTTTTTTTTCATAGCTACAATAAGCACCACAATGGGCTGTGCAAGCCCACGTGAGCTGTCTCCAGGTAACTGAAGCTAGTGCCAGAGGAATGCTGATGAAAATGGACACACTCAGCTCCCTCTTTCTTCTGTATATCAAACTTCTATGGCTTATGCTCTGAATCTGGCTCACAACTTAAGGAGTAGGCTTGTCAAATATTGAAAATAATAACTGCACTGATGTGTGGGCTGGTACTTGACCAGTCTGACAGTTTTTCAGTAGGAACCCAATAAAGCCTATGTGGCAGAAGACCTATGTGTTTGTGTTTGTTTTTCTTTTTAAACTTTCACATATTATTCAATTTAGTCCTAGTATGAGAGAGGACACTCTTCAGGTCTGTTGTTAATTCAGGAGCTGACAGCGTACAAGGGAGCATGCCTGCACAAAGGGAAGGGATACAAGATTGCTTTTGGAAGCAGCTCCCCTTTCAGCCTTGAGTTTGTGAAGTTCTGCACAGGTGTTGGGATTGTAGCTGTGTTCCACCATTACTCTCAGGGTCAAGTGGCTGGCCCTGTTGCTGCCAAAAACGATGGCTTAAGAGATTTGGTGAAAGATTTAATTGTTGGTTTATAACAGCTACCATGACCATGTCAGTCAGGGTTGCTCTAAGTACAGTGTGGGAGCTTGTCTAAGGTCTGACACTACACTGTTCTAAAGTGGACATCATAGGGAAAGGACTCTCACTCAAGAGACATCCATAAGGAAGAACAGATTTTAACTGGGGAATGTACCTCCCAAACTGGGCAGAGGATTTTAGTTTTTCATTGTGCCAGGAGACTAAGGTCAGACAAATTGATCCAACCTCAGTGAAAATGCTGTGACATGATATGTTAAAAATAGCACGACTGCTAGTTAGATCAGCATAACTAAGGGTAGTGGTCAGTACTAAATACATGAGAAAAATGGCTGTGGTTGAAATCACTCTTGCTGTAATTCTGTTACACTGTCTGCTCTGTATTTATTACGAGCAGTGGCACAGAGTGGCACAGCGAGACGTTGGCTTTTTACTGCAGCAGACCTTCATTTGCTTTGAATGTTAAATCATTTCAGAATAAACAGCAACTGGAATGACTGAAGTGAATGTAGTCTGCTAAAGAATTTTGCACTAATGATTTCTACAAAGGGAATTTGGCCTTGTTAAAAAGTATGTAAACAGTAAGAAGCAATTCTAAAGCCCTCTGATGTCAATTGAAGCCTTTCTATCTCAAACTCATATATGTTTGCTTTAGAAAAGCAGCTTCTCTACAGTAGAATGCTCACAGCAATTTCAAAAACAGCAAAGCAATTAGTTTTCATAGTCTGGGTTTGCTGAGGCTATGTAAAAAGAAAAAAAAAATTCAAGATGTACCAAAGCTAAAGGTTGGGAGGAGGAAGAAATAAGGGTCTTTCGTTGTGGAAAATCAACTTGAGCTTTCAAATCTCTCAGTGAATCTTAGAAACCTACAAGCTAACAGCAAAGTCATAAAAAGAATACTAAATTTGTCATGTCATCGTAATGATCTATATAGTCTTTATCTAAGTCATGGTAATAGTTCACTTTAATTGTCACAAGAAATGAAAAATGAATAAATATTTAAATAAATACAGTGTATCATGCTGGATCTTTTATCTGAAGGTAGGGTTATCTCTCCTCATGCTTGCAAGGGACCATCATCCAACTTTTTGTGTAGGCTTTTTCATTATTTCTGTGTTGTGTTTCTGGGAATGATACTGAGGATAACATTTGGAACTTGTAGTGTGCAGTATGTAACAGAAAAGACCCGAGGCCAGCTCTGTAATGGCCAAACTCATGTAGTTTTTTCTAACTGCCCTATGTGATCACATTGTTGCCCAGGCAAGGTACAGGTACTCCTCTGAAAGGAACTGCACACAACTTGCTTTAATCTTTCCTTGAGAACACTAATGCTTAAAGTGGGAGGGCACCACTTGGCTGGAACACTCAATAACAGGATAGCCCTTTTGGTTTTTTTATTTACCTTGGTGTTCCAGTAGTCAAGCACCCTTTTTGTGACTGATTTTGGATCATATCACACCTGAAAGGCACAATAAGGCTTCAGAGGACAATGCTTATTCCTGGAGAAACAAATTATCAGAAATACATGAATGGGTAAAGCTATAATGGAAGAGGCAATTCATGAGGCAGGAGGAAGCTTTCCTCACTGATACTGGGAATAAGCAAAGGAAAGAATGAAGGACATTTTCTGGTAATCCTTAGTGTTTAAACTGGTTAAACTAATCAGTCTGGGTCTTTCTGATAAATTCCTATGTAGGCTGTGGCTTCAGTATGAACAAAAGTAAGATTGTAGACCAAATACTTGGGCTTTTTCCTCATTTGGCTTTAACTCCCTATCAAACAGGTGTCTACAACACTCCCTCACAGACTCATTTCTAGGATGTGATTTTTTCTTGTGTGTGCTGTTTCAGACAACTATCCCAGAATGGGTCCAGTTGCACCTGGAACAAACCTGCTCCTCCCCATTGCCTTTAAAAGGGGTGTAAACTGCCTGCTGAGGTGGAGCTGATCACACCACATCTAACACCAGGTGCACAGAAAAGCAAACTGCCAAGGAAGAGTGTTGACCTCAAGGCTGGTACTGGAACTCTTTTGTCATGGGAACAAACGTGAATCAAGTCAGAATGTGTTTCTTGTGATGCTTGGAGATGAGGGAAATAGGACTTCTGAAATGTAAAAAAAAAAGGTTGCCCAAGGCAAGCTTTTATTAGCATTTTGTCTCCTCTTAGTTCAGTTCAGTGACTATATTCATTGCTAATGGTTCACAAAGAAGTTACTGCAATACATGCTCCCCCCCTCCTTGCTCCCTGAGGTACTTAGACAAAAGGCTTCTATGGTGCTCCTGTTATGTCTTTCAAAATGCCCACCTTCCATAGCAGACCCAGAGAGAAAGTTAGGTTAGTGCTCAGTATTTTCTGAGCTCTAGCTGCTTATAGCAGTTGAGAACAGGAGTATTTAAGTTGTGAATTTGTTCCCATTGTATACTACTTAACATACAAATTGAAATCTAGATTATCCTTTTCACAACAAGAAATGTTGGGGGTTTTTGCTGATACACCTTTTTCAGTTAAGAGTCTACAAGATCCCAAATGTTATGCTTTCTGCTTCTTTAATGTATGATATTACATAATGTATTTGCCTATCTTGCCCTTGGAGGAGAACTTCTTGTTCATTGATTGTTTACACAAAACAGAAATGCACAATTCTCTGACAATGAGAATCTGACTAATCAGTATGACATTTGCAAAAGTAATCACTGATTACAGAAGGGCATGTAGAGATTGAGCTCAGACTCCACAGTTGTTGCACAATATCAACACACTCAGAAGCAGAGAGCTGTAACTTCTGGGGAAGTTTTCCAAATAGTCATGCTGCTTTTCAGGTTTTGAAGATCTCCAGACTTGTGAGTCTTCATCCCATAGTTATGTTCTGCAGGATTAGCTGTTTCCCCCTCATGTCTTCTCATCTCAGTTGTTTTTGTTGTGACTCTGGGTGTGACTTGGATTTGCAATTGAATTGGGCTGAAAACTAATCTGATTAGTGCTGTAGCAATATGCAAAGTGCAGCCACCTACCTACGGTTCTGACATCTGCTTGTGTGCTGCAAAATTCCAGGAGTTACCATTGTGTCACTGGTGATTATTTCCCCTCACGAACCCCCCATGTAAGAAAAAGGATAATTTCACTTATGCTTGGCATTCAAAACTCTTCATGGAGCTGAAAGCTTGGCTTTAAGTATTTTTTTACAGGGTTAAGGGAAGGCTTCTCAGATTTTTGTCTCTAGAAATGTGTTTATGGATGTGATCTCAAATTTAGTGGCTTATTTTCTCACTCCAGGCTGAACACAAAAATCTGAACACAAAAAGTGGCATTTTTGAAAGCAGAAGTAAGTTCTGGTAGTATCCAACTATCACTCTCACCGGGTAGCTCACACACTGAAACCTTGCTTAAACTAGACTGAAATGTGGTCAGAACTCACCCTATAGCTCGTATCTAAATGGCAGTGATAGCATTAGTTACTCAACTTCCACTCTAGGCAGAGCAAGATGGGTTGTATAAGATACTTTTTCATAAATGCATAGTAGCACATAATGGAAATTCAACACCTTTGAGAAGTGACCTGGGAAAGGCACTCTGCAATGGATTTCAGCATTACAGACTTGCATTAAGTACTGGAAATGTAGGAGTTCAGTGTTTTATTCCTAGTAGTACTGTGCAATTTGAGCACAACTTATTTCAGTCTAGTCATGGGTTGATTTATGTATCTCTACAGTGAATGCAAAATTGACTCAAACTTCCCAAAGATATTAACAGACTTCATGCGTTTCCTCTGCTTTCCCTCACGAGTCTGGCATTGTCACCAGACAGGAATAGTAGCTTTCCCTTTACAAAGCTGCTTCTGAGCCTTTGGTAATGGAGTAGTAGGGAAAAGGAGAGTTTAATGCCTGGCTGCTCTCTTGTGCAGTACTGGGAATGTTAGTTTTTCCTGTGTGTTAGTCACAATTTATTAAGACTTCCCTGCTGAAGAGCAGGAGGGAAGGGCAACTGATTCTTTTGATATAGCTGTCAACTTCCAACACATTAAAAGGTTAAGAACTTGAGATGTTTTATAGCAAAGATTTTTAAGAATCTGATATTCCAAATCTCTATCCAGCATCAATTGCAGCAGAAACTCTCTGAATAATTTGCATAGCAACTGTTGCTAAGAAAAAAACCTGCAGCCTAAACCAAAATTCTGATAAATTCAAATCCTATCAGCATTTCCAGCAGCTGGAGAAGACTAAATATACATAGTTCAAATGGCTGGCTTCCTCCAGCAATGGTATTTTTAGATGTTTCAAAGAAAAATAATGATTCAGAACACACAAATATTCTTACTATATATAAGCTTGGGGGGAGGCGGGGAATGGCCATATCAAGGCAGCAGCATATAGGTTTTAGATGTGTTATCTGAGCATGGGCATAATTCATGTCTGAAATCAGATGCACCTGCCTGAACAAAGTAACTGATGCTCAGAGGAAGCCTCTGCCTCCCCCAGGCTCAAGCAGCCTTCAGAGTAGTGAAATGGCTTTGTGAAAACAAACTCTTACAAGTCTATCAAGTATCCCCTGTTAAGAAGTGATCCAAACACACGACAGAAGGCAATGAAGAACCTCTGTTTGCTCCACATGTCACTCCTAGCTGAGTGCTGTTCCCAAGTCCTTGAAGCAGCAGTGTATCCCTCCACAGATTTGTGCTGGGGGAATGTTTAGGGGAAAGTGCACCTCCATACCATTTGGAGTAAAATAATGAAAGGTTCAAGAGAAATAACAGGGACCAACTATTGCCTTTAAATAAGGGGGAAAAAAATCCAAGCCATAAATGAACAAATTGTGCCACTGCACTGAGAGACATGTGCTATATCAAAGACTAGAGTGGTGTAACTGGCCAACAGTACTATTGAATGAGTACAGATCAAATCTGAAATTATCATCTGTTTCAGTAAAGGCCCTCTGAAGTCTCTGTCCCTTTGGTGTGACAGGCAAGGTCCAAGATTAGCCTGTAGAGTGGACTGGGTAAAGTGATGACTAGGTTGTCCAGCAGAGGAATGAAATACTTTCACAGTAAAAATTTGGGAGTTCTTAATTTGTTTTCTAAATCCAACTGCTGTCAAATAGGCTTTTTCATCTGCTGCTAAAGGAAAGATGTGTTCTTTTTGTGGTTATCAGGCAAAACTGTGCTGTTTGCAGAAAACAGGGGAAATAGAAAGAAATGGCTGGTAGGTCTTTTCTAACAGAAACCATCAATCTCTTCTAAATGCATAGACAAAAAATGATACCTTTTGCATAAAGCCAAATCTATGTACATGTTTGTATGTGTGCCTGAACTCCAAGTGCTTTACCAACATAGAACAGACTCAGGGCTGAGAGTTTTCTAACTGTTTTTGTAGTTCTTTGGAAGCCATGGTTTCAGTATTGTATTTTTTAAATGAAATTTTAAAAAGTATTTCTTTGAATTTCCTGGGATCTGCCTGGAACATCATGAGAACAAGCATGCCAGCTGTACCTGCTGACCAAATGCGAAGCGCTCGCGGGGTTACCCACCCTGGCAGCGGTTATGGTTTTAGCTCAGCCCCTCACTGAGCCCGTGGTGCGATGGGGAAGGGAATAGGAAAAGTGAGAACTCATTGGTTTAGAGCATTACAGTTTAATAGGTAAAGCAAAAGCCACAAATGCAAGCAAAGCAGAACAAGGAATTAATTCACTACTACTCATCAGCAGGCAGGTGTTCAGCCACCTCTGGGAAAGTGGTGATGGTTACTTAGGGAGTTAAAATGCTGTAACTACAAATATACCTGCCTTCCTCCTCCTTCCCACAGGTTTTATTGCTGACTGGGATGCCATAGGGTATGGAATGTCAGTTTGGGTCAGCTGACCCAGGTGTGACTCTTTCCAACTCCTTGTGCATCCCCAGCCTACTCACTGGTGGGGTGAGAAGCAGAAAAGGCCTTGACTCTGTGTGAGCCCTGCTTGGCAATAACAAAAACCTCTCTATATTATCAATACTATTTTCAGCACAAATCCAAAACACAGCCTTAAGCTAGCTGCAGTGAAGTATATGAACTCTATCCTGTCCCAGACCAGCACAGTATCTCATTTGGTTTCTCCTATTTTCATGTGAAGTGTGGATCATGTTTTCAATAGCACTGAAGGACACAGCAGCTGTGATGCCATTTGCAGGTCCCTGGTAAGTGGATGTACTGCTGCACCACAGGTACCTTTTCAAAATGGATTCAGCCAGAGTATTTTTTTTTGGACTCTGAATGTAGCCTGGTCAATAGTCTACAAGACCTCAAAGGCTATATGAACTCTCCAAATCTTGGAAATTTACTTAGTGATCTTTCTGTAGTTTATCTGCAAACTTTGCAGTTCTTTACACTGTTTGGCTAAATTTTCTCTAGTTGCTCCTTCTCAGGTTGAACTGTCTTCCTCCATCAAAAGTAACAAAGAAGGTCTCATGGACTCCTAGCCTTCAGGTGTTGCTGTAAAAATCAGAAGTGATGTGTGTGTTACTAGTCCCTTGTTCAGTACTGCTTTAAATACTGGCAACAGTTAAGGAACATCTGCTTGGATGGATCAAGTGGAATATGCCTGAACTGCAGGGTGCAATACTGTAATTGAGCTGAGTTTAGGTGTCTGCAGATCATAGCACACACTGACATGTGAATCCCTCCCAGCCAACACTCCAGTCCTTGTGTTGCAAGGAAGCAGGCCACGTGAGAATGGAGATGAGGCTGGAGTTCTCCTGAGGTGATGGGGGAAGACCAACACTTCAAGAAATGCTGTGAATCACACCTCCTGTTCTGTTCAGAGACAGCCAGGAGTCTCCAGCATTTGCTTACTCCTGTGATGTATCCAGTAGTCTTTAAAGGTGGTGTCTGTATGCTGGTGAAGTGATGTGTTTTGGATTTAGCACAACGTTACATAAACTCAGACCTGCTGGCACAATCTGCCAGGCAGTGCAGAAAGTGTCTGCAAAAATCTCAGGACTTTTCTCTCCCTGTGAAGAATAGGAAGGGCTTTTTGCCTTAGTATGAAAGCTGTATGTAACTCATGATTCTGTGGCATTGACAATGCCTTATGAAAAGGAACTCAAGAATAATTTTTTGGTTTGCAACCAATTAGCACATGATGGGTTCTCTAAGGGATTGGTCTGAGGAAATAGTCTAGGCTCTGTACAGCATCAGGGAAAGAAGTCAAATAGGTATGAGGCTTGGCAGTTTGGACAAGGTCTAACCAGCCTAGAAAACAGCACAGGGAAAGAACATAGCAGGAATGAAAAGGGAAAACTGGAGAGACTGGTGTGCATCTGTGCCACCCTGTGGGTTTGTCACCAGCAGGGGTAGAACCCCCTGCTCCCATCCCACCATCAGACATGCCCTGCTTTCTGAGAAGCACTTCAGGTTTCACCTCCCATTTTTGTTGTCTCAATTTCTGAATAAAAGGTCCACCCCCTTCCCTGAAGATAGTTAATATGTGTTTGCAGATGAAATAATTGCACAGCCAGAGAATCTCATGGGATGTAAGTTGAATATATAGGTAAGTTTGATGTCAGAGTTTGTGAACTCCCTTAGCATGCTGCACACCTGAATGATGTGTGAATCCCAGATAAACTGGGTAAACCTGGGCCAGGGCTCTGCACTCCTGGGCCTGTGGGGACTTTCCATTCCCCTCTGATTGAAGGGCTGCGAATGACCCTGCTGATTTTTGGCTACACATGTTGCTGGTCTCACATATGCTTCTGGGAGTATTGTCATTAAGAGCAGCATGATAACATATTGGAGAGAATACCAGCAAAAGAATAAGTAGAAAAATAAGAGCAGTATGACCAGCTATTGGAAGATTCTGCATCTCTAAGTTCCTGAATAGGTCAGGCTGTGATTTAATAAGTACCATTTTCCAGAAAAGAAGAATGGTTCTTGGGTGCTTTTTGAAGGAGTAGATAGCCCTGTATGAAAATAGGAGTCTGTAGCTGTGGACTGCCATTAGATAATCTTTTTCCTGCCTTAAGGATGTTTATGTTGTTTTTTGGAATAGAATATGGTGTGCTTAACTTAAGCAGAAAAGAAATCTTGTTTTCTTGGTGGGCTGTGAATGAATGCTTTCCAAAATGCCTGTTGAGAAGCTGGGCACTTGGGGAACATGTGCTGCATCATAGAATTGTAGGGGTTGGAAGGGACCTGGAGAGATCAGGTCCAACCCCCCTGCCAAAGCAGCTCCCTAGGACATATCACTCAGATGAAATGACCAATGCAGACACCAGCAGCTATACACTTACATGCAATGGCATGATTTACAGGGTTGAAAGATTTATGATACTTTCTCAAAATACTTTGGGACCTTAATTTCTATCAGTAAAAAACGACCTTGGCGCATCGAGCCCCAGAAGCATGTCCCTGCAGCTCTTTGTTTTCCTGTTGGAGAAGTCAGGTCTGTCAGCACTTTATGCAGGATGGGCACATGCTGAACTGATCCATTTGAAAACATGGACAACATTTGCTGCCATCAGGACGTGGGAGCAGCTCAGCCTTTTCTTGGCCACAGAGTTCTCTTTCACTGCTCTCAACTGAGCACCTCTGGGTCTGATTGCCTCAAGTCAGCAGTCAGGAAGGACAGGGCAGCATGGACTTTGGACTTGACCCCTGCAAGCCAAGCCAAGTGGTAACTAAGGGCTACAGCTTTGCTCCTAGATATTTTTTTTCCCTTTAAATTGTTTTTGAGGGTAATAAACTATTATTTCTTACTTAAAGTTGTAAGTACTGAAGATTTTGTGATGAAAGCAAGTGTATTGCTGCCTTATTTCCTTTCATTCATTAATGAACAAATATTCATTATTCAACAGTCAAACATTAATATAACGACAACAATATTCAGATTTCTATAAAGCTGAAAATACAGGTATTAATTTTATCCTGAACAATGTAAATTCTTAGAGAAAATAGTAGTGTGTGTTTTCCTCTAAAATGTAGTACAATATTAGTAGGGAAGACTGGCAGTAGCTTAATGCTGTTCTCTTAGTACATGTTACCATTGTTCTTGTGGATCTTTAAAGAAAAATCCCTACCCTTTCTCCCACAATAAACATTTCTTTTGTGTTACACCCATCTGGAAACATTTGGAAAAGCTAAAATATAACTAATAACCTATTAAGATCTCAGCACTGCATTTCCTGGGTATTCAAAATGACAGTGTTTTCTAAAAGGAATATTTTAATATTCTGCAATGCAAACAAGGTCATAATGCCATGCAAATTAACTTCCAGATTGGAGAGGTCTCCCATTCACACATTCGTTATGCTCCATTTTCATGGATGCTGATGACATCAAAGCATTTAGTTAAACCCAGTGTTTTATTGCAGTAGCAATGCAGTGAAATGCTAGATGGGTAATATACCCCTGTAATCACATTGCTTACTGGCACATCAGCAAAATATGTTTCCTAATAGGAATTTGACAACCTATGGTTATTGAAATTAATGGTAAAACTTCTATTGGCTTGGTAGTCTGCAAGAAGTTTTTAACAGTAGATGTGACAATAGAAATGTCTTTCCAAAATTAAGCAGTGCAGCATTGTTGTAATATTGAGCAATAAATCAGAAAATGTCTGCAACAGTGAATGCTGTTAATGAAAGCTGCAGGGGAAAAATTGAATATCACATAAATTATGGGCCTCCCCCCTCCAAGTGCTGTATATAATAGTGACTTGAAGAATGGGAGAAGAGTAGCTGTTGGTGGGGCTTCTTCAGAGGCTTTCATAGAGTTTTGTGACTTCTCCAAACCACCTGTTTACCAGCAGTCATACAAACCTGCCACTACGAGCAGTGAAGGTCTCATACATATGTGAGATGCCAGTAAGTTGTGTGAATCTTAGTAGGTTTCCTATAAATGAAGCAGAAAATTACTTAATGAACAAAATGGTGATAATCATGTGTAAAAACTTCTGCTTGGGAAAGTAATTTTGCAGCATTCCTCTTAGTTGCTACCTGGGTTTTGTGGACTTAATGTGTGTAGGGAGGTATTTTAAAATCTGTTATTTTAATAAGTCTGGTAATTGCTGTGTGCTTCTGCATTCCCTGACTTCTGTCCTAGCTCTGCCTGCTTAAACACATTTGAATGCAGAAGACATACTGTAAATTGTTAAAAGAAATGTCATGAGAGCCCTTCTAGTCAAAGAACTTATCATAGGTTAACTCTGGTTTAAGTGTTCTAAGGATGTCTGTGCAAATGAACAAGCCATAGTTTGGAGATCTTTGTCCAGAATAATTATTTCTACTCTGTTTTCTCAAACCCTGAGGTGACCACATACATTTCAGGAAAGCAAAAGAATAATTGCTTTGGAAAATAATTATACTTACAGGAAAGCATCATCCAGTGTTCCAACACTGAATTAAAAAATAAAATAAAATCAGATTTATGTACTACAGAAAAGCTGCCGGGTAATTATTTCTTGAAAGGATATTTTTAAACTAATATAATGCTTTTAAAATCAGGATACAGTTCCTATAATTGTTGAACGATGCAAATATTGAACAACTACTTATTTGTACATTTCTTGCTTACTTGTATTAAAAGTTTGGAAAATCAAATTATTTTTACTTAGAAGTGCTGGAAGTATTTGTGCAAAACTGGGCACTGATTCTGCTCATTTCATTACAGAAAAGTTTTCAGGATGGTGGGTTTGCTCGTTGTTCCAAGACTTAGCACTTATTTTGCATTTCTGACTAGGACCAGACTATACCAGTTTGGGGAAAGAAAAATCATTATGGAGTCCCTACATACAGACCAGAATGCCTGATGAATTTCACCACAAGGAGCTAGAACTGCCTTGTTCCCTTGAAAGAAGCAGAATGCTTGAACAAATGTTGTCTAACTTCATTTTATAGTGTCTTTAAACCCAAATAGTTTATATTTCTGATGGTATGGGCAATCTCTAAGCTTTTTCTTAACAAATAAAGTCTTCATAGAAATTGTAATTGTTTAGTTTTAGACAAATACTTGATTCCTTCTGCACTAGATGCAGGATGGCCATAAAAGTTTAAAGCAGCTTACTTTAGAAAAGTTATAATGAATGTTTCTGACATCAAAGGAATTACTGATCACTGCTGACCCAGTCACAGGATAGGATTTTTTCAAGCTCCACTTATAAAAGTCCTTAAAAAATTTGGAGATTAGCAAAATGGTTTCCTGCTTTGTATAAAATGGAGCTATGAAAGCAGAAGATTTTGTAATAACAAAAGAGGGAAAACACCAAGAATGCATAGAATTTACCAAAAGTTGTAAGTTTGAAAAGAAGACCAAAAAAACCCCACTTTAATAGACCCACTGAACTTCTCTGGTTTTAATATTGAGTTACTGCAAAGTTTCCCTTTCTTTGCCAGTCTCTTTCCAGTTGTTTTCCTGACACATACTCTTAACAGGACAGTTAGGGCATAGATCCATCTATTCTAACTGAAACAGAAGTTGTGTTTAGTCCCTACAATCCCATCTCTGAGTGGTCAAAAGTCTGATGGAAAAGAGTTTAAAACATCTGTCAGTGAAACTTGGAGTAGATAAAATATTTTTTAGTACAGATGAAATTTTTTTAGACTATAGATTATACAGTTTTGACATAATTATGCTATTGATGAAGTTTTGAACAGGGAAGTGCTGCCTACACCATGGCAGTATGGCCCCACACTCACGAGGGATGCAGCTGTGAGCACTGGGGGTGGTGCATGAGGCCTCTGTGCCACACAGGGTTACTCAGCATCCCCAGTGTGCAGACGTTTACAGATGGCTTTGATGGAGGGCATCTTCCCTGGGGAAGTACAGATATACCCTTCTTGTCCACAGAGAAGCTGACTTTTGAGTCAGTAGTCTGGGAATCTCTTCGGGGTGCCAGACTCTCAGTTAATCTGCAGGAGAGTGCTCCAGCACCTTCCCTTTCCTTTAGCTGGTCTCTGAATTACATGCTTACTCTCAAAAGTGAAACCTGTTTGTTTTAGTAGGTGGTGGAGATGAGGAGCTACTCAACAATACATGCTCCACTCCTCCATTTCCTGCTTCTACAGGTCACCAAAACCCTTTCAGTTTTTTGCAAATTACTAATTTCTAGCCACTTGTCCCAAGGCAGTTGAGTAATGGCTTAGGCTTGCCATGGCAGTCAGGCACAGGCTCTGAGAGCAGAAGCAAAGTTTCTAAAACTTCTTTGGTGCGATAGAGCAAGCTGTACTCCTTAGAGCAAGTATGATGAACCTTTCTTTGCCTCATGAGGTTTGTCTACTAGCCATAATTTGTTCTTTTACTTTATAAATTCCATTCCCTTCTGATACCCTTGTTCTTTCCAAAACTTAATTCAGGATCTAGACAAGGCAGGTGATTCATTTTGTACTTACAAGGCAAGGAATTCTTGACATTGAACCTATAATGTGCGCTGTGAATAGATCCCCAGCATACATGCAGTTGTGTGGCAAGTGTATATAGTCAGCAGTTTTCAGGGAAAGTTTCTACAGTAGTGAGTACCAAGAAAACAAGCAGCAGAGCCTGAAACCTGCTGATGGGGCATTCTTTCAGAATGAGCAGGGCTGCGTGTGAGATGAAGGTTAAATGAAGGTGCAGAGGTCAGTGGAGTTGCACTGCAACCTGGTGCTCAGACTGGAGTATCAATGCAAGCCAGCATGGGAGGATGTATTCAATGGAGAGTTCGGAATATTATGAATAGCACGTTGTCTTTGGGTCTCACTTTGTGCCCTTCTGGATAATGTAACTCAATTCCCCTTTCCCCAAGTCTTTTTCATTATCTGAATTGAATCCTAAGTGTTACGTTCAGAGGCTCTTTGCCTTTACTTAGAATTCCTGAGAGGGAAGCATCTCTTGCCAGGCAATTTTCAACTCCTGCTAGAGTAGGCTGAGTTGTTTATCTGGTTTTTACTTTTCAAATGGTTAATGATAATGAACTGTAATTGAGAATTGCTTTGGGCTCATTAATATGCATGTTGTCAGCCATTTATCTCCCTGTTTCCTTTGAAGTCACCTTCTCAAGGCTTTGGAATGATGTTTGGGTTTTGGTTGGGTTTTTTCTTCCTGCCTTCCTGTTAATATTTTCAGGCTTTTAGTTTTGCCCTTTTTAAAAACTGTACTCTTCTAACACTTTTTCTGAATAAGTTTCTGATTCTGTCTTAAAATTTTTCTGTTACTGTAGGTTTCTCTATTTCTAATAACTTTATCTAGACTTTTAAAGATAGAGGAGTAGAAAGATATTCTTAACCTAAAACTTGCTTAGGCACTTGTTATTAATGAATCCACTTTTGTTGGCTTAAGGAACTAGTGGAAACAAGATGTCATATTTCTAACTTCTTTTCCCCAAAAAAACCTATTATGGAATAATAATAAAGTATCTACCTCAATGTTTTGGGTTTTGGTTTGGTTTTGATAGAGTGAACTTTGTTGTTGCTGTGTAAAAAGTAAACTGCAGTCTTTCTTGGCCATTCATAGCATATCTCTGCTGCTTAGCCTGTTGGACGTGCTGGGTCCACAGCTGAATTACTTAGGTGCAGCAAGGACCTCTATAGCTCTTCACACCCATGGTTCTGTATGAGTTAAGGAGTGCCATAAACCTTTGAAAAACTAATCATTGCGTACTGATGGAATGTTGTTGGGGGCAGGTAGCTCAGATGTCTTCCTCCATCATTCCAACCCAGTCTCCTTGCTTTACAAGGCAGCAGTCTATCCTGAGGATCATCCATGGGACCTGCCCTGGGTTAATTTCTAAAGGTTTTTCCTCTTCTCTGCTTCCATGAATAGCAAATCTGCTTTCTGAAGCAATGCTCAAAGAAAGTGGGAAATGGGAGCTCAGCTCTGAAAGCCTCATTAGTGTGTTTCAATCTGAGTGATCCCACATGAAAGAGGACTGTATCATTAGTAAGAGAAACAAATTTTGTTCATGATCATTCACAGTTAAATGGAGAGCTGAAAATAATAACAGATAAAAACTAATATGAAATTGTGTTTATTCTAGTTCTATTCATTCTAATTTTAGTCAGCCTTGTGAGGACATTTTTCAAACATCAGTTTTGGAAGAGATATTCCCATCTTTAAGAAAGCCAACAGAATAAACAGAAAGCAACAACAAAACAATCCGAAATATCTGTAACTATTTTTATATGTGTTATTGTTTGTTGTTTCCTGAAAGAAAAGTTTAGCATTCTGATCTTTAAACAGGACTTTGTCAGCTGTCCTCCCTTGGAAATACAGCTCCAAACATCAACAGTGAGAGCTTGAAAATCTGGTTCTAAGAGGTTTTATCAAGCTCAGCTCCAAAGATGGATTTAACTGTGGATGCCCCCTATTCAGGGGGAGGGGAGGTGGCCATGGGTCATTTGGAAATATTAAGTCCTTATCTAATGATTTCCATCTTTTTCTCAACATGGATGCTTCCACTTTGTGTACATATGCATACTGTCCAGGCTTGTGATGTACAAGCTATGACCAGGACACTGGCAGAGAGTTATATGCTTTTCCTTTCATTTGCCCATTTGTATTGAAAAGTTCTTTCCTTGAAAAGTATCTCGAGAAGAACCTGGGTTTTTTAAATACTAATAGGATGAAGAAGGTAATTTTTTCCTACATGACTAATCTTAACATAGCACTTTGTTTAGGAGTGACCAGCTGGGAGTTTTAGGATGCTCTTCAGATGGTGAGTCTGAATGCAGCACTGCAAAGGGTAAGGCTTGCTGAAGCTGCTCAGTCTTCGTTGTCATGCCTTTATACTTTGCTTTGTGTAGAGACATAGTTCAGAGTTCAAGCTGCTACATGTTTTACTTTGAGTACCTATTTGTATACGTGTCATTATGCAGAAGTCAAGATGTCAAGGATTTAGGAGTATAACTAGGCAAAGCATCATGAAGCTTCTGTCCAGGATTGTGGCCAATGAAGGCAACAAACAAAGGTGTACATCCCAGGGCTGCTCTGGCACAGCTCCAGTAAGTAACTAATGCTGCCATTGGTTCCCTATCATGAGCTATCTTTTCTGTGAAGTGTCACAAGGACACATCACTTTTGACTGTTGTGACTTGTAAAAGGAATAATCTTCATGTACCATGGAATCTGTCCTTTGGCTTTAGATATTTCTTCTCTGTTACAGCACTGTGAAGTTTCCTTGCATCAGATTCCTCGACAACACAATTCTTGTTGTTCCAGTGAGCACAGGTTGGGAATTGTTTTGACTGTTGTTTCTGTTCCACAATGTGGACTCCAGTTTGACCCTCGTGCGCATTAGTGAAGCAAAACTCCTAGTTGTGCCAATCTGCTCTGCATTCTGAAATGGAAAATAGGCAGGAGAGTGCAATTGCATAATTAGAAAATATACATTTGTATCTTCCCCCACTGCTCTGGAAGCAGCCTGCCACCATGGCTCTTGCAGGTGGACGAACAGATGTTTCTCAGTTGACATCCATGCTGCCACTCGGCCAGCTGGCAGGAGAGGTCCATCATTGCCTCCCACTTGAGTTCACAGATGTCCCTTCTGAGACATGTCTTTACACAGAGGGTGATCAAACTGTGCCAAACTTGGCACTGCTGTTCAGTACAACGGGGGAGTTACGCGTCTCTGAGCTTGTGTTGATGTGTTGATAAAAAAGCCCCAGAACTGTGTCTGGGGAGTCACATTTACTGCGACAGAGACTCAAACAAGCAGCTAGATGGACTGTGATTTATAGTGTAACTCCCATGGGGACTGTTTCTCGCTCACAAAATCCGGGGAAGACAGTGTTCATGCCAATCCTCACGTTGTTGCCGCCTTCAGCGCTCCTCCTCGGCTTCCAACAGCCTTGCGCAGGCCCGTGTCCCGCAGGGATCGGCTCCCTGCTGTCTCGCGCGCTGTCCGGCTTTGGAGGCGGAGGGGAAACAGAGAACTTCCAAGAGGAAAAAAGACAATGTGCAATCACTTGTGACTGAAGGAGGCTGTGTGTCTGCCCCATATATTCTTCAGGAAAAAAACAATGTTCAGAAGGGGCTCAGAGCTTCATTTTCCAGGCATGAACACTTGTAATGCCACTTTTCCTACATTCCCTATATAATACTGTTTTCTACAACTATCTAGTCTTCTCCTTTTACAAAACTCTCCCCGAATGGGGTTTGTACATTGACAACACATCAGTGTGCTGGGAAATACTTGTAAGGCAAGAAAATTTTTCATGGAAAGTAATATATATTACCTTGTCTACAGGCATGCAGACTAGAAAATGCCAGGCAATATTTCTTTTCTGCAGTCCTTGACTGCAAAAAAAGTGTGAATCAGGTTAATTTATCAAGAATTATCATAAAGTGTGAAGCCAGTGATTGTCAGAAATACTGGAAGTACTTTAGAACTTCAGAAAAAAAAAATCCCTTTTAAAAATAGAAACTTTATATATAATCCTACACTATTTACAAAAACTGGATGAGCAGTGTAATACAGGACAGATGTTGCTTATCAGAAACATCCATCTGACTAAAAGACTATACTGTATCTGCCAGGAAGGCTTATACCCAGATTCCTCAATCCTTGTCTTTCTGTTCTGCCTTTCTTTTCCCTCTTGTACAGAGGCCACAGTGAAGAAAACCTTTCTTGTTTACACCAAACACAATGATTCCCAGTACCATAATGGGATTACTCTAAACCAACTGCAGGTAATTTTTAAAAATAACTGGCGAAAATATTGGTTTGAATCATTAATAAAAATGCCAGATATGTTTGATACAGAAAAAGAAATATTGCAGTGATCTCTTTCCCTTTTCTCTGTGCAAAAGGGTTGTTCAGCTGGCAATTTTTTCAGTAGTTTGAACAATATAGTAGAGAGACATTCATTTTAAAACCTTTGGATGTGTCAGGTTAATAATCTGCTGTTAGCACTGAGACACTTCAAGGTGTGTGTGAGTAAGCTATTGATTGATTTTTTTAGGCTGTCACAAACACTGCCATTCCAGCCTCTTGCCTCTCCCCTTAGGTTGGCTCCAAAAGTGTACCACAGCTGCCAACCACTTCGGGGCTGAAAGTGGACTGGCTTGGTATGACCTCACTTCATGGGCCTTTAAATGTCATCCTTCCCAGAGCTCTGCTAGTGAAAACCAAATGTTTGGAGGAAATGTAGGTCAAACGAAGATTATACCAGTGGAACAAGCCAATGAAGTTGCTCAATAATCACACTTTCTTCTTCAAGATGAAAGGATCTTTCTTCTAGTTTGTATTTGTTCTCAATACACAAGTAAAGGAGAAGCGTTTGCCATCCTGCAGAATGACGGTCAGTTGCCCAGCTGAAAGAGGGCTGACAGGAAGGAGGGCAGGCTTGGAAAGGTTTCTTTGAGTACAGGGCATAAAACTTAAAACAGGAAGAAAAATCTGTCACTTCTAGGCAAATCAGAATCTAAAGCAGCCAGCTCATAGACATAGAAACCTGCTTTTCATAACTAATTCCTATTTTCAACAGTATTGCTGTAAGGAGGCTCAGCTGTGGTTGGTTGAGGCAGAAAGGGGCACAAGACTGATCTTTTGCTTGGACTGGGGAGCCCTTACATCTCTTGCAACAGGACCAAATAGTGCATTGTTTCCAGATGGCACTGTTCTGTAGTTGTGCCTCTTCTAAAATGAAATCTGCATTTATGTGGCTAGAAACAGAAAGGAATCTGAAAAATAATCCCTTCAACTACTACAGGGTGGAGGAATCCCAAAGCAGCGCAGTCTCCTTTCTTTTATCCACTCCTGAGCTACTAAGCACTGCAATGATGTTTATTTAATAACTCCATTCTCCTTGAGGCATATTTTCTATTAATAGTAATTATCTATGACTTATAATTTGTCTTGAATTCTCCTTACTAGCACAGCACTTGAACTGATTATGTACTCCCACTATTAGAATAAAAAATGATGTGACTGCATTCTTAATAACAGCTGCATATAAGTGTGTGCATAAAAATATCATATCTTCTGAAAGTGAGAGGTGTTTCTACCCACAGTGAGGTGGATGAATGTTCACCAATTGCAGAATAAGTGGGATGAAGAGGCTCCTGACATTCTCTTTAACGAGATAGAATGTCTCCTGACATTGACTTGCATGATTTGGAAGACTCAAGTTATTCTTAGTGTATTTATATATTGTGGGAACTCAGAGAACAGTGGTAATTTTGGTAATTAATTGGGGATTTTTGACGTAATAAGCATGTAATAAGGCAGCCCCTGATTTGAAGAATTTACAATATATGTAGAAAAGACAGGCATTACTGTGTGGAGTCCCCACGTGCAAATTCCAGAGAGATCATGAAATTCTCAAGGTCATATGTGAGGCTGTTGACACCATCAGGAAACAAATTTAAATACTGCAGTCTTGGTTTAGTGTGTACACTGTGATGTCATGTATCTTACTGCTTTCCTTTTGGTAGCTGAAACTCGGGTCCAGATTGTTAACACCTCTTTCTGGAGTCTGGCTGAAAGCTGTTATGTTAGCTCTTCTCTGCTTTGAATGTTTGAGCAAATCCTTCTTTGGATAGGTGAGTGCTGTCCTTTGCCTCTTTAAAATAGGAATTCAGGTTTTGCTGAATGCACAGAAGTAGCTTGGAAAATTCCAGCTAAAGGAAGAGCAGGTGGACTTTATCTTTCTGCAAAATGCATTAATTTGCAGTTGTACAGCACTTAGAGTTCCTTGTATGGTTATTACTAGCATATTGGTAATAAAAAAAAAACATGCCACAGAGGAGAAACCTTAAGAAATCTCATTTTTGTTCTGCCTTGACTCATCTGACCTTGGAATGTTGCTTTGAGAACTTCAGGAGCAGTCTGTAACGTTGAATATCTTATGTCAGCTGAGTTGTACACACAACCTTAAATGAAATTAGTGAGTTAGAATTTTCCAGTGCCTCTGGTACTGAATGTCATATTCAGCTGGTGACCCTGTCATCTTAGTTTTCTCATCAGTTGAAAAAAAACCCAAACAACAAAATCTCAACACATCTGCGTTCACCTCACAGGAATGATGTAAAGTTAAGTAGTTTATCATCAAAAGTCTTGTGAAAATCTGTTACTAAAAATAATTACTGTTGTAAAAAAGCACCAAAAGAAAAATGTTTTAAAGTGGTTGCTTTAATTTTAAACATTTTTAAGGAGATATATATATATTAAGGAAAAGCATCAGGCACTTTGGACCTAAATCTTTCAAGTTTTATGTTTCTAAACCCCCTTGTTTCCAAAACGGATTCTAATTTGCATTCCTGCATCTGATTTATAGACATTATCAGTGCCATTTTCTACAAAGGGCATTACTTACTCTCATTCATTGCAGCTACAGGTGTGGCAGTGGTTGAAGACTCAATATTTTGATATGCTGAATGGAGTGGGGGTGAAGAATGCAAGCTTATTTGAATCTCAATAGCTCCAGTATTCCCATGGGGAGAGAATTCAGTCTTGTTGAGCCCACCCAGCAAATTAAACAAGAAACATGAATTTGCATAAAACTGTCTTGAACAGATGTTCATCAACAGAATGCAGGCATAGCTTTTTTCTCTTTAATCAAGAAGTATAGTAAAACCATTAGTTTATTGGCTTTGGGGGTGCAGGGCGGGGGGGAGCGGAGCGGGGTGGGGTATGTAACTCCATACCAAAACTACACCCACTAAAAAGGCAGAGACAAAACCATCAGGGAACATTTCCATTTTCTGTTGGAACCAGCATCCAGTAGAATCTCGACCACAGTACAAACAATTATGTTTTATTTTGTTAAAGAAAATACATCATCCATAACTGACAATAAACTAGTAATATTACCTGTAACTGCACCATCTGGTGCTACCTGTCATTAGAATATGCTCAACTTACTATGATATTTGATGTGTATAATCTTGCATGGAACATTGTATTCTCACTGATAGCCAATCTTAAGAAAGGCTTCCCAGCAACACAGGCTTTCAGGATTACATACAGCAGCTGTCAGGTGAAAAAAGAAACTGAAAGACTAGAGACAATTACAAGAGAGATTATAATTGCTTAAAGGTAATTCAATAGCATGCAGAATTTTAGGATTGAACAAATACTCTGGCCCTTTTGTCTTGTGCCATTGGACACAAGAGTGTGAACCCTATGGCTAGCTTCCTCCAACTCAACACAGAGTTCCCACGCGTCATGGGAATGAGGGAATGGGACTTGATGTTGCTAGTTGATGTTGGGAAAATGCCCTGTTTTGAGGGTACAGTGCAAGTGGTCTGTGTAACATCAGATTTTATGGATGAATTATATAAAATAAAGTTGCTTCTAACCCCTGACAAGTTTGGCAGTTAAATCTCAGGACTGCTAAATGGAACTAGCAGGCAGTTGCTCGCCCACTCCTCAGTCTTTGCAGTAGTATCTACCATTCCTTACATAAGGACACAAAATGAATGTTTGTACAGAAGATACGTTTATGTATGAATTTCAATAATTATCTTCTCATGTTAATAAGCACCTCTGACAAGCTTTTACATTTAGCAGAATGAGGGAAGCCCCATGTGCTCTGCGAACGTTGGTTTCTGTGAACTGAAGTAGGACTCTCACACCAGCTTTTAGCAGGCAACTGCAGACGTTGCACATCTTGCAAGGAAGTAACGGGATGAAAATACAAGGTCAACAAGACTAAAGCAGGAACACTATTCTCTTCAGAAAGCCTAATGTAGTGTAGTAGTCTGACTTGCTTAGAATGCTTGGGAACTGCTTGAGAATTATTTTCACAAATTATCTTTGGCTTGGAAATTTTGAATAGAAGCTGATTTGCTTAGAAATACAGGATTTTGTAGCCCCTTTCTTTCTGTCATTCCAAGTAGGAGTTTGAGCAATACTGCCATTGGGGTCTGTACAGCTAGTTCAGGATGATCATGCAGCTCATTGCCTGCTCCATTTCTACAGTGGTGGGGAAAGTCGCCTTTTAGAAGCATGATCTGAGACACTACGATCAGAAGTTATTAGTGATGCCATGGATCCACTCATCAGGCTTTTAGGATTTTGGCCTCTTTGCTTTTGGGTTTTTGTATGGGTTTCATGGGTTTTTTTCATTTTGTGGGTATGATGATGCCCACATTGTCCCCCATTTCCTGCCCACTACCCCTATTATACTCGTGTACAACTTCAGGAATTAATGTGAAAACACTCTGTTTTCATTTAACTTCTGCTTAAAGGTGTTGAACCAAATGAGATGAAGGTGGCTGCTGAAAATGAATATTCTGTCCATTTGTTAGCACTATAGATACAGTTTAGGTGTACCTAAACAGAAGCAGGAAAAATTCATGTCCAGTAAATTCTCCAATTCAAGTGAGTTGACTATAAACATGCTTATAATGGCAAAGTATCTCATCACTGCAAAGTCTTATAGCAATTTAATTTATCTCTAGAAAGGGAAAGAAACACCTGGTATTTTCATTAAACTAGATGGGTTTGCTTGGACCTGCAGGGTTAAGATGTCATGGTATTAATTATATAACTAAGCTAATAAGTTGAACTTAATTGCTGATAAATTATAGATAGAATGTGCTTTCTCTAGAATGGCAGTTACACCTGAAGTATCAAGCAGTTTGGTTAAGAAACATCCAAAAATGGATGCCAAGAAGATCAAAAAAATAAAAGTTACAAAAGACAGATTTAAGGAAATGTTTCCTTGGACTTTCCTCAAAGTGCCATTTGCAGCCAGGAAGTTACCTGAGGCTCCTTCTGAAGCAAGCTGCTGTGCTCTTAGCAATAGAAATGGACAATTACATTTTGATATTTCTCTAAGTAGTTCAGTGAGGAAAATATTGTTTATAAAAAAACAAGTAAAGTTTAATGGGTGTCATTTAGACCCCATTTATCTTGGTCTAATTTGATGTCTGACTAGGGGCTCAACAAGACTGAAAATCAGATGATATCTTAGTGCTGAACCTTCAACTCATCAATGCTTCATGATGTGCTTGAATATACTTTTATGTCCTGCATTACACAGCTTACAATCACAGATGTAAAACTAGATAGCCTTGGTATATATTTCTGATCATCTTGTAACCAATCAGTCATTTTTAAGTAAAATATTATGCATGAAAGTTTTTGCTTTGTTGAGAAATACCTTTTTGATTCTGAGCTCTCTCCTATTCAGCACAGATTAGCCCACACTTTTAATACATACAGTATTTAGATAAACAGTATTGGAGAGTTTAATTATAATTGTAGCATGATGAGGTGTTTTAGAGGCTCCTCAGCATATTTGCCTGTGGAACTGTTCTGACTAGAAACATCTCCTTTACATACTACATGTTCTGCATAATTACTTTGTCATGAGGTTAATTAATCTGTGTATTTTCTTGGCACGTGCAGTACAGAAAACAACTCTAGCATCACTCTATTTAAGTGCACCAATGCTCTTACTGACCTGAAAGGCTGGGTTCCAGCAAACCACTGGCATTTTAGTCAATAAACCATGCGTTACGGGTGCTTAATTGTGTACACTGAAACAACAGCTGAACACAAGTTTGTCTGAAAGGTAAATAAACGTTCTATAAATCACAGGGACACCACAAGCATTTTAAACAAAGCATTTCCTAGGGAAAAGGTAGAAATGAACTCTTGAAGAAATTGTTTCCAAGTACCTTTGAGCCATTTGCACTGTGGTGTGAGACAGAGTAACAATATCCCCTTGGTCTGATACGCACGAGGGGATAGTGAATTAGTGTATTGACTATAAATGTCTTTGGATCTGATCGCCAAGTGACTTCCACAGACTTCTGCAAACAGGTATGTGTTAGATTGGCACTTGGTTAGGATCTTCAGGTCTGAGTGGCTTCTTCCTATTTTATGGAAACTGGAAAGGCCTTTACCTCTCTTAAATTCTGTCTCCTGTTTAGATCTTGCTGTGAGATAAGAGTAAAGGGAAGGGCTTGAAACCAGTATGAAAACTGATGTATGGTGCTGATGTAGAAAAGTTCATTGGCAGTAACCTACAGTTTCTAGGAGCAGATAATGCATGTTTGAAGATAGCTACAGAGATTAAACTATGCTACTTTCTTTTCATACTATATCTGTCATAAAGGACATAAGGACTCATCTCAGTCTCCTCCAAAAATATAGTACTATATCTAAATACTACCAAAGATCTAAATTATCTTCTAAGCTGTGTGCTTTAAGGTGGACATAAAACACCAATGATGTGACAAATATGTACTATTAAAGCCATGCTAATAGCCTTGGATGCAAATTAGTATTAAATTAGTAGGAAGATGATAAAAGGCCTTTTTAAGATCTCAAAGTAATTACTGAGAAAAGAGCCGTGGGATTTGGGCATGGGGTGATCATTTGCCTGCCCTTAGATACGTGGATGGCATTGTACTCTGGACTAATCCTTCCCTTTAGAATAACCACCAGAAGAGATGCTAGTCTTCCAGTCTCCTCATGGGAATGCACTGATGAAAGTGCTTTGTAACAAGAGTACACTGTGCCTAAACCAAACACAGCCTATTGGATTAAAAATGCAATGCACTACCAAATTATTGTGTTTTATAAAAGTAAAAGGCATAATAAAACAATTTGGTGTACCTTGTTTCACTATTTCTAGGGCTGGTTCAGCAGTAATAAATATGAATTCATGAATAATGTATTCAGTAGTTGAGGAAAACGTCATGAAGTAATGATTTGTATTACTCAGCCATGTGTAGAAAGACTTTTTAATGTGGAAAAAATAGAAGTAACTGTGTAGAGCAAGTTCATGGTTTTGGTGTTCTGAAAGAAAAGAGCCTTGATATTTTGGAAGAAAGTTCTGAGTGCTGTTTGGAACAACGAGGAGACTCAGAACCCTGCTCAATAGAAAGGTGAGAGAAATGCTGAGCTGACTGCCATGGGTTTGAGTGGCTGAGAGCAGGTGATGGCTACAGCTGTGTCATACAAGCCACAGAACATGTATGCCAGGTAACTCAGTGAGTTGCAAGGGGAGCTTGCTGCTCTTTTTATCATTTCTGTTTCAGTGAACCAGGGGGAAAAGAAAAACCCAAAGCCCACAAAAAAACCCAAACCAACCAACCAGCTGCTGTGATCTTCAGCAGCCAAAGAATCTGTGAACCAGTCAGTTTCCCAGGACTGGGATGTTCTTGGACATCTAAGATAAGAAGAAACTTTTGGGCAGGCTCAGCAAGATCATTTGACTTATAGTCAAGGCTACTTTCTTTCACAGTTTAGAGAGTCGCAAATGTGTGCCCCTCTTGTCCTAGCTAGCCACAGCTCATTGCCAATAATGGAGTGCTCATTCCCTTCAGGGAGTGTCTGAAGCAGAAGACCTTTGGCTGTACAAGTCAGGCTATAACCATTCTCTGAAATTAGGCCATAATTCCTTACTGTTGTGCATGAATGTCTGCACTGCCCCTTCTATTCTTCGATCGACCCGATTACATTGCTGGCACATTCATGGCACTTTGTTCATTCAGTTTGTGCCCTTTCTTGACAATCCTGATTGTATTTTGTGTCGGGATCTCTGGCAGTGTCTGGGATGGCTGCCATGGGCCTCTCAGTGTGCACCCTTCTTCTGGAGGCCATGGGCATTTTTGCACTGCTGCTGGCACACTGGTATGTGGGGTCTGTCTCGGATGTGTGTTTCATCTTTGAATTTACAGCAGTACCTGTGGCAATCCCACAAGTGGGAGTGAAATGATTTCCTCTCAAAGTAAAGAGGAAGCTCTGAAGTTCTTCATACTGTGCCATCCTTAGGGTAGTGTTCTGGGTGTGCATCCTGTGTTTTACTACTAATTCCACTGCAAGCTGATCTCTTTACAATCATGAAAGAAGCAACTTCCTTGAATGCAATGTCTTCCCAGCTCTGGGATACTTTATAGGATAACTGAAGTCTGACAACACGCTTACACAGAGTTCCTCCTTGACAGAAGAACCTGTGTTCCAAGGAAAGCATTTGTATTAATAATATCTTGAGTGGGGATGAACTGTCAGTGGTGTCGATACTGGTGGCTGTATATTGACCTATTGAGTTTTTATTTAACTATCTAGAAATGTATGCAGGATAATATTGGGAACTGACAGAGGAAAACTGTTTCCTGGCAATTTCTGACACAATTTTTTACTGTCTCTGAAATTAAACTTTTTTCACTGAAAACCATGTAAAGCAGAGTTGTGCTGACCCCAATGCTGCCTGCATACCGGTTTGTTGATGTTGTCAGGTGACGTTTTGGCTTCCATGAAACATGGAGTCATCTAAAGTACACTTAGCAGTGTTTGGATTGCACTCATGTCCGAGTATTATTGAATTTTTGTTTTGTCAGTGATACAAAGGAACTAGAGGGCCCACTGTCCTTCAATGCCATAAAAACATTGCTCTTTGATCCATGTTTTCTCTGTAATCATGCCAACACAATCACTATCTCACCACCCTTTTAGGCAATGTTAGTAGCATGGCCATTAAGTGGCTCAGATGGTGAATGTGGGTCTTAATTTGGCTGTTACTGTCAGGGTGCCTTCTCAGAGACCTTTGCAAGTGACATTTATTAGAATAATCTTAATGGCCAAGCTGTCCCTTGCAGAAATAGGCAAGTAATGAAATCTAGTTTTGCTTTTAGTGCTAAAATCAGAATGGTTTCCAATTACTTTTTCCTATTTAGTGTCGCCAGGAATTTTTCTTGTGAAGGAGTCATGAGAGATGTCTTAAGACATTGCCACATCTTTAACTTGAGAGAGAAAGTATTAGTTTTCACATCACTGACCTGAATATTTTCCTGATGATTTCAGAAGATTAAGGTGTTCACTAACACAAGTCATGACTCTCTGATCAGCCCCCAATGAAATGATACCTTATGAGTGAATAAATTGCTTTCCAATCTTAAAATAAAGATAGGATGTTGGAGTCATGTGGATCTCAACTGCTACTACAGCGGGAATTAAGAGTTTTAAACTCACTTGGCTTTGTTTGCTGCTTATTGGTCCTGAATAGAGAACATTTACCCACTGGTTTTAATTGATTTCAAGCACACAGTAATACTCCTGTGACCACTCTGTAAAGCGCTGTTAATGAACAGATCTCAAACAAAGTGATTTTCTGATACAGAATTGTTGTGTGCCTGCAGAACTACCAATAGGTATGCTGAATACAGAGCTTCTTGTAAAGACATCTGTGGCCTTTCTGGCTTCTAAGTTCCTGCACCCCTGAGGGTTTTCTCCTTTCTTCCCTGTTACAATCTCCTCATGTTGCCTTTACAGGGCACATAAAGGATGGCTTGGTTTTTGTTTTCATTCTTTAGAAAAAGTACTATAATAGGCATCCCTAAGTATAGCATTTAAGGATACATTTGCCTTAATTCATGTAATTACTGAAAGTTGTAGACACTCTACTTTTCTTTAGCTGGTCTTTTTAAGGCATCTCAATCTACAGTAAATGGATTTATGTAATTTTTTGTAATAGGTTGTTTGATATTAAATTTAAGTAATATAGTACTATTACAACTGCACCATCACACAGGCTTAAAACCCAGCATTTAAAGCAGCTTCTTAAATGTGGCACCAGTTACTCTGTTATTTCCTTTCACTTTGGTTTTATGTAATCTGCTTCAGTAGAATTACTCCACTTTTATAGCATTCAAAGACAGACCAGAATAAAGCCCTTAGAGTAGTAAGGGCAAAACTTACTGCTTTCTCATATTGATTTAAAAATCTACCTGAAACAACTTTACTTTTGAAAGCATGAAGTCTGACTCAGCTGTCAGACATATACACTGACTTCTGTCAGCAAAGCCTCTGTTCCCCTTATCAGAAGAAAGACTTTATTGGGGGGCAGAAATATTCAGTATAACCTGTAGAGAGATTATACTTGAAGTATAAATGTGTGAATGATTTAAAATTCTAAACTAGACAGGTGAAGTGATTGTTTTCTGTTAAATTGGGAAAGAATAACTTGAAAACAGCAATCCTAGGGTTGCTGCACTGTGAAATGTTAAGAATTTTACAGAGACCATATTCAGCATTGTTAAGGTCTTACTGCACCATGAGTGATTCAGCAGTTTGCTCCTTAAAACAAAACCCACTCAGAAATGTAACTGAACGCAGCAAGATTCAGAAAACCCCAAATGGACTGATTTCCTACGCTCGGGCTGCGTTTACAGGCAGGAAGGTAGGTAACTTCTTGCCTGCAGTGTATGCTCTGAGCCCTGGCTGCCATTAGTGGAATCTCATTCACAGAAGACACTGTATACCATGCACAGACCACTCTGCTTAAGCTTTTGCTCATGTTGAGACTGAGTGTGATATTGTTTTCTGTACTGTTGCAATAATGTTGGGTTTTTTCCTCCTTTGAATTAAATTACTTAACAAAAGAGATCTCCTGCTCTTGTCAGTGTGTAGTATGGGCATCAATTCAGTAGATCAGTAGGTAATTCCGAGGCTGCACTCCAGGTTTCTCATGTATGTATTCATAACACACAAACTACTCTCTGTTAATACTTATTCAGCTGCTCCTTTGGGTCTGGTGTAACTGAGTGTCCTGGTTCTGGCCAGGCCAGAGTCAACCTCCCCAAGCAGTCAGCCCGGGTGAGTTGAGTTAGCCCGGGATGGTTTCCACACCACTTGCCATTACTCCCCCATAAAAGGGGCTAGTTGGGGAGGGGAATGCTTGGGTGTCTCCAGGGCAGTCCTTGGGTCATGCAGTACTCTGTGTTATCATCAGGTCAATAAGGTACTCTGTTATTGCCAGATGTAAGTGAAATTTGCTGTGGGCCATTATTGTTCCTCTTTCATGGTGATTTTGTCAGTAAACTGTCCTTATCCCAACCCACTGATGCTCAGTCTGTTTCTCCCCTGGGAGTAAGCCAGTGGTGTATTGTGCTCAGACACTGCTTGAGGCTGAACCACCACAGTTCTTTTTGGGGACCCTCTGGGTCCCAGAACCAGGACACTCCGTGACACCGTATAAACTTCAGTTACTCAGGTAGCTGTTTAGTGCCCAGGTCCAAAAGGCCCCTGTCTATGTAGATTCATTTAGTACACAAAAATCTGTATGAGAACAAGTGAAGAAGGCTCAGGAGTGTTTCAAAATAAAGTACTTGTGTAAAGTTTAAAACTGGTGAAGCTTGAAAGCTTCTTTTTACTTTTGAGTAGATTTGAATTGCTTGGTACAAGGTGTTTCTTGGTTTTGATCAAAAGGTAACTGAAGCTTTTAGCCATCTGAAATGGGGGGGAGGTGCAGAAGCACATGGAGTTTTAGCCCATAAGGCATGTATAACTTACTAAAACTTGTGAATGCACATCAATTATATTTATTAGCCAAAAAACATCTCTTTTTCCATACAAAGATAATTCTGCCTTTTAAAATAGGCTCAATCCAGTGAAGTTAAAATCTTCAGATAAAGAACTAGCCTATATCTCATCCTTTCTAGTCTGTCTTGCCATCACAACCCAATTTTTCCCATAGGCTCATCTGTGGAATTAAGAAGTCTTTAATATAACTTCCTGAGGTGATTGCAAACATTATGCATTGGCTTAAATAATAGTTGAGTCAGATCACTTGGTAGACACAAAGGGTATGAAAGGAAACAATACACACCATAGCTGGAACTTTGGTATTTGTCTTTGTGATTTTTTTCACACGCAGATAGAACGTGTGAGGACTTTGAGAATCCACTTTTAGATCTCCCAACTATTCCCCAGATCTCTAGTGGGAACACCACATCTTAAACTCCATGGAGTTGAAACAGAGCACTGAGTTTTACAGCCCCTAGGAACAACTCCCAGCAGTTCATTACTCCTAACTTGAACTGAGGTAAAGCTGCCATTCAGTCATAGTAAAGAAGCTTTTTTTAATGTACAGGAATAGCAGACTGAAGTACTCCAGTAAAGAGTGTAATTTTTAAATTACAAAATATTTCTATCTAATCTATGAAAAGGTGATAAGCAAAGCAGGTGTGAGGTGGCGAAAAGCCTCTGCAGTAGTCGCTTGAGTATGTGTGCCCTAAAGAAGGCTTATTTACTCCTTAAGGCACGTAAATAATTTACTACCTTAGAACTGTTAGAGATTACTCTTACTAACAGAGTACAAAATAGTCCAGTCATAATTGAGGTCAGATCATGTTTTTGTGAACTAATGACCTCTTTGATAACAGCCTAAATGTGTTGTACAGTGATTTAGCAGAAATACATTTTACATAGTTTGGAAAGTTCTGCAACGACTTGTAGTGCCTTACTTTTGTGTAACTACATTAAATACAGGAGTTAGGGGTTTTTTTCATCTGTGTGTGTTTGGTTTTTTTAAGGACTGACAAAATACATGGAATTTGGTTTCCTAGTCTGCAGTTGTGTGGATGCCTTTGGTTTCTTTGACTTCCTTTGTTTCTGTTGATCAAACTTTTGTACCTCAGAAAGGTGAGTCTCACTTGTGTTTTGTCATGAACGTCTACTTCCAATACACTTTGATGCTCAATTCCTATCACTTGCATCAAACTGCTGCCTGGAAATGAACTGTAGATCTGGATTTTTTTTTTTGTACACAAGTACCACTCTAGCCATGGCTGAGTGTTGATGATGTGACACATAAAAGTCTCTACCCATTCTGCCTGTGGATAAGGGCTTCATGGGTTTCTCCATAAAGCCAGGTGATAGGCAGCATTTATGCAGAGTTGAAAAGCTTTGCTTGCTGAATTACAGGAAAATCCTGCAAGAGTGACTTCTATAAAGGCAGATAAGGAATGCTGCTCTTGTTAGGAGCTGGAGGAAAAGCAAGAATATAATGAACTACGTGGTGACAGTCTCCTCTGAATTTTGCTTGCATATGTAGAAGAGAAAGTCATTGAGTGATTAACATGATAGATGCATGAGAATGTCAAGACACTGGACAGTACACAGTACCAGAAGTGTTGAGGAGGTTTATCTTCACATTTCTGGTGTTTATGCAGCTCTTGCTTTACCTTCTGGTGAGAAGTACCTGTGAACACAGTAGCAGATGATCCCAGGGCATAGTTTCTACATCTTACAACTGCTGGATTTTTATTTGATTTAGAAATAATGAAACAATAATGGGGGGGGGGGGGAATGCAGATCAATAATAAGAAAGACCAGTATATAATGAGGCTTCTACTGTAATATGACTTAGTTCTATTATTGTGTTCTTAGTTCTATTTCTTGCACTTCTGATCACGCAGAACACGCTAAAGATGCATTTAAGTTACACTCTGTTCCCTTGAGGCGTTTGTGGGTTAAAAGCAGACCATCCTTTCTACCAGGATACGTAGAAAGTTAGGTCAAGGTTGAATAATGTGTTACCAGAGTGCAAGAGCTCAGGCTGACTGTGCCCGTCTTCTCCCCTGCAGTGTCCTGTTTTGCCCATACAAATTCCCATTTTACAGCAACTTCTGTTCCCACTCTTCCACAATACACGTAAAAATACTGGAAGAAACATATATCCCTTAATTTCCTTTACATTTGTATTAAATAGAGAAATATACATTTATATTTTCTACAGAAATACATATGTATATATGCATACATATATATAAAAGCTTTCTTATTTATCTGCTCTTATTACTGTATTGCTTGTTTTAGTGTTTGACCATAACCAAGATTGTTAAGAATTTACATTAATTGTAAATAATTACATTTATTCAAAGATATAACTTGACATTATTAACATGATTATTGGTTACACCTGTGTCTCTACAAAAGCATTTAATAGGAAAAATACATATTCCCTTCCTCCCATTCAGACAGGTGTGGAGACCCCTTGAAAGAAGACAAGCAGTCTTTGTGGTTGTGCTGAAATACGCTGTTAAGTACCAAGAGCTGCAATATGTTTTAAGGTCCTGACAGACCTTCCTAATCAGGAAGTCACCACTACATCACACATTAAAATACTACACTCCAAGTGAGAGTTTAGCAACTCTGAGTCTGCTCTGAAATTTGCATTTAGAATTCTTTTAAACAAAGACCAGATACAAGATTTAGTTTCTGCAGTCTCACTTTCTGTAGCTTCTAAACATTTTGTGCATAAACTGACTATAAGGACTCTGAAAACTCTTTACAGATATTAATGTACTCAAAATGGGAAATCATTTAGCAAAGCAAAAACGGGTATAGTTATACTGAAAAATAACCTCTGGGTCCCTACAGCACAATTTGCTTTTGGCAAAATAAGATGTATTTACAAATGATAAAATACTTGCCCAGTGTCCGTATTTTAATTTCTTTAAAAAATACTATATAAAGGCTGAAATTGGGAAAAATAGTCATAATTTTAGTTTCAAAGCAAAATGAAGAAAATTCAGTGCAATTACAAATACATCCAAGTGTGCCAACCTGCAGCCAGTCAGAAAAAGCAAATTACAAACATGACATCTCTCTGCAAACAGCAGCTGTTACTGACTCAAGTCTACTTAAATTGTCCCCATCTAAACTCTTCATAGTTATAGAACAAAAATGTGATGTCACATGTTCAGTCCAGCTACCACACCAGTAAATACTGTATACTCCTTGAAATAGGAGCAGAGCAATAGAGTTAGGTCATCACGTAGTTAAAATTGTGACAGTGTCAATAAAGCAGTTGACAACTTAATGGAGTCAGTTAGACCTGAAATATTTTGTCACAGTGACTAAGATTTTTTTTTTAGATATAGCAAATCCCCCTGAATTTCCTGTATCAATGCAGCATGTACCAAAATTAATTTCAAGATAGGAGTCATTAATTTTTATTTGCTTGCATGCAAAACTTCTTTGTGTGCTTTGGCCTCCCAACAGTGTCCATTACACCTGCAGCAAAGCTGGCTTGGGTTTCATTTGATTAGGCCTGTGTCCTGTTTACATTCTTAGGAAGGATTATGAAGATAAAGGGTAAATATACAGTATGAAATACTGTAATATATGTAATACTATGAAATATTGGAAAGAAATCCTGTGATTCTGTTGAGAGTGACAAAGAAATTAAAATATTAGTACCTTTTAAACTCTCAACACTTTGATAGTATTTGCCTCTGGAAAAAAGTTCTAGCGAGCTTACTATGGGCAGTTCAGTAGAAGCAGCTGACAAATGCAGCTTGTTCCCTAACTAGCTATTGAGACTTGCTTTCAGAAAGCTCCCTGGAGCTACAGGCTTTCATTTAGTCTGATGGGTAACTGCTTCTTTCTGTCTATTCAGCTTTAGAACCTGTAAACTCCCTGACACCTCAGCCCTGCACTTCTAGATCCTGCCCAGAAATTGCATGGAAGTAGAGCCAGACTAGTAACAAGGTCATCCTCAACAAAACAATTCATTACCAAAACTATACAGCAAGAGTATATAAACAATAGCTTCCATTTCCATTTTTTCTTACCTCTGGTTCTCTATAAACAGTATCTCAAGTTAAAGGAGACTAAAATAAATTAAAGAAAAATCAGAATTTATCGGTCATCTTTTCTATGAAAACACGATGGGATTGCATTTTCCTTTCATGGGATTTCTTCACATTATTTTGGGTCAATCTCAAATGCTACTCCTAACCTTTTAGAGAAACCATGCCAAGTAATATCAGCTCACAATCAGGCTTATTTTAGCAATCCTTATATTTAAAAATAATAAAATCGTGTAATTGATGTTTTATATCATGTAAACATTTAGTTGTTCATAACAGAATCAGAACAAAAGCACATGCCTTTTTTGACAATCAAACACAATAGTTTAAGAATAATTTTTATAGTAGAATCAAGGTAAGAAATATTAAGAAAGTAGTATTAGAACCCCATGCAGTATCACACAGATTCACACACACAGAGTTTTTGGAGTTGGAAGGGTCCTCCAGAGATCACAGAATCCAACCCCCTGCCAAAGCAGACTCCCTAGGACAAGTTTCTATCTTTTTGATTTGTCCAGAGTTTATTTCCAGGTGATGTCCAATATAAATAATCCCTGTTTGAAAATTGAGAGCACCTGTGGATAGATGAATCCTTTGAAGTCCCTTCAAGCTTACAAAACATTCAGTGCTTTCTTCGCAATACTGAGCTGCTCTTCAGTTGGACTGGTGGTCATTTCGAAGATGCATCGCAGTAGGTTCAAAAAACTGGAAGAAAAGTTTAGACAGAGTTTAAGCTATGGGTTGTTACCAACAAAGTTAACCCACAAACCCAACTGATTTCTGTCTCAGCAGTCTTAAAATAGAACTGCATTACAAGGGAGAATCCTCTTAAAATTCGATGTTCATTACCGGGATCATCAAAGCTCAACAATAAGGACATATGGCAATGACTGTTTTCTCCTGAACTTTATTTTTCCAGTGTTTAACTGAAACACTGTGTAACAATACACACTGCAAAGTTTATGAATATCAACATAATGAAGCTAAATACTTTCCCAGTTCTTGTCTCTTCTCACTTGACCAATGGATCACTAACATCTCTTCAACCTCTTACATGACTCTCTTTCTGCCACCGTACCACATTCTCTGCACCCAAACAATGTCCAGGACTCAACACATTTAGCACATTCAGTGACTTTGTGCCTTCCTCTGCTCCAAAATGAAAACTGGCCTCTGCTCCTTTTTCTGCAGTTTATCATCAAAACTTTAAGATCACATCATCCTTTAGTTTGATTCACTTGATCATTCTGTGTTTCACTACATAAAAAACTGTAGTATAACATTACATATAAAAATTAAGGTTACTTTAGAAGATGTATAAGGTGAGAACAGCATATGCATTGTGAATGATATGGCAAGGGCAGACTATGTATTTGTATTCTGCTCATTAAAAGAGCACTCTTTGTATTCTAAATCAAGAAAATTTTAAAATAAACTGAGCATGCAATTCACCTACCAAGGTCACTGTCATAAATTAGTATTCAGCTCAAGGACATAGCAAGATTTAAAACCAAAAGCAAAGCCAAAAAACCACTGTGTGACTTTTTCTCATTTGTCAGCTAGGTCTGTTCTCCTTTCAAGAACTTCTCTGGCTAATCTAGACAGATGTGTATTGTTTGTTACTGTAGAAAGCTCTTTGTGTCTGGCAGATACCACTACTGTGCTCTAGAGAACACACCATGGAAACATGCCATCCCCATATAAAAAGCATTGTGGTGAACCACTTCAACTTGGAAATGTGTTTAATTATTTTTTTTCATTCAGGGAATGCAGCACTTTTGTAGCAAAAGATTAATTCTACAAATAAAGTTTGCTACTAAACTTTCTGGTTCAATATATATGCAAGTACAAATACAGAGTTCAGTCTAAGATACTCTTGCCATCTGCCCAATCCTGGCTGCTCTGAAAAATAATATTCCAGTGCTTCCTGGCATACATTTAATAGAAGCACATTCTTCTTAACTTTCAAATCCTAAACTCTGTGTCACATACTCCTAGTCTACGTGTACAGGTTAAGGGCAATTAACCGAATGTTTTCCAAAAAGAAAATTATTAAATGGAGGGGGAAGATGCTCCAAGGAGCTGTTTGCAAAGTACTCAAGCCCCAAGTTTGTGTAAATATTATCAGAGACAATACACAAGAATGAAAACTTCATTTCTTTAACATATGGCCTGTTACTTAAGCCATAAGAAAAATGCTTAGTAGTGCACAAAAATTCTTCCAAACAGTTGAGAAGAGCTCCATGTTTCATGCAGCCCTGTGTCATTACATTCACAAGGCTGCTCATTCTAGCTGATGCTCTGGGTCCAGAACCTAAGGTTAAAAAAATTCTTGCATTCCTTCAGTGTCAAAGGAAGAGCCTGACCAGAGGATAATGACACGAGTTGAAAATGACCTTGGATTCCAGTGCTATCAGCCTGCTTTTACAAGCACATTCATGAAATGTTTGATTTATTCCATATGCACCATACAAAGACAGTAGGTAGCAATTTGTTTTAGGAATCTCCACAATAACAGACTCGGGTGAGTGATGTTCTGTACTCCAAACTACACTAATCAGGATCCCAGAAAGGTGCTCTGTGAGAACACCGGCATAGGAAGTTTGGTTACTTCAATTGACTGCTTACATTTTTTTCCTTTTTGTTTTTTAAAGAAAAGCCAAAAAAAGCTCAAAAAGAAAAGCTAATATGTCTGAAATAGTGTGCAAATGCATTTTCTAAATGAATTAAATTTAACTGACTCATACTGTCCATTTTTTTTATATGTGAGCCTGCGATTGCGTTGCCCTGGCCTTGAAGCATGTCATGCTTTGCTCACCTACAGTTTCTATCTTTTCTGCTTCAATGAAGAGGTTTACATAATTTTAATACAATTTTAAAGTTAAACCAATCCTGGTTTTCCTTGGAAGTAACAACTGGTAAAGTGATATATAACATATTAAATTAGAAGCCCAGCAATGTGTATCACAATCGTTATTAGTTATGATTGAGTAGACAAACAGGAAAATGTAATTTATGAAGAAGAGCTTTATCAATATTTTACAGGGTTTTTTTATATATTCTACATAGTTCAAAACACCCCAGCTCCCAATACTGTTCTATTTTCTAAATCTTGCTGCTGGATTTTTGTCACTCTATAAAGCTACTACAGAACATAATTTCTGAGTTTGTGAGCAGGTTTGTGAACTTGCAAAAGTGGCATTTGAAAAATATTTACAGCCAGCACTGTGTCCTAGGCTTTAGATGTATTAAATCCTAGTTGTAAGATAACTATTAATATACAAGGTTTGGTGTAAATATTTCATCACTACTGAGGGAAATGTCAGCCATGTTCCAAATGTCTCTAATCTGAAATGTGAATGGGTGAATGAAATCACTGGAGTTATGGCAAACTATGCAAGCTGAGGAACTGGCCTCTAAACAGAAGCAGTAATGATTATACATGAGCTTTTCTGATACTTCCCTTCTCTGATTGAGAAAAGTAATTTGCACACATAGTCAATATTTTAATAGCAGGATCAGTAACTCTGGCACAAATGCTAAATTTAGCATTGGGCAGATTTGGAGTGGCCAGGAGTTAGCAGCTGTGACCTCTTGAGAGAGACATCTGCAGAAACATTTGTAAGAGATAGTGCCTCCTATCTTCCTGCCCTTCTGATTTCACACAAGCTGCTTGGCAGCATGCTCCATCTTTGAGAGAAAGCGTTTTCCAGATCATACCAGCAGCAAAAATCAGCAAAATGAGAGGCTAGTAGCCTCTGCTTGAAGCAGAGGCAAGATGCCACCAATCAGCTGATCAGCACTGTCTTGTTACTTTGAACTGCAACACATCTCTTGGCTGTCCATGAGATTTCCCTTGGCCTGCTCTGCCTCTAATTTAGGGAATAAAGGTACAATCTGCTCACCACTCATACAAGATTGCCAGCCTCTGTTTTTATTGATGTAGGGACTTTGTGCATTCAGTATTATCTAAATACCATCATTATCTCTCTAGCTGTCCTAAATAAAGCTAAGTGTACCAATCATATTGACTGTGATGTACAGTGAGATTCAACAACTCTATGGCAACGAGGCAAATTAATGTATTTTTTACCAAGGAAACGGGACACCATTAGCTGCATTTAGGCAAAAAAGGAAAAATTAGAGAATTAGAGCATTAAAGACTTAAAGTTTAATGATTGCTTGAAAAATTGTAAGCTAATCACTGACTGATTATTCTAAACATGCTCCATTTGCAGGGCACATACGTCTCTGGACTTCATGGGAATCTAAAGACATGATCACTCTCTGTCTGCTTCAAATAAACTTAGGCAAAGAATTTAGCAGTTTTTAACTACATAAACAGCTATATGAAGAACAGGAAAAAATCACTCTTAAAATGTATACGAACAGGGACTCTTGATTCACAAATTGTATACTGCAGTTGTCAATTCTTCTCACTGTGGATAAATGTTTAGCATTAATAACTTTTTTTGGGAGACTGTTATTACCTCACTGAGCAAACCTTAGGAAATACTATAGTTCTTATCTCCTTCACAGCATTGCTTCATCAGATAAAGCTACCATTCCTTACCATGATGGGAAGATTAAGAAATGGAAGATTAGTTTGTCTGCTGAGAATGGTGTCATACATTGTCTTACACTATGTGTTCTGTTCAGTGCAGTGTTTCATAGGGGTGTTTGCCTCTTGCATCTTCAAGTAGCCTTTCTGCATCGTACCACTACTAGAGTGCCACTGCTACTAGGAGTCACAGCTGATGTTTTTAGAGAAAGCTATTATCAGTAAATTTCCTCAGAAAGGACTAAGGGGAGTTGCAAGAATAAACAAACAATTAAAATAATACTGGTCAAGCAAATGTATTACCTATTAAAAGCAAGTATTGAGAAATTCCACTACTCACTTCCATAGTGTCTTTTGAAAGATAAACAACCCAGTATACCAGGTTGAATCCTGCAAATGCCACTGGAAAGAGAATCCTAGAATACTGATCTATTTTACTTGTGCCTCCAACAGATGGTGGTGGTGCTGGTGCTGGTGGAGGAACAGACGCTGGGTGACACTGGGATGCACTATTTGATATTATGCTGGCTTCGGGAGACTGATCTGCCTGAGATGTTACAGAGTTCACTCGCTTCTTCAGGTTACAATTGGAGTCAGAATGCTGCAAAAGAAAAAGGAGGGGGGGGAAAAGGTGAGGTTTTGGATACAGAAACTTAGGTTTTTGTGATCATTAGGCTGCTTTATGCCTTTCTATTCAACTGTTTTACTTTATTGTGACTTCCCTGCTACAGAGCAACCTAAGGAAATCACAGAAACTATGCAAATATACAGAAGTACCTGTGGCCTAAAGCTTTGCTATAAAAACATAAAAGAATATGTTTCCCATATTTTGACATGGTAATAAATGGAAGCTATAAGAGAGAAAGAAAACAAAATGGAGCTGAAAAGAAAGCAATGGTATATCTAAATTACATTATATTGGTATGACTGAAGCTCATGTATATATGTATCAAGTCTAAATGAAATGGCACATAGCACCTGGCTCAAGCGCCCCCTTAACTCTGTGCGCCCACTGATGAGCTGTGGTAAATACTCGCTGAATGGAGTCCAGCTGTCACACTGCTGTTAGGCCCCAGACAGGCTGCTGGTTAACTGGAAAACTGCTGCACAGAACAAAATGGACTAACTTTCAGGTCTTGAAGACATAAATGCTTAGATGTCCTGTAGCTTTTTCAGGATGAAGTTTCATTTTCAGATATCTCATGATTCCTATGGCATTTTCCTGCATACAACTTAAGACAAGTATTCATCCTAACTGTAGCTAGACTATTCTATTTATTGTAAAATGAAACCAAATTATTCCTATATGTTGTGCAGTATTCATAGCCAGGTCCAATCACTCTTCAGAAAGCTGTATGAAACCTCTGAAAAATTTATCCAGACCTGAGAAACATTTAGATTTAGAAACACTTCCAACTTGCCACATCCCTCGTTCTTCTACTTTGCCATCAGTATGGTGTTTTGAATGGATATTAAATGGCATTTATATTCTGGACCTGTGCCTATCTGGAATGGAGATGTTTGGTTTTGTATTTTCCAGTAACACAGCAAGCAACAGACATTTAAATGGAGGATGATCTACAGATGTGTCTCAGAAACAGAAAGAGGGTTATCCATGTTCATGTGCACTAATTGTATTAATAATCCTGTTCTATAAGCAGACCAGCTGACAGAGGCTGGGCTACTGCTTTCACTCAAGTTGCTGTTCTGTTTTGCTCGCGGTCCCTGCTTTAAACTGAACTGTGTAAGTCTTAAGGTACCTTGGTTTTCACTTTATTGCCAGATAGCTTGACCTTTTGTGGAGAATGAGTGGTTCTTAAACACAGAAGTGCCCTTTTTATCTGCAATATTCTGGAATAAGGTGGGTCAAATTCTGTTCTGGATCATTCAAGCATGAACTGGAAGTTATTGTACTGAGGTGATGGAGATAGTAGGCAGAACAGATGTAGCATATGGTCTGCGGATGATGTTCAGTACTGAATATATTTAGAATGTAAAGGTAATGAAATAATTGTGATCATCTAAATAGGCACTTGGAAAAGTTTAATTCTGGTTGTTATTTTGTTTACAGTATTTATTGAATCTCATGGCTATAGAAGGAGGATTTCTATAACAGAAAGATTTTAATCCTGAGACGGAGACAGGGAGACCTGAAGTCAGTGTGTGTCCTCAGAACTTGTGAACCACACTAACTTGATTATGCTCCCACTTCAGGTCCAGTTTAGGTCCATTTCTGCCAGTGGATTGATATTAATAACTTCTCATTACCTAAAATAGCCTATTCCACTGTCTGACACCCTCATGTGCCCAGCCAGGGTCAAGACTATTTTCTCATATACCACTACCCAGAATATGGAATTCTAAGACCAAACTTATCTCAGATGCTTAATGAAGATGTTTCTCAGCGTGATAGCTCACTGTTGACTACACTTACTGCCCCAAAACTACAATTTATACTTTTCATTGGAATTTACTGCTAAACTAGGGGGAGGAGGCAGTGAGAGGCAACTAGATAGTTTCTTATTACAGTTGTGTTCTGACTAGCAGCTACAGTAATTTATCCACTGTATTTAGGTTTAACTTCCCTTTTGATAAAGATTGCCCACAATTACATCATGAAACTTCAGCAAAACAGGAATAAGTAGCCTATTTCGTATAGTTCACACAGCCAATCACTCAAATAGTCAATAGACAGTTTTACAAGTAGCAAGGGCAGCAAGAGGCTGGAAGCATGGCACCCAGTGTCATAAGGAAATAACCAATTTTGTTAGGTTACTGAATCCTGATTCAAGGGAGTACTCTTGCAGTCATTTGGAATGTTAGTCCAATTAAACTTGTCACTATGTATGACTACCCAGTGACATAGAACAGATTGTAAAGTCACTGCTTAATATGAGATATCATAAAACTGCACCAGACGAGGACCGGCATGCGTGTGGGGTGCTAACGCGTAGTCTGGCTTCTATTCAGCTTTTGGAGCTCAGTTATCTCATCACCCAAACAGCTCACAAAGCAGTCT
The DNA here is from genome assembly GCF_964237585.1 of Gallinula chloropus. NCBI lineage: Eukaryota > Metazoa > Chordata > Aves > Gruiformes > Rallidae > Gallinula > Gallinula chloropus. The sequence continues at coordinate 3,302,523 of NC_140095.1, read as the reverse complement.
CATCTTGTCTAAAGGTGCTGCTCCTCACAACTCTCATCAATATCACTACAATTTGCTTATTCTCAGAATATCTCAGGAGGCTCTCAGGAAATTGCTTGGCTTCCAGATTTAAAATATATATATATATATATGAAACCTTGGAGTAAACAATTCTTTGTCTGCTTTTTCTGGGTTTTTTATATGGATGCTAACTGTGATTTATGAATGCACTTTGTTCTTCTGTTTCTTTTCCTCAAGAGATTTCTGTAATTCATATTTGTAAAATTTTCTACTGTTCTCTGTTCTTTTATACTGCAAAATACATATTCTAACTGTCAGTTTAGTTTATGACCTAGCAGTAACATAAGTATCTTATGTATGCACTCAGATCCTGGCTAACTTTTAACAAATTAATACCTGCATGTCCTCACTTATGTCTCTCTTTCCTGCAGGCAGTGCAGTAAAAGAAAAGTTTTGTGTGAATAAAATCTCAAACTTTTAGACAAAAAATGTGGTATCCTTTTTCTGTATCATTTATTGGATTAAGGGTATTGAACTTTGCTGATATCACAAAACACACAAAAAAACCCTCAGAAACAAACCCATAAAAACTAGGACCAAACTCAATGTCTGTACAGGGCATAATAATAAATATATAAAATATTTTTTCCCTGTCAATCTCATTAGTAGATACAATTTGGGTCATTTCAACTATTCATATTATACATGCAAATTACATATCAGTAACTTAGCTTCCATAGGGGGAGTTAAGCCTGGTTTAGCTCCTACATTCACAGTCTGATCTGTGAAAACTCTGCTTAGCTACTAAACAATCCATATGCACAGCACCTTGCAGCAAGAAAGTTCACATTATGTAAGATCTCCTTTTGGGCAGGCACTAAGGTATCTTGGTCTTTAGAGTCCTGTGCAGTTTAAGTATCCATCTCATGCCAGAGATTGATTATAAGCTGCAATTTAGACATTTCTTTGCGTATCTCATCTGTGGGATCTGATTCAAAAAATATGTAACTGTGAACACCTATAGTGTTCTGCATAATTAAAAGCTGAATGTAGTTTAAAAGTCATTAATAGTCCTACCTTTAGGCATCTCTTTATGAATTCTAAGTTTCCTATCCTAGAAATGTTATGAAGAATAACATGCAAAGTTGGTTTTGGCTGGGATAATTTTCTACATAGTCAGTATGGAGCATGTTTCAGATCTGTGTTGAAAACAGTGTTGCTAAGAGGGATGTTTTCATTCCTGCTGAGCAGGGCATACACAGAGCAAAGGCCTTTTCTGCTTCTCACCCACCCTACTGGCAAGTAGGCTGGAGGTACATAAGGGGTTGGGAGGGGACACAACTGGCTCAGCTAGCCTCAACTGACCAAAGGAACATCCCATACTCTATGGCATCACGCTCAGCATGTAATGCTGGGAGAAGGAAGGGGGGGACATTTGGGGTGATGCTGTTTATCTTCCCAAGTCACCACTATCTGTGATGGAGTCCTGCTTTCTTGGGGATGGCTGAACACCTGCCTGCTGATGGGAAGTGGGGAAGGAATTCCTTGGTTTGCTTTGCTTGTGTATGCAGCTTTCCTTATCAAACTGTCTGTTGTCAACCTATGAGTTTTCTCACTTTTACTCTTCTGATTCTCTTTCCCATTCCGCCACGGGGGGAGCGAGTGGCTGCATGGCCACATAGTTTTTGGCTGGGGTTAAACCACAGTAGTTTTCTTCATGCTTTACCCTAGTAAAAGTCAAATGGCATAGGCTAAATTATTCTCTTGCAGCATGGAAAAGCCATGTTCAAATTCCTTCTTAACCTTGAGGGATCGCAATTCACCTCTCAAAATACAGCCTATTCAGCAGGTGAAGGTGGTTACAGGGAGAGGCTGTTGCCTTATTACTTCAAAACTGTTATATTTTGCATGGAAAATCTGGAGAGCCATTAGAGGCAGAAAGCATAACTTTGAAAAATACATGGTCATTGCATTAAAACTGCTGTCACGTTAAACAGGTAAGCACTAAGAAGAGCAGAGACTGGAACCTTAGTCATTCTTTTTTCAAAGTGAAGGTACTGTGGTAGAGTCCCTCCCTAGCATTTATATGTAGCATCAGAACTAGCACGGAGCCTCTGTCAAAATACATGTTTGTTAAACAGATTTAACTGTTCAAAGTCACATTCTACTCTTAAACTTACCAGTGTTGCTCCAGAAAACTCCTTGTCTCTACATTTACTTTGCTAAATTTCTGCAGGATATAGAAACTACTTCTTTTGCGTGTCAGACAGAATTACACAAAGAGGTTGAGTTGGAGTTTTTTTTCTATAATTTAACTTACTTTATTTTGTTCTCATTGCCCCTGTAAAAAAGGTGCTGGGATTAGACTTCAATGTTGAACAAATGTCCAAATGCAATTCATCTTGAATTTTTTTTTTTGGTATACATCAGCTACTTCTAAACCTTGCTAACTGCCCTGCATTGGCTTTGTCAGTCAGACAAATATTTAGCTAGGGCAGCACCAAATAATCAGCATCTACTTGCCTTGTTGGGATGACAAAAAGTCAATATAATTGAAAGTTGTTTGTTTTTAATAGTCTACTTGATAATGTGCAATTGTGGAGGAGCAGGAAGGTCTCCCTGATTCAACTGAAAGTGCCCTGTTCTCAGTCAAGACTTTAATGCATATAGCTGTTTCTAGGATGATCTCATAAAGGGTCATTGATAATCCAAACAGAAGTGCTCTCTTTGCAGCTACACTAGGATACTCATTAAACATACTCAATATATTCTGACGTAATTATAGAAAACAAAATCCTCTATACTGAAGTGACATATGGCTGCTCTGCAGTTGGGCAGGGTTGTTAAAGAGAATGAGAATCCTTTTCTGCCCAAGCCATGTTAATTTGAGACAGAGGGAGGACATTGCTATTTGTAGAGAGAAGGAAGCTTTTTCAGCAGTATTTCACTGCTCTGTGTTTTTTTTCTGTTAAAACAGATCTTTTAGAATATACCTGTACTCTACCACCCTGTAACAATCTTTTCCCTTTCATGTGTTGCCTCTCACGTGGAAAGGGTGTCTTTTAATCCATGGTGTATACTCCCTGACCATCTGACAGGGCATTATTTCAAATCTTGCACTCCAGACACAATCATCAATTCCCCTTCCCCTGCAGCTTCCAGTATTGGGATATTCCTGGATAAAGGAAGCCCTAAGGATGAAACAATATGATTGATATAGAAAACAGATATTTGAAAGGATTACAAAGCTAAATACCATATGTTTTATGTGTATATATATATATAATGTTTGGTTTTGACATGCTAGAACAAGCTTGGTCAGTGTATGAATAAAACCAGGTTTCTTTCAGGGTCCAGATGACTACTCAGCTTGTTGCCATCGTATTTTGGAGTGGAACACCCATAGTTTTGTATTTCATGCAGGGATTGCCTGCAGCTGACAAAGAGAGCAAGCCAAGTTCTGTTCTCAGTTAACTGAGGTAAATAGAGTGGCTTTCCTGGACCCAGAACAGGCATGCTGGGCTGTCATCGGGTAACTGAGCACATAGTCAGACCATTGTTTCTGTCACTGGAACCAGTGCAGCTCAAAAACTTGAGCAGTTTCTCCTACTTTCACTAGTGTTGTAGAGCAGAGTTTGGTCTTTTGCCATCTTTCTTTCCCAAGTGTACAGCTTTTTTTGCTTAGGAGAAAAAGTTTCATTTGTGTGAACAAAGCAAATTTTCAAATTAAGTAGACTGAAGGGGAGGAAGGATTTTTTTAAAGATTCTTGATATTTCTTTCTTTTTTTTTCCCCCCAGGAAACAGCAAATTTGGAATTAAAGAAGCCTGAATTTATTTTCTTAATATGTTTATCTTGATGAGGTTAGGCCCTCACTCAAGGAGAAAAAAAGCTTCTGACTGTTTTATAACTTCTTAGAATTTTCATTTATTCCCAAACTATCTCCCCAAGCTTCCCTTCATCTCCTGTCATACAGAAAGTAACTGGCTGCAGGTTTTACTCACCACAACATCCTTCAGCCACTCCTCAGGCAATTTAAGAGTGGTTAAGATTATTAAAATCATATAGCCTATGTTGTTACTCTTAATGTTACTACTGGTAGCAAAGTTCCATGGGCAGCTGTATAGCCATGCCATTTTTCAGATAAGTACACCTCACTTCCTCACTTCTACTTTTGCAAGTGGACTCCCCAAAACTAAGTAAACCTCAACTGTCTTCAAAAGTTTTCTCAATGTAAAAATACTACCTGGCTTCTGTAAATGCAGAAGGCAATCAGCATTTTTGCCACACTGTTCACTACTCTTCATCCTATACCTGCCCCTTAATATAGCTAAACTTCTGACAACTTTTGTGCGCTTAAAAATCACAAATGAAATTACCAGCATTACAAGTGAATTTAAAACTTTACTATCCTATCTAAAAAAGCAAATAGAAATTCTTGAAAGTCACAGCTTAGAAAGACAAGGTACCAAAGCCCAGTGTATGAGACCAAGGAAAGATTTTAATTATCTTTTTAAAGAATCAAATTAAGTAGATGGTTAAAAATCATTTTAATGCATAAGACATGGATTCTAATAGATTTAATTTCTTCTAATGAATTAGAAAAAAATTTAAGAAGAAAAGCAGAGTAAATGGGGGGAAAAAGGCAAAAAGAAGAGCAGAAGAGGCAAGATAAATTATGCACAGGACACATCATAAGAATTGGGCGTTGTGGCAACCAAAAAAAAAAAGGAGAAAAATCTAGTAGGAAAAGTGATAAAATAATTTAGAGACAAACTGGGGCAACAAAGGGTAAATTAGGATCTCAGAAACAGCTCCTAAATCTACAGTAAGAAACTGTATCCTGCATTGTGTGTCTTCTTTAAACATACCTGCCTTGAGACCAGGAATGTAGTACAAAGCTCAGAAGTACAAAGCTCAGTAGAGGATGATAATACTGAGGAAATGGTCATATACTCACACCATCAGCCTGTGCTAACTACACTGTTAGCATTCAAATTAGCTAGTTCAGGTCTGTTTCAGCTGAAATTATATCACTGACTGCAGTACATCCATCTATGTGACAACACAGAAAAATTCTTTCCCTCTTGCCTACACTACATGAACAAAGGGAAAAAAAGCTGCTTAATATCTGTTATCCTCTAATTATTCCTTTCCCCCAGTATGCCTTTTAAATTCAATAGTTATTTTTTCTAGAAGCCATTTTGACTCCATTATCTTTCCTTCAGTGGTAAGTACCTTTATGATTTGATTGCTTTGCTTTTTCTTTTACTTCAGAGGTGGGTTCTCACAGGTAACTGGTCCTATGAGAAAAAGTGGTAGGCTTACAGGGCTTGAAAATTACTGTCTTAGTATGAGCTTTGAGCAAGATCAGGGCTACAGACTTTTGTGGACACTGTGGGCTGGTTTAGAGACTCAGTTTACCCTGTGACCTTAATGACACAAGCTTTACTAGTCTTCTAAATGTGTTAACTAGTTGTAAATAGTTTTCTTGAGAAAATGGTGCCAGTGTGCTTTCTAGATGTTTATTTTTTTTCCTGGGTGCTTAATTTTTGCTTGTTTTTAACTTGGAAGGTCTAACAGCAAATATTTACAAAATTAGGAAGGTCTGTCTACAGTTTGACTCGTTTGTGGCTGAAGCCTTTGGTAAGAAATTCGAATTCTTTTAATTTCATTGTCTCTTATTATTTTGTTCAACAGCAATTTTGTACTTTATGCTTCGTTTGGTCTGCAATGACACTGAGAGTGTGTAAATATCACCCACAAGCACTAGAGGAGCCACAGTCATCAGGAGTGTGTTCTGGTATGTCTGGGCATGCACAGAGGGCTATTTTTTTGAGGCAGTTCTCTTCTAGAGCGTGGGGGTGGTGGGCGGAGTGGTAGTGGCTTTGTAGCATCTGCCATGAACTCAGCATCAGCAGCACTTGCAGAGTACGCCAAACTGTGTTCCTGTCACTCAGCAAAGGCTTCAGAGAAAAAAAATAGCATTTTCTTTTTCCCCTTCCTTCTTGGAAACCTCTCTCTGATTAATTCAATCTTAGATAGGGAAGTGTGTAGGAAAGCTCAGAGCTGTTGTTCATTATGTAGCATCAACATATTCCTCATGCTACACAAAGCCAAATGGTGTTTTTCTGATAGCCTGCCCTCAAAAAAAGCCAACAAAAGAATAAAAATGAAGCTTTAGTTTTTAAAGTTCTTTCAGTGCTAAACAGTATTTTTCTTTTTCTACACTATTTTACTGTTGCAATGTTCTATTCATTCAGTCCAGAGTACACAAATATCATACTGGGGAGGGGAAAAGTATGTCCTAAATATTGACAAATTTGCCTTTTGCAAAGTTTAAATGTAATTACAGAAGTTGACTAGTTAAAATAAATGCAGGTATTAACATTGGAAATATTGCCAAAACCAAATCAGGTTTTCTACTGTCACTGTAAAACCAGTGCAAGGTTCTGTGACCATTTGATTCCAATCTACTTTTAAATTTTTTAAGATTTTTCTATCTTCTTTGTAAAACTCTGGTTTACAAAACAAACAAAAAGCTGTGGCTCTTAGATAAAATGTATAAAGATTTGCTTATTTTATCCTTTATATATTTAGTGAAAAAAATGCATTTATTTTATACCAACTTAATTTTTTTCAATAATAAAATTGTAAGCAAAATACAACATGGATTACAAGCACAATGTTTCCTTCTCAGTTGAGTAAAAACATTTTTTGATTTGCTCCAATGAGGACCAGCAGCGAGATTCTGTGGAGCTTTGTTTTTGGAATTATATTGAACTTAGCTATTATGAATTTAATGGTTTGAATGTACCTAAAGGTTATAACTTTAACTGCTCTTTATAAGAAAATGTAGAAAAATAACTATATGGTGGGTAAGGGGATGCCCTGATATTTAATAGCTCCCAGATTTACTTCCTCATTTAACTATAGACTCAAAGGTTTTGCAGGTCACTCAAATTCTGTTATTCCTCTCAAAATAGGAAATTTGGTGGCAATAAAACTCGTTTTCAAAACAGGAGGGCTGTAGTGATAAATACATTAACATATGCTCTGCAACAGCCTTCACCACTTAGCCCGAGGTCTAAGGAGTAATACCTACATGCAATTCTGCCGTGCCTGTTATGATCCTAGAAAGCCTCCCTGTCTTTCGCGTCTTCTAAAATCTACCCTTAATCTTTACATTTATGTTTTTTCCCCAAGCTCCCAGCAACACAGATTTTTATGAAAGTAACAGATGCCAAGTTTATGTAAAGGCTAATTCCTCTTCTTCCAGATGACCCACTTATGGTATGTACCAGTGTACTACAGTGATCCCATAATCATCTGGCCAATGCACATGTTCATTCCATTGTACAGCGTCCTACAAATTCTGCAGACTTACTCAGAAAACCACAGCTGCTTGACCACACTGCATTACAGTGTTGCTCAAGAGAAGTATGGGGAACAGTCTAATGGCCTTCCTTAAATATCTTACCAAATAAACATCTCTCTAGTAAATAAGATCTCAAATTTGAATAAACAGTATTAATAAATGAAGTATTCTCATTCTCTGAAATAAGAACAGTGTCTGTGATAAACAGACATGATCTGGCACCATAATCTGTTTCAGGTTAAAATCACTTTAATATTGTTTTGCATTCACTACTTCAGCTGCCTCTTCCTATATGATGCTTATTATCAGAAAAGCAAGCAATTACCGAGACAATCTCGTCCTCTGCCGGTACAGTCGCTGCTGATAGTGCTGCTGCCAGTGCTGCTGCCCTGGCTGCCTTCCTCATGGCTCTCTGAGTCTGAAGATTGGTAAAGTAGTTGACAGCTGCAAACTCAATAAGTGCTGAGAAGACAAAGGCAAAGCACACAGCTATGAACCAATCCATGGCGGTGGCGTAGGACACCTTGGGCAAAGAATGCCGTGCACTGATGCTTAAGGTGGTCATTGTTAGAACTGTAGTGATTCCTTGAAAGTAAGAGAAAGAAATGGGGGCATTAGAATTCTGTTTCAACCCTGCTACTTTTAAATTCATATATATTAAAAAAACCTCAACTCCTCTTTGGTATTAGCTGTCATCCTACATACCACCTAACCAACAGGGCCGACAAGCATTTTGTATTCTGAAGTAACTCATGTGTACTGGCTTTAGCATCCAAACATTCTGAACAACTTTCCCTAATACCTTGAGCAGAATGCAAGTTATAGAAAATACTACACCGTGCAGCTACTTATAGTTGTGATAAACAGGGGTATAACAAAATTCATGCTCAAACTATGAAAGACACTTTATTTGAGGCATAAGTGGAGCATCTGACAGACATCTAGATTAACACACTGACATTTCCCAACATTGTCCAGCTGCTGTACAAGACAGATCACGGCCTGCAGTACCTTCACTGAATCAGTCAAATTCTGCATTAAAATCAATGGTAGGCAATCATCCAAATATTTCTAGTAATAAGAGTTTGGTCCTCTGAGAAGTTGTCTTTAATCACTGGATAATTTCTTTAAGATTCACTAACAGCGATTTGAAGGCAACCAACAAATGGCAGGACAGAAAAGCTACTTCTCTAGAGCTGCTTATCTATTTTCAGACAACAAATCTGGTCATGTGTCTCATGGGCCCCATAGTGTTCTTCACACAAACACATGAATTTATTCTTTTGTGTTTTGGAGGTACAGTATTAATAATGTACAAAATATACTCACTTCCACTGCTGCCTTCTAAAAGCAAAAAGTGCAAGAGCAAGCTCATTCATTAACATGTAAGTCTCTGTGACTCACATTTACTTATAATTATCCCTTCTAAAATGTAAAAACTGCAGGTATTTAAAGACAATAAGGTGGAGAATACCCTCTTCTGCTCTTTTCTGCAGTTGGAAAAGGGTAGGTGGAAAAGGAAAAGATGTTCTAATGTCATGTTGTGATGATGAATCAATATGCTATGAATGATGCTCAGTGGAAAGGATGCAGTGTCATTGCATACTGCAGCATCAAGACAGTGACTTGATTTTCAGAGGTTTTTGGCAACTCTCTCTGATGATGCAGCTTGTAGCTAAGGTTAACTATGTCCCAATGTCATTATTTAGCATGTTTTAATGAAATATGAATAGAAGATGTTATAAAAATATGTCGGATCTCTAATTCTCCCAAATCTGCCACTCATTTCATAATATGAATACAAGCATGCTGAGATGTATTTCAATTTCAAAGGTCCCAAATGAACTTTTCAATATGATGTGTGATTAGATTAGAATCTGTCCATGTGCTAGTTAGTAATAAAAATGATCTATTCTGTGCCTGAATAAAAACTTACTGCAGGAGGAATTTAAACTTAGGAATAGGACTCCTATTCTATTACAGATATAGATAAGACTTCTCTCAATGTGGAGTGAATATTGATGAAATGCTCTGCACTATGGAAAACTACTTTATCGAACTGAATGTCAAAATACAGTTGGTAAACTCTGTAACATACGATTGTTTACCCTTGTCTTTCCACACTGAACACTTCTTGGTAAGCTTTGAAGAATCTGTTACATACTGCAAATACTGAAACGTTATCATTTCTATTAAAATGAAACAACAAAAAACCCCAAACACCTGTGCCTATCTCAGACTTTATTACAAAAATTTTAATGACTAGATTTTAATTTAAAATTCCCAGGATGACCTGCTAGGAAGGTAGAAACTGACAACTATCTTTCTGCAAAAGATTAACTTTTTGCCAGGAATAAAAAAAAGATTAAAAGACACATAAAAATATTGAGTAATAGCCATTGCTATGTGGATTCAAAGCCTGCTTAAAATTAGGCCTCCAATAACCATGTTTCCTATCCTAATTTCTAGTAATGCTATGCTTCATAAATCTCCACACAAAGATATATATCTACCTATATATGTCTGAAAGTCTTTTTTGTCATAAGGAATTTGCCCTTTTCATTAGATGAAAGTATTTAGAATCCATGGGATATTGAAATAGTATGGACTATAAATTCAGACTGTGCCTAGAAGAAGTAAGAATGGAATAAGGATTGAAATATTACTTTAAAATGCCAACATGACTAATTTTCCACAGTACTGGGAACAATGTCTATTGCCTAATATTTCTAAGCACTTAATGAAATCCCAATTGCTAGAAAATACTTGCAAGTGCTTAATGATGCTAAGCAGCATCCCAAAACCTAGTGGGGATTTCAAGAATGAAAGTGTTGGTCTTCCTTCAGAGGCACATGAGAAAGTTGTGTTCACTTAGCATTCCTAAAAGTTTTCAATGCTTTTATGAATACCATTCCATACAGGTAGGAGATACAAACTGACCAAAATCAAATTATACAAATTCTGGAGCCTGCTAACTACAGTTGTGGACTTGAATTATGAGACTTGCAACATTTATGTTTAGGGGACAAAAATATCTGCCTTTTTTGTTACTGAAGACAAATCTCACAAAGGGAATTTCTTCTGTCTAGAAGTACTGTTTAAGAGAAAATACACAGGGTTACAAAAGGGGTTTGTATGGGTAGTGGATTCGCAAAGTTTTTTACAAGTTTTATTATTTTTGCTTAGTATTTTTTATGAATAATTTTCCTAGAAACAGCAATTCAGTTAGTGAAAGTTTAGTCCTGAAGAATTAGTTCAGTTTCAGAGCCTATCAATATTGAAGTGGTGGGAGATGGGGTCAAATTTAATAGCAGAGCACACGCTAAAAATTAAGGAGACAAACCTCACAGCTTTGAGAGCATTAATTCAAACCACTGCAACCTAAATTGGGGTTTGCCATGCACCGTGGACACACCTTTCTCACTACAACTCCAACCTGTGCAACAGACAGGATTCATCTCACCTAACTTCATCCATCTGAAGTTCTTGCTAGCTGTTTAGATACCTCTGTAAACAAGGGAAAGAGGACACTTCAGAACAAGTACTAGATGAGGTACTTTGTCTGAAGAGATTGATTCCATCCCATACAATTTTTTATTTAAACCTGTAACTCAGATTGGTTTCACAAGAGAATTAATCAACATAAAAATTCCTCTTTAAAAATGGAAAGGTTGACATTTACTCTGAAATTGTCCTTTCCTGCATGTGAAGAAATTTTAAGGGGAAGAAAAAACCATGTCTAGCTAACCAAACATTTTGAGTCAAGAATTTTGACCCTCATGGGCAGACCGATTATTATTTGGTTTAATTTCAGTATTTATTTTGTTCACAGAAATCTCCTAGCTGTTTTTTTTCCAATTCCCAATGGATTACAGTAGCTATCTGATGCAATGAACTTAATATAGTGAATGAAATTAATGATAGAAGAACAAAACATGAATACCAGCCACGGTTCTTGCTGGAACAGATTCTTTGTTGATCCAAAACACAACTTGAGACAGGACTACAGTCATGATGCATGGAATGTATGTCTGAATGAGATAGTAGCCTATTTTCCTTTGAAGATGGAAATAGAGCAGCTGAAGTGAATATTCCCCTAAAACAAACAAGCAATGAAAGTAATGAATGGATGGTATATGTGATGCTGAGCTGTTCAAAGACCTTAATGCAGCATACCAAAAACTGTTCTGGCTGGAACTGATTCCTTGTTAATCCAGAAAGACACCTGAGAAAGAATGACTGTCATAATGCATGGAGTATATATCTGTATCATGAAGTAGCCCATCTTCCTTTGCAAGTGGAAATAAACTGTCATGATTACATATTCACCTGTTAAGAGACAAGTATGTCAGCATTATTTTGGCAACATAGGAGTAAACATTATTGGCTTAAACCCAACATACTGTGTACTGAGGAAAGCACTTACAGCCCTTCTAGTGCGTAATAGAAATAAGCTGATTAAACAGAAAAAAAAAGGCCAAGTGACCTGATGGAAACAGAGAATATTCTTCATTCTATGTTCTGGTTTTGTTGGGGGGGGGATGGGAATTTTTAAGAATTGCATAGAAAATGACCATATTGAAAAAGTATATTTTAAGACAACGATTAGCTTCTTGCCCAGGATTTTAGGATTTAAGGTATGTTTTATAATGTCAGGAGTTCCCATGTGGCTAGATCTTACCTGTGTTAGATTTAATTGTTTCACTAGATACAGTTTGTCCTATGAGGTCATACTGGAGGAGACTGGAAGACTCTTGTGGAACTTCTACTGAATGTAGGGGTCCTTTTTTCCATGTATAAATTATTTCACTTTTTGGATAAGCATCTAGGTAATGAGGGGAAAATTACTATGATTAATTATGTCATTTGTAAGAAATTAAAAAAATAAGCAGCATGATCCCTTTTGTGGCTCAGATACCCAAAGAAACATGCATCCTGCTCCAGCAAGTTCCTAACCTCATTAATGACAAAATGTAAAAAAAAATCAATGAGGGAATGCTGGAGATGGGACCTGATGGACACTAGCTTTTGTTTCTTAATTTGCTATAAAACATGTACTTGATTACCACAGATTGAATAAATATTTTGATTTTGCAAAGCTACAATATAATAAATGTGCCACAGATTTTATGACTTGTTGGGAGACCCATTTTGACTACTAGATGAGTAAGAATAATAAATAATAAAATATCCTTCAACAGTCACCCTCTAGTGAATAAATCCATGAAGTCATGAATGGTCTGAGTCTCAGAGGACAAAGTAAGATTACAGTATAAAAAGATTAATAAAAATTTCAACTATGTCATTAGGTAGTCATTAGTGACCTAGGATCTCATTTCCAATCTTCTCACACTCATGCAGACCAAATGCATTGCTATAAAAACTGAAAGATACAGAAAAACTTACAGCTTCCAAACTTCAATGGACAAGCATGTCCATCCATAGGGAAGTTCACCAACCGCATAGGACAATCAGCATTAATGGTTAATCTAGAATACATCATAGTAGATGACAATGAAAAAAATGGTATGCAGGAACCCTGCTGAAAGTATCACAAGTAAAGGTCAGCCAGAAGCAGAAAAATAGGCTCTCACCTCATTGTGTAAAGAATAGTTCCATTCTGCATAATTCTGAAAAGTTTGTTAGGAGTTGTCATATTATGAGCAATTGATTTTTTCCCATTTCTAAAAAATGTGTCTGGTGTCCAAATTTTACTGACCATTAGATTGTTCAATCTCAAAATTTCAGTTGGCCCACTAAACTTCAACCTCTCATCTGTCCATGTCTGTCGAAAGAAGACATCCATTGTGTATTCCTATGGAAAATAAATAGGTAGGTGACTTATGTGTGGGGGCCAACAGTCCCAAGTTGCAGTGTAGACAGTACTCCATGAAAGAACCAGTGCACATGTCAATGCCATTTCATTCATTGCTTAAACACTTAATCCTATTATCATTAAGTAGTTACTAAAAAAAAAAAAAAGTGGTCTCTGAAAAAAATATCCTGTTTTCTTATTACTTAAAAATTAGTTACAAACAGTTAATTTGATATGAGTAATGGAAAAGAAAACCTCACTGTCCTCTCAGAGACAATAATTTAATTCAAAGTGACTGAAGTCTAAGGAGATACAAATGTCTAATTCAGTATCCTTGCAAAGTGTAAAACCAGATCATCAATATTTAACTGCCAGTAACAAAAAACACATGCTCAGTGCCTCTTCTGCAGCTTACTTTGGATATTCACAAAGAAGGGGCCAATGTGAGCGAGACACATCACAGTACAATTATGGTCTCAAGTTTATGTTAATCCAAGTTAGCTTTCTTAAATATTCTTAGTAATACTCTCACAAGCCTTCAGAAGAGAGTTCTGTAAAGAAGTTGCCTCAGAAGTGGAACTACAGCTTGTCTGGAGGCAAATGTGTAAGTGGTAAGGTTAGGCCTTCTCTTTAACTGATGAAGAAAGGTGAAAAAACTTTTGTTTCTGTCTTGGGACCTACAGTTTTTGGCTTAAAATCAGACTGCAAACTCAGGTGAGCAGGTATTGGAGGAAGTGTAGAAGGGCAAAAATAGCAATCGGTCAATTTCCACAATGAGAACAGCAAAGCCATCCCCACCTCAGTGGCTGAACACCTCCCTGGGGCTGCTGCTGTAGCTGCCAGCTCCACCCAAGGCCACTGCTACCTGAACTGAGGGACACCCAGCACGACAAGAGGCAGCTGCCTAGGAAACGGCACCATTCCTCAGCAGCAGCTGGTTAGGTCATTGCCTACGCTTCAGCCTTTCTGCAAAGCTATGTGTCGGGTCACAGATGCTTACAATCTTCTTAACAAGGTTAAAAAGGCATCTTTGACCCCCGGTCAGTTCCTTCACCTGAGACCAGCCTCGCTCTTTGTGCCCAGCCTCAGGCCTGGGCCACCAACTGCCCTGGCTGGCTCTGCCCGGGAAATAGCTATATGCAGCTCCAGCCACACCGCTCTGCCGGGCCCTACAGATTGTCAGGAAGATTAAGCCTCGTAATCCGCTTTAATGACGGTCAACTCAGATGCCACCGTAATGAATCCCGGGAAAGGAGAGCAGGGGCGGCAGGCAGGGCCCTTACCATCTCCACGTCCGATACCGGCCCAAAGCTGGTCACGTAGATGTCCGTTTTGACTTCTGTCACGGAGCCTGCGGAACACGGAGATGAACTGGGCGCGGAGCGGGGTCAGGGCTGGCCGGGCGCGGCTCCCCTCGGGGCCGCCCCGCCAGAGCAGGCGGGCTGGGGGCTGGCGGGGCACGGGAAAGTTTTCTTCCTTAGCCGGCCGCCTCTGGGGGAATCACCGCCTCCCTCCTCCTGTCGGGTCCGCGACGGGACCCCCTTCCCCGCACCCGGTCGGCCGACCCGCTGCAAGGGCAGCCGGAGCTGCCCGCTCTCCCGCGCGCACCCTGCGCTCTCGGGCTCCCCGCGGGGACGGGAGTTTCCCTCTACCTCCGAATCCCGGTCGGAGCCGGTTGTCGTAGCCGTCCAACAGCTTGTCGAGGATCCGAGTGATGTTTTCCGAGTACAGGTCCCCATCGTCGCCCTGGCCCCCCAGCGCCTTCTCCAAACTGCGAGGAGAAGCGAGTCCCGCCGTCAGCCCCCGCGCCGGGCTGGCGCGCCTGGCCCCTCGCCTCATTCCCCCCGCCACGCTGGCGCCCGTCGAGAAACCCACCCCCGAGGAAAAGAGACGGGGAAAGAGGGCCCGGCACCCCCACCCCGGGCTGCGGCGGGGCTCGACGGAGCCCTTGGGGGTTGGTGGGGCTGGGGACAGAGTTGGGGAGTGCTCGCTCACCTCGCAGCGACGCAGAGCCAGGCGATGAGCAGAGCCATGCCTCAGGTCTGTGCGAGGACGCTCAGGTGCCCTCAGACCCGTCAACTGGAACAAGTGTTGGTGCTCATGCTGCCGTCCTTCCCCTCTCGGCCAGGGGCTCTGCCGGGTGAGGATATCGGGAAGTCCGGCTGGCTCACCACCTCCCCCGTGGTCCTCGGCCGCCCTCTGCCCGGGGTGGGGAGGTGGGGGGTGTCTGTGGCCGGGTGTCCCCTTCGGATTCGCCACCGCGGGTCAGCCTCATCTGACTGTTCCAGGGGAGGAATTAGGGTTTGAAGGGACGGTGCGCGGTCGGCGAGCAGTGACAATAATCGAATAAGGCATTAGGGGAGATTAAAAGGAAGAAATCCACTGCTAGTTTTGGCATGGAATTAGCAGGGACCCGTTAGGAAATCTGGAAAAGCGCTGGCATCTTGCTGATAGAGATTATGTTAGAAATGGCCTCAGCTTTTATTATGTTTATGGTTCACAGGGAGATTATTATGCGGCTGCTGCATCATTAGAACTTTGGGGGAGAAAAAACAAACCCCCCACCAACGTGCAGTTTCCTATTTACGGGATTTATATATTTATTTTACCTTTATCAACAGATTCCTTCATGATCAGTTGTTCCAAACTGTACAAAGGACCTGAATATCACACAGTATTAATATCTGAACATCAAACAGTACAAGTTGGTTCTGATTCAGGTTTGGGGATTTTTTATTTTTATTTTTTTCAGTGCTAAGCTGTTTTGGAGGGTTGTGTACACAGATTTCACTTGGACTTTAAACCGGGGCATTACTAGGACTTCTGTTAGAATTGGAGCTCCTTACTCTTAAACCACTGGGATTCTATATCACTACTAATGTTGTCCTGATAAGTACTGACTGGATCTTTACTGTCCCCTCCTTCAGTAAGTGTGTTAGTGTAGCCAGCCCTAAAGGAAAATAAGTTCAAGGGTCTCCAGCTTTCTCTGTGACCTTATTACTTCTTATAAAGCAGGTAAATGATGTGTTATTTAGCTACACTGCAAGAAACGCGATTGGATCAATTCTCTTTCCTCATTGCAAAATAGAGGAACAATAACTGGACCAAAACAAATTAATTGTTTTCATAAAGTTTTGTTGCATGACCTACATTTGCATTACCAGCTTCTAAGCAAATATATTTAATTATCAAACTATGGAAAGTTGGTATTTGCGTGAAGCTAGGAGAACCAGATATATAGAAATACATGTAGTAAAACTAGGTGAAGCCCAACGCTGGGGTTCTGTGCTCAAGTTTTGTGTTTAAGGGTGACTGTGATGCTACAAAACCAAGAGAATACAGGAATGCAATTAAAAATGCAGGATATCTGCTGCTGTTGAGTCTCTTTCCCTGTTGTTGCAGGCAGTAGTGTCATGTAATCCATGTAGGTGGGCTGGTTGCACACAGCCAGAGCTCTGGCTCTGCCTTTGAACAGTTCTGAACTCAAATTCCTGAGAGGCTTTGGTGGTCTGTGAATACACCCAAGATGTGATCTCTGGATTCATCGTGAGCTAGAATAACTCAGTATTTTTGTTGATATTTGGAACCATTTATCTGCATGAATTTATTCACAGACAATAGCACTGTGTTTATGAAAATTCAAAGGATAGTATGAACTACTTGGCAGAAAAGGGACAAGTTGAAAGGGCAAATGAGAAGCTTCTGGGGGCTATGTTCTTCTAAGCAGTCCTGCTTTAAAACCTACCAGTTTGAAACTTCTGTTTTTTCAAATATGTTTGATCTTACTGACGTGTTTGAGGCTTTTGTGGTTTTTGTATTGTAATACAAACACCCATTTTGGCCAATCTGCTTGCATTAGTATTAAACGTGTAAACTATTTACTATGTAAACATATTTTAAAGTTTTGTTTTTCAGGGTCTATTGGATCACTTTATTCACTTTATTCACTAAGAGATCTATGTTTTGTGACTTAACCTTACCTCTCCTCTTTGAATGATGTCCTATTCATTTTTGAATGGAAGGAAAAAGAAGTCTTGACAAAATACTAGCAAGAACATTCTAATTTCATTCACAAAATGTGCAAGTTGGGCAAACATTAAAATTAAACATGTGCCTTGTCCTATCAGTGTCTCCCTGGTTAATGCACCTATCCAATTTACCTTCTTTTAAAAGGTTTATTTTAATAGCTTCTACTAATAAGCACTTCCTGGGCATTAAAAGCCCACTGCTGTATTGGACCACCATCCATTCCTTATTTCCTTTACTTTGTTGTGAATTAGATGAGTACGCATTTTCTGTTAATTTTGTCATTTGCCTTTTGTTCAATAGCACCCTGTTCCATATTAGACTCCTACTGTAAAAAGAGAAACAGTCTGTCTCATTGACTAAGAGTGGAAGAGGATGTGAGTCAGAGAAATGGAGTATTTGGGTGTTTTCCCCTAGAAATAGGGGGAGACTAATGCATTTACTTTTTGGCCCAGGTTGAAGCTACAGTGCAGCAGCTGTTCTAGGGCCTCTGTGATGGTCTTCCAGATAAAGCATTTATGTAAGTGCAGGGTTTAAGAATTTTGGGTATAGATATATACTCATCCATGAAAGCCTACTTCATAACTTTAGGTGTTTTGTGGAGAAAGCAAAGAAAGAAAATAGAGAACAGAAACACTATGGATTTAGATCTTCTAGGAGTTCATTGTGCTCTGCTTATAATTTTCACTTAATTAATAATGGGATGATGGGATGATTTGGACAGATAAACAATTCAGCATTTGCCTTCAAAATGCAGATCATGACACCAGTTCTCAAACAGGACAGTTGTGTGCAAGCTCTAGCAGCAGCATGTTTGGCTATCCCAGCTCGGTGTTGGTACTGTAGGGAGTGTGGTGCCCACCTCTCAGTGCCAGCTTGCCCTGCTGAAAAGGAACATTTGCAGGAATAACAAAAAGTAAATTAGTGTGGCACTCTGTGCTACACAGGTATTCCCTTTTCAGTCCCTGTACAAGCTTTCATACTGCTACCCAGCACTGGGCTTGCTCTGTTGTTATACTACGGGTGAAATTAATTCATTAATTAATTAACCAAAGGAGTGCAAGTTGGGAGCTGAATCTGAGTCCAAGTGCATTGAATCTATGAGAGTTTAGAACAAATCCAGATCAGTGTAAGATGTGTATTGAAGAAGCTAGAAGAAAACATACATGTGCATCAGCTTGAATGCTCTCTGACTCCCTTGGGTGTCTCTTACTATCTCACTTCAGTGTCTAGACTAGCAATTCTTGCAGGGCAGCCCAGATCTCTGATGGCAAGGCAGATCACTTGGGCAAGCGGACTGTAGTGTTTGGATGAGTCATATAATTTCAGGCTGGGATTTCCCTGCAGGAAAAGGACACAATAACATTCTCTGTAAGGAATTTGTAGAGAAGAGTGAGAGGCAGGCAAAAAAATCTCAAAGCAGTTAAAAGTATTCCAGCGTGCCTTCTAAGATTCTGAAAACATCCTTTGCATGGTAAAGGTAGCAGAAGGGACTTTACTGTCTGTCACAGAGTTAGATGGTTTCATGAGCTGAAATAGGCTTTGGATTGATTTTTTTAAAAGTCTTAAACTTTCAGTAGATGTTTTCTTTATTCTTTTTTTTTTAATGTGAAATTTTCAAGAGTGCAATGGATAAATTCCCTTCCTTAGCAGTTTGGAAATTCTTTGAACCAAAAAGTTGTGTGCTTTTGTATTTATTCTGTAATTATGTAGATAAATACTCACAGTGTCAAACACACAAATGCCTTTTATCACAGAAGATCAGACCACTAGCAAATTTTAATAAGACTGTGATTATCAGGTCATTTTGAGAATAAACATAGCTGAGACGTTTACTTGGAAATCATAATTCCATAGGTGATTTGGGCAAGCTTTATAAAAGAAGGGCAGTCAGGGAGACAAGAAGTTAAGTTTCTTGGGAACGGAGCTCTCATGAGAATAATGAAATTTTTTTACCTTACAAAAGGCTTTTCAGCAACATATGTTTGGGGCATTTAAGCAAGCAATTTGGAAATTTGTAGAGAAAGTGGCATGAACTGGACAACAGCTTGAAAGAAGCAACCGGCAAACTGAGAAGTGTTGTGGCAAGATTACACTTTCCAGCTGCTGATTTTATCACCTTGTAGGATGTCATTAGCACTGTGATGAAAGATGATATATCTCATTCATTTGGAAATACTGGTGCTTGAAATTAGATGAATTTTTGCAACAGCTGAAAACTTACTAAGAAATTAATTTGGTTTCTTTTTGAACCTGAGGAATTTTGAAATAAATAGATACTCTGACTGAAGTTTCTGTGGCAACTAGCAAGTTAAAGTATGACAAATTTGGCATAAAGGCTACAAGACTGCAGTTAAGTCTCTGGTATTTGCAGTTGATCTCATTTGTGCTAACAGGTCAACCCCTAATAGAAATAGGTGTGCTCCCCCCACATTTATTTTTCCTCAGCATCTTCATACTAGAGGAGAAGAAATGATTTTTTTATGATGTGCACATGGTTACTAAATTGATAGGGACATAGGGGAACTTTCTTTTAAAAGTGTCCTTATTTTATGGAAAGAACATGGCTTTTGATTTTGGATTTTTTTTTTTTACTAGCTCTATTTTTTTACAGTGAAGAAATTAATTTTGTAGCTGATACA
The DNA here is from genome assembly GCF_964237585.1 of Gallinula chloropus. Classification (NCBI taxonomy): domain Eukaryota; kingdom Metazoa; phylum Chordata; class Aves; order Gruiformes; family Rallidae; genus Gallinula; species Gallinula chloropus. The sequence continues at coordinate 3,282,663 of NC_140095.1, read as the reverse complement.
CAGCAGAGATATGGGTAAAATAGTTTTATCCTTGTTCAATTCTGTGCAAATTTGATGCATGTCAGATTGCTACTTCATGGATATCTTTCTGTCTCAGGACAATGTTTAGTCTATTTACTCTTTGACTGTATTTTCTCTGCCTTCAAAGGATCTTCAGGATGTATTCACATGTTGCTACCTATGTTGTTCACCCCACCCTGCCACTCATGCTCTTGAGTGTGGATGAGTCATCTGCTCAGACTGCCTTGTTGGAACCCTGTGACATGGGGAGCTGGCACAGGACAGAGCGGCTCTCAGAGCAGAATGAGCACACTGTGGTAAAGGTGCCTTAGTCCTACTCATTCTTGTCCTGTACTAAGTTTGACCACAATGAAAACATTGTTTTCTAATTGATGTGTACAAATTTGAGTTATGCACATGCAAACCCATGTGCAAGCATACATTCTTGTTTTTACATATTAAATGCTTAAATGTTTGAGCCTGTATACATAGGAAATTGAACTTGAGTTGGCTTTTATGTCCAGGAAAATCAAAAGTCCAAATAGACAGAAATCCTAATAAATTGTTTCAAATCTCAGGTTAATTCTTAGACATCATTCCATGTTCAGTCTAGCATAAACACTTCAGTAAAGGAAGTGCTTTTGAGAGACCTGCTGGGCAGCAAATTAGACAAATTCTTCATTAACCATTTTTGAAGGACATGGGACAGACTGCTGTTCAGTTGTTAGTGCTTGTTCCACCCACCATGCAGGTATATAAATGACATTTCAAAGTACAGCGGGAGCTGGCTATGTGGTGTAGAAGTCGATACAAGTATTGTGTGGTTTCTTGTTTTTCATAGCAATTTATATCAGTCATAATAATGACTAAAGCTTTCTGGGAAATGCAAAGCATCCATGAGTCATTCTATGGAAGCTGACGACTCTAGATGCCTCATACACATGCCATCTACAAATAACCTAAACCAAACAAGCCCATAGGATCCTTCCATGCTGTGTGAAGGTGAAACACTGCAAAACATACATGGTAGGAACCACACAGGAGTAAGCTGTGCAACCTCTGTGCCTCAGTTCCTGAAAGAGCTTTGCTTTTGTTACCATTTTTTGCCATTTGCTGTGCAAGCTGCCTTTCAGTATTGCCTGACAAGAGGGCTCTTAGTGGCAGTAACTCTTTCTTATTCTCAGCTGCAGAGGGAAGAGAATCAGAGAGATCACAGTACTACTTAAAAGTCTGCATCATCCTGTGCTCCTGGGTGCTTCAGTAACCTTTTCTAAGCACCGTCACCAGTACCAGAATTGGTGGCTGTGTGACCATTTTCTGAGTGAATAAGGGAAGGAATGTTTTTTTCTTTTTGAAGCCTTGCTGTTTGTCCAGATGATCTCATCTGTGCAGCCAGGTTCCCAATTTTCTGTTTCAGTAGTGTGTGTTTGAAGGATAGACCTGTTTTAAAAGAGTATGTTCTCCCAGTACCTCAGAGATACAATATGGAAAGCAAAAATCTGATTATCTGGGTTCTGTTAACTGTACTTGCTGTGAATCATCCATTATTATTTCAATGTAGGTAATCTTTACAGGGCCATTCACAAATAAAAAATGAGTCTTAGTGTTATCAGGAAGAGAATAGTATCCATTGTCTCAGGACAGACAGTTATATTAGGGGAGAAGCAGATTCTATTGTGTATTCTTAATTTTTCTGAATCTTGCATAACCTTTGCCATCTTCACTGCATTAGCAAGTTGTCCCTCTCTCAATCTAGAAGGAGGAAGTTTTCTGGTTTTGTCTGCCAACCCAGCACACATTACTCTTATGAGTGCTTGGGTATGTTTCCAGCTCAGGTGTAAGCTCCAGGTGAGAAGTAAACACTTGTTCAGAGCAGCAGCACCTGGGACTGGAGGTGGTCTTGGCAAATGCAGATTCACTGCACCTGAATTGGTGTGAAGCTTAGTGAACTCAACAGTGTTAACTACCAGTAATCCCTGTGATTATATAATGGTAATGATGGTGGCTGTGCTTCCTTTGCAGTGAACAGAAACTGTTAGACTGGAGAGAGCTGGTTTCTAGTTTGGCATTCTTCATGTTTCAAGAATCAGTGGATGCAGATTCTTAAGTCTCAAGTTTTCTGCTATTTTGGAGGTCAGTCCATTTCCACATTGTCTAGAGAGAATGCTAAACCCAAGTTCACAGTCAAGGAGCCGTGGTGGCCTTATATTAGTTGTGTAGTAGTAGATAAATGGGTTTCTAATCAGGTGTGTGGATGGCAGGCTATCAGGGATTTACAGACACAGCATAATCACATTCAACATCATTATATTGATCTAAATATAAACCTGCCATGATAAAAATATGCAAGACTGCACGAGGTATAGAAGTTAGACAAGTGATTCAAGAGATTTTAATATGCTGGTTAATATTCTCACCTTGAGCAGATTTCCTTAGGACTACATATTTAGAAATCAACCTGAAGGAACAAACCCACTTTTCAGATGTATATTTAATAAGTCATATTCCTAACCCAATCTATTTTATTGTAGAGACTTAGCATTTAATTTAATTTGCTTTCACATAATTTTTGGGTAAAGGTAACGTTTTTACAAACTTAATTTCCAGATATGGATATCTTTATACTTGATTTTTTTTTTCCAAAAGTATGATTAAGCACCTTCGACTCATTTTTAAACTGAAAGGAATGTGAAATAATGGACTTGTAATTTAATCTCGGGTGGTTGGTTCTTTGCTTGCTTTTAAACAATGAAATACAACAAAAGGGAAGGAAAGAGAACAAGAGCTTGTTTGCCTCTTACCCAAAGTTGCTCAAACCATTGTGTTGCCTGGATGACTTCTTGTGCATCGAGAGAACACGTACTTTTCTCTGAGATGCTAGAGCTCACTGGTTTTGAGGTTGCATGTTAGCATTAATTTGTGTAAGCATTAATTTGTTGCCATAGCTCTGAATAAGGTGACAGTAGATCCAGGATGTCTTAAATTTATACTTAAACACATTAGTATTGCACTCTGCAGTTAACTATGGAATGCGTTGATAACTAGTGTTATCCCCTCTAGCTTCCACTCCTTGACTGTGATCAGAGATTGGATTTGTGTCACTTCCCTGTACTCACCTAAGCACTTTAGTGGAATTAATTCATCTATTTTTGTCTCTTTATTATATATTATCTTCAGAAATAGTTATATAATTAAAATACATATTTTAACTGCATGAGTTTCAAAGTCATGCCCTTGTATTTTTGTACATTTAAGAAATTGCTATTAACTGCAAACTCAGTTAAACAGAAAGCAAGTACCTTGTAATTTGTTTGGCAGTTACAAGTTAAACCATCTTTTAAATATTGCATCCTATAGAGCAGTATTTGTAAGAAAACTTTTAAGATAAATATATTAAATGAAAAGTTTTAAATGTCACATTGAATGTTGGAAATAATTTTCATGTGATTATAGCTGTCAGTATTCTCCTCCTTCCCAACTCCCTCCCAGGAGAAAAAGGAAGGGAGGAGAAGATTTCTGAAAGTATTGCTTATGGATTATTTGATAATCCTTAAAGGTTTCTCCTTCTTTCCCACTTTTTCCACATTATTGAATTTTCTTTTACCTCCCATATTGGAAATTATTTTATATGCTTGCATAAAACACCTCTTCTGACATGTGAGTCTTTCTGTCTTGTTGACTGCCTAGATAGAGATAAGCCTGTTATGTGTTCCTTAATTGTGTTCATTCTCAATAGTTGGTTGAAGTTACTACGAAAGATTATATGGCTGTGCTATAGAAACAGTAAGATGTGTGTTTAATGCTCTATATTAGTAAAAAGAATAAGAAAAATGGTTTAATTTCAACTTCCTGATATATTAAGAACAATAAACGTCAGTTATCACAGAATTCACCTGTGGAGCAAGCAGCTTTCTCTCTCAACCTTTGTATTCACCTAACCTTCATATATAATTATAATAATATTGAAATGTTATTTTGCATCAATAATCTTACGTTGGAGCATCATCCAAGTTACAGCACTGTAAAAGATTACCCTTCCAGAAATCTTAAAAAAAATGTAGCTTATCTTTGTAAATGTCATTTGAGGTATTTTATACTCAAGTATTTTGCTTACCTGTTTGCAGACTATCAAATGAAGGCACTAAACTATTCATTGCTCATACTGCAAAAACTGGTGTGCCATTTCTTACATTGCAGTTAAACTACACATATTTATGTCTGAGGTGCTGCATATTTCTTTCCTAACAAATGTTGTTAGGCCTCTTAGAACATATAAAGCTTTATTTTGCTGTATACTTCCGAATTAATGTCCCTCAATGCCTTACTATAAAGAGTATCTTAATTGACACATGTATTTGAAGGCTTCAAATGAAGCCTAATATAGGGCAAGCTGGGAGGGGACCAAACACTGCAACACAACTGAAACACCTACGTTATTTTCAGTAAGTATAACAAGTACACTCTTCCAATGAAATCCTGGCTATGTAGGTAATTTAAAGAAGCAAAGTTATTTCTGAAATTTCACGTGGACCTGTTTATGTAGAAAAATTATGTGAATCAAAAAATATTATTAGACTGCTCATGCATTTGCTGCGTATTTATCCTAAAGTAATTTTTTTGCAGAAAAGCCATATAATCCATTAATATTTCAATAATTTGTTATTTAACAGTCTCATGGTTCTTAAAAATTTTGAATCAACTGCCCCTCTTTTACAACAGCATTCAAAATTGTAATTTATTGCAGATTTTTTCTACTTTCAAAGATTTATGGTACTGTATATACTATTCTCTATTACTATTTTTACAGTGGATAAAATCATATTTCTCAGATGAGCATCTTGGAATCTGTAATTTGTCACTGGTTATAAAATATAGAAGCACTAATTAGAATAAGTGCTTTCTAGATATTTATAGCCTTTACTAGAAAGGGGATCTGGCAGGGGCTGAAATGAAAGACAGAGGGAGAGAAAAATAGAGAATTTTTTTGTTTCAAATAGTTGCCAGATGTTCTTTGATATGATCATGAAAGAATTAAATGTATTCCAGAATAATTTTATTATAATAGATCTAATACTCAGTGGCTTCTCAAGTTGTTAGGACTTCTATCTCAATGAAAAATTGTTCCTTTCAATCTTGAAATAGAAAGATACATAAATAAACACAGTGTCAGGAGCTGGATCGAAGTGAATTTTTGATACTGCTTTATATATAGATGATATAGACAAATATTTCAGCCCTGTTCATATTACTTACTGAGCTCTCCCATCTTCTATTATAATCATCAGGATTCTTGCAAATAGTAAAGATGGAAAAGGATTGTGGCATCTGATCCTGAACATGGGTTTGGATCTATAGACTTACGGAGGGAGAGATGTACTACAGAGTTCTTGGGTTTTCTGACCAGCATGAAGAGATGGCAGTGAACTCTTCCGTGCAGAAAAGCTCCTGACCTCAGGTACAGAGTGACTGAAAGAGCTGGGTTACTTTGAACCTTGGAGAAAGTCAGTCTGCAGTAACATTACATTATGTAAGATGAATACAATGGGGATGTCTACTTCCAACAACCACCCATGTGCTTGTATCCACAGGCTGCACAGCGTTGTTGCATGGAGTAGTGCTCAAGCTGTCAGTTGTAGTATAAGCATGGGCATTGTATTTGTATTTTCTGATCAGGTGAGGCTGTAGTTCAGCAGATTTGTTAGATGCTTCCTGCCAAACCTATAGTTTGATGGGATTGTGCTCATTTGTTCCTAGTACTTTCTTTTTCTTCCACCTCACCATTGGTAATTTTACTTCCCATAGCTTCATCCAAACGTGATACTAGTGAAATAATAATAAATGCAGCCTTGTAGTTATTAGTTCTGGTATTTAGTAGGTAATAATTATATTTATCTCCATATAAATATGTAACCAGCTCTGCCATCTTTTCATATATGTACTAATAAGCGAAATATATGAGGGACAAAATAGTTTAGGCCATGGACAAAAAACATTGTTATAGGACAACTAGAGGAAAAATAACAGTTTAATGGCAGCTATTTTTATCCTCTTTATCCTATTTCCCAGTATAATTATTTCTAGATCAGTGTCCTCCTTTCTGCTTGCAGGCTTCTGTGAATATAACAATTTTCTTCTTCCTTTGCTGTAATGTATCCTTTTAATTTATTTTTCTCAATTTTTATAGCTACCCTTTCTCCATTTCTCACAAAAACATTCATAGTGTTTTAAAAAATCTTACTAAATGCTTATATTATTTTGAAAGCAAATTATTTCCATTTAGACATGTCAGCCCTTTTTTTCTAGACAGTTTTTCTAATTAAATCTTAAACATGCTTTCTCTATGTGAACATTACAGTTGTAGATAAGCTACTGATGCCATTCCTATCAGTTTAATCAGTGTGTTGGATCACAGCAACCTTAAGGTCCTAACATAAATTCAGCTTTCTAAACACTGAGTGCTTGAGTATATGGGAGAAGAATACTGATTCCCTTTGAAATGCCTTGAGATCAGTGGATTAAACTAATGATTAGTGGATAAAAACTTGTATAATTTCTGAACTGATGAGACACTAATATTGTTTGCTGTATGGGAGCTATGTATATAGCATATTGCTATGTATGGGAGCTAGATTGGATATAGAACAGCTTCTTTCCAATAAGTTTTCAAAGTCTTACTCATTTGGATTATTTAGTTTACAGAGGTCTATTGATAATCTTAGTTTCTACAGTGCCTAGTACAACTGGATCTTGTGGTGCTACTGCACAACAGCAGTCATTGATGGGGTAACATTTATCTACTGAACTTTTGAAAATTATTAAGCCAATACCTCATGGGAATTGCCAGTTTTCCTCAATAATGTATTTTTAAAATTAAGAGCAGATTCCAGTCAAAAATTCTTTCTGTGGAAGTATTGCTGAATGTCTCACAGTTTCAGCAACCAGACTACCAAATAATTCCAGTTATCACTGTATGACAGGTTGCATTTTATCAACAGACAAAAACCCCTAGGTTTGCAAACATTTATTCCCAAGTAAAATAACTTCAGACCTTGCTCCTCTTTGTTCTGATTATTTCCTATTAACCTCAACCAAACAAAAACTAAACAGAATTGCTTTACATTTTCCTTTTTCTTTTATAATGATATTTATACCTTTTCTTTTGGTATATCTGAGATAAGAAAAGGAGCAATATACTTCCATAAAAACATAAAAAAAATTAAGCTGGAAGGGACCTCTGGAGGTCATTTGTCCAAGCCCCCATCTCAAAGCCTGGATCCAAAGCCGAAGTCAAATCATTTTGCTTAATGTCAAATCCACCTCATTTTTGGGGGTTTTCAAGGATAGAGTTTCACAGCATTTCTGGATAGTCCATTCCAATGTTTGAACCATCTCCCTATGAATTTTTACACCTACTTATGTATCTGGAATGTCTGTTCTTACAGTTTTAGTTTTAATCCATTCCCCCTTGTCCTGCCATTGTCTAGCCTTCTAAAAAGTTGAATCCCCTCCTGCTTATAAGCTCCCTTCAGGGACTGGAAGGCTGCAATAAGGTCCCCCCACAGCCTTCTCTTCTCCAGGCTGAACCAGCCCAGCTCCCTCAGCCTCTCTTAGTAAATCATCTTACTATATAATTGAAAGCCTATCTAGAAGTGGAGTGAAAGGTGTGATTTGGATTCAGTCTTCCTGTAGTGCATCAAAAGTTAGTCCTGTCACCAGTGAAACACATACTGTGTTTGAAACTTAACTTTTCTCCCCACCCCTTCCGATCTGCCTTGTGGGTATAGCTGCTGACAGGCTGCACAAACATTAGTATCATAAATCAGTCCAACTGGATAATCCATATTTGACACTGTGAACAACAGGAAATAATAATAATCTGTGTCACAAAGTATAACAGAGAATGGGTTATTGTAGAAGCAAATGGGAAAGGAGGGTAATGGGTGTCATAATGACAAGAGTAGCAATGAGGCATCTTGAGCCCACAGTGCTCTATCACAATGCAGTTTCAAATGTTTTCCTATTGAATGTGCTCTGACTACCTGAGAGAAAGTATTCCTGGAAACAGCATTAATAAAACACTGACCTAGCTAGGCTTTGCAGTGGTTCTGACAAATGCAGACACGTAGCAAAACGTTGAAAGTTCAACAAAAGTTGAACATAAATTGATTCCCCTACATGGATTTCGTTTGTTTTCCTATCTCCATCTGCTGGGAGGAGGCTATATTACACCATTGCTTGCAATGCCATGTGGTTACCTAGACTCTACGACTGGTTTAGCACTCTGCTAAATTTTTATGTTATGTATGGTATTAAATGAATTCAATAACCAATTAAGATCTTATAAATGATAATCAGATTTTATTCTTTGAAAATATTGTTAGCAATCCTATTTTCAGCTTTCTCTGACCTATAATTCATAGGCACAAAGTTTTGGAGAGTAGCAATAAAAATGTAATATATTGATCATGAGTTAAGCCATCACTGATTTTCATAAATTTGTTTTTGGTTCATAGAACTAAAATTAATTGTATTAGTAGTAAAATGCACTTATTGAAGCATTTACAAAGTTATTTAATTTCTTGCAATGTCAGTCTGTATAGTTTAACAGTTCAGTTATGACTACAGCAGCAAATCTTATGGACTTCCACTGGTAAATTCTCCAAAGTAGAAGCATTAGTGCTTTAAAATTGCCTTAATAAAATATGTATTATTTTTTATATTCGTATCAAAGTTACTTTACCTTTTATGGCTGTTATATATTTCCACAGCTGTGGAAATTTTGGTCATGTTCACTCATTTCTGAATTGCTTTTTTGTGAGTAAAGAAAGAAGGTTCTGACTTCTTTTTTCTCACTGAACCGATTGAGATTTACAGTACTATTCTGCATGATTACTGATCACATGTTCTGGAGGCACTAGAAATTCCTATGAGAGGAGGTGCTGGTCTTGAACTTTTCTTTCTTTGTTGTAGACCAGAAGTCCAATTTGACTCAAGAAGAGTTTTTTTATGTCCGGCCTTTACTCTGTCAGATTGTACTAAAATATTTTTATCTGAGCAAAAACTATGTGTATAGATGTTTTTTTCAACTGTAAATACAACCAGTTATCTGACTCAACCCTCACTTAAACTACCCAGTTTATTTTTCACCTTTATCTGAACATGGCTACATGAGTATCTTTTGCTCATTAGGAGACTTGATCCTGACTTCTTTATTGGCACAGAGTCTGAAAATTGTACTAGGTATTTCAAGAAGATTATCAGGCTACTAGTTATGTGTTTTCTTCTATCTGAATCATGGACAAACTGAAGTTTTGAAGTTCATTATACAAATTTCTTAATTTTGGTTCAGTTACAAGGATAGAAAGAAAATTATATTAATCTCTAATTGGTTTGTGTTGAATTTTGCAGTTTATTCTTGTTTTAACAGTCAAATAGAATAGATGTCATGCAAATTATCTTAATGTATATGTATTTCTTGACACACTTGGCAATAAAACCTTGGTTTCAAGGCCAGAAAATTCCATGCACATCAAAACTGTATTTAGAATTCTAACATTTCAAGAATTCATACCAAATATTACAAATTAATTCAGCTGACCCTAGTCAGATACAACAACATGGCTACATGTGGGAAGTGTTATGAAGCTTTCTGTACCACTGAATACCTTTTCCCACAGAAAGGATATTGATGCCTTTAGATGTAATATCTAATGACTGGGCAGGAGCTGTAAAATGAGGCTTTCCTTTGAAAGGATAATGACTTAAGCTGTGACAGGTGATTTCTTTCTATTTGATGTTAAAGATTCTCATTCATGCAAACACAGAAAACAAGAAAATATTAAAATGGCCAGTCAGTACTCAAAAGCAGCCATTGTTGGTATAAGACACAATAATTGGTATACAACAGCTGAGAAATATGTTTGAAGTATAACAGCTTTTCTAGACCTTTTTACAGGAATTTATGAATGAAGGACAGCTCATCCCTTCTCTAATGCAAAGCGTGAACTGTGTTTTGAAGTCCAGTTGTTCTCTCTTATATAATTTATACATTATTTGCAAAATTTATTATAAATCTTTTGAGCTGCCTCCTGTGTAAATCAGCTAGGTATGAAAGGACATCATCTGTGTAGCAGACCTGTTCATTTTTGCTTTTGCAGAGTGTTACTCATGCACATTATGTTGAAAGCCCTACTTGAAGTTACTGGCAGATTGAACTTTGGACTGAGTCAGTCAACAGCAGCAGCAATGTGCATATCTGAGTTGAATACACTAGGGAAAGTAATTTTATGTTTAGCAGATGCCTGTCTTTATGTAGAAGTCTCAAAACAGAATCCTAATAAAAATATGTCCTTTGTCATAGAATCACAGAATGCATTAGGTTGGAAGGTATCTTTAAAGGTCATCTAGTCCAACCCTCCTGCAGTGAGCAGGGACACCTTTAGCTAGATCAGGCTGCTCAGATCTTCATGAAACCTGACCTGGAACATCTCCAGGAGTGGGGCCTCCACCACCTTGCTAGGCAACCTGTTCCAGTGTCTCACTACCCTTACAGTGAAGAACTTCTTCCTAATGTCTAATCTAAACCTACCCTGCTGTAGTTTAAAACCATCACCCCTCATCCTATTGCTACGTGCCCTTACAGTCCCTCCCCAGCTTTCCTGTAGGTCCCTTCAGGTACTGTCAGGCTGCTGAAAGGTCTCCCCTGAGCCTGTTCTTCTCCAGGCTGAACAAGCCCAACTCTCTCAGCCTGTCTTCAGAGCAGGGGTGCTTCATCCCTCTGACGATCCTTGTGGCTCTCCTCTGGACCCACTCCAAGAGGTCCATGCCTTTATTATGTTGGGGGTTCCAGAGCTGGATGCAGTACTCCAGGTGGGGTCTCACCAGAGCACAGGGGAAGAATCCCCTCTCATGCCCCATTTCAGTGTATCCTACAGGTGTGGGAGATTTTCTACCTCTCTGCAAAACTTGCCCCATCAAAACCTGAAGCTCTGCATAATTCCTGAAATTCTCTGGTGTCGTTCAACAAGCAAAGTCTCAATTTTGTGATTACCTTGCTAGCAGTGTTTAAATAATCTAATAAAAATGTTTGTAGTAAGCTTTTCTGATCTTTCCACTGCTTCTAAACCCATTACCATCCCTAATTATTCCAATAAGAAATAGGTCTTTAAAATTTTCTGGGATCATAGAACAAATAAATTATCCTATTTAATGAAAGATTGAACATAGAGCTTAAATGTGGTTCAGTAAAATCATTACCTGGTCTGCACAAGATATGATAATAATTTAACTTGGAACCAATGGGGTGCTTTTAGGAACTACCTTTTCCACTACAAGCCTACCAAAAGAATTGGGGGTGGAGGGTGTTTTGGATGTTTTCCCTGAATCCTTTCTGTTATTCAGACTATGATTAGGGCATCATCTTCCTACATTTTCTGTATAATGACAATGACAAATGAGCAAGAAAATCAGATATTTTGGAATAGATCCTATAGTGCATAAAACTGGGATTAAAACCAAAAGAATGTTGCAGGTGGACTAAAAGAAACGTGTATGATGGTTTTGGTGTGTCTGTAATCATGTGCAGTTGCATCTATGGGACACATGTACTTCAGTCCCTATAAAGACCATTATTTCTTTCAGGCACACTGGTGCACTCATGTTCAATGCTGATGAACACACTTGTAGGTATACAAGTTAACTGGTTTCTCTTAGGTTTAATATGTCAGACCTAGGGTGTTTTATTGCTTCTTGAAACTGATACATTTCTCAGCTTTGTCAGAAAATACAGTTTAGGTACTAAAACATTATTCTTGAGGGAAATGAGAAAGATTTTAACTCCAAAAACAGTGGTAATGGGACAAAAGGAGGCTTGAAAATTCAGATTAACTTTTTGTTATGTAAAGAACGCCTGCATTATGTGAAAGCAGTTAAAATTCAGGAGCCTTTGCAACATAAGCAAATTCTAACAGCTCTCTCTTCCTCATTCCAATTACTGTCTCACCTATAAGAGGACTCAGTAGCCTAAGAAAGCAAGCTCTGGATTAGCATTGTTTTTCACTTGGAAATCAATAATCACCAGAATTATTAAAGTTGTCTTCTGCTTTGAAATGGCCAAACTGAAAGCTAAAACCATCTGGTTTGGTTAGGTTTTTTTAGAGAATATCCAGTCATTTTCAGGAATATGTTCTAGCTCACGATCTGCAGAAACTCAGGTATAATGAGAAGATGTTGAAGCAAACTGCTTCAAGAGGGTTGTGTACACAAGTGCTCTTCAATTTTTCTAACAATGGGTGAAAAGCAACTTTAAAAAAAAAAAACTGTCTACAATTTTTATGTGATTATAAGCAAATTTACAAATTGTCATTAAATATTAAAGGGATCATTACTGGATAAATATGATTTATCCAAGAGAAAGCTGGAAGCTGGGAAAAGGTTTTAAAAAGAGGTTTTGATGATTTTGGATTTTGCATTTAGGGTATTTTAATACCATGTGGTTTTAGACTATTTACCCTCCAAAAAACCCCCCAACATTTCCATAGTGCACCACAAAGAAATTATAGGACAATTCCTCCTTTTCTCAACGTTCTCATCGCCAACAGAGTATAGTAAAGGAACTAATTTGCAAACTTATTAGCACATTAATACAAATAATTTTCCAGTAAATAAGGTTGTTTGAAAGTTCAGTATATGGTGGCCTGATTTGAAGCCTGATGAAATGTATCCCTTTTGAGTATGTATCAAACCTTAAAATATCATATTTCAGTATATCATTTTCCCAAATTTCCATTTCCTTATACTTTAAACAAGCTTAAATCCTGCATTATTCCCTGATAAAACAAAACAGTTCTTGAGCTTAAGCTACTGAATTATATTTATCAATGTGATAAATGTCCAGGATTTGATAATTCATGGATTTGCTCTCCAAATTGCATATGTAGTGCTACTATATTAAAGGAATTGAAACTGATTAGAATATTTTGTGTGTAAGATATGCTGTCCTGAATACAGCACCAGGCTCTCCCTATTAAATCTAGAACAGATATCCTGAAGACTAATAGCAACATTTTGAGTGTCTTGAGATTTCAAAAATATTTTAATTAATACATGTTTTTAAAGATGTACAGGTATATGAATGTGGAAATCAAATTTAATCACCTATCTCTTAGATGCCAGTTAACTGTTTATTCACATTGAGTGCTACTGAAGACTTTAACCTGAGAAGAAAATATTTTTGTCATTTAATTTTTTTTTACCCCAATTGTAATTGCTCTACATCTGTTAACATGGATTAAACTCCATATATTGCAACTCAAGGGAAAACTAACCTTACAATAATTAAATTGTAATTCTTAATTCTATCATCTTACAAAGGTCTTGTTCAGGACTTCAGTTTGATTCTCCTGATCATGACAAAAGTGCTAAACTTGTTGCTTAGAAAAAATGAAAGTAATGCTTCCTCTTCTGGCCTATTTTCTTACCTTAGTAATACAAAAAAGTTATGCCACAGATGCTTTGTGAGCATAGTTCTCTTGCCATTATATTTATGACTATGAACACACACAAAAAAAGGGATATTCCTGGGTTCCAGAACTGCAGTTTCAGATCTTGTATAAATCAACTCAATTTTTGATCCATTGGCATCCTTTCTTTCCCCAGTTTGTGGTAGCCTGAAAGTGTCCAATTCCAAGTGTCACTTTTCTCCCTTGCATAAGCAAAGTGAAACATACTTGTAAGTTGTTAAAGGTGTCACGTTACTAATGAGGCTCATTAATAGGCTCAAGATGAGGATTATGCAGAGATTTATTAAATTCTTGCTGCAATCATTTCATCGCTAAAGTATTTGACATAAATAACTAGATCATTTATCTACATCAGTACATAGCACCATGGAAGATGAATATAGAAACTTGGCCAATATTCTTGTGCTTAACAAGTTGTTTTAAGGTCTTCTGTTTGAAACATTGTCATTGCTACCATTTTTACAGCAGATATCTTTTTCTTGATCGTGGAAAAGTTTGACAGCAGAGAATAAACTATGCCAGCAATATTTAAGAAGTCTTGGTTTTATAAACTGTAATATGATCAAAATTTCCCAGCAATATATATTTTTCTTGTTGTAATTATTTAATTTAGGCAGCATGCAAAGCCTGCAAACGTTTCCTTAGATCTACATAGTCATCCTTTCCTCAGAAGATGGCCAGCAACTTATTTGGAAGCAGAAATTCCATTTGTTGCTGCCAGAAGTACCTGAGGAAGATGGGTGGAAAAAGAGAGTGGTTTTGGATGAATGTGTAGAACGAGAACTTAACTTTGAATGTAGACCTTGAACCTAACCTAAGATGTTTTTCTGGAGTTTGAAAGCATTAGAAATTGCTTCTCTCTGTTTCTCCAAGCAAGAATGAGAAAACTCTTGGAAGGGAAAACCATACATTATAATGCAGATATGCATTTTATAATCTTTATAAACCTCTTCTAAAAAAGATTTTTAAAAATATTAAAAATCCACCTTACTAAGTTCTGAACAGTTTTCTGCTGCCTTTCGCTCTTAACTTCAACTCCTTAGAGCAATTTTATCTCTTATCAAAACTTCATGGGCAGGTGGCTTTGAAAATGGGTAAGCATGGTAATCACACCTCATTGCTAAGTGTCTATTTTACCTAATTTGCAAGTAGTCCTTCTTTTGGGTAACATTTGATTCTTTTTTACACCATTTTAGTATGAAGAGTTGACTCTGAATGATCATGTACAGGCTGATATTTTATCTGCATTCAAGCTCTCAGTGGCTGGAGACAGATAGAAAGTCCCAGCGTAAGTGGCCGCAGGTCAGTTATGCAACACAAAACAGAGGGTACTGTTAATGAGGGAAGTAAAGTTCCTGCTGTTGCATCAAGTCTATTTGATAGGAGCACACGTCCTTACTTGTTTCCCATTTTACAGGATCATTTTCTGATCTGAAGGAGATTTTTGAAGTGGCAAGTAGAGGTGAGTGATGTGTATCTTGCCTTTGCGGTGGAGAGGAAGGAATGCGCAACCCATTCATTCTCCTTGCGTACGTCCCCTCAGCTAGTCAGAGTTTGATGAGATAGGTCACCTAATATTTTTTTTTCTGAAGAAGTAAAATAATAAAATATTACTTTCTTCTTAAATTTAAAATTCAGAATCAATTTACAAAAAAAGTAAATTCTCTTCTCAGATACATGTGTTCATTCCCCCACCTCCACCACTTTCAGCCTCGGGAACATCATTCGGTGTAACATGGTCACAAGAAACTGATAATTAAGTGTACTTAAGTAATTGTAAAAGATACTCTATTTGGAAAGAAGTGGAACTAAATGAAGATTTAATTTTGTAATGCAGGCTATATATTTGAAATTCAAAAACATTCATGTTTTGAATTTGAGACTTCAATGGAATATTGTTTCCAGGTTGTATGTCACTCTATACTTCTTAGTTACTTTAAATAATGTTTCCAAACGACCCACTGTTTCTTAACATCTCAAAGCTGGTCTGATTGCTAGACAAAGAGAAAAGATCCATAATAACTAGACACTCTGTCTAGTAATTCTGAAGACCAAGAGATGGGTGTAGTAAGGGAAGATCTATTTAGGTGCTTTGACAATACAGTCAGATGTTTAACAGAATTATTTAAAGGCAATTTAGCAGTATCTACTTCCCACTGTATTTCACTTAGTCACTTCTGTAAATCCCATATGTATCTTCTACATCTTTAGGCACTTTAAGTATCTGGCCCAAAGACAGCTGAATAGTTGAAATCTGTTAAGACTATGGGCAGACTTCTATTTTTCACTACTGGAAGAGAATCCCATATTAAAATCTAGTCCTCAAATTCATATAAGTTTCAACCTCAGAGACAATTGTTCACTGGGGATATTCTAATTGTTGGTGACATTTAGTCAGTGTGACCTGTTAGAAACAACTTTATGTAGTACTTTTCACTAACAAAATTTTGTAAGAAGAGTAAGCAGAACTGTAGTACTTTCATCAGCTTTCCTATTTCTCCTTTTTCTCCCCCCTCATTCAGAGATTAAGCTCTAAAACATTCATGACTGAATAGCAATTTTATTATTTTCTAAAATTTATCAATTGTAGATTAAATATAGCTGTTTCCTTCAAGGAAGAATTTTGTTATTTTTTTAAGTAACAAACTCCTACAGAGTAGGAGAGATAAATTATAGTGCTGTGTGTTTTGGTTTTCTGTTTGCTTGATTTTTTAAATATATATACTAAGCTCTTCTGCTTCTTTAAGCTTACACAATAGGGGACTAGGGATGAATAAAGCCCTCTCTGCTAATGTTTCAATTCTAAAACAAATCCTTTGATGGGTTTATTTAATAGATAATACATATAACTAACACAACGGGAAACATATTTTCATATACAACGGTCTGTTATGATGACATGCCAAAACACAGAAGGGGAAAATGGGCAGTGTTTTTCTTCTCCAGTCTCAATTGAAGTTACCTTTTTTTTTTCCTTGATATTATCCAACTGAATGCACGGAAGTGGGTTCCAAAGGCATCATAGTATATGTTGAATCTGTGCACAAAATATGCATGGCTTCATAGTAAACATAAATCTTTGCTTTAAAAAAGGTAGATATGACTGAGGGATATGATTAGTGAGAGTGCTAGAATGGTCTCAGGCCATAGCTAGGTATTTTTCTTTTAAGCACCTATACTTATAATGAATCGGTTCCTATAAAACCCAGAAGCATATAGCCTACAAAAACATAGGCATACTCTAATGTTGCATTTTCAGGCTAGAGAGGGTTTTTATTATTAATCATTAAGGGTGTCTGAAGATATAATTTCATATAAAACACCTAACATTGCTGCAACATTATCCGTGGCTTGTTGGTACTTGTGTTTTAGTAAAGAAATGCTGTTTGCATGGTTAT